>NC_142435.1:10408214-11043392 GCF_059453495.1 Arachis ipaensis | reverse complement strand
AGGTCTTTTATCAAAGATGCAACCATTGCTTCCCATTCTAGCAAGATGCTCATCGACCCAAAGAAGAAACTTGCAATGCAGTTGGTTTCCCTGTCAAAATTCTCAAAATAATGTACTATATCAAACCATTCAAACAGAACAAAATTCCCAGGTTTTTTTTTATCTTACCTTATAGTATTAAACTACTCTTCTACTTTAGCCCACGACAACAATAAAGAAGTATCGTGGCCCACAAATTCAGCCCAACAGGATACAAAAATTCAATTTTAATTTTAGTCTTTATTATCTTATCTTTATCTTATCTTTAATTGTTCTTATCTTATCTTTATTTGCTTTTATCTTTCATAGGACAATGCTCTATATATATTTAGTTTTACCCTCATAGTTTACAACACACTTCAGAACAATTCAATCAATCAACAATCAATAAAAGTTCTTTTCTTTGCTTTTCCTATTCTTTCACAATTTTATCATGGTATCAGAGCCATGGTATCCTCCTTGAGGAGGATATATAAGTTATCATCTTTTCGGTGAGAAATCACCATACTTCTTTTTCAACCTCCTCCCACGATAAATAATCATAGATTTAGTTACATGCATCCAAGTGAAAATCTTACCACAGTGTTGGTTATCCCGGTTCTTTACCAACAATTTCGTCTGCGCCTCCTTTCTTCCGGTAGTTCCGTCTGCATTCTGTTTCAGCGGTTTAATCTGCATTCTGTATTAGCAGTTCCATCTGCACTCTTATCGCGCTCTATGCGCCCTCTTTCTTATTGCGCCATACGCGCCCTCTAAAGATCAATTTTATTGCGCTCTACGCGCTTATTTTTTTATTTTTTATTTTTTTTATTTTTTATTTTTTTATTCTTTTTTTTATGAAGATCGCTGCTTGCTCTCTCTCCCTCAAGCACAGCATCTCCTTTTATATTTTTGCCGCCGGCAGCTCAAGCTCCGCCGCACGCAGTTTTTGAAGATCGCTGCTCAAGCACAGCATCTCCTTTTATATTTTTGCAGTAGGCAGCTCAAGTTCTACCGCACGCATCTTCCTCCGCGTCACCACGTCAGACGCGCTTTTCTCAACAATTTCATCAGGAACTTATCCAAGCTGTGGATTATTGACATCTTCCATCCACCAGCTTGCGGGGGCGTATTAAACTACTCTTCTACTTTAGCCCACGACAACAATAAAGAAGTATCGTGGCCCACAAATTCAGCCCAACAGGATACAAAAATTCAATTTTAATTTTAGTCTTTATTATCTTATCTTTATCTTATCTTTAATTGTTCTTATCTTATCTTTATTTGCTTTTATCTTTCATAGGACAATGCTCTATATATATTTAGTTTTACCCTCATAGTTTACAACACACTTCAGAACAATTCAATCAATCAACAATCAATAAAAGTTCTTTTCTTTGCTTTTCCTATTCTTTCACAATTTTATCAATGGGCAACCCAAAAAGACTCTGTTTGGGTTGCTAATCGTCTTCGACATATACATTATCACATAAACTCCACAGAAACTTCTCGGGGCGACATCATCCTTTAGGTCTCCGTCGTGCACAACACAATGGTCTGAGCTTGAAGCAGAATTTTCTTCTCTTACTCCTCTGTGGCTTCTTCTCGATGTTGCTGATGCTCCATTAGCAGCCATGGTTGATGCAGGTTGAGCTCCTCACACTGGCCTCCAGAAAGAAACGCAATCAATTTAAGGATTAGGGATGAAATCAAAACGACGTAGTTTAGTGGTGCAGGGACTTATTTGTCCAATTTTGTAATGTAGCTTTCCAGTCAGCAGTCCAGGTGTCAACCAGTCATGCCACGTCATCCGCACGAGAGCCACATCAGACTTCTCCGGCGAGTCTGGCGGAGGCAATTCGACGGAGAGACTCATTCGTCCAAGATTTGTGAAGGTCGGAGATTTAAAAGTATTTTCAAATGTTCAGGGACGAAAATGTCCGCGGGACAAAAGGTCAGGGATCTATTTATCCTTTTCTCTATTATTTATTAAAACAAAAAATATTTTAAATATTTGATATAATTAAAATAAGATATTAAAAATAATTTAAAAAATTAATTTATATTTTAATATCAATAAAATATTAAAATATCATTATTGTTTATCTAAAAAATACTTTATATTTTATATGTATGCGTGTCCTCGTGTCATGTAAAATTTTCAAATTTCCGTGTCGTGTCGTATCCCGTATCCGTGTCAGTATCCGTATATCATAGCTTATAACTAACAAGAACCAAATGCCATTTTGGATGCTAAACACTTACATTAGATTTGGTTAATATCCACGAAGGAACATAGCACACAACAGATGAAAAGGGCTCCTCAGGTTAGTGGGTTCTTAGAATTCATCATCGATTCGATCTCAAAAATTGAAAAGAGTATTAGAATTTAGACGCATAATTTTTAAAATCAAAGTAGCCATCGATTACAACTTCTAATGTACTTTCAATTAGAATAATGATGATGTTAAAGTTATTATGATATAAGCAATTGTAAGTTGTAATGGCAATAATAAAAATTACATTATTGTAGTATATACTCTCATGTCTGATTTTTAGTCTCTGCAAACAAAGAGCTCGAATTGGAAGCTAATTCTTATGATAAAAATTCGAGTGGAGTTAATTTCACGTGAAATTAATTATTAAAAGTCGTTAAATAATTTGATTAATTTGACTAAATTTTTATTTAACAATTTTTAGTTATCAAATTTTACTTAAAATTAAGTGCATCTGAGTTTTCACCGATTCTTATAGTCATGCACCTAATCTTATATGTAATGCGCCATATCGACCATTAAGTCTATTGACATTTGGATTTGGCTTCTCATAATATAATCTTCAACGTATATACTTAGAAAAGATGGGAGAATTCGAGTTTGAGTTTATATAATTAGCTAGAGGGGAAAAGTAATTAGCATGCACTTTAAGTTTGACCTGTGAGGCGGTGCCTTATACATGTAGTTTTTCTTTTTTTCAGTAGAAGCCTTATATATGTAGTTGAGAGGGGCCAATTGCCACCTTGCTTTTGGAAATTGTACTAGTATACTAAAAAAATAAAAAAAATTATAGAATACTAATATATTATCTATTAATTTATTATCAATAATAATTAATTATTATATTTTAAATACATATATAAAAAGACATATTCAAAAAATATATTTATAAAGATATTTTTATTAGATACGACCATAAAAAAGATATTTTTATTAGACATATCTATAAAGACATGTCTATTAAACACACTCATAAATAAGAGTTGATTGGCAAAAATTGACAAAAATGTTATTGGTAATATAGTGGGATTGAAAAATATATTTCTTTCTCCCCTTCCTTAATTAATTTACTTGGCCTCCTCTTCAACGTATACGTAAAATTGAAATAACAAAGTTAACTAAGTTCAATGAAATAAAAAATAGGCAACATGCCTATTAATCCAATAATAATAATGTCAGATAAAATTATATCAAATAAACTACTATTTGAACAAAAATAGGAGATGAAATATAATAAAATATGAAAATTGGGGGAGAAAAAGTATTATTAAAAACAAATTGTTTAAAAGCATGTGTATTGTGTAGGACAGAAAAATGGAATAAACTGGTGGAATCAATTGAGAGAGACTGAAAGGTTTATTAATGGAAGAGTTATATGGTAAAGGCAATATATAATGGAGAAAGCACGTATTAAAAAGTATAGCAAAATATTTTAGAGGAGGAGTGCTAGCGGTGAGTAAATTTTGTGATTTGTAACTATCAATTAGTTATTATTAGTGTTTTTAATAATGTTAATAATGTGATATTATATTTAATAATATAAAAAAAAATTTATAGTTAAATGCTGATCAAATTTTAATAAAAATGCTAACTCTCTAAACTTTTTCAGGATGAAATTTAGAAGAAAATGCTAACTCTCTAAACTTTTTCATGATGGAATTTAGAGGCAGCAGCCTCAAATTTTGCGTGCACCATTGAAAGATAAAAAGAAACCAAAAACGGTTCCGAAATTGGAAAACTGGAAAGTTAAATTAAGGTAGCAAAATCATTAATGAGGATCAAAGTGCTGACTCATTGAAGTTTAAGTTTAACTGATCATCTTCATGCGCTCTTCAATTTTTTCATTTTCAACTTGCCTTTCCTTTATTTTTTTTTTATAAGTTTTCTTCTTGTCGCTTTTTTATTATAATTTTATTCGTGATGAGCTAATATATAGAACGTCATCCATTATATTGTTGTATACATGCATGCATGAAGATTGAAAAAAGTTTGGTGTACAAATTTTTGTATCATTAGTTATATATATTTTATAAAGGCAAAAAATATATTTTTTTTTATTTTTTAAAAATTGACTTCTGATTGTATATCACAAGTGTATTTTATATATTGTGTGTAAATAACAATAATAATTATGAAATAGCCTAAAATATAGCTAAAAAAGAATAAAATTTTCTTCATATGAGTGTTGGAATAAAAGGATGAAAGTCATGAACCTTAAAATAATATACTAAAGAGTTGAATTTACTATTTAATAAAAATTAAATTAGTAAAAGTGAATTAGTTGTATTTGAGGTGGAGAAAAAATTATCTAATTAAAAATAAACTAAATTAAATATTTTTTTATTAATATCACATGTGTCATGATAACTTTTTTTTAAAACAACTATAAAAAAGAAGGTGAATGGTATCCTACCTTCTCTAAAGTAATATGGAAATTATCATCTCTGATGTGTCATATTTTAATTGGGTGTTTATTTTAACTTGAGTTACCTTTTCCACTCTTTCGTCGTCGTTGCGCTTCCCAAACATCACCGTCTCATTGGTGTTTCGTTTTCTCTTCCAAAATCATTGTTCTAAAAAAGGTACTTCAACTATCTCTAATTGCATTTACTTCTCTTCACTCCTTCGTCATCGTCTTTACGCCTCTCAAGTATCACTGTCTCATTGAGTGTCTTATTTTCTCTTCCAAAATCATCCTTTCAAAAAAAGGTACTTCAATTTTCTCTAATTACGTTTTTAATTGGGCATCTTGTTTTCTCTTCCCAAATCATTTACTCCAACTCTCCTCCCCACTCCTTTGTCGTCGTCGTTGTGCCTCCTAAGTATCACCGTCTTATTGGGTGTTCAATTTTCTTCTTCTGTCAAGTCGTCACCGTCTTTCAAAATATTATTAACTCTCATGAGATTAAAGTAACTCAGGTTAAAATAAATATCTAATTAAAATATGACACATCAGAGAGAGTAACTTACATGTTATTTTAGAGAGAGTAGGATAGCATTCACCAAACACTTAACACTTAGAGCAATGTTAGAATTTCTGCCTCGATTTGTGGAAATTAATTTCTCTTCTTTCACTATTTTAGCGAAGAAAACTTAAAATAAGAAAATAATACTCAAAAACACCCCTTGACAATTAATTTATTTAGTGACTAGATTTGCATTCGAAGAAGAGACAAGTAGGATAAACATGTCCTTGTCAATATAGAGTAATGTTTTCCCCCTCCATAATGACTGGTCACTGAGTTGAGAATAATTTTTGGTGACCACTGAGTTGAGAATATGAGACTATAAAATGACCTTTCTCACTTCTTTTATCAAGTTTTTTTAAAACTTTGTGACACCATCTTCAAACTTCACTTGCTATACTAGTTCGTTCTATTGTTCTTTACTTTTAACAACTAAAACAAGAAAATTAATAAAGTGATTAATTTTTGGATATTCTACCACATTTGACAACACATTTTACTTAGGTTTTGTTCACTTTTAAAAAATTATTTATTCTGTTATAATATTAATGAAGATTTCAATATTTATTCTCTACCATTATCTCACATCTTTAGGTCTTATATTGCTTAATAATATAAGTATTTTTATAAAAATTTTACATACACTTAATCTCTCTTAATTTTTTTATTTTTTTCACAAACTTGCGGCCGAATCAACCTCAAAATCGTTTAGTTTAAAGTTTTTATCATACGCGTTATTTATTATTTTATTATACATTTAATAAATAACAAAGGTACATTAATGCTGATTACGAAAGAGAGAGAGAGAACGAGAGAGAGAGAGTAGTCAA
The DNA here is from genome assembly GCF_059453495.1 of Arachis ipaensis. NCBI lineage: Eukaryota > Viridiplantae > Streptophyta > Magnoliopsida > Fabales > Fabaceae > Arachis > Arachis ipaensis. The sequence continues at coordinate 11,037,302 of NC_142435.1, read as the reverse complement.
CTCAAGTAAGAATCAATTTTCCATTAAAGAAATTAATGTTAATGAATTATATCTTTAAGCACAAAATAACGGAAAAATGATTAAAATTAAACATTTGATTCGAATGACGACAGCGTTGCATGTATGCATTATATTTGTGATGGAGGAGTTTCTTCAACTTTTAAGCTTCAAGTTTTGGTGCCTCTTCTACGGTGGCTTTAGGCTTTTCCTCCTCTTTCTTCTCCTCATCAGCTGCCACCACCTCCTCGCTTTTCTTGTCTTCTTCCACCTTTGCCTCCTTTTCTTCCTTCTGCCCATCATAATATACGTACATGACAATGAAGTAGAACAACTTTTAAAGTAGTATATGAAACTATATATATAAGGGGCAAGCAATGAGTATGCTTAAAATAAAAGTAATATTACAGTATATTGTACCTTTTAATAAAGAGTAAAGATTGTTTCTTTTATGTGTAATACATTTATTTTCTATAAATTTAATAAAAATGTTCATTCTTCCCATTTTATTCATTCAAAAAATTTCTACAATAACCACCATGGCAATTGACACAAAATTTCGGATTATTTTGCTATTAAAAACTTGATAAAGTAATGTATGATCCGAATGCAACAATTATGTATTAGTATATACCTCAATGAATATGGTGCCTAGAGCGTTGTCATCGGAGGCGGCGGAGACAGCAGTGGCGGCCTGCTCCTGGTCGATGACAGGCTCGGGCACTGGCACTGGCAATGGGGCATCATTACCCTCGTTGGTCTTGGGAGCGCTAGCGCAGTTGCCCATGTTCAATGCAGAAAATTGTGGGAGAACGAATCAAGGAGCTTTTGGTTTCCTTCTTGATGTGTTCCCCCCTTTGGATGCAAATGAATGAGTAGTTTCTACTTCATCCTAACATGGTTTTTATAATGAGCCTAATAACTTAGATTAATTATATACCTTAACCATAATTAGCAAATGCTATATAATCTGTATGGTCAAACACAGGCTGTGTGATTGGCAATCACAGGCTGGGCTATGGTCAATCATCATATCCCCTCCTTAATTAATTTGCTTTCATTACAATAAATTTGAAAAAAAATTAGGTACATTAATTTCCTTTTTATTATATAGTTTGAATCAATATACGTGCATGCATGTGTATGCTTTTTACTTCTTTTAGTTTTATTTTTGAAGTGGTGCTTCTATCATGTACATGGTATATTTTAAGGAGGTACTACAAGAATTTCGTGTGAATTGCCAAATATACATAAAGACCCTGTTACACTTATTAGTACTAGAACTAGAAAAACGAGCTTGTGTGATTAAAAACCTTGTTCTGCCTAATACTATGGATCTTATGAATTAAGGAACTCACTAAAACAAATTCCTGACAAGAAGGAAACAATTGAAAGAAAGATGTGCCACCCACTTAACTGCTAATAATGCAAGGACCAATTGATATTCAATATTCATGCACCATTTGCTTTGGATGCAGCATAAAAAGCTTTCACGTGCTCCACGTCATCGTAACTTCCAAGGATTACAGGTGATCGTTCATGTATTTTCTTTGGAACCAAGTCAAGTGCCTACAATACGAGACAGAAGAGAACTCATTTTAATTCACTAAACTTCCTATGATGTGATACCAGATTTGATATATAATATAACATTCAATTAAACTTTTGTCCTTAGCTTATGTCAAATTCAAGAAGCAGAGATGCATGCAATGAAATTATGTAATTTGTATATATTAATATACGCTAACAAATGTAGCAAATCAAAGAATACATACCCTTCCTTTTCCAGTAAAAGCTTGACCTCCAGCTTGCTCCATCAAATATGACATTGGAAACACTTCGTAGAGAAGCCTAATTTCACAAGAAGTTTCCATAACTAAGCCACAAGTATATATCTATTTAGGATATAAAATGAGCAATGCCAATGGTGTGAAATTGAAATACAGAGTTGGAAATCCTAGTCCTAGATGCTAAATCATGTTATACGGTTAGAAGTTATAACTAAGAGTTGAAAATACAAAGCATGATGCTTAAATCATATTATATGGTTAAAAGTGAAGAGAGTCTAGAACACAAAGCACATCACACCTTAGCTTTCCATCTGGACTTTTCTTATCAGCAGGGTACATGAAGATACCACCATAAAGCAATGTTCTATGGATATCAGCAACCATACTGCATTATATACTCATTTCTGTTAGCACACAATAATTTAAGATATTTGAAAGATGGATAACATCAAATACCTTCCAACGTATCTAAGGGACTTTGGTGAAGAACCATCTTGAGGAAACTTGCAATTATCCACATACCTGGAAGAGATATAGGGTTGAGAAACAAGAACTTTGTCATTTATGAGTTTTGGAATTAAAGAACAAATAACAACAAATCCTTATCCCACTAGATGGGGTCACTCACATGATATAAAATCACCAGATTTTAAAGAAAAGATCTCATTTCGGGGATGTTTTTGTTATATTTTTCTTAGCACCTATATCTTTTGGGACAAATGTTTAAACTTACTCAGTGATTGGTTTCTCCCAGTTTTTGGCATTTCCTTCATTCACTGAATAAATATTCCCTTTCTTCGGTATCTGTCAAGTAACAAATAGTTGTTAAAGAAAGCAGAAAGCTCCCTCTTATATTCTATGTTCTAGCATTCACATGCTGCACAACAAAAGATTTATGAGCAGTATCAGCTCAGGCCTCAGAGCAAGGATAAAGGACAAAAGTAGCATGGTTTAGGATTAAATCAAATAACAAAACTTCCAGTGACATAATATTGATAATATAAATTTGGAAGGTGTACATGTAACAACTCTTAATCTACCAATTTGAATCCACTATGCATGTACCAACCTTGATGTTTGGGTGAGTTAATATGAACTCTCCAAGAGAAGGATCAAGTGTGAAACCATTTACACCATGTCCTGTGCTAATCACGAACTGCGATCCGAGAGTTTTCTCAATACAAAGTTATATTAAACGAACAATTCATCAGATTGGTGTTTTGTTTTACCATGCAAGAGCTACCATACATGCAGTAACCAGCTGCTAACATTCTGTTCCCAGGTTGCAAGACATCATCAAGTGTAATTTTATCTTTGTCCTTCGCTGCATAAATGCCAAAGATCTATAGGGAAAATGGCAGGTATCATTGTAATTTCAGTGATTATTTCCAATGCAGCAATTATATTTGAGATGACAATTTCATACAGTTCCAATAGAAACACCGCATTCAATATTTGAGGATCCATCCAAAGGATCAAATACAACAATGTATCTGCAAAATGGAAAGGGAAATTGTTACTTGGAATAGTCAATGTAGTTTAGAGTGAGTATTAGGTATTTCTAAAGCTCCGGAACTCACTTTCCACGCTGTTTTGGCTTCACAAAAACAGCCTCTTCAAGCTCTTCTGAAACAAGAAGGCACTGAAAAGAAAACAAATTGCAGTAATTTCTATGTAATAGGTAGATTAGGCTTAGAGCATTTGACAGTTACAGATCTAGAGAGACTCACAGTGCGCCCGCTGCTGATTAAGGCGTTAACAAACACCTCATTAGAAAGCACGTCCAATTTCTTTTGCTCCTCACCCTAAACAATGTATCTTAGAAATATTAATACAGTGAACATGATAGCTGAGAATCGTGAGATGCATTAGGTAACGGAACAGAATAATGCAACTAAAATTTGAGAATTATAACACTCTTAATATATTTTTCTACTTATCGATCAATTTGACAAAGTGAACAGACCTGAACGTTGGTTTCTCCAGCAAGTCCTAGAAGTTTGGCGAGTCCAGCCTGCGAGGCAGTGCAAAGAGAGTTATGAAAATGAGAAAGAATGAATGAATAAAGAAAAGGTTGATGGAAGATGAGAGTACCTTGTTAACAGCAGAGCAAACGTACTTGCAGCCAAGAACAATGTGATTGAGGAGGATGGTGAAATCGCCGCGTGATTCTGGATACTTTGACTGCTCATTCAGAACAAACCGAGTGATAGTCATCAAATCAGTCCTCTTAGCTTCCCCTTCGTGATCCATTCCGGTTGCCGTTATGGTAACAACCACAAACAACCAATTTATATTTGTAATATGTGTTTCCCAAGTAACAGGGGAGAATGCGAAATCTTTGGATCCCGACCTCTTTGCCACTCTTTCATTTCATACTCAAATTTTATATGGAAACAGTCAATATGGGGAAAATAAACTCAATATAAAAACTAATTCAAATCAGTTTTGATTGATTTTATTCTACTCTTATCTCAATTAATATGTAGTCTATTAATTGTTCAAACATGCACACCTTATCTTATATTTGACACATCATCTTTTAAGAACTATTATTTTAAATCTTTCTTCTTTTTCAGAAAATATAAGTTTCTTCTTCTTCTTTTTTTTAAAACAGGTTTTTATTCCCTCCCTATCTTTGGGAACTAGCGTTAAAAAAAATGAAAAATTAGAAAGGAAACAAACAAACAAACAGGATTGGAATGAATTGCTGGAAAAGAAATCGTTGGAATCTATTTATATCCGAAAAGAATACAATTGTAGTTTTTTTCTTTTTGGTGTCCATTATAGTAGTTATTTACAATTATATATATATATACACACGAGATTGAAACCCCGTTAAGAAATGAAAGCAAATTCACATATTAGAGACATCCCTTGTAAGCTAGTCTTATAATCCCTTCTGCTGTCAAACCTGAATTACTCAAATAATCCATTTTCGGAGGATTAGAATAATCTAATCAAAACTAAAATGAAATTGCCCATCCAATGGTGAAACAAAAAGCAACATTAATTTTCGTTTTTCTTTAACTTCAGTTCTTGTACATCTGCGCTAACTGGCTTACCTCAATTCATGGGGGCATGCATATAGATTAACCAAGTGGTATAAAGCAGAATAATCAAATAATATCATATCATATATCATACAATAGAGAAAGGCAACAACGCATATTCTGTCTAAACAGAGTGCTCTGCAAACATAAAACCCACTTGAGCATAAAAATAAATATAAACAAAAGCTGACTCCAAAATCCCTGTTTGAGTTTGAGAGGGAAAGATCCTAAAAACTTATCATTCTCCAAGGTCTAGGCACCCAAATTGATGGCCAAGACATGAAAAATGAATTAAAGGAAAATCAAACCAAACAACCTACTAAAATCCAATACAATCTTCCACCTGCATAGAATAGTCCAGCTTCCAAGGACCTAATAAAAAACATACTCAACTTAAAAACCAATTCATCCATTAAACTAGATACAGCTCTATTAAAAATCTCAAGAATCAAATAAGTCAACCAAACTTGACTCCAATATGGCACAAGACACGGTGCATTAAGAACTTGATCATCATCCTTGATCCTTCTCAACTTGACCCGATTAGAAGCACTTCCGATGAACGATAGCAGGTCCAGATTCATCATATTCACCCTTTGAAATCCACATCTGTATACAGCAGAACAGAAAAAGGGAATTCAGTGACTTCCATAAACTGGTCCGTTATACTAATTACGAGATACCACCAAACATACAAGAAAAGAACAGTGGGGAAAAGCAACTGTACAAACCTGCTGAAAGGTGCTAAGTGATGCCAAGATAGAACCACCGATCCAAACACTGTACTTCCTCTCAGGGGGTGCAACTACCTTGATCTTCATGCTGCTTGGAGCAAGTGCACTAATTTCTTTGCTCATCCGATCAGCAATTCCAGGGAACATAGTGGACCCACCACTGAGCACGATATTTCCATAAAGATCCTTCCTGATATCAACATCACATTTCATGATGGAGTTGTATGTAGTTTCATGAATTCCTGGAGCTTCCATACCAATTAGAGAAGGCTGGAAGAGTACTTCAGGGCATCGGAATCGCTCAGCACCTATTGTAATGACCTGTCCATCAGGCAATTCATAGCTCTTCTCCACTGCTGAACTAGTCTTAGTAGTTTCCATTTCTTGGTCAAAATCAAGGGCAACATATGCTAATTTCTCCTTCACATCACGGACAATTTCCTTCTCAGCAGAGGTATTGAAGGAGTATCCTCTCTCAGTAAGGATTTTCACCAAGTACTCTGTTAAATCACGACCTGCAAGGTCCAACCGAAGAATTGCATGGGGAAGTGCATACCCTTCATATATGGGCACTGTGTGGCTCACACCATCACCGGAATCAAGCACAATACCTATTTACATAACCAATACTTCAATAAGAATATCAGCAGTAGAATAAAATTTGAAGCTAATCATAATGAACAAACACAAGTCACAAAATAGATAAATGTCTGATGCATGTATTAATGAAGTTGTTCTTGGTGCATAGAACTCACTCAACCAACTTATGTTGAACATCAACCAGCTTTCCACTTCCCAATATTTACAGCTTAGGTTACAAATTTAACCTTGAGACCAGCTTCATATTCGTTAAATCTTAATTTAGCAAGCGTACACCATTTAGCCATGTAAAATAAAAAATTTAAAGAAAAAAAAATACCAAAAACCAAAAAGCAACTATTGAAACAAACCTGTAGTACGTCCACTGGCATACAAAGACAGGACAGCCTGAATTGCAACATACATGGCAGGCACATTGAAAGTTTCAAACATAATTTGGGTCATCTTCTCTCTGTTGGCCTTGGGATTGAGTGGTGCCTCAGTAAGAAGCACAGGGTGTTCTTCAGGGGCAACGCGAAGCTCATTGTAAAACGTGTGATGCCAAATCTTTTCCATATCATCCCAGTTACTGACAATTCCATGCTCAATAGGGTACTTCAAGGTGAGGATACCCCTTTTTGACTGGGCTTCATCACCCACATAAGCATCCTTCTGACCCATTCCAACCATCACACCCGTGTGACGAGGTCGCCCAATAATGCTGGGGAAGACAGCCCTAGGAGCATCATCACCAGCAAAACCAGCCTGCAAACATGAATTAAAATATACATTATCATGAGCAGAATGCCAAAATCCTGCAAAGCATAAGAATACGTGATCATAGAGAAACTAATCAACCTTGACCATTCCAGTTCCATTGTCAACAACAAGAGGTTGAATATCCTCACCATCAGCCATCTTTCAAAACCTGTACAACAGCAAGGGATTCCACTACTTCTCAGTTATGCATAATTCATCAATCAATTTCTATGTACGATCTTACAAATTCCAATCCTATATTACATGCATAGCAGAACATAACCACATAGCTCGCAGAATAAAAAAGACACGCAAATTATTATCATTTCCAAGTTCATCAACTTCAAAATCGCAGGATAGAAAAGCGAATTTTAAAATTCGGTGCATCAGAGTCACCTAACCACAAAATCAAATAAAAGTGGAAATCTACTCACGCAGAAAACAAAGAGCCACAAAGTAGAACCAGATCAACAAGATCAGAAAATTCTCGACCAAAAAAGACAAAGCAAGACCTCGTAAGCTAAAAAAATTCACCAAAAAAATTGAGAAAGAAAAAATATTAAAAAAAAAAAAGAAAGAAAGATCAAAGATCGAAACACACCTACTTGAAAGGAAACAAAAGTTGCAGAGAAATTGGTTTTTGTGGTGTGAGCAGCAGCAACAACAGCAGCAGGTGAAATTGGCTGTAGAGAGAGAAGAAGAAGCAGCAGCTTTATATTCGGTGATAAAGTGGACTGGTCGGGGAAGAAAAGCGGACTCTACTACAGCTGGGGTGACTTTTTCTGTGGAAACCGAGTGCCTGCGCTGAATTGGAATCCACTGAAGCAATCAGCCGTCCATTCTAGCAGATCAAAGACTGATTGGTGTTGTGGGTCCCATGCCACGTCATTATGGGCGGCTCTGATGGCCTTTTGGACCCGGCTCGTGCCGACCAATTCTGCAAAGTCTTGCTGTACCATATCACCTCCACCTCCTCTTTCAATTCATTAATCATATATTCCATATTCGATGCTCCCATCGACTTATTCAAAATTTTGGTGTATTTGTCAATAAAAGACAATTAACGCCTTAATCATATTGTAAATTCAACTATAAATTAAAAAATATTCTATGTTTGTATATATATTATAATATAATCTGTTAAACTAAAAAAAATTATTAATCAATATATTTAGAATATTCAATCTTTTTAGTTTTTTAGGAAAATGAATGAAAATTTATATGATTTCAACATATTTTAGATCCATTTCTAAAATAATATATAGACTATTATACATTGAACTACATGGGATTATATTAACTCACAATATAATACTCCTAACAATTACACTGCCATGAAATACACTTATTTATGAATATTTCCTAATTATTAATCCAAGTCCAAATAGAATATCTTAATAGTTAATATACAATCTTCTGGACAGTTCTAGTGACACGGTTTTATGCAAATGAACCCGGACCGAATCCAAATCCGAATCCATATTCGGATCCGGTTTTGACAAATCGGAGACGGATCTAAAATACATGCTCTGCTCTCTGCTTTCTATAGAACCCAACGCAGTTTGCTTATTGATAGTAGTGCCTACCGCCACAACCACCATCTGAAGCTGCAACAACACCTTTCCGCACTCTTCTCCAGCTGCAATGTATGCTCCTAAGCTTTACTCTTTCTCTTCCATTTCTCATCTTCTCTATCTGTTATTTATCTATCATTTCAATTTAAGCACTTCATGTCTCACTGTTTATCAATCTAGGGTTTTCAATTTCTGCTGCCGCTTTAGTAGTGTTCCTTTAGTATTAATTACGTACGAATGGTATTGCGATGATGAACTCTGAAATGAGATTTTTTAGCATGCGCCTGATTGCTGCAGAAATGGTTGAGACTGGAAGTTGAAGTTTTGGAGTGTGTTTGACTTTCATGCAAAAGTTTAATTTTCACTGTAATTGGTTTATTGCGTCTGCTAAAGTTAGCTTCTGCTTGCATGATATGAATTCATGACGGGATTCTGCTGTCTTCCAGAATTTTTGGGGATAACCCTTGAGGAGCTAGAAATGGATCGGTATTACTTTGTTAGCTGAATCCTGGTATCTGATGCCATGATAGTATACATTGTTCATCTGCGGCAAGATGATGGCTAATGATTTGCTTTTCAATGTGTTCTTCTATTCACTTTGTTGCATAAGCTTTATGTAAACAGTTGCTAGTGCAATGTATTTTGATACATCAATAATTGTTATACTACAGGATTGGTGTGCCTGCTTGAAAAATGGTTGAATTGTTGGTTTAACTATTCCTGCTCGTTTTGTTATGTCATTTTCATTTTTCTGCACTTTTATAATTGTATTGCATTCCTCTCCTATTTGTTTCGATTTGGATTTTATTCTGGATTCAGGGCTGATGAGGAACCTGTTGATCAGAAGAAATATCTTGAAGAGTCTTGCAAACCAAAATGTGTAAAAGCATTGCTTGAATATCAGGTGCACTTTCGTGTAGAATAATGAGCCAGATTGTATTATGCACTTTATTCTTAGTTGAAGTGATTAATACAATTGCAAGATTATTTTGTTGCTAGTATACTAGGACCTCAAATGTATTCTTGTACTCAAATGCTGTAATTGGGGACTTTACAATGTCAGTCACTGATTATTTGTTAATTTTCTTCTTCGCACTTGTTATGTTGACCACATTTTAAAAAAAAATTATATGATTGAGTCCTAAAACATACTCCAATATCTTCTCTATTTAGAATAGGAGGTTGGTTTGGGACATTCAGTCATTTCTCTTTTTCTTTTTTCTTTTCTTTTTTTTTTTTTAATTTAATGAAGAGAACACAATTTGAGTTTCGAAGAGTGGTCAGCAGGTACGAAAAGAAGGTTGACAGGGAGTACCAACAAAAGACAAGAAATCAAGAATGTAATGTATCAATGATAAGATTACAGGAGTTTTGTGTTGTCTTTAGCTGAGAGCATATCGTATTACAATCTGAACTTCAACTGATTCTTGTAGAGATAATGAATATGCTAGACAATTATAAAAATTTGTTAATATGCATAGCTATAACATGATAGTTATGCCCTTACCATACTCTAGAAAATAAAACCCTTTTCCTATACATCTGCTGTGCCCAAATTATTTCAGAAGCAAGGCCTCAATGTATATGTAGGCACCACAGCTTTATAGTAAAGATTTTATGTTGTTGCTGATGTTGTTAAAAGGATTGCACAGTGGAGCCTTCCTCTAAAATCCATTCTCTTTCTAGTTTAGAGAAGCACCTAACTCATTATTTGTAGGCACCTCAGATTTTGACTTGTTTGTTTAATAGAACAATATATTTTGGAATGGAGAATCAATGTTGGCAGTTTTCTTTTTGCCTTATATCTTCTGTTTCTACGAAGTTCAAGAGAATTTCTTGCTTGGGACAGAAAAGTAATGCTTGAAATTACTACAGGCATGTGTCAAAAGGATCCAAGGTGATGAAACCGGGAACAAACACTGCACTGGACAATATTTTGATTATTGGTCTTGTATAGACAAATGTGTAAGTATTACTATTTAGTTAGTAAATAACGGTTCCGTCATTTGGTTTGCTTGGTTATTTGTTCTCTGACAACTTTGTTATCCTGCAATGTAGGTTGCACAAAAGCTATTCTCCAAACTGAAGTAATGGGGGATAAATCTATGGTATATCGTCATTGCATTATGTTCTATTGTCATTCCTACACAACTGATCTCACACAATTGATTTTGTGACCAAACTATATGGCATGTATGGTTACGTGGATACTGCGAAATTTTGAGCTCTTCTTGTTGTTGACCTTTGATAATGATCAATAATAAGAACTTTGCCAAATCATGACTCAGGATGTATTCTGAAACCGATCTGACATTTTTAGCAAGTTGTAAACTGTGATTTGAAGTGTGGTTCTTTTAAATTTTTCTGGTTCAAGTGTTGCAGCTGAATAATGCAAAATCAGAGGTAGGTGATTGTTTTTTTTTTTTTTTTTTTTTTTTCGGTATACGAGGTAGGTGATTGTTATTCCAGAAGCTTATCATATTTTGTATTTCTTAAGCTTTTTGAAATTTAGTCCATTGACTTCTGGATTGGGCTTTAAATCTTTGGGCAGGTCGCCGGTTAGATAAGCCCATGGTTGTTGACGACAGGCCCACCTTATTAAGCTCAAATAGTCAAAGTTTATGTTAGGGCCTTAAAATAATTTTTTTAAGGAGTAGTAGTATTAATGACTGGTACAATTTTTAAAATTAAATTATAGTTTTTTAAAAAATTATTTAGAAGTTTATAGAAAAATTAAAAAAAAATAATTTTTTTCTTAATACTACTATTTTTTTATCATATTTTTATAAAATAAATATTTTTAGAACTAAAAATTTAAATACAAAATAATGTATTTATAAATTATTTTTAATATAATTATTTATTATTTAAATTATTTTTTCAAAAGGAGTTTAATTAAGTTTTTTATCTAAATTGGTTCTAAATCTTTGTCTAGGTACTGACCATAACAAAAACAGGGTCTTTGCCTAGTTTAGTCCTTATCTTGGAGGGGCGTATTAGGCTCTCACAATATGGTTTATAAATAGAATATTGATCTTGATTGCTTTATCATTGAAATAATTTTCGCTCTTCAAACTTTATTATTTTTTGTCAGTATTTTTAGTTATTAATCTAATTTTTTTAATCTAATAATTTAATAATATATTCTTAATTTATATTTTTAAATATTATTGGTTAAACTGTTAACAAAAACTAATAAATTCTATTAATTTTTTAGCATTTCTCTTATTTAAATGGTTTTGAGTGACAAGATGAAGAATACGAAGGGGATCTCGTCGATGTCACACTCACAGCACAAAGTTAAATTGGCATCCACTTTATTTTTTTCATTTTCTTGCTACTTCCTCTTTTGGAATCCAATGGCTTATAAATAATTTCATGTAAACACACGTAATCTTTGTTTTTCTTTTTTGTTCCTATTGCTAGCCATGACCAGATATTAATAATATTATCTGGTTACATTAACAGTTCGTCATATACCATATTTATATATGATTAAATTGTGACCCTTACAAGTTTTTAGTTATTTCACTTTCTCCACTTCTAAATTTGAAAGATGTCTCAATTAAACAATAAATTGAGTATACGAATTAAATCTGTCGTTAAAAATAGTTCTAAACCACTCTTTATTTATCCTATGCTCCATCTGAATATGTATCACAAAAAGATGAGTCATGAAATGCGATTTCCACCATTATGGCCTTTAGAAAATCGGAGGTACCTATATTTTTTTTGTGTTCAGGTGAAGTTGACTTCACGTGAAGTTGATATCTGAGAGCTGTTAGATGAAAATTTAGTCAAATCAGTTAAATCATCTAACGGCTGTCAGGTATCAACTTCACATGAAGTCGATTGCACGTGAGTTTTCACCAATTTTTTTTTGTATGGTGGTGTCTATAAATTCTACTGTCCATTTACGTTGTTTAACTTAAAAAAAAAACAATTCACAAATCCGATAGTTTGATTTACGTTTTTTGAAAATAAAAAATTATATTAAAATTAGACTTTTTTATTTATAGCTTATTTTTTCTTTTCAAACAAATCGGACCGCTTGATTTTATTAATATTAATTAAAGAAATAACATCATATGAAAAAAAAAACACCCAAACTTTCAATATTAACGTATTAGTGTATTACACATATTTAATAAATATTAAAAAAAAATAGCCGTTTTAAACTTCTAATCAATCTGTGGAACCCACGGATTACGGATATAATGCCTAATAACAACGAATTATGGGCATAAGGCCTAATAACAAAGTGTAACGCATGTTTTTCTTCTTTTGGCAATTTTTTTCTTTTAAAAACATATATGGTTTAAATTTAATCAAAATAAAGAAAAATGGAAGAAAAACTTATCTTTCAATAGTCATTATAAAATATAGGATTTAACTAACATATTTTCGTAAGACACGTGTTAATGTTACTAAACGAAATTTTTTTTATAAAGAACATACAAAATTTGAGTATTTGATTATTGTTTTCATTTTTTATTTTGTGAAAAAAATAGTAAAAAAAAATAGAAAATCCTATTTTTTATTCTTGCATCTATTTTTTTCATAAAATTCTAAAATAAAAATATTACAAATTAAAACATAGAGACAAAAATACAAACTAAATAACTCATGTATTTATTTTATATATTTTTTAAAAGTAAAAGTTCATGATATACACCTCTTGGCGAGTATGGCGACGTTAAGATCTAATCTTGAAATACTAATTGTTTATTTTAACTAAAAAGCAAGTGCATCCAAGTCATAACTAGCCACAAGTGCTAAGTACTTGTTCGATATTTTTTTAGTAAAATAATTTAAAGAAAAGTAAACACGTTTATTTAACGATGCTCTGCCTGATGAGCGCGATTAAGTATTTATTCTTTCAAAACCAAAATTTTGGAAAGAGAAATTTTTGGGACCATTAATTTTTAGTTATTTTTTGTCGTGTATAAATATTAAATTATTTTTAATAAATAAATTTTATTAATTTATACATATAAATTTTAAAAAATATAAATATATAATTTATGTGTACAAATTTTAGTAATATATTAGTATAAATTATATATTTATTGTGTATAAAATTTTTATTCATAAATATGAATATAAATTATTACTAATAAAAAATAATAATATCTATGGACTATATAACATTATTATTAAAATATAGTCAACATTTAATCAATAAAAAAATATATAATTTTATATTATTAAATATAATTTCACATCATTAAAAAATTAATAATAATTAATTAAAAATCTCGTTAGAATGGGCTATGAGTTAAAAAATGAACATCATTTCTACTATCCAGAATAATCAGATACCAGAAATAATAAACATCTCATGTCATGAAACCACTCATCCCAAAAAATTAAGTTGATAGAAAAAAGGTAACACTAATAGTTATATCTCTAATATTGAATCAGACATCCCTAAACCTCAATTTTACACATTGTACAAATATTTCATTAACTCCTGTACTTTCTCTTAATTAATAATTACAAATCACAAAATTAACCTAACCGCCACACTCTAACACTACCTACTGTTTTAAAAAATGTCACTAGCTTTTTATTTTCAAAACCAAAAAAATATGAATATGGATGGTTCTTTAGGAAGTATGAACGCATTAGATTCCATATATATTATATTCTGGTCCCACCTGGCCATATGGTCGAAAGCTAAGATGCCACACACACTGACTTTAACATTCTATAAATACCCTTTCATCCATGGCGTGTGTTCACCACACTTGCTATTATTCCAACTCATACCTTTTTACCTTATACACCAAATACCACCTTGCATTTCATTTCTTATCACCTTATTATAGCCAATGGCAGATACAATCCAACCATTTCACTGTGCTGAATCCAACAACAACCCCAAGTCTTCAAAGGTCTTCGACATGGATCTGGAGAAGGTAACGCCGGAGGAAGTGGAGGTTTTTGACTATGCCAAGAGGGCACAGTGGCTTAGGGCTGCAGTTTTGGGTGCAAACGATGGCTTGCTATCAACAGCATCCCTCATGATGGGCGTTGGAGCCGTCAAACAAGATGTTAAGACCATGATCCTCACCGGAGTTGCCGGTTTGGTGGCCGGAGCTTGCAGCATGGCAATTGGAGAGTTTGTCTCCGTCTATTCCCAGTATGATATCGAGTTGGCGCAGATGAAGAGGGAAGGCAACACGCAAGACAAAAACAAACTTCCTAACCCTTATACTGCGGCCACCGCCTCCGCCGTCGCCTTCTCAGTCGGGGCCTTGGTGCCCCTACTGGCTGCCGCCTTCATAAAAGATTATAAGGTGAGGTTAACGGTGGTGGTGGCGGTGGTGAGCCTTGCCTTGTTGGTGTTTGGAGGGGTGGGTGCTGTTTTAGGGAAAGCACCATTTGTGAAGTCATCTTTGAGGGTCTTGATCGGAGGATGGTTGGCCATGGCGGTTACTTTTGGGCTAACCAAGTTGGCTGGTCATGTTGGAGTTTGATTTATATATCTTTATATTTTTTTAACACCAGCTCCCTCTAGTTACGTTGGATCAATCTTCTTCTGGATTTGATGCAATTTTTTCCCCACCAACTTTGCAGTGCGTAACATAGTTTTATTTGATGTATGCATAGGATTATACATGTTTATGGTTTATCTCATGTTGTATTGTACCAAATCTAAAGTGGTAATAGGAATATTTGAATAATTTTATTTTTTTATTTTCGATGTGATGCAATAATATTAGTTAGAACTTTTATATTTGAAATATTTGATTCGTTAAAGTATTTGTTAATTACTTTTCATAAGTAAGGAATCAAGTTCCATTTTTTTTTATCTGGATTATATTGGAAGAAATATCTATCGTTAAAATTAAAATAATTAATCTTCATAATTAATAGATTTGATTCCAAGTTGAAAACTGGTGTCAAATAAACAAAGTGTTATATTGGAGCCATTCAGATAAAGATATTTAAAACGTTTTTTTTATATATATATATTTTTAGTAATTGAAATTTAATATATATAATTGATTAAATTATACTATTTTTGTCAAAATTATATTAGACAAATTAATTTAACCAAAAAATTGATAAATTAATTTTTGAATTGGCCTAAATTAATATTTTTTATAAACAATAACTACAATATTCTTATTATAAAAATAATTAATTAAAATACTCTTATTATTATTATTATTATTATTATTATTATTATTATTAATTTTAAAAATTCTAAATCTTAATCCTATGGCAGCATAAAGAGAAGAGAAGGATTATGATTTAGAGTTCTCAAAATTAATATTTTATATATATAATATAAGTATTATTTTAGTTATTTTCTATAATAAAAGTATTGTAGTCACTTTTTATAAAAAAATATTAATTTAAACCAATTTAAAATTTAGTTCATCGATTTTTTAGTCAAATTGATTTGTCCGATCTAATTATAACAAAAATGATACAATTTAATCGATTACATATACTAAATTTTAATTATAAAAAATTATCTTAAAAAAATATTTTAAATATTTTTATGTGAGTAGCTCCCATAATATTCACCCGAGAATTAATATTAAACTTTTGTAGGGATTAACTTTTACCCTATGATATAACACGGCGTTTTTATGTCATAAATATACTATACCATTCTTCAAATAATTAATTGAGAAAAGAGTGAATGAAATGGAATTCAGCACGCAATAATTCCAACCTCTTGCTATATATAGGAAGTACTTTAGTTCAAATCTAAAGAAGATATATAAAGTTTTTTTATTTTGGGAAAAGAATAAGACATACCGCTAAAAATATGATACAAAAAATAAAAATATAAAAATTAATATTTTTATATTTTGATTATTGATAAATTAAATATAATATAGAATAAATAATATAAATTTAATTATTTTATTTTTTTTACACAAAAAAATAATATAATAAAAAATATAATCATAAATTAATAGTGAAAATAATAAAAAAATTATTTCTTTTTAATGTATGTCTATATATTCTTTCTGGTATAAAAGATACAAAATATATTAATTTAATATTATAAAATATAATATTTTATTTATATTTTTGCCTGTCAAATATAATTTTATATTCTATATTTATATCTTAGTATTTATGTGCTCGTAAACTAATGCAACCTAATGTACTTTTATAGTTAAATTATAACTCTCTTTTTTTCTTGGAAGTTGAATAGTAATTAATTTAATAAATAAGGTTAAAGAGAAGAATGCATGATTTGGTAAAAAATTGACTTTGCAAACTTATATTGCTACAGCAGCATGTGGTTCTTTAATTTCTATATATGTCATAAAATTCTTCGGATCTTAAATTATTAGAAGTACATTAGTACTATTAAAATTTAAGTTACTATTACTGACACTTTTTTTTTTTATTGCATGTTGTTGTGACTAATTTCAGTCAATAAATAAGTAATTATTTGAATCACATGATCAAGATTTTTAGCATCAACTTAGTTTTACTCATAAGGTTAAGGTGTTATTATCAATAAATTTTATTCTATATCTTAGATATTGTCACAATTCGAGTAATATATGTAATTATGTATAGCTGTAACTTTAGTCTTTTAAAAATAAATTAAAAGACTACTCATCATATGATTAATAAATTCTAATGCAACTCATTGTTAATTAAGTTTAATCAATCTATCTTTGATTCAAAACGTTTGTAATAGTAATATAGATGGTGGCATTATTCAAGTAAACATTAATGGTGATCCAACCCCTTAGCTTCTACCAAAATCTGTCCTTAGTAATAAAGCTTCTAACAATGAAACAAATTAGGAATCCTCAGCAATAAGAAGCAGGTAGCATTTGGGCTGCGCATGCATGCTATAATACAGGGGATCTTTATTTATGTATTTATCTTGGTTTAACTGGGGATGTTTAATTTATATTATCACTATTATTATTGGATATGGAATATATAAGCCCTGTTTTCTTTTTATATTTACCACAGGATAAGAGCACACCTTATAGTTAAGCCTATGTTTTATGCACGAACACAAGATTAGCGGAAGGTAAAATTGGATTAATAATACTTTATACAATATTAAAAAATATTACTATTCAATTTCATTACGGTAGTGTCTAATTAACCTAGATAATAAGATGAAAACTCTTATTTTAAGAGAATGATTATCGGATAAAATTAAAAATATCGTATAAACATATAACAATAATGGCGTTCATTATAATTATATTAGAATGCATCTACTAATTTCTTATCTCTTTGATCATCATATGTTCTCGATCTCTCTTCTTTATGTATAGTATTTCATTTCATATTATAAAATTTAAATTCTATGTTGGAACTTAAACTCTTTATTCCCCTATCATGTATGTGAAAAGAGTTCGTCATAATGCGTATGTCAAATAGCTTAGTATAACCTGAACCTGAATCTGTTCACACGAAAACTTAAAGAAGGAACATTGAAACAGTAGCGAAAAGGTGAATTAAAAGAACAAAGTTCTCCATAAATTAGAATCAAAATGTGTACACCATCGAGTTGGAGTGTCCCCAAAACAAGTTAGCAATAATGCCTTTCTCCCCGGAAAAAATTATTAATAATATATATATGGATATGAGGGATATATATTGCACATTATGTATAATATAATAAAAATAAGGTGAACTCAATAATTATAAACTTTATTAGCTATCTAATTGTGAAATTGACATACATATTAAATTGATATACAGTTTATATCCTTTATATAATGAAAATCTGCAATCTAGCATCTTAATAATTTCATCAAGATATCTGATATTGAAAAGAAAAAGAAAAAAGAAAAAGGTAATGTGAATTATGAAAGTAATTAAAAGTGAGATTCACGCGCTTAAGAAAACTACAATATATGATAGGATCGGAATAGTTTTTTCTTTACCAAGGTTGACTGCAAATCCATGGGTACCTACATGATACATTTATACGAGTATGCTACTTGTATACTAAAATTAATCACTAAAATAAATTATTAATATAAAATATATATTAAAAATAAATTAAATTATATATATATATTTATACATAAATATATTGATGATTGATTTTAATAGCTGATTTTGATTCACGAAAACATTTTTATACATTTATTAATGAATTATGTTTCGATTAAATCTCAAGGAATATTAGTTGGAGCTTTTGGCGCAGTTGAGTCCAAAGTTGCAGCGATATAAAGTGAATAATTCAGAATGTAAGTGACTAACCGAGTATATACAAAATTAAATTATATCACCGCAGCTTCATTAATTTAGCTACTGAAGTTGCACTAATAAAAAGTAAAAACTGTTTTGGCATAAATCCAGAGGCTATTTAATAAGCATAGATTAAGCAACACGTTATGTTCTCTAACCATGACCGTCCATTAAACATATTCAATATGCCAAATACCCATTGTCTTGTCTTGCATCATGCATTCATTAATTGAGCATTTTGAAAGTAAAAAATAAAAAACCTTGGTACGTGTTCTCCACACGGAATCCACAGGCCATTTATTTTTTTATTAGAAGAAAAGGATCACCAAAGTCAATCTGATTACAATTAGATTGTGACAGAATATATAATCAGCAGCAATTATGACTAGAGAAATAAAATGTCACATCTTTTTTACGTGCATAAATTTTGGGGGAATTAGTAAATTAATAATATAATAGAATCTTTTATAATCAAATATCAACTAAAATGGAATTAGATAATAAAGTCAATTATGGATTGTAAGAGATATTAGGTTAAGGATAATGTGAGATGAAATTAGATGAGATTAGGTTAAGTATCCTTCCCTTGTTGATGAGTATAGATAGTTACTTATAGATGGATAATAATCTGAGGAGAGAGTAGTTATGTTACTATCTTTGTAATTACTTAATGAGTAAAGATCAGAGTTTATTTGCTGTGTTGGATCGGACCTATTATATACATGTTATACAATAGATATTCACTCAAAAAAGGAAAATGTTAACGTATGAAGAATTCATTGAAATAAACTACATACTTTATTCTTTAAAAAAGATGATGAAATATAAAAGAGTAGTTCCAAAATTAAAAGGAAAGAAGCAAAAAATCACAAGTGCTTTGCTCTCTTGTGCAATCTGAGATGTACGAATTACACACACTATTAGAACTTAGAAGCGTGTTTTTTACTGTTACACTGTAGTGCCCACAATTTAGATTTGACGCAAAACAAGGCTGTGTAATTGATGATCACTGGATCCATGTCAGTTGTATATCTTTTTTTTTTTGTACTAATACGATTTTTCCAAAGAAAAATGACCTGTTTTATTATATTGATGAACTTGAATTAAAGGTTTGTTTGGATGAACTTCTAAAAAAAAATTTTTTTTAGTTATCATTTTTTAAAAGATCTTATGAAAAAAGTAAAAGTAATTTTATGTTTGGATATTTCATGCAAATATATCTTTTTATTTATCAATTATGTTTGGGTATAACAATATAAAAGTACTTTTTTGTTTATTTATTACATGAAAAACATATTTTTTTAAGGAAAAAAAATCTTTTAAAAAAAGATGTAGATTACAACTTTTCAAAAAAGATTTTTTTTTTAATTTTCTAGTGCTTTTACTTTTACTACTAAAAATTGGATAAATACACTAAAAAATAAAAATAAAAAATTTTTACAATTTTTTTTTATCAAAATAATAGTGCCCAAACAAGCACTAAGTGTTATTCCATGCTAGTATTTTAACATATGTGCGTTTTGAAATTTTGATTATCAAATGATGTTCTATAAAATTACAATAATTAGTTTCTTAAGAATGCATTTTAACATTTTAATTCTCAGGTGATTTTTATAATATTTTATGCTTACAAAATTTTCAAAGTATCATAATTTAATCCACCATCAATAGTTTGTTTTATTTCTCCTAAATAGTTAATATATAAGATAGATAAATTTTCTGAATGAATGTTGGGAACAAGCTAATATCTAAAAATTATCTGCGAACTAATTACTATCAAGTGCAAATAAAAATGTCAATAATAGGGGAAACCAATAGATTATCAAGTGCATCAAAATCTCGATAAAACATGGATACATATATGCCCCACCATAAACCAACTAAAACCTTGAACCCAAGATTGGGAACCTGTTACAACTTTCACTTGCCCTTGTGCAAAGGGCAAAGACAACAGGTTTCACCCACTTCTGAGGCAATGCAATATTGTTGAAACTTGCCATCTTTGAACCATTGAGCGCGCTTCTCCACAAGCTCGTTCAGAAAATCATCAAGCTTACCCTTAGTGACATTTGGCATCACCACCACATGTGCTATGTTTCCCTGGCATGCCAACTGCCACTTCCGTACAAACTCCTCATCATGTGGCCTCTCAAACACAACTGTGCTGCTCAGCTCATTAAGCATTGCACCAACTCCGGCCTCCCTAAGGCGGTCCTTGAAGTAGTGTGCATTCCTCAGGCATTTCTGCACTTCTTTCTGGAAACCTCTGTATCCTTTCCGGTTAAGCGTATACCAAAGGAATATGGGAGCATGGCCATTCCGGCTACCCATGATTGTGGCATCCCTAGAAGCAAGGTATTCTACATTATTGGAAAGAACATTGATATGCTCCAATCTTGTTATCTGAACACCACAAGGCATTGGGCACCCCACAAATTTGTGGCCAGAAACACTAACACTACCAATGGGCTTCTTAAAAGAAACTTTTGGTGCCTGATATTGCAGAATACAGAATAATCAACATCATTGCTTATATAAAACAAACTCAAAAATAAGATGGCAAGATGTACATCACTAAAGGAATTGGTCTCAAATCTTGTTTTGGCAAGCAATTAAACTTGTAAATTGTTAAATGCAAGACAAACAACAATGAGCTATAATAGCATAGACAAGGTTATGTGCAAGAACCAAAATGCTATTTGCTGACATGGAAAACAACGAATTACAACAAAAGTAGAATAATACATAGGAGTTCCAATTAGATAACAGAGGGATAGCAAATATGACTTCAACAGCACATGTCTGAAGTTTAAAGATTTCTGGTACCGTGAACAAGAGAAACTTACAAGTTTCACAAAAGGCATCATGAGACCAAACAAGGCCCCATCACAATGGATGTAGAATTTGTCACGTGAAAATCCAATATCTTCAAGTGTCTTTATCACCAGATCAAGATCATCCACTGCTCCTTTGACAGTTGTACCTGCAAAGTTCCATCTGTATGAGTCAACATCAGCAAAGTAAAAAAAGGGCGGGAGAGGAGGGGCAATAGAGATAAAGAAACTTGCCTATGTTCACATTTACAATAGCTGGCTTATCTTTGTGAAGAAGCAGCTTGGCCTTAAAATCATTACAATCAATCTCTCCGGTATGAAGAGTTGCAATCTTCACACAATCCATTCTGTACATACGTGCAGCTTTAAATACAGAATAATGTGATTCTTGTGAGGCGTACAAAATCCCATCCGGAAGGACCTCTCTCCTGCAAATGTCATATTTAACAATATAATCGTGTTCTTTCCAAATTTGCAAAATGTTGAATAAAGTCAAACTTAAAACTAACCCAACTAGGATGCCATGGAGATTGCCCTCAGTACCACAGTTTGTCATATAGCCCCAGTACTCATCTTTCTCTATTTCCCATAACCGGGCAAACCAGTCCAAAACACCAACTTCAAACTGCCGGGAGTGGACTCCATAATTGCTTTCAATGAATGGATCTCCCAGGTTGTTTATGGAGAAGTGCTGAAGTTGAGAGAGTGCACCGTAGTCGAAATCCAAATTATAGGGGTAACCTGGCATAGATTGTTCACAAATTACATGAGTATATGACTATATGAAATAGCCTATAAGCTCCATAGGTTAAAAGAATGAATATAGGCCTTGAAAAGCTACACATCTTCTAGGTAATTTTTGCACAAAATGGAAGCCAGAATAATATAGATGCATTAATGAACTGTAATGGATCATAAACATTTTTTGTTTCCCTCTAACTAGTGAAAAAAACACTCTTCATGTAATAGACAGGAAGACTTCTTCTGTTATACGTGATTGAATGCTTCATCTACTTCCTCACACAGGCACAGCAGCCTCAAATGCATCTCATTCTTCGCCAAAACATTAAACATAAAACAATCTCAACTACAAATGAAGGATAACTAAAACGCACATTGTGGGTTGGACAACGAACAAGTTTGTATGCACGGACACTATCAAATCTCAATTATGATTTTTAAGCACTTTGTTTTTTGAATCAAAAATTAAAAAATGTTACATTATATTTGTTGTGTTCAAATAAAACCACCTGGATAATTAGAAAAACGTAGCAATAAAAACTCAGCAGCTGGAATACTAGGCAAACAGAGAATAACAGGGAAGCAGGTGAGGTTAAACATGTAGTATAAGTTGGTGCCAAGTATTGTATACCATCAAGTTAACAAACTTTTTTGTATGTCAAGTCAGAAATCACAGGGCCGAAAGTTGCATAGAAATGAACAGAATTACAGAAATACTAGTTGGAACAAACAAAAGCAACGATGATATCCTATCATGAAGCATTTGCTATGTGCTAAATGCAACAAGGTAAATGCAATCAAGAAAGCATAAGATTAAAAGAGCAAATGCTGTCAAACCTAAATGATGTTTTGTCCTTTCAGTCAATGATTTTTTGTATTTGGACAATACACTTGCCATGTAAGCATCCCTTTCCCCAGTAATCTCATCATCTGCATCAGGTTCTGTAACTTCTAGACACAGTGTGTGAACATTTTTTCCCAGTACAATAGCTCTTTTCACGTTCTCACTTTCTGCAACTGTGGGTGGCACAGGTTCTTTGATCACAGCTGACGCATCAAAATCCTCGGGCAATGGTTCAACTGTTCCGTTGGCGCCCAAATGGCCACTTCCAACCATTTTGCTGCTCGCAACACAAGATTACCTGTAAGAGATGGAGTCCAGGAGTGAATTGAGCAACAAAGTCCATGGTTAAATAAAGCAGCCATCCCTATTTTCCTTTTAGTGAAAGCATTTTCCAATTTCTATACACAAAAAAAAGGATGCCAGACCAAATCACGATTACCACCAATACAGGAAACTCACACAAATCTCTTCATTTCATATACATTACTTTGAGTCATTTATGTACAGAATATAAAAATTATGACATAAATGAATATCACAGAGATTTATGACACAAATCCTTGATCCGTTATTTCTGCAGCATTCATTATTGCTCAATATATTAATATCTCTACAGTACACTTTTTAATGTCAAAATAATTGCCAAAGGAAGCTGACCAAAACAAAACGAAACGAAACACACTGTACATGCATTGCACAATTCCCGAAATGGATAAATTCAGAAAGCAAGATTTAAATATATAAACTCACTAACTCAGGCAAGTACGATGCAAATTTGAAGAGGAAATGTTCAAAGTACAGCTAAATCCACAAAATTCATAGAAACGAAATACGGAAAGGGAAAAAATGAAGGAGACAGAGGAAAATGTCGGAACGCGAAAAGAAGAGTGAATTGAGAGGAGGAGAAGGAGATAGATCTAAGAGAAGAGGAATCACTGACCGGAGCGTGAGATTAATTAAAGGAGGGACAAAGGAAGCTGATGATGCGAGAAAATTGGGGGGCGACAGAGAGAGAGAGAGCGCGACGAGGTGAATGCCGCCATTTATAGCTATTAGCTAGTTGCTTTTCGTGAGTCACGCGCTTTCACGCACACTGCATGTGTCTGAGAGTTATTTTTTTTGTTAATTTTGGGTCTGGCCGGACAGATCCAACCCGGGACCCGGAAGGCCACTGCCCCAGATTCAAACCCATGAGGACCGTTGGTGCATGTTGATAATTTGGGGCCAGCCGAATCTAAAACCCTGGAGTATGATTGCAAGGCCTAGTTTTGTTGGTAGAACGGCGGAGATAGCGACATTGCGTTGCGGAAAGGCGAGACAAGCGAAGTGTCAACTGCGGTTAGAATGACGGTGAGTCAACAAAGACGCGGATTGGCGCTGCTGGGAGACGGGATGTCGTCGACGGCGAGGTTGAAGATGCAGTCCGATCATCGCGCTGCGTTGCTGAGGAGATGAAGCTGCAGTGAAGGCCAACAGGTTCAGCCTCTCTCGCGCATAGGGGGTGGAGAGCGGGTTGGTTTCGGGTCGGTTTTGGAGTTGGGCTGGGCTGTTGGTCTCTGTCAAAAAAAAAATGATTTGGTGATATTGATACTATGAATGGGATGGAAGAGATTGTGGGTGAAGCTTTTAGTTGAGGACAATTTAGGGTTGTTGCTGAATGACATTGAAGATTGTCCTGGGGCATTGGAGATGGTTAAAGCAAATAGTGTGATGGATTTCACTCATCATAATAATAATCCACCATTAATAAAGCATGATCATATTTCTCCAATAAAAAATTATTTATTTCATATGCATATTAAAAATTTTATTAAGAATAATAATAATTTGTCTAATCAAAATAATTTTTGAAGATTTTTATAATAATAAAAATTTATTGAAAATTAAGCTGTCTAATTTAAAGTTCTTTAAAAATAGTCACCAAAAAAAGTTCTTTAAAAATTAATTTAAGTGCTTAGTTTTATAAATTTTTACTCATTAAAATAAAAATAATTAAAATAGCAACTTCAAAAATATTTTGGTTATGTTATTTTTAATATCTTTATATTTTTATTTCTCTATCTATTAAATGTTTACTTTTTGTTTTTCTTAATATCACTTAAGTTTTGTTTATTTTCATATATTATACATGTTTATTTATGTTAGCGCAGATGTTTACTTATTCATATAAAATATAAAGTAACAATGTAGATGTGTTTAAAGGTTGCGAGAACCGGACCGGTCAATAAACCGGTGAAATCACTGGTTCAATGGTTCATTGGTTCGACCGGAATTCAACTGAGGTTCAACCGGTTTAATTAAATATTAAATAAAATTATTAAAAAACTTAAAATAATCTTAAGTATATAAATTCAATAATTTCTAACTTAATAAAATTTAATATTTCACATAATAAATTATCCATTACTCTGCACCAAACAATAACAATAATTCTTCCTTTTCAGTACCAACACAGATAGTGCCTCATGCCTATGACTCAGCCTTTGCCTCTCTTCAATTCCAATATCCATGGCCTTTAGCCTTTGAAGGGTTTCCAGAAGATAGAGCTGCAAGTGCTTCTAAGAGCCATAGCCAAGCAGAGAAAAGAAGAAGGGACAGGATCAATGCACAGCTTGCAACTCTTAGAAAACTGATTCCTAAGTCTGATAAGGTAATATTGTTTTTCAAAAATTCATATTCCAATATTGTCATAGACATAGTTAGTTACTTCTCTCCTTTTTGGCAAAGCATATTGTTTACTTTTACTTCTATCAGTTATGCTATTCAAAGTTTAGATTTTCTTTTTCACCCCTTGAATTCTAGCAAGAAAATAGAAATTACCTACCTTAGGAAAATGACATGATATGCAAGGTATCATTAGTTTATGCTATTAATAGCTTTAATAGGTTCCATGATAGAACTTAAAGCATTTGAATTCTACTTCATCAACCTTGATAGATAGAGAACTAGAGAAGCTATACATGTTTTTGTTTTCTAGACTGCATAAATTCCATAATTGATTATGCTTTCAAAATCAATTCAACTATAAGTGTAAGAGTAATATAAGTTCAACTTTGAATTATGCCCGACTGAATACTACAAAAGCAGAATCAAATTAATTAAGTTTTGTTGCGGATGCAGATGGACAAGGCTGCATTACTAGGGAGTGTAGTAGATCATGTGAAGGATCTAAAGCGAAAAGCGATGGATGTGAGCAAAAGCATCACAGTTCCAAGTGAAACTGATGAAGTAACAATAATAGAGTGTGACCCTGATCAAGATGAAAGGCTATGCTAAAGTGAAGATACTGAAGCACAACATTGTAATTTCAGTTTGCTGTGATGATAGACCAGAACTTTTCAGTGAACTCATTCAAGTCCTAAAAGGGTTGAGGCTCATAAATCAAGATCAGAACATATTCAGAAGCAGCAAACAGCTAACAGAAGCAGCAAAACATACTCAAAATAAAAAACATCAGAAAATCAGAATCCAAAATCAAGAAGGCAGCATAGAACAGGCGAGCTCACAGAACCTCAGAAAATCAAAATCCAAAATCAAGAAGGCAGCATAGAGGAGACAGGAACAGAGTCTTACCAGCGAATGAGGAGGCAGGCTCGGCCGGTGGTGGTCGCGGCTGCTGTGGATGGTTGTGGGTGGCGAATGAGGAGGCGGGCTAGGTGACTTTCGGCGACGAGGAGGCGGGCTCGGCCAGTGGTGGTCGCGGCTGCTGTGAGTGGCTGTGGGTGGCACTCGTGGCCTTCGTGGGTGAATGGAGGCTGGCGCCCAATGCACTTGGGGAGGGGAAGAAAGGGGAGAATGGGGGGTTACTCAGATTAGGGTTAGTGCTTTGGGACTTTTGCGTACGCCTTTTTTTTTTTTTTTTTTTTTTTTAAAAAAAGCCAAAACGACGTCGTTTGGCTAGTGAAGTTGCAAACCACTAAACCGCAAAAAAACTGAACGGTTCTTTCGGTTCGACCGGTTTTTTCACCGATTTTTTACCAAGTGGTTTTTTACGTTACCCGGACCGGCTAAATAACTAGTTTCCGGTTTTCCAATTGAACCGGTCAGTCCGATCCGGTTTTCAGAATTGTTCGGTTTTTTTGCGGTTTAGTGGTTACAAACCGCCGTTTTTACCCTGACAAAACAGCATTTTGGTTGGTTAAAATAGTAGTTTTAGTTGGTTAAAATGGCGTTTGAAACCGCCATTTTTACCGAATTAAAATGGCATTTTATATTGTTTAAAATGATAGTTACAAACTGCCCTTTTTACTGAATAAAAGTGACATTTTTATCATTTACAAAGACAAATTTTAACCGTCATTTTTATCAAATTAAACAAATAATTTCTTATTAAATTTTTTCAATAACAAAAAATCAATATTCATAAACAAAATATTATATAACTCATAAACAATGTACTAAACATAATATATTATTTTAGTATTAAAAATAAAAAGTAATCACCTCTATACAAATAAAGTATCTAACATAACATAATTTTTTAATTATAAATGTCTTAACATATAGCTCTTAATACATAAAATCTCAATCATAGTTTTTGGTGTACTTTGTCATGATAATCTGTCCTCACTCCAATCCTTCTTTTGTCTTGATTATTTGCTTCTAGAGTGCTTATTTTCATGCCCAATTTTTGCCTCCTGAAAGAAAATCATGTTCATTTTAATTATTTGCTTATAGAGTGCTTATTTGCTTAAGGATGCCAAGCTCATTAGAGTAATACCCAATATTAACAATACAACACGATATACAAAAAAGTTTATGGCAGGAGCAACTCCCTTAAACTGTCAATATCACTCTGTCATTGAGATTTAAAGCTCAAACTTATGAAATTACTGATGCATTACCTGAATTTCTGTTCTCAAACAGCCATTAAAGCAACCACAGTGTATCCGAATTGGCGAAGAACAGCTCCAACTTTAACATACTGCTGCCATGGAAATCTGTGACATGAATGCCTTGGCTCCCAACTTGCATGTAATGCCTATCTAAATTACTAGAAGATCTTCTATCATCAATACTTCATTGGAATAATGAACCAAGGAATGATTAAATGGACTTGCCAACATTTCATCAGAGGATTTTGAATCCAAAACAGCTTTATAGCCTTTGTATATTGGATCTTCAGACGATTTGTCCTCTCCAGAGGCTTCAATTTCTCCATAAAAATATTCATTCACACAAGCTGCAACATATCTCAGCATGGTTAAGTGCTAATTATGGCAAATTATCAATTGATTGTATATATATATATATATATCACCTTCTAGTGATTTTTCTAGGCCTTCAAGCTTGTAAACTGTTGAATTATGGAGATCTTCCCCTGACCAATTGAGAATATGAGCAAACTCATGAGGAGGCAAATGCCACAGCCTATAGCAATGGTGTAGATTCTGTCATGTGCAATCTTCAATACATTGTCAACCCTATAGCTTGACACCGTAATCAAGTTGAAGGTCAAGAGGAATATGATTATGCCATAGTCATAGTTCTTCTTTATATAGGGAAAGAACCTTGTATAAGTAGCTACAGCTCCTGGCTCAAGGATAACAAAATAAACCTCAAAATTATTAGTCATCACAACCTTCTTGCTACTCAATTGTCACAACCATTATTAAAGTATATACCTATAAGAAAAACTGCAGCCCCAATGAAAATAGCTTGAACCACCCTACTACATGCATTTGCAATATATCCAACAATAAATGCCAAAGACCTTGCTAACAGTGTCCCTAATCCTCTATTCAGCCCTTTGCATAAAATTGCTCCTGCACCCATCACAACACAACCA
Organism: Arachis ipaensis; assembly: GCF_059453495.1. Lineage (NCBI taxonomy): Eukaryota > Viridiplantae > Streptophyta > Magnoliopsida > Fabales > Fabaceae > Arachis > Arachis ipaensis. The sequence goes on along the minus strand of NC_142435.1, from coordinate 11,008,403 downwards.
ATATATTTATATATACAAATTAAATTTTAAAAAATGGGTGTTTATTTTAAATAAAATAAAAAGTAATATTTTATCATTTTTTTTATGAAGTGCAAAACTGTTATTCTAAAACACTTAATCATCACTCATTAATTATCCTTTTCAATTAAATCTTCTTCCTTTTCTTTATTTATTTTGGAAGAATTACACTAATAGATCAAGTGGAGGCAAACCTCATTAACAAAAATATATAATTACATAAAATCATCACTCCTGTTCCATATATATATATATATATGAATAAGCTAAGATCTATATTATTAGAACATTGTAGTAATATATATATATGGTGAAATCTCTGGTGGCTAAAATATTAATGGCTAAAGATGGCTAATAGTTGACTTTCAAATAAAATAATGATATTTGGTAGATTTGGTTTCACAACTTTTCAATAGTTTGAATGGTGGTTAAGAGTGTGCAATAATTACTAAGAAGTTATCACGTGGATAAAATTGTCATTTGAGGTTACCTTATGTGTTGTTGGATCTTGAACAAAAATATTATTGGACCATTATACAAAATAAAATCAAAACTGCACAAACATGAGGTCCAATAATTTTTTTGGCATAATTGTAAAATAAAGTTTCTTTCTTCAATAATTTATTCCTTAGTTTGTTTGTATTTCTCTAAAAAAATAACCGTAAAAAAAATATTATAATGCCTTAAAAATTTTATTAAGGGAACAAAATTAATATTTTTTTACGACATATATTTCTAAGATTTATTTTTTATATTTATTTAAAAAAATTGTTGGATTGTGAGACTGTTCGGTTTTTTTTAATAATTATACAAAAAAATAATAATGAATTAATATAAATATATTAACATTTGTAAAATACATGTTATAAACATTAAAATCAGTCATCAGTATAAAATATATGTTAGAATATAAATAAATATTTATTATCTATTATATATTACTGATTTTACAACTAAAATATGCCATATGTTATTTTTTCATTGCAATTAAAATCAAATTTTTCTCTCGAAAATTAAAGAGTTCTCTCATCCTCTCTTTCCCTTTCTCTATCTCTCTCATTTCTTCACTCACTCTATCTCACTTATATATCATTATCAATTACTAATTATAAATTTGACAATCAAAATATACAACATGACATTCTCTAATTACATTCAAACAAAATTAAAATTCTGAAATTGAATATAGCTATATTATATATTATATTTATATATTACTAACTAATTTAATAACTAAAATGTGTCACATGACACTCTCTTATTAAAATTTAAAGAAAATATTTTCTTCCAAAATTATTAAATCTCCTTCTTACATTCTCTTATCTACCTCTTTTTTTTTTCTATTTCTCTCTATCCTTCGCACTCTATATATAATTTATATTTTATATTAGAAATTTGACAAATCAAAATGTGTCACCAAATATTATTTTATTGTAATTAAAATAAAAAATTTTTTAACTTCCAAAATTAACAAACTCCTACTCCCATTCTTCTTTTTTTATCTTTCTCTCTCTTTTCTCTCATTGTCTATTTTTCTCTACCATTTTATTCTACAAAAAATAAAATTAACAACATAATATAATTTAAATAAAAAATTTTATTATACACATATTTTTTATTTAGCTTTAAATTTTTTCTACTTATCTTTCTAATTTATGTTTTCACTTTTTTTTTTCAAATATTTATTGTATATAATTTAAAAACATACTAATACTGTGATTAAAAGTTAGAATTGATATAAATTTTTTTATGCTAATATCTAATTATATTTTTATATATATAGAATAATAAATATTATTTTTAAATAACAAGCATAAAAATTAATTATTTTTATTTGTACAACAAACTTAACACCTAATTAAATATAAGAATATACAAGTTATAAATTCTTTCAAATTTTAGATAAAGAATGTTAAAATTAATTATTATTAAAAAGTTAAACTCTTTCATATGAAATACTAAAAAATTTATTGTTAATTTTGGAAGCTAAAGAAAAATTTTATTTGATTACAATAAAAGAATATTTGGTGGTATATTTTGATTTGTCAAATTACTAATATAAAATATAAATTATATATAGAGTGCGAATGATAGAGAGAAACAGAAAAAAGAGAGATAGATAAGAGAATGTAAGAAGGAGGTTTAGTAATTTTGGAAGAAAATATTTTTTCTAAATTTTAATAAGAGAGTGTCATATGACACATTTTAGTTATTAAATTAGTTAGTAATATATAAATACAATATATAATATAACTATATTCAATTTTAAAATTTTAATTTTATTTGAATGTAATTAGAGAATGTCATGTTGTATATTTTGATTATCAAATTTATAATTAATAATTAATAATGATATATAAGAGAGATAGAGTAAGTAAAAGAATGAGAGATAGAGTAAGTAAAAGAATGAGAGAGATAGAGAAAGGGTGAGAGATGATGGAAGAATTCGTTAATTTTGGAAAGAAAAATTTTATTTTAATTGCAATAAGAAATTGACATGTGACACATTTTGGTTGTAAAATTAGTAGCATATAATAGATATAATACATGTGTATTTATATTTTAATATATATTTTATATTGGTGGCTGACTTTAGTGACTAATTTTAGTGTACATACCCTTTATTTAGTAAAGTTTTAGTCTTGCATGGAATGATTAATTTCATTAAAAAAACTTTTACTGTAAATTTTATACATAATCAATTCTGCAATCAAATCACAAAAATTTATTGAATAATTAATTTACAAAGAGAAAGAGATTTCATTATTTGAACCTAAATTTAAAAAAAAAAAATTGTGATAGTTTAGTTTGAATTTTAGTCTTTTTTAAATTTATGTTTTTTTATCTCTCTTACACAATTATATATTGACATGTATTTTTTTATATTATACGAAAGATAACCAATAAAATATAATGGCACAAAATATTTACGAAAACACTATTATTAAATATATTATAAACAATATTATCAACATATTAAAATAGCAAGAAGATACTTTTTAATTATTAAATTTTTGATATGTTAATTAAGTTATTAAAATTTTATTAATATACTTAATTTTACAAATGTTGATATATTTATATTAATTCATTATTATTTTTTTGTATCATTATTAAAAAAAACGAACACTCCCACAATCCAACAATTTTTTAAACAAATATAAAAAATAAAGCTTACAAATATATCTTGTAAAAAAATACTAATTTTGTTCTCTTAATAAAATTTTTAGGGTATCATAATATTTTTTATCATTATTTTTTTTAGAAAAATACAAACAAATTAAGGAACAAATAAAGCTTAAGCAAATGTCGGGGGTTCGAATCCCGCCTTGTGCATGCAGCAACCCATTGGCCAGCGACAAACCCTTAAATGGAGCTCAGTACCGCGACGGATTAGTCCTTGACTTGCCGGGTTGGGGGATACCGTGGGAAACAAAAAAAAAAGGAACAAATTATTAAAGAAATAAATTTTATTTTATAATCTAGCCAAAAAAATTATTGGACCTTATACTTGAGTAGTTTGATTTTATTTTGTATAATGACCCAATAATATTTTTGTCTAAGATCCAACAACACATGAAGTAACCTCAAATGACAATTCTATCCACAAGGTAACTTTTTAGTAATTATTACACATTCACTTAACCTTTCAGAATATTAAAAAGTTATAAAACCAAACCCACCAAGTGTCACTATTTTATTTGAAAGTCAATTCTTAGCCATCTTTAGTCATTAGTATTTTGACTACCAGAGACTTCACCTATATATATACCACATTTGAGATAACTCCAAGTCAAGTATGAAAGAGTCCTGCATTATATTATCAATAGTACAATAGTATAAGTGATATTTTTAACTTATAGATATGAATAATAATATTGTATTTCATTATATTTCTTTATTATTTCTCAAGATTATCAATTATTATATTCCATATTACAAACCTAGCAAGAAAAAACACTTGCCTTCTTATCAAGATCAGGAGAAAAAGGTACTTTGTAGATTCCTCATAAACACTTCAGTATCTGAAGATGTGCTATATGGTTAGTGGTAAAATCTTGGCCATGAAAAATCATCTCTAATTTGCCTGCATTGTAAATCAACATAGACCCCAACAAAGTATGAAAACAATGGCATACCTGCAGGCTAGCACCAAATCCGCTCTCTGATTGGGACCGAGATACTTGTACTCAGACATAGCATCACATACCATATCTAAAAATGTTTCTCTCTGAACAAAGCAATAACCGTGTAGCTACCTGGTTTGCTTTCCGACCAAGTCCCATGAGAAAGTTGTCAGGCTTTATATCTCTATGTAGAAAATCTTTGGAATGCACATATTCTATTCTAGTCATCTGCATCCCAACAAAATTAAGAAAGAGTCAATACCAAACGCGCTCTTAGCATCAGAACACATAACACACAACAAGATTTATAATAGTGATGCACATGACAATTTTCAGCAGAACTGTATAGCAGATAAAGAATGCTAAAACAATTCATCTGTTTCATCTGAAAAAAAATGAACAAAAATAAAACAGAGAAGTGGTTAATTTTCTGGCACAGTTGTTACCCTTATAACCAAAAAATAAAATAAAAGTGAAAGCAAAGCAAGGTCACCATTTGATCAGCCAACATCAATACTGTCTTCAATGAGAACTTCCTTCCACAATACACAAAGGGATCCTCAAGACCAGGCCCAAGCAAATCCATCACGAGAACATTATCCTCCCCATCTACACCAGACCATCTTATGCTAGGAATGCCACCTACATATTAAGAAAATAAAATCTCAAAAGTCAAAAGTTTAGGCCCTTTCTAATTTTAAGTTTTTAAAGATGTGCTCCGATAATGGTGGTTTTAACTAGGGCTGGAAGTGAGCCGAGCTGAGCCGAGCTAGACCAAGCTCAAGCTCGGCTCACGAAAATTGAGCTTGGCTCACGGCTCGACTCATTAACAATCGAGCTTATTTCTTAAGCTCAAGCTCGGCTCACCAAAAGCTCACGAGCTGGCTCGAGCTCACGAGTTGGCTCAAATAAGAGAAACATAGATACATAATCTATAATTTTATATCAATAAATTATAACATATATTTTTAAAAATATTTGAAAAGATAAATTTTATATATTGTTTATCTATCAATAAATTATCATTTTTTTATTTATGTCCTATATTAAAATTATATGTAAAAAATAAATATAAATATTAAATAATTAAGATTGTTATATATATATATATATATATAATCGAGCCAGCTCACGAGCTAATGAGTTGAGCTTATCCAAGCTCAAGCTCGGCTCATTTAATTTATGAGCTCAATTTCAGGCTCAAGTTTGGCTCACCAGCTCACGAGCTTAGCTTATCGAGCTGTTAACGAGTCGAGCTCGAGCTGGCTTATGAGCTGGCTTGACTCACTTCCAGCCCTAGTTTTAACCGCCAAAATCCCGGAATGCTACCATTTTATGCTCATTAATTATGGCACCATCATAAAATGCCATATTACTCGAACATTACGGCAGTTTTAAAGAACTGTCGTAATGTAAATACCATTTTAAATTCTTTTTTTTGTAGTGACTTAATTGAATAATTTGATTAATTTAAGTTGAATAATTCTGAATTTGATATTTATTATGTTTGAGATTAAATTTTATTGGATTTTATTTTATTAAATATGATTATCTAATAAATATCATAATTGAATTAATTATATTTCATTGAGTTAATTAAGTGAATCAAACTCATTTTTTTTCTCTAAATTTAGATAAAATAATAACTCAAGATTTAAATTTATTTAAAGATAATAAAATTAAGAATTATTGCTCTATAAAATATTAAAATGTTTGGGATAGAGAATGTTAATAGAGAACAATTATCTAAATTAAAATTCAAATGACATACAGAAGACACTAATTAGTAGTAATTGTCAAATAAAAATATTATTTATAGGGATAAATAGTTATTTTTAATCATCAAACATTTAACTGCTGATAAAATTAATTACGAAAAAATTAGTATTAAATTACTATTAATAGGAGTAAATAGCTATTAATATTCTATTTATAAAAGATTAGTATCGTTTGACAAAAATATTCTGTCATTAAATTTAAAATAAATTTTGTTAAAAATGATATAAAAATCCCAAAATACCATTTTATCATCTTCTCCATTCCAATCTTTTAACTTAATTAAATTCATCATACAACTCTAATAATAACGACTCTAATCCCTCACTTTACCTCCCTCGTTTTTTCACAAAACGACCTCCTTCTTTTTCTTCTTATAATAAACACCATTCTTCTTCTAAACACCAAAAGGGTGACAATAGGGGTGGTGGTAATGCATCGAAAAAACCGGTAACAACAGCAGAAGATTCTAAAAAATTGTATACTCCAGAAACCACTGTTGATCGTAGAGAATGCCACACTGCTAACGACGCTCAAATTGCCGGCAACAATGGCAAAGTTGATGCCTTGCCAGCTGTACTGGTGGCAGCGCCGACCGCCGATGGGTGTTCACCAAGTTTGGTGGCTAATAAATCAAGGAGCTTCGCTCATTTTAAAGGCTAACAAGGTGAGTAGCGAGCAGGATAATATCTTCTAACAAACAAAGCAGCAAAAGTAAAGAGGAACAAGAGAGTCCTGATTCAATGTCACTGAAAATGAAGAAACAAAACAATATCTCCATTTCACTGGAAACTAAAAAATAAAGATCTGTCATGGATATTGGTGGTGGGAACTCGTTGCCATTCGCGGCGGACGGCGGTGAAGCAAAAAATGTGTTATTTTTATGATCCAGAAGTTGAAAAGTGAAGATGAAAAGGGTATTTTAGAAATTTTATAAAATTTTAAACGGAATTAATTTTAAATTCAACAATTGGATATTTTTATCAAACGATATTAATCTTTTATAATTATAACATTAATTTAATTTTTTTTATGATTAATTTGGTCAATAATTAAATCTTTGATAGGAAAAAATGATCATTTACTCTATCTATAGAGTTAAGTAATAAAGTAATTTTCATTATACATTAAAATCGTTTTCAAAATTTTAATTATACCGGTCATATTTTTAAAATTGACAAAAATATATCATTTAATTCATAACTAATTTTTCATTAAATATGTACTAATATGATTCCACGACATAAACTATTAGTAATTCGTGTCATTTCATGATTTAGTATAATGATAAATCAATCAACAATATATATTATGCTGAAGTGACCATTATGACACACATTACAATACTAAATCACTTATTAAATCAATTTTTTTTTTTTACTAAAAATAGGAAACTCGAATCTACAACCTCTTAATTGAGTATGGAGAGACTATGCCATTTGAGCTATTACTCATTGGCCACTTATTAAATCAATTATAATATATTTATATACGTTATTTAATTAATTTTTAATATATATTTTAAAATAAAAATTTAAATACAGTTAATTTTATATAAAATTAATAATTAAAAATTCGTTAAATAATTTAATTAATTTGATTAAATTTTTATCTATTTATTTTTAACTATCAACTTTGGTTAAAATTGATTGCAACTAACTTTCTAGCATATTTTAATTATGCACACGATTATTACCAAATTGTGCGAGATGAATACAAGGATCAATTATTGAAGATTTAACCATTTCTTTAGTAGATGCTCGAAGATGAAAAGTTTCACTCGCAGATAACAGCGCGTGAACTTTGAACGTTCAGCAATGATTCACGTTAGGGATAATAATCCCAAATCCCTAATCTCCTAATTGCCAAAACCCTAAGAATTTCCCTCTCGAAAAAGTCAACCTCACCGGAGTTTCGCCGGTGATGGAGCCCCTCCAACTGGAGAAGCGAACAAAGCCGCTCTGGAAACCCCCCAAGACACGGGAAATCCCTTCAAATCACGTTATGGAGTGTTCATCGCAGAAGAAAACTAGGGATTTGCCGAACTTGACCGAATGCCATGCGTGCGGATTCAAGTTCGACGTTTGCACCGGTAAGAATGGACTCAGAACCCTTTATAGCGAATGGCGTGTTGTTCTTCTTTGCAGCAAGTGCTTTTCTTCTGTTGAATCTTCTCGAATTTGCACATATTGTTTCTCTGAAGCTTCTTCCGATTCGTTTCGTTGCATTCAATGTCGGCATTCAGTGCACCAGAACTGTTTCTTGAAATACAGGAATGCTGCACCATGGTCTTATTCCTGTATAGGTTCTGAATTTTCTGTTTGTGTGGATTGTTGGATTCCCAAACCAGTGGCAATTTCTAGAAGTAGAAGAAAGGTTAAGGGTGGAGTGATCAAGAGAAAGGGTAGGGTTATAGTAGAGAAGGTGAATTCTAATTCAAGGGTTTTGAGAGGTGGGGATTTGGTGAGATCTATGGAGGATGTGGTTAAGGGTGCAAATCATGATATGGAAAAGAAGGATGATGCAGCTGCTAAGGCCAGAGAGGAGGCGGTAAAGAAATCTGTGGTGGCTAGAAGGGCTGTTGAAGTGGCAAATAATGCTTTGAGCTTGGTACCGAACAGAGAAGAGAGTGGTCTTAAGGTTGATGATGTAAAGTTTGTTGATGGTTCAGTGATGACGTCTGAGTTGCATTTGAATAGCTCATCGAAGACTTCAAAGAGACAATGCTTATTGAATACAAGTTGCTTGGATACTCCCAAGATATGGGATTCAAGTCTTGATTCATCGTTGAAGAGATTGGATTCATGGGATGCTAGTGGTTATGAACCTTCTATTTCTGTAGGATCTTTGGATGGTGGTTCTTCAAATGACCTGAATCGTCGCTGCATTGGCACAAGTGACATGAAAACTTGTGCAAATGATGGTGGACGCACAGCTGAAATCAATGCTGAAGAGATTGAGGATGAGGTCTTGAATGAAGGTGAGGGAAGTTGTTCTTTTCGGTTGATAAGCCATGGAGGAGAAGACAGTGGGTTAGAATCTGATCGCAAGCAAGCAGATCCTGCATTGTGTGGGGATGAAAGATGTAATGGAAAGCCTGATCGCTATTTCTTGAAGTATATGAGGAGAAGGTGTAGGTTAAAACCAAATATAGAAAGTAAACCCAATAATAATAAGGCTTATCTTGAGAGTCATGACGCTGCTGTTGGGCTTCGATCCAATTGTTCTGGGGAATTGAGAACAATATACAATGCTTCATTTCGGTCTTATGCTCCTTTGCAAGCACGCATCTGCTTGCAAAAGTGAATATTTCAAAGCACCTTCCTGGAAGTTAAGGGAACAGGTGAAGTGAATCTTTTCTTCTCCCTGTTTATGGTTAATAGTTAATTTGTTGTTTTTGTGTGTTGTCTTGTATTTGCTCTTCTGCTTTTGCTTTTTAAGCTGTGGCTGTTTTTTTTTTTTTTTTTTTTTTTTTTTTTTGTTGGGGGGGGGGGGGGATACGGGATATTTGGTTAATTCAAGAATTAATGGCTGTGGAGTGGATAAAAGATCATCAATAACCTTAGTGTTCTTAAGAATTTCTTTGATTAGGCAATGCAGCAGTTTTTATAACTTCACATTTGGAAGTTCATTTTTCATACATAGTTGTAACATTTGAGGCTACCAATTTCATAAGAGAATTTCTCAAGTTTATGTTTGTCCTCCATATGGAAGTTTGATTGTACCTGTATGATCGGTCAAGTCTTCCACTGTTATTTTTGCTTGTTTAGATTCTGTGCCTAATTTTGCTGACTTTACCCTGAATTCTCAATGACCTATAGTGTACAGGTGGGAAATTAGTTGGACAAGAGTCACAGACTGGAGACGAATGCAATATTCTGAAAATCATGTCATTTTGACTGAGTACCTTAACAATGGTGGCTGGGAATTTTTTGGTAGTTCTGTAGTCTGTTTGTTGTTGTAAGATGGTATGGTTTTCAAGTTTCAACTTTAGAAAGTTTTCATTCAAATAGGAATAGAGTGCAGTCGTGCTACATTCAATGGCTCTAATTGGTTTGGTCATGATAGGGCCTGATTTTTGAGTTCTTAGAAAATTGTAAAATGAATACCCGGGAAATTAGTTATTGAATCCAAATTTTGAGTATCCTGATTTGCTTATTACATTATTCAGATTTCTAGCAGTTGCTTTAGATCATTGGTCCGACTGAATAGATTGGTTAAGTTTGTGGAGTTGCTTGGCCCCGTATGTGTAGCTTCTTATCCTATGCAGCGATGTGTGGAATCATGTAGGTCCTTTTCTTTAAAGGCCAAGGGTTTGTCAAGTTTCTATTTCAAGGCTTGGATAATAATCAATTCACTTGCCTTAAAAAGTGAATGGTTAAGTAATAAGTATATCTTGGGAGGTCTTATGGTTTATTACTTTTCTACATTTGTGAAGTGTTTGGTTGGAGTGAAAATGAGGTACAAGTTTTTATGAATTACTTTCTTGTGTAATTTACTCATGAAATAGGTTTCTACCCTATTTTTACCTCTTAACCAAACATTTTTATGATGCCCGGACATATGATACAGCTGTTTGTTTAATTGTTTTACATATGTTACCACACTGCACACTCTATTACTGAAAGTGCAATTTATGATGTTATAAGTGCTGAACTTTGTTGTAGTAAGCTTCCATTTTCAATGTGGACATGTCCATGACCCCTCCAAGATCATCCCATACCGCTAAATATGAATAATCATTCATATGCAAGCGATTATTATTTTCCCAAAGTCGCTTGAGTACTATAATGATAATAGTGATGAAACCCCAGGAAATGAACTAGTAATAGTGCATGGGGAAAATAAGTACGTTTTCTCAGTATTATATCTTGGCAATCGACATCTGGATATTCATTATTATAAACAAAATTGCAATAATCTTCTAATTAAAGTCGGATACAAGAAATTAACATTGACACCCAAAGAGAAACTCTTACGAATTTAAATAATTCCGCATTGTGTCCGTAGGCATTGGGACATGTTAAATGACTATTAGAATTTATTGTTTTCATTAATTAGTCATCAATATTTAAAAATGTGAGTTAAAATATGTTGTTTAATTATTAAACTAAAATAATTGAGTTAATAACTAAAAATTATGACTAAAAACAATAAATTCTAATAGTTTTCTAGGGTTTTTCTTATTTAATGACACGAGCAAGCCAGTTTGACAAGTAATTTCTTAATATTGGACAATATGTAGTTATGTATACGCTGCATATTTCTTTTATTTTACTTTTTAGAAAACTATTAAAAAATCGTAAAATTTGTTAATAAAAACGAACAAGAGAATGGAGGACGGCAACAATATGCATGTTGACAAACAAAAATAGAATGTTGATATTGTTACCAGTAATAATGTGAATATGAAGTTAATTAATTTATGTCAACTCTCTTTGCTTAGATACTGTGATTATATGCCACCAAGATGGGGGGAAACCTGAATTTGAATTCCATTTATGAGCGATAAGAAGACACGAAATCAAGAACAACACTATTCGTTAAAAGTAGTTTTCTAATTGGAGAAAAAGAGAGAGAAATGATGACCTTTTGAAGCAAAAATAAGTACATTCAAAAGCTGGCATTCTCTCCATATAATTTTTTATAATGATGAAAGGTTAGCATAGAACCGATGGTACGGTTTTTTACATATAGCTTAATTATAGTTGCTGCCACTCTGCTCTTAAAAATGACAAATGATGTAACATAAATTGGAGGAGAGAAGGCAATAGGAGAATTTCAATTCTCCGAAGAGGCATTCCTATAATTTAATGGTTAATTATAATATTATGTTATACTTTAGGAAAGTTATCCCATATACCGGTCGAAAAGTGCGGAACATGAAATTCAGCGTACGATCAAGTAGCCCTGTTAAATTTTGTTTGTTAGTGAAAAACAAAAAGTCAAATATAACCTTGAAAATGAATATGGAATGACATTAATGACCAGCTATAAATGCACAAAAGGTGTGTGGCTTCTTAAAGGGTACTGGTAGAGTAACTTTGGGAGCTTGGACTCTAACCCTTTTTGTGCCCAGTAACACAATTTTTTAAATACTTGTCTAATTTTAAAAATTTCTATTAAATTCTCTTTAATTTCTATTTAATTCTCTCTATTTTTTAATATAATATTGTATAAAAAAATTACATTACTTTTGGTTTACTTGTTAAATTTAAAAATATGAAAACACATACATTTGTCGAACTGAATTTATTTTTTTATAAACTTTTTTTTTCATTGATTTATTTATAATTTTTCATCATCATTACTATTATTCTATCACTGCCATTATCTATTGCTATTATAATTGTTACTATAATTGTTGTTGTGGTCATCATTATTGTTATTACTATTGGTTAATCGTGAACAAATTCTATTTAATTAATTAATTAATCAATAAAAATAATAATTGTGAACAATTTTTCTTTTAATTCTTTTGTAAATGCAGTCTTTTATTTAATTTGGAAAAAATAAATATTATTTAAATTATAATTATTTTTATAATTTTTTTAGGTAATCATCTTATAATAAATATATTAAGAATATGTTTAATTATTCTGTTAGTCTTTGTAATTTTATCAAATTTGTAATTAGATTTATATATTTTTTTTCAATCATGTTCCTACACTACCTTTAATTTTATAATTAAGTCTTTTTGTGTCAAAAATATTAAAATCAACGAAATATTTCCTCTAAAAAATTTCTGGTCAAAGTTCTAATTAAATTTTTAATTGTGGGTACATTCAATTTGTATAAAAATATTTCATTAACTCTAGCATTCTTATACTGGAAAGGATTGAATTACAAAATATAAAATAATATAAAAATTCAATTAAAAGAAAAAAATTTAGTAACCTAATTATAAATTTGATAAAATTATAAGGACTAATAAAATATCAAATCTTAAGAATATAGTTGAATCAAATTTCAACTCTTTTTTATATATAATTAGACTCTTAAATATGAACTCTATCAAAGATTTTTTTTTTTCGTAAATTAAAAGTTTTTTCTTATTTTTCTGTAAAAAAGAATTAGTAGTGAATTTTTTTACTTTCAAATACTTTTATTATGTGCTCTTTAAAACTAGTTATTTTAATTTTGAAAAATATTTTTTTTTGTTGTCTTTTTGTATTATAGTCATAACATATTGTAACACATACATTTAGTTTAGTTTTATAATAATATCTCTGATGTTTTAAATATATTTTAGTTTTATCTTTGACAGTTATTTTAGTTATACCTCTAAAAATATTAATATCATATAACATGACAAATTGAACTATTAGTAATACCTGAGTTTAGTACTGCTATATGTAAGTGACAAATTAGCATAACATTATGAGGTTATTAATTTGCCATTAACTATTGGTTATTACAATCAATTTTTATAAAATTAGTCGTGTGATTCTTATTATGAGTAATACAAAGCAAAAAAATACAAAGTTAAAAGAAGAAAAAGGTGCTTTCAATTATATTAAGTATAAAATAGACATAGATTTCATATTTAATTAGAATAGAATTAAAAAAAATACAAATATGTGATATTTTTATTTTAATTAGCAATTGAGGTATATATATATATATATATATTCACTCATAATCTCATATAATGGGTATTTATTACTCTCTTTTTTTTATGAAATATGATAGTATAATATTTAAATCCTAACTATTATTGCATAATCCATGACTTGTTCTATTCATTTTTTTTTTTTATGATAGTTATATTCTATCCTATCTATGTAACCATGAATAATTTATATAATAATTTTGGTAAATAAAAAATCAATAATTTTGTGATAATAAATAATACTACATACATCATTGACTAAACTAACTGTATTTAATCAAATTTGTTTTTTTTTAATCATAAATTAATTAGAAAAATACCATTCATAAACCTTAAAATTTAAAAATATGATTGATTATGCAATCATATTGATGATATCAAATTAAACTTTTAGATATACTCATTAATCATTAAAAGAAGAACCCCTATTGTACTTAATTTAAAATATTTTATTTCTTATAAAGTCTATCAACTTTACTCTATTTTTGATTAATATTCAAAATTCCTACTAAAATAACTTTTTAGGTTTTACAAAATATAACATACATAATTTTAATTACAAACAAAATTAAGAACTTACCATTATTTTCTATCAAATTTTAAATGAATGTTTAAGCTCATTATAAATTAAATATATTTGTAAGTTAAAAATATTATGTGCATATAAAAAATTAAATATTAAGATAATTACAATGTATTAAGGTAATACATAGGAACGGAGTTATGTTATATTTTGAAAAAAAAACTAAAAATTAATTTTATAAAAAAAGAGTTAAATAAAAATTTATACATAATTTGTTAAAAAAAATTAAGAGGGAGCGTTGTCCCTTTTACTTTATACAAGATTTTGTCTTTGTTTATACATATTAATTTACATATTTTTAATTAAATAATTAACTATTAAAATAATTAAACTTAACATAATAGAATAATAAAATAATAAATAAATAATTAAACTATTTTATAGTACTATAATGAAAAATTTTATGAAAATTAAATAATATTTTTATACACAATAACTGAATTTTTTTTATATACATTGCATGATTATTTTGTGAGACTCGTTAAAAAAAAAGAAGAAAAATAACGCCATTTAGTGCAGCTCAGCCAAGACATATCACATATGGCGGCTAGAAAAAATGGCTTTTAAAATTTGTCTACGAGGACAAACTGACAACTTCAATGTACAAAACTTGTTAAAGGAAAAAACGGTTACATGTCTACATGCACCATCCAGTCTTCATGTTCATCCGTGTTTCATTCGCCTAATCTGGACCTTATATTTTTTTTATTATTATATCTAAATGGTTAATGTTGTTGGAATATCATATTTCAAAAAGGATATCGGCATACGTGAACATCTTCCTATACTTTATATATTTCTAATTTAATTACGTGATGTGCACTTTAATTTTCAAATTTTAAAAATCTGTAAAATTAACTTTATAATTATAAACAAAAAATATATATGTGTTATTTTATATATTTTATATTTTAATACGTAATTTATACGAATATGAATATTTAATAGCATGCTTGAATTATAAAACAGGGTAAGCTGTATCTGTGTGCTGATTTCCGGCATCATATTTTTGTATTAATAAATTATTTTAGGCAAAAGTAACAATCAAGAATTGAAAAGAATCTATATATTCTGAGATATCTCATTTCAAAATCTCCTTCACTAACCTGTGCGATGGCTGCATTTGTACCCTCTGATATGGTTTCAACCAACCATAACAATGGTGGAGTTTTAGTTGTTGCAATCAACAACAAAGACGAGAAGGGACAACAAATGATGAGTGAAGAAAAAGAAGAAGAAGAAGAAGAAAAGAAGATTGACTACTCGCAAAGAGCACAGTGGCTTCGTGCGGGTGTAATGGGAGCCACGGACGGATTAGTATCAGTGGCTTCGTTAATGATGGGAGTGGGAGCGGTTCGAACCGACGCAAAAGCAATGCTTCTTGCTGGTTTTGCAGGATCAGTTGCAGGAGGTTGTAGCATGGCAATAGGTGAGTTTGTTTCTGTGTACACACAGTATGAAGTCGAAGTTGCTCAAATCAAGAACAAAACAATTTCTCAAGACGTGCAAATGGTTAAGAAAGCGTTACCTAATCCATTGCAAGCTGCATTGGCATCTGCATCGTGTTATTGTTTAGGTGCGGTGCCTCCTTTGGTGGGAGCAGCGTTTATTAGAGACTACCGTACAAGGATTATGGTGGTTTTGGCGGTGGCTACTCTCTCTTTGTTTGTGTTTGGTTGGATTGGCTCTGTCCTTGGAAACACACCAATGCTTAGGTCTTGTGCTAGGCTTCTTCTTGGTGGATGGATGGCTATGGCTATTACTTTTGCCTTAACCAAATTGTTTGCTTTTACCGGTTTGCAATTCTGATCACTTATTATTATTATTAACTATGTGATGTAATTTTCTCAATTTACTCATCAAACTTTTTTGCTTTCTCCAATCACTTGTAAGTGTGATGTTTTTTAAATTCTTAGTCACGAAGTTAATAAATAATCGAAAACTGTTAGATAATAATTTAGAACAAATATGTTTAGTAGGCTCAACTATTAATTTTATACAAAATTAAGCATAAGTATTATTTCACATAAATATAAGTATTGACCAAAAATGTTAGGATGAGTATGAGTATATTAATAGAGAGTTGAAGTGCGTGCAGCGAGGAATGGTATTTGTATTTGACACGTTGGTGACATGAAAGTTAAGAGGTGTCAGCAGGAAGTTGCAAAGTGATAGGAAGAGGTATGGGGGTGGTTGTATGGGAGTTGTTGTGGTTGCTAATGGTGTTGACAAGTTGTTGTGAGGGTCAGTTTATTCTTCAAGTGGGTTTCTACAGAAACACGTGTCCTGAAGCTGAGTCCATTGTCCATGGCGTAGTGAGAGACGCCGTTGCCTCTGACCCCAACATGGGGGCGGCCTTGCTCAGGCTTCACTTCCATGACTGCTTTGTTGAGGGATGCGACGCTTCCATTCTCATCGACGTGTCATCACAGCCGGAGAAGCTTGCATTTGCTCATCAAGGCCTCAGAGGCTTTGAGGTCATTCAGAGAGCCAAGGCTCAATTGGAAGCTTCTTGCCCTGCCCTTGTTTCTTGTGCTGACATTCTCGCTTTGGCTGCCAGAGACGCCATTGCTCTGGTAACAAACCTTCCGCTTACTGCTTACTCATGCATGTTATGTATGCTTCTTATTCATTCAATTATTTTAATAGACCAATGGACCAATATATCAAGTTCCAACTGGACGCAGAGATGGTTTCGTTTCCAATTTTAGCCTTGCAGATGAAATGCCTCAAGTTACTGATTCTATTCAGATACTCAAGGCCAAGTTCCTCAACAAGGGTCTCACCCACAAAGACCTTGTTCTTCTCTCTGGTACTCTCTCTCTCTCTCTCCCTCCCTCCTTGTCATGCATGGTGGATGAGATGGTGGTTGTTGAGGAAGTAAAGTAATATGAACTTGTTAGCTAATTAAACTATGGAATAGGCCAAATTGCCACGTGTATACACAAATATATAACGAACTAATTTGATCGTAAATTTAGGAGGTTAAATTTAGGGAAAGTATGAGGAGCCAATGAAATACTTGTACAATGTGTACAATGGAGGTTTATGGAGTATTAGAGATATAACCATTAGTATTACCTTTTTCCATTAGTTGAAGTTTTTGGCATGAGTGGTATCATGATATGATATTAGAGCGGGAATGTTTAAAAAATTACTCTATTGGCTCCTTAGCAAGATTCATAATATTATTATTATTATTATTATTATTATTATTATTATTATTATTATTTACAGCTGCACATACAATTGGAACAACAGCATGCTTCTTCATGACAAAAAGGCTATACAACTTCTTCCCGGGTGGTGTGGGAACAGACCCAGCTATCAACCCAAACTTCCTCCCAAGGCTGAAGGCTAGGTGCCCTCAAAACGGCGATGTTAACGCTCGCCTCGCCATCGATGAAGGCGGTGGGACGGAATTTGACAAACACATTCTCAAGAACATAAGGGAAGGTTTTGCTGTCTTAGAATCTGATGCTAGGCTTAATGATGATATATTCACCAAGAGTGTTATGGATTCCTACTTTAGTCCCCTTAATCCAATTTTTGGACCTTCTTTTGAAGCTGATTTTGTTGAGTCTATTGTGAAAATGGGCCAAGTTGGTGTCAAGACTGGTTTTCTTGGAGAGGTTAGGCGAGTTTGCTCAAGATTCAATTCATGAATTCAAACTACATTATAAGTTCTTCTAATTTATATGTATCAATCTATGCCTTCTACTAGTCTTTATTTTTAATTACCTAATTCTATTGTTATTGTTATAGAATATTGGTGTTATGATTGGTGGCGAATCCAAAAAATTCTAGTTATGGACGCAAAAGTATACTAAAATAAATTTTGTTAAACATTGATATATTTATATTTTGAAATGACAATCATATATATATAAGAATCCAAAAAAAAAAAACACTAGATCTATATATAAAAACTGAAAGATATATTAATTAAAATAATAAAAAATTAATTGGAATAGTTTTTTCTAGTTTTTTAATAATTAAATATTATATTTTAATATATTGTCAACTTAAAAAATATTAATTAATAAATAGATAACATTCTTTCTTTTCTCAACCAATTTTTGAAGGAAAAAACTAATAATTTCACTTTATATTTAGAAAATTAAGTTTCAACTTAGTAATTAGTTACTTGGTTAGTTTTAAAAAATATATTTATTAATGTTTATTAATGTTGAATTTGTTTATTTATATTTTTAGTTTTGATACTTATAATAAGATAAATATGGTTTCATGTTAAATTTAATAATATAAAGTTTCTTTTAACATAAATTTTAATGGGAACAAAGATGATATAATAATAAGCAAAATATATTGATCTATATGTATTTATTAGTTTGTTTTCAAACTTGTAGTGGGGACAAGTGCCGCCCCTCCTTCTCAACTATGTCCGTTCCTGGTTATAACAATATACCAAAATAAGATTATATAAAAACAACTTTAAGAATGAAAACTAAAATAGTTATCTCTTTAAACAAAACCCATCACAAACATATATCTGATTAAGTTTATTTTCCGAGGAATTGGCACTGACTAAGCTAACTCCAAGCTGTCCCAAAACCAATGCTCCTCAAGATGCAAGGAATTAACCAATTAATCAAAGAGATTCTCAATTTTATAACAGGTGCATTGCATTGCATGTATTTAACTGTTAAGATGATATACCTTGGGTTGTTAGATTAGTATCGAATTGTTAAACTTTAAGATGGTTACATTAACATTGAAACGGTCAAAGGTGGCGAGAATATGCAAACTAAATAACCCTCCCTACTAAAAATAGAATAACCAAGAATGTTTAAAAGCTTTCTAATGTTGAGCAGTGAATTTATCATAAAATCTTAATTGATTCCCTTGTTTTCGTGCTACAAAAACGGGCAATGTTTTAGCCAATTTGAGAGACGTTGTAAGAAGAACAAAAGAGAGTTAGAAACAAATATCTTTCTTTCTTTCTTCCTCTAAACAAGAAGATTTTCTTACTTTACAATTGCTTTGGATCTCTAATTCTCTCTTAAGCAGTTGTGGTTAATCATTGTACTCTGGTGCTTCCAAGAAGGTATCATCCCATTTACTCTCTGCATTTGCATTCATTCATATTATCTTAGACAAATCTAAAAGCTCATATTGAAGAATCTGATATAACATGTTAGAAATGATTATTGCAGGAAGCAGGAATTGTGAACATATTGAAGATTATATCAGTGGAGCAAAATCAGCAGATACAATAAGAAGGCTTAGAAGATAGAAAGAGAATAGCATGGCTCCAAGCTCATTCAGAAAAGCCATTGGGGCAGTGAAGGATACAACAAGCATAGGCCTAGCCAAAGTTGGAAGCAGCACCTCGCTTGCCGACCTTGACGTGGCAATCGTGAAGGCGACGAGGCACAACGAATACCCGGCCGAAGAGAAGTACCTTAGGGAGATCCTGAGCTTAACATGTTACTCTCGCGTATTCATCAGTGCTTGTGTGAATACCATCTCAAGACGTCTGAGCAAGACTAGAAGTTGGACGGTGGCTTTGAAAAGTCTTGTGTTGATTCAAAGGCTGCTAGCAGAGGGTGATCCTGCCTATGAGCAGGAGATATTCTTCTCAACTCGCCGTGGGACTCGCCTTCTCAACATGTCTGATTTTCGCGACCACTCAAGATCCGGTTCATGGGACTTCTCTGCATTTGTGCGCACCTACGCCCTGTATCTAGATGAAAGACTTGACTTCAAGATGCAAAGCCGCCGTGGGAAGCACGGCAAATTGGGTTTTGATGATGATGTGTATAAAGAAAGGTTCATTGAAAGGCATAGAGAAAGAGGAAGCGATAGCGATGGAGACAGAGACAGAGACAGAGAAAGAGTCTACAGGGATAGAGACATAGACAGAGACAGAGAAAGAGAAAGAGAAAGAGACAGGGATAGAGGCAGAGACAGAGACAGAGACATCGATAAGGACAGGGACAGGGACAGGGACAGGGACAGGGACAGAGAAGTTGTTGTAAGATCTACACCAGTTAAAGACATGACACTGGATAAACTTTACTACAAGATGCATCATTTACAATTGCTGCTTGAGAGATTTTTAGCATGTCGTCCCACAGGTTTGTAAATATTTCAGATTGAAGAATATGGCGAATTCATATAAAAGCTTTCCTTCATCAATGTTTGCTTAATGTAATGTACCAGGGGCAGCAAAGGACCACAGAATTGTGATAGTTGCTCTATATCCGATTGTGAGGGAAAGTTTCCAATTGTATTATGATATAACAGAAATATTGGGTGTCTTCCTTGATCGCTTCCCCGAAATGGAGGCAGTGGATTGTAGCAAGGTATATGACATCTTCTGTCGTGTTGGAAAGCAATTCGACGAGCTAGATGTGTTCTATATCTGGAGCAAGAATATCGGAATTGCACGTTTTTCTGAGTACCCTGAGATTGAAAAAATCACGCCCAAGAAGCTAGAGATAATGGAAGAGTTTATAAAAGGAAAGCTCGTCTTGCCACAGAACAACCAACAAGAAAAGAATGAAGTTAAAGCCGCCAAGGAACCGGAACCAGAACCAGAAGAGGATATGAATGCAATTAAGGCACTACCACCACCAGAAGCATCCATTTCTGAGGCACCGGCAAAAGAGGAGCCAAAGAAAGAGCCAGAAGTAGAAAAACCTGTGCAAATGGAAGCTAATTTGTTGAATTTAGGAGACCAAACCATAACTTGTGAAGACCAGGGAGACAAACTGGCCTTGGCTTTGTTTGATGGAGCTTTACCAGCAGCAACAGGTGCAACCCAAGCACTTCCATGGCATGCATTCGACGAAGCAGAAGATTGGGAGACGGCATTGGTCCAATCAGGTAGCAACTTATCGAACCAGAAGCCTGCATTGGGTGGTGGCTTTGACACATTAGTGTTGAATGGCATGTACCAACGAGCAGAAATGACAACATCAATGCAAGGACCTGGTTATGGGGTGAGTGGAAGTGCTAGCAGTGTGGCACTTGGTTCAGCTGGAAGGCCTGCAGTGCTAGCATTGCCAGCGCCACCAACATCTGGCAGTGGTTTGAGTTCCGGCAGTGTAGATCCCTTTGCAGCCTCTCTATCTATGGCACCACCGTCTTATGTGCAAATGTCGGAGATAGAGAAGAAACAGAAGTTGTTGCTTGAAGAACAATTAATGTGGCAGCAATTTGAAATGGATCGTAGCCAAGGTCAAGCTGCATTCTTGAAGCAGCAGCATCAACAACATAATAAAAATCCTTATTTCGGAGGTTATCCCCAGAATTATGGCAATTATCAACGTTAAGTAGGTCAAATTCCCTCACCTTTCTTCTTTGCTGTAGTAAATATTGTACTGATTAGCACAGTTGTTTGCGGGTTTTATGTTTTATTTCTACATTTGGTGGCTGGTTGCATGTATATATTGTACTAATATAATTAGAACAGATGTTTCCATATTTGGAGATTTCAAATAAATAAGTAAATAACTAACTAATGCAGTAGTGGATTAGTTCAGGATCCATTCATTTAGGCACTCATTTAATTAAATTAGATAAAGGCATAATCGCATAGAAAGGCAGGCACTTGAAAAGGAGTATAAAAAGATGAATATTGTAATCATTCAAAAAATGGAAACAAGAGATCACTAATATTAGTAACACTTTTCACATCTCCCTCACAAAAAAGGTCTTGCAAAATGAAAATATAACTAGGAGAAATCCATAGAGAAACAAAACATTCAGATACTTCAAAAACAGTACAACTGCAAATCCTAATACTCCTGCCTAGAACAGAGAGGTTCCCTTTCCCTTCTTGTCACCACCAATCTCAAAGTGCTTGCACCTCTGCACAACATAGACATGAATCATCCATTAACTAAACATCAACCATTTATTCAAACACAACAAAACATAATGTGTTCTGCCATATACTAACCTTAATTGGATGTTGAGACACATGCTTGCAACCCTGGCATTGCAGCCTCAGGACAATCTTCTTGGTGGTTTTTGCCTATCCAATTAAACAAACAAACTTATAACTAAATGAAGAAACCTTGAACAATGCACTAGGAATAGAACATCACATAGAAATGTTCGGAATAACCATGTTGCAGATAAAATCAATACATCTAACTTAATTCTACATTGAATGTGTGACCTAAGTATAAGTAAAAAACTAGAAATTAAGAAAACTACGATGAAAAATGATGGAAAAAGTTAAAAAGATTGATACCTTCTTGTGGAAGACGGGCTTAGTCTGACCACCATAACCGGACTGTTTGCGATCATAACGACGCTTTCCTTGAGCAGCAATGCTATCCTTACCCTTCTTGTATTGGGTAACCTTGTGCAGTGTGTGCTTCCTGCATTCCTTGCTCTTGCAGTAGGTCTTCTTTGTCTTTGGAACGTTCACCTAAGAAACCAACCACAAGAACCAAAAGGTGCAAGCTTTAGCATTTCGAACTTGACCTAGTATCTAATACCGCCAGATTCCTGAATTTCAAATCTAATTCACCTATCCAAGGCTAATACACATAATAATTCAATCTTAAAAGAATAAAAAATAAATAAAGCAGTGATGCAGGGTTAAGGGTAATCTCAGGGAATTTGGGGATAACTGGTGAATAAAATGAAAAGAGAGGAAGCAGTGGAGGAGTAGAGGCTTACCATGGTGGCGCTGTGTGTGGGATCGGATTGTGCAGAGAGAGTGCTGTGCGCCGCGAAAATGAGTGAAAAGAAGACTATGCCCTGCTATTTTAATGGCTAAACCGAATTAGGGTTTGATGGACAATGGAGGGCTGGGATGGGCTTATCTGGTCTCTATTTAGAAAATTGACGGCCCACCCAAGACTGGGCAACAGCATGTCTTACCCATTTCTTTTATTTTAGCTATGGATCTACTTTATAAAAGAAAACTACTAAAAAGCCCTTGACTACTTTTTTAGAAGGAGTTTGTTGATATCTAATCTAATCTAATCTAATACTGTCTTTCTAATAGAGAGTTTTTAAATTAGTGAAATTTCAGCGTGTCAAGCTCTTTAGATGGGGTATTACTGTTCATGACATGTATATTTATACACCATCATCATGCTACTTACAAGTTACAACACGGTCTCTTCCAATGATATTATGCTATATGTGATGTTCTTTCTATTTCTATCATATAGGCATTCATATACACGCCATGCTAAATTCAAATTTTAAATTTATTCTCTTTTCACCCTTTTAGTTCTTCATTTCATCTAATCATCTTCTCTGTTTTTAAATTATTTTTCAATTTTTTCACCTTATATCAATTTCATTAATCTTTCTTTTTATTCAAATTTTAATGCTATATTCCCCTTTCTTTGCCTCAAGAATGATTATCTGCAAGTAGCGTGTAGAGAAATTTCACATGATTAGTCGTTCTCTAAGTCAGAAAGTCTTTATCCTTTACTCATTAAACTAGAAGTAAAACACACAAAGAGGTTTACTTATTTTTCAAATTTTAAATTCTTAGACAAATACATCATATGCATTACCTTATCCCCCCCCCCCCTTTAATTTATAATCCGTGGAGATGGGTCTCTTCCACCCACCATCCAGGCTTCAAATGAGGACAAGAATGGTGTTGCGGTGTCGTTATGTGAGACTGCCGAGATGATCGATGGTGATGATTATGGGATTTGGCAGCAAACTGGCGGTGATGGCAGTTGGCAATTCCTGAAAGAGGCTTGGCGGTGGTGGTTGCAATGTTCGTGGTGGAATGTGGTGGTGGTGGACACAGAGGAGGAAGAAGAGAGTAGATCCGAGAAAGAACTGAGCGGCAGGCACAGAGAGCACATGCAGCGAGACTTGGCTTCATCTATGGTATTTTCTTTTTTTATTTTTCTCATTGTCTTTTTATACGAATAAGATTCATGAAGGAGGATGAAATTTCAAAATTTAAATTTTGATCTGGAACCTAAAATTGAATATAAATCAATTTTTCAATTCTGTCTACTCCTCACTCTAGCAGTCTAGCATATGGATCTAGGATGGAACAAGAAGATGGTCAAGCATGCAGAAGTGAAAAGGAGAATCTTGAAGCATATGGCTATGAGGCTAGAACTGCAGATCATGATGAAAGCATTGTTTGATCTGTAAGCGGCGATAAGAACGCGGCGTCAATGTGGTGCCGCACCTAGGAATCAAGAACGCTGTGCCGATTTGGTCATCACATGGAGTCCACTAAACATTGCTATGGTGGTGAACGAGGCTATGGCGGTGGTGGTGGTAGTGGAGTTCGTGGTGGTAAATATGGTGATGGATATGCAGTGGAGTTCAAGAACATAGCGGTGAGATCTCACATTCTTCTTCATGCTTTATTTCATCACTTTCTGATTATTCAACCGTGGATTTCGTGATCTTCAGCAGCTTTACGTGATCTTATATGTGAAGCACACTCCGCTGCCTTCGCAACGCAGAACTGCTCCTCTCCCCTCAAGGATATTATACTATACAGTATCCAGGTGATTTTTTACCCAATTGCTACTTTTTTGCATTCTTTTCAAATAATAATAATCTCTTAATTGTTTTACCTTTTTTTTTTTTGCAATTTACCAAATCATTTGTAAATGTGACTTCCATATCCTTAATTTTCCTTTGTGATCCGAATTTTGAATGTATATGAATACTATTTGTTACCTGAGGTTCTCGGGTATTCGATGGATCGCGTGACGGTGAAGGGATGGGGATGGCGAGACCCTGAAGTAACTCGGAGCGGGCTCTTAGTCCAGGGTCGGCGGGAGCGGCGGTAGGATAGATGAGGGGGGATGGCCATCTGTAAGGACACTCCGACGATTGAGTTAGTGCGTACGATAGGATAGCCAAATTAGGTAAGATGATGTGTACCTCGGGGGAGTGCTGACATCTCCCCTTATATACTGTGCTGGGTGGGCCCAAAGATGACCTAGTCCACTGGCTAGGATGCTGTAGTTGTCCCTGTAGTTGTCCCTGTCCGTGTGGGAGAGGCTGGTCGTCCTGGACTCCGGGTCAGGGCTTCGGGTGTGGCCCTAAGAAAGCCAACCCGACTGGGTTGCTAGGTGTAGTGTGCTGGGTTGCGCAAGTGGCGAGGCCGAGTGTCGGCCGGGTCGGGTATTTGGAACCGACCCGTTGGTTTTCCCTAGCGGGGGATAGTTTGGGCCTGGGTCAAGGGGGTGCCCCGACCCGGCAGCTAGTTGGACTTGACCTGCAATGGCCCGTAATACTGTCCCCAATGCGTTAGCCTTGAGGTTTGGAACTCGGGGCTAGGCGTGTTTGTCCTACTCACCGAGAGGGGATGTGTTCTTCTTCTCGGGAGTCCGTTGATGGCGTTTCGTGCCTCGCACGCGTGGTTGTCTCGTCTCTGGTGTTCTACTACTTGCTCATTCTTCTTCATCTTTGTTCATCGCTGCTTCAACCTTTCGGCTTACTTCTTCATCTTTCCTGGTACGTTGATTTTTATCGTTTTTGTTTTGCTCTTTTCCTTTTGGTGTTTGTGCGTTTCCCTCTGTGCATGTCTGGGTTTCTTTTTTGGCTTTTGTCGCTTCTTCTTTTAGAAGGGGGTTCCACTGGGTTTTTCCATGGTTTTTGCTTGAATTCTGGGTTAGTGTAGGGGTATCTAGAGGGTGATTTAGGGATTTGAAGTTTCTTTTACTGTTTTGGGAGTTTCCGATCTCCCGTTCTGACTAAGTAGTGCCCCCGCTGTAGGTATGGCCGAGCGCCTTGTTCTCTCGAATCAGGCTCAGTGACCGCTAGCCGACTTCGTTGATCATTATGCTTGGGTTTCTTCTGACGTGAGGGATACCACTTTCAAAGTCACAAAGGAGGGCCTTCAGGACTTGCACCAGGCTGGGCTCTTATGTGGAGGTGGTCCAGAGGAAGCGTTTTACCAGGTCTATGTTCCTGCTAATCGGGAGCGTGTTTGCCAGAAGAACCTGATGACGCTACAGGTTGTTGATTGGTTGTGGGTTCGTTTACAACCTTGGGGGTTCGTTTGCCCTTTTCCCCCTTTGTCATGGGCTTGCTGAACCGTTGCGATGTCGCTCTGTCGCAGCTGCATCCGAACAGCTGGGTTGACATCTGGTGTTTTGAGCTGGTTTGTGAATATATGGAGCTTCCGACCTCCGTGAATGTTTTTCTCTACCTCTTCCTTCTTATGAACCCTTCTCGCCAGGGGAAGGCGAAGAAGGGATACATGTCCTTTAGGGCCCAACAAGGTCGTAGGATTTTTGGCCTTTTTGAGGATTCCTTCCATGGCTTCAAGTCTACTTTTTTCAAAGTTAGGCCAATTGAAGGTCGTCAACCTTTTTGGCTTACTGCCGAGGGGGAAAGGCGGATCCCAACCTACTGGAGCTTCGGGGCGGGATCTGATTATTTGATTAAAATACCCTACGATTGGTTGTGTCCGGAAGACCGTAATATTGCCGATATCTTGTTGGCAATTTTTGGCGAAAAAAATCTTAACCCTCGTATGGTTATGGGGGATCGTGAGGCCGGCCGGTCGTATGTTGGTGAGTTCTTTATTTTTTGCATTTTGTGTGTTTTGCTCTTCTATCACTCACGCTTTGCTTTCTCCTCCTTCTTTGCTTACAGTTTCCATGGCTGGTGGGAGGAAAACTTTGGCTGACTTGATGAACCTCATCCAAGGGGATGCCGAGGAGGGCAGCGGCTGGCTGACGGGGCCGACCAAGATCAGTCGAAGAAGGTCGAGGCCCCTCCTGAGAACACCTTGGGGAATCCGAACGTGGAGGCGGAAGCTTTTGACGAAGAGGATCTGGGGTTTGCTGACGATGACTTGAAGGTCATTAGCAGCCCTAAGAAGAGAAAATGGGATTCCAGGAAGGTGCTCTTGGTTATGGAGAAGAACTTCGATGCTGGGGACTTCATCGAATCCCAGTTGCTCCCAGGCACTGAAGAGTTTTTCCATGATGCCGACCTTTCTGGGCAGGCGAGGTGGATCTACCGCAGTCTTCTTCGAGCCGCAGCTATTGCCAAGAAGATGGAGCCTGTTTTGGGCAATTATCATGCTATGGAAGTGAAACTTCAGGACTCCCAAAAAGATCTGACAGACTCGAGATCTCGGGAGGAGTCTCTGAAGACAAAATTGTCCAAGCAGGAGAAGAAGGCTGAGGAGGATGCCAAGGAGATCAATAGGCCGGTGGATCGGGACCTCGCCTTGATGAAAGATTTGAACACTGCTCGTAGTGAGACTGCTGCTGCTGAGAAGAAGGCCAAAGAATTTGAGGAAAAGCTGAAGTTGGCGGAGAGCTCGGTAGAGGCTGCTCGTCAAGAGATGGCTGCTTTGAAGAAGAAAAATAAGGAGCTTGCAAAGGGGGCCCGGGAGGCCGTGAAGCTGACTGGGGAGGGGATCAAGCTTCAGGTGGCCGTGCTGGCTCCCGATCTTGATCTTTCCCAAGTTGGAGCTCTCAAGACTGTCGAGGACGGGAAAATTGTTGACATCTTCAAGTCTTGAGTTCTTATGCTTCTTTATTTTTTGTGACTTGTTTCTATCTCTGGCCTGTTTAAGGCGCCTTTTGGTTGTAGCAAACACTTTGGTAGTCTATCCATATTAGGCCGTACTGTTTCATTTGCTTTCTCGGGCCATTGCGGCCTTGCTTTAATTTTTTTTATCGCTTACTCGGGCCGTCGTGGCCTTGCTTTTATTTTGTTTGTCGCTTACTCGGGCCGTCGTGGCTGTTTGGTTTACCGCTTTTATGGTATTTACCGTTTTTGTTGCTTGTCGCTTTGAGCCATTTTGATTTGGGTCCCTCCGGTTCCCGGGGTGATCAGTCCCGGGTTCCCGTTAGGTCGACCGTTCGTTATTTTTCGTCGTTTTATTGTTTCGACGTGAATCTTGCAAAAAGACAAACTTATCATATACGCATTGTTAAATCTTTGAAGCAAGGAAGTGATGTAATGCATAATTAAGTGAAAGATAGTAAAAGAGGAATGTAAAAAAAAAATTTTTTTTGGGTTGTCAAGTCGTGTGGTTGCTTCTTCTTATGAGTAGAACCTCCTTAGGTTCGCCATGTTCCATGTTCTCGGTACCTCGCTTTCATCCAACTTCTCTAACTTGTAACCTCCTTTGTCGAGGACCTCTCTTACCCTGTAAGGGCCTTCCCAGTTTGCGGCCAACTTGCCTTCTTCTGGGGTTGGTAGCGCTACGTCGTTGCGTCGTAAGACCAAGTCACCTTTTCCCAGGCTTCTTTTTAGCACCTTGCCATTTACCTTAGGGCTGTCCTTTGCTTTATCGCTGTTTCTGCTAGGTGCGCCATTTACCTTGTCTCGTTGACCAAATCCTTTTCGATTGCTTCACTTCCTCCTCCGAGGAGTACCCTTGGACTCGGTTCCCCGACTTCGACTGGGATGACTGCGTCGACCCCGTATGTGAGTCAGAAGGGGGTTTCACCGGTAGATGATTGGGTGGTGGTCCTGTAAGACCATAGTACTGAAGCTAGCTCGTCTGCCCATGAGCCCTTCTTTCCCTCAAGTCGCTTTTTTAACCCTTTTAGGATAACTTTGTTAGCTGCCTCCACCTGGCCGTTGGTTTGGGGGTGTTCGACTGAAGAGAACCTTTGCTTGATTTCTAATCCTGCCAAGAATCCTTTGAACTTCTTGTCAGTGAACTGTGTCCCGTTATCCGATATGACGGTTTCTGAGATTCTAAACCTGGTGACTACTTGCCTCCACATGAATTTTTGGCAATTTGCTGAAGATATGCTAGCCAGTGGTTCTGCTTCTACCCATTTGGTGTAGTAGTCTATGGCTACTATCAAGTATTTCACTTGCCCAGGCCCAAGTGGGAATGGTCCTAATAGGTCGACTCCCCATTGGGCAAAAGGTCGGGGGGCCATCATCAGGTTGAGTTCTTTGGGTGGTGCTTTGTGGAAGTCGGCATTTTCTTGGCATTTTTTGCATTTTTTAACGAACTCCTGGGCATCCGACATCATTGTGAGCCAGTAATATCCTGCTCGGATGATCTTTCTTGCCAGCGATCTTCCCCCGATGTGGTGACCACAACACCCCTCGTAGACTTCGCTTATAACGTAGTCCATCTGGTCGGGGCGCAGGCATTTGAGTAGGGGTTGATGGAGCCCTCGCTTGTACAGCTACCTTTGTTTGGTTACGTATTTGGGGGATTCCCTCTTGGTAGCTTGTACTTCCTTCTCATCTGTGGGTGTTTCTCCATGCTCTAGGTATCGGAAGATAGGGTCTATCCATGAGGAGGGGTTCGGCATCTGGGCTGCGCACATGATGATTCCAGGTTCGGTTGCTAGTCCTTGGATTAAGGATCTGTTTCCTATCCCGGGTTTGGTGCTTGCTAGTTTAGAGAGGAGGTCGGCTCGGGCATTTCTTTCTCTAAGGACGTGCTGAATCGTGACTTCCTCGAAGCTTTTGCATAGCTCCTTTACCTTTTCTAGGTATTTTTGTAGTAGTGCGTCCCTGACTTGGTAGCTGCCATTTATCTGAGAGGTAATGATATGGGAGTCGCTACTGACTTTCACCCTTGATGCTCCGACCTCTTTGGCTAATATTAACCCTCCTATTAGGGCCTCATACTTTGCCTGGTTGTTGGAGACTGTGAAGTCAAACTTGATTGATTGTTCATAGGCTACTCTTGCCGAGTTTTCAAGAATGATCCCAACTCCTCCGAACATTTGGTTAGATGCTCCGTCAACGTGGAGCTTCCACCATGTGTTCGGTGCGTCGGGTGCCTCCTCTATGACCTCTACTAGGAAATCTGCCATGGCTTGGGATTTGACTGCCTGCCAGGGTTTGTATTGCAGGTCATATTGAGACAAATCTATTGCCCATGCCATCATTCTTCCCGCGAGTTCAGGTTTCTGGAGGACTTGCCGAATGGCTTGGTCGGTTCTCAGGATGATCATGTGCCCTTGGAAGTACTGTTTTAGTCTTCTGGATGAGGTTAGCAGGGCGTAGGCCAACTTTTCTAACTTGGTGTACTTCAGCTCCGCCCCTTGGAGTACTCTGCTGATGAAGTATATTGGGCGTTGAGTCTTGTCTTCTTCTCAGAGAAGGACTGCCGCCATTGCTTGCGTGGTCACAGCTAGGTATAAGTACAGGGGCTCCCCTTCTCTAGGCTTGCTGAGTATGGGAGGTTATGAGAGTATCTTTTTGAAGTGGTTGAACGCTTCTTCGCACGCCGGAGTTCACTCGAAGGTGATTTCTTTCTTTATTAGGTTGAAGAATGGGATGGCCCTTTCTGCCGAGGCACCGAGGAACCGGGATAGAGCCGTAAGTTTTTCGGTGAGTCGTTGTACGTCTTTGACGCACCCAGGACTTGTCATTTTAAGGACGGCTTCGCATTTGTCTGGGTTGGCCTCTACCCATCTTTGTGTTATCATGAACCCTAAGAATTTCCCTGCTTCCATGGTGAATGCGCATTTGAGTGGGTTGAGCCTCATTTTGAATTTTCTTAGTGCTTTGAAGACAGCCTGGAGGTCGTCTATTAGCTTGTTCGGTTCTGCTATTTTCACCAGGATGTCGTCAACGTATACTTCTACCGACTTGCCGATGAGGTCGTGGAAGACCTTGTTCATTAGTCTTTGGTAGGTGGCCCCTGTGTTTTTCAGCCCAAAGGGTATTACTTTGTAGCAATAAGTACCCCTTGACGTTATGAATGTCGTTTTATCCTCGTCAGGTCGGTGCATCGGGATCTGGTTATAGCCTGAGCAGGCATCCATGAAGCTGAGAAAACGATATCCTGCCGCCGAGTCGACTAAGGTGTCGATGTTGGGGAGGGGGAAAGAGTCTTTTGGGCATGCTTTGTTCAGATCGGAGTAATCAACGCACATTCTCCATCTTCTGCTAGTTTTCTTAACTAGGACGACATTGGACAGCCACGTTGAATACTCGAGTTCTTTGATGAATCCTGCTTCTAGTAACCCTGCTGTTTGTCTGGCGACTTCGTCGGCCCTTTCTTGAGACATCTTTCTTCGCCGCTGGGCTACTGGTTTGGCGTCAAGTTTTACGTCTAGTTGGTGGGACATGACCTCGGGATCCAGTCCCGGCATCTCTGATGGTGTCCACGTGAAGAGGTTGACGTTTGCCCTTACAACCTCCATGAGGGGGCCCTTGAGTTCATGGGGCAGGTTTCTATTTACAAAGGTAAACTGATCTGCCAACTTCCCTATTTGAAACTTTTCCATGTCCCCCTCTGGTTCTGGTCTCGGCTTATCCTCCATCCTGACGTCTAGGTCTGCCAAGAACACGCCAGCTGCCCTCTTAGATTCTTTCCTTAAGGAGAGACTGGCGCTGTCGCAGGCGACTGCCGTTTCTAGGTCTCCCCTTATGGAGCCGACTATTCCCTTGTCCGTTATGAACTTCATTGTCAGAAACTTAGTGCATATTATAGTTGAGAATTCATTTATGGTATTTCACCCCAGGATGATATTGTAGGCTGTGGAGTCTCTGAGGACTACAAAATCTGCCATAACCGACTTTCTAGTGTCACCGGTTCCTAGGCAGATTGGGAGAGAGATCGTCCCGTCAGGTTTTATGTAGTTATCGCATAGTCCCATGACCCCGTGCTGGTGGTTCTTGAGGTCAGACTCCTTGAGCCCCATGGCGTCGAACACGTTCCTGAATAGGATGTTAGAATCAGCTCCCGTATCGATGAGGATTTGTCTGACTAATCCTGTTCCGATCATCGCAGTGATCACCATGGGGGGTTCTCGGGGAGGTCGTGAAACCATTTATCTTCCGGGTCAAAGGATATCGTAGGAGATCTTTTGCTGGCGATGGGACCTTCTGTCGAGATGGAGAGTACTCGGGTGTCCTTTTTTGCTGCCGATTTGGACTTAGGAGGGCTGTCGTGTCCGACCACGATGTTGACCATGAAGATTGGGGGGTTATTGTCATCCCCCATGGGTTTGTTTTTGTTTGACAGTTTGGCTACGATCTTCCTCGGAGCGCTCTCGTTTTTGTCTTCTCGGCTCCCCGATGAGCCGAGAGAATTCATTCAGCTTTCCTTCTCTGATGGCCTGCTCTAAGGCATCTTTGAGATCGAAGCAGTCTTGGGTTTTGTGACCAAATCCCTTGTGATAATCACAGTAAAGGCTTTTGTTGCCTCCCGTTCTTTCTTTCAATGGTCTAGGTCTAGATAGGATTCCCTTGTCTGCAATTGTTGGTAAACCTCTACCATGGGCGCCGTAAGTGGCGTGTAGTTCGTGAACCTTCCTACCCGTGGAGGTTGCTTGGACTGCTTACCTAGGGTGTCGTCCCTGGGAGCTTCTTTGTACTTGTCGACCTGGGGGGCCTGCCGAGCTGGGGGCTTTGGGAGCTGTCGTTTGTTGGCTGCTACAACCTGACTCACTTCCTCATCATTGATGTATTCCTTGGCCACCCTTTGAATTTCTTGCATGGACCAGACAGGCTTAGTAGTGAGGTACTTCCTAAAGTCCTCGTTTAGCAAGCCGTTCGTTAGGCAGAGACTAGCGACTGAGTCCGTGAGGCCGTCGATCTCCAAGCACTCATCGTTGAATCTGTCTAGGAACTTCCTGGTCAGCTCCCCGGGTTTTTGGGTAACCCTAGTAAGTTGATTGGGTGTTTTTCCTTAGCTATACGTGTCGTGAACCGAGCCAAGAGGCTTTGGAAAATGTCTGCAAAAGATATGATGGATCCTTGTGGGAGGGCGTTGAACCATCGGATCGCTGGGCCGGCTAACGTTATAGGGAATGCTCGGCATCTGACCGCGTCACCTACTCCTTCTAAGTTCATTCTTGCTTCTAAAGCTGTGAGGTGCTCCTGAGGGTCCTTAGTCCCGTCGTACCTCATGTCCATCGGCTTGTCGAAGTTCTTAAGAAGCCGGACCTTGAGGATTGTGGGGTGGAAGGAGGTGGCTCCCATGATGATGGGATCCTGTTGTTTCTTGGCTTTCCCCCTCTGGGACTCCCCACGGCTCTCGGATCTGCCCTGGGTAGGTTGGGAGGTCGCCTGTATGTGTGCCTCGTCGTGCCTTGTTAGGCTCCTTTCTCGGCTCTCGTGTCTTCGGGAGGGGGAGCGAGTGCGAGTGCAGGATCGACTGACGTCGCCATGGGAGTGGCTGGCGTCTCCGTGGGATCAGCTCCTCGCTGCCAGCTCTCGCTCAAGGTTTTGCACTCTGTGTCTAAGTTCTTGCATGATCTTGGCGCTGTCGGCCCCGTTCCTCCGAAAGGACGTCTTTCGGGGGTCTTAGTGTAGATTGGTTGGTTTGGTTGAACGGAGGATCGTGGCTGTTCGCCGGCACGAACTGTCGAGCTCGCTCTGCTTAGGCGGGCCCCGCCTCCTTCTCGGAGTTCCTCCGAAGTGGGGAGTCACTCCATGTCTGCTCCAGGGTCCCACAGACGGCGCCAATGTTTGTTACCTGAGGTTCTCGGGTATTCGACGGATCAGGTGACAGTGAAGGGATGGGATGGTGAGACCCTGAAGTAACTCAGAGCGGGCTCTTGGTCCAGGGTCGGCGGGAGCAGCGGTAGGACGGATGAGGGGGATGGCCACCCACAAGGACACTCCAACGATCGAGTCAGTGTCCGTACGATGGGATAGCCAAATTAGGTAAGATGATGTATACCTCGGGGGGAGTGCTGACCTCTCCTCTTATATACTATGCTGGGCGGGCCTAAAGATGACCTAACCCACTGGTCAGGATGCTGTAGTTGCCCCTGTCCGTGTGGGAGAGGCTGGTCGTCCTGGACTCCGGGTTGGGGCTTCGGGTGTGGCCTTGAGGAAGCCGACCCGACCGGGTCGCTAGGTGTAGTGTGCTGGGTTGCGCAAGTGGCGAGGCCGGGTGTCGGCCGGGTCGGGTATTTGGAACCGACCTGTTGGTTTTCCCTGGTAGGGGATAGTTTGGGCCTGGGTTAAGGGGAGTGCCCCGACCCGGTGGCTAGTTGGACTGGACCTGCAGTGGTCCATAACAAATACATTAATATTATTTCTGTGATTTAATTTTTTGCTCATCACTAACATTATCTATATATTGCTATTTCTTCAATCATATTAATATGTGCTATTTTTTCCTCACTCTTGCTCTTCCGCAATTTCTATTTTCTCATTTCCCAATTCATTCCTTTCTATCTCATAACGTTTTTTCTTCCTTTTGATTTCACACAAAAATACAGAACCAAACCTTGAGTTTCAATTTTAGTTCCGCATAAGGCTCAACCACAGAAGAAACAAGTTGGTACGTATATACTAACTCTTCTTCTTTGGATTTTTCTTTTAAGTTGGTGATATTTAATGGAATATACTTCGAGCTTTATTTATTGTTTTTATTCTTTAGTTCGAATTAATTTTGAGACTGATTCACATACCAGAGAGTTTTGATTCCCTCAACTTTCTCTTTGAAATTTCCACACCCAAAAGATATATGTTATAATAGGTGTGGATTTGGTTCAATATAATTCGGTCTCAATACAAAAATTCTCGAACAACGATTCTCTATTTTTTTGCTTTCTTTGATTATTCAACTCTTTGATCCACTCTTTCCAAATAATGTTCAAATTGTATTCTTTCACATGTGTATTGTTAAAACAAGGTGAAATTTTGTTTTGAGTTTGTTTAGGATAATCAAGAATGTAAGATCGAAGGACTAGAACATGATACCATTGCTCTTGGTTCTGGATTCTTGATGCACCAATTAAATCCAATGAAAAGCCCTTCCTATTTTCGATTTCATGTAATCAAGCTCTTCGAATTAAATTTTTTTGTTATTTATTTATTTTCTATTATCGTTTTTCTTCTTTTCTCTGAGATTTCAAATTTTCAATGTTGTTAACTGTTCTGATAGGCTAATGTTTTCTTGAAATCCAATTAGGTTGGAAAAATTGGTGGTGCTAGGTGGAAGTCTATGTCCAATACTATGAGCAAAGCAAACATGTTCTCTGATTCTCTTTTATTATTCTTTTCTCTTCGATTAACAGTTATTTCCGCTTTTTTTGTTGTTTTATGATTTAGTCTCTAATTCATTATATAATCATATTTCAGGAAAAAAACTCCATAGGGCAAATACTAAGAACAGACTAGCATATGAGGACGATATCGAAACCTACAACAAAAGATTTGTAATTGCTTTAACTCAATGTTTTGATTCTCTCTTATATTATGATTCATACTAATCCTATGGTTGAGCTCTTTTAATGTTTTAGAATGTGGATGGAGATTTTAATAAGTCAAAATCTGTGTTGAATGATGATTATGATAATGAAGAGGTGATGGAGCTTCGTAATTTAATTTTAATTGTGAAATAGATTCTGATAGGAGTTGTTATTGTATGTTAATGAGTTTGAAATGTTATTTTTTTAGAGGATGAGTGAAGTAGCTGCTGTGGTGAAGAAAGAGACCTTGGAGTGAGAGGAAATAATTTCATTCATTATCAATTCTCATATAGTTTTGGGAGTTAATTGACAATATAATTTAATCATCTTAATTTTCTGCTTACTTTTATGTGTGAAGATCATGAGATTTGAGGTTGAGTAGGATTCTGTAATTGCATGTTTGATTCATCGAAAGGAATATAATTTAGATGCCATAATATACTTTTCTTATTGTTATGTTTCTTGGACAAAAAACTGTATTAAGTATTTTTATTTATTTTTAGTTTAAGGGAGTACTTTACCTTTGTAGATGCTAGAAAATAAGTTTGTAAAATTCTATATTTATTTAAGTTAGCTATCATTTTGTGTTTGAAAGTATTATATTATACTGAGAAAAATATTATGTTGAGACACTATTTATGTTTGAATAAATTCTTTAATAATTTTCTTCATTTAAAAGTTTAGAATTTTCTATTATATTACTTTTTATTTTTCCTCAATTTTATTTATTTACCATAATTCTATTGGAGTATTAGTTTTTCTAAATTTAATTTGTTTTCCTTACCAAAATTTAAAAATTAGAAGAATGATTCTAAAGAAAATTGAATGATTAATCTTAAAAGAGATTTTATTAGTTTATAGATTTGTCAAATAAGGTTTATAATTTTTTGGAGGGATAAAGTTTAATTGTTTTACTTAGGAATACTAAATCTCTACTACTGACAATTTTTTGGCGATCTACCAATGTTTCATTATTATTTTATTTTTGGGACATGTGATTAATTGTTTAAATTTATATTTTATTATTAACAAGAAAATAATAAGTTAATTAGGATTGGAGATTAAGAGAATTGAATTTTAAAATTCAGAAGAATAATTTTAGGATTGATGTAAAAGAAGCTGAAAAAATATTTTAATAATTTTTCAATATAATAAAGACGTATTAAAAATGTAATAATAGATGTGATAAAACTGTATATATGCAATTAATGGTTTTTAACTCTCTATCCAGAGATTCGAATAAATTATCATAATGGAATGTTAAACATTGGATGAGATAAGTTGTCTATTTTGTCATAAAAAAAATTTATGTTTTTAATTTTTTTTACAATCTATCTACTTAATATACTAAAACTGGATTTTTCCCCAACTAATAAAGGTGACGTGGCGATTCCTCGTGAGTCCGTTTTCCCTCCAAAATGCATGAAATTTTTCATCTATTCTAAATTATTTTATAAAAAATATCTTTATTATAATTATATTATAATTAATATTTAATGAATAATATATAATTATACCAATTTAGGAACATATCTTCATTATTATTATATCAAGTCAATATTTAATGCACTATTAAACTACTTTTCAATTATCAATTAAAAATATTTTTAATAACAATAATAATAATAATAATAATAATAATAATAATAATAATAATAATAATAATAATATGATAATGGCACCAGTCGTAGTAATCATGATAAGAATATTTGATTCTAATCATAAAATGATCAAATCTTATAATATTAATAATGTACGTTAATTTTAAATATTTTTAGTTATTTTAATTATATTAATTATAAAGATATTGATATCATTTTAATTCTTATTCATTATTCAATAATACTAATAATAATAATAATAAATTGTAATAATAACATTGAAATTATCACGTGGGTAAAGTAATATCTTAAAATTATAATAATTTATCACTGGTAATTGAAAAAATTATAATAGGGTTACGTAAAATTATTTTTAGCATTAGCATATAATAATTCTACAAGTTATTTTCTTATTACTTTAACCTGTTATAATTCTATCTTCTTATGATATTTATTTCAAATATTTTTAGTTATTATACCCGTTCATGATAATATATCTCTACCCCTTTCTTTTTCAATATGTGTATATTAGGTGTAATATTCTTATTTATTGTCCGAGATTTCTCTAATTATGATTGAAGATAATGATTCTAATTATGATATGATAAAATTATATAATTTTAACAAAATTAATATATGATGCAAAATTACTGTATATAATACAAAATTACCTTAATAATAAATAATTTACATATTATTTTTGTTTTACTAAAGTCTATATATAGTATTTTTCTGTGGTACATGAATCTAAATTTGAGAGTCAACTCATAATTTTATATATTTTTTTTACTACTTCATAGAATAAACATGTATTCTTCGTTTTTTATTGAAGTTGATCCTTTTAAGGTACAATTTATAATTTTTTATAATATTTTTCATATACTCATCATTCTATTATATTATTCTTTTGATAATGTATTAATTGTGGTTGCTCCAAGTTATTCTTATCATCTAATGTTCCAGTTCGATTGTCTTTTGCCACAATCGTTTACAATGCATCACATCCATGAAATACCTCATCGAGTTGTCTTCACTTATTCGGGTTCCAACTACATGGATCAATGTAAGCGTTCAAAGAAGGGGCAATAATCTCTACTTTATCGAAGGATGGTTGGATCTACTCATCTATTATGACTAACCTAATGGAATGTGGTTAAAGTTAGCTTTCTTGGGAGGAGCTCGATTTTTTATTGAGGAATTATTTCCATGGAACTTTATGGGGCAAGTTCAAGTTCCATCCCCTCCATGTTTTTTACGTCTGCTCGAGAATCTTCGAAGTGGAGCACATAATGAGATTGAATTCCCTCAATTTAAGTTTAATTTTGCTAAATTCGTGACAAACTCGGATATGCAATTTCAACTATTGGTAATATATTTAAATTTTCTTATTTTAAACTTTTCGTTATTAGAATAATTTTATAACATATTGCTTTCTTTTGCATGCAATGCAATGCCATTGAGGGGAATAAGGGTTAGTTCGGTTTCTCAGTGTGGCAATTCTATACCTTGCCGCATTGCATGGATAGCGGATAATGAAGCTTATTTAACACGAGGATGGTTTGAATTTGCACGAATTCTAAATGTTCAAACTTACGATATTGTTTCAGTTGGTTGTCGTTACGAGAATGACTCTATTCTATACGTAACTAAGGACTAGAATAGAATCAATATTGTTTAAGTATTTTGGTTTTAATATTAGTATTTGATTAAATTAGTATTAAAAAATTTTAAATTATTGTCACAAATTATATATTATGAGTATTTTTTGTGAATGTGCTATTTTTAAATATTTTAATAAAATAAAGTACTGTAAGATATATTTAAGTTTATTTTTATCCTTTATTTCTTTAGTTGTATTTTTATTAAATTAAAAAAATCTCTACCTAAACATATAGTAAATCGTTGACCTAAACACAATTTTTTTGCCGAAAAAAACAGATTTTATCTAAAAAAAATAATGAAACATGCATCTTCTGATGATATATACAAAGTGTAATAGGATGAAAGTAAATATTATGTCATAATAATATCTTTAATTGCATTATAATTAGTTCATAAATAATCTATGATTATATTATTTTGAAAAAATATTCTCATTATAGTTATATCAAATTAATATTTAATATATTATTAAACTAATTATCAATTAATGATATTTTTATTTAATATATTATTAAACTAATTATCAATTAATGTATTATCATTTAACTGAATTAATCTATAAAGGATAAATTTTAATTTTGAATATATATTCTTTCTGTATTAATATACGTATGCATGTCACTTCCATATTTATTTTTTAGATTACTCAATTTTCATTAAGCGTAATAGAAACAAAAAAAACTAATAAATAATTACTTGAGTTTTTCGTTATTTTTATATATAGGCTTTATTTTTTTTATAATACAGTTTATATCCATTTATTTTTATTTTTTATATAAAATTATATTATATATATTTATATATTACTTTTTTTTAACTCATTCTTATAAATATTGGCATATAATTAATATAGACAACATATATATCAAATAAATATCTTTATTGAATTAATTATAACAATTGATACAAGATAATAATATAAGAATAACTTAATTATAGCAAGAATTTTTATTAAAATAATTGACTAATAATTTTAATATAATTAATATAATTAAATTGATATAATCGATGTGATTGAGAATATATGGCAATTATAGCAATTATATCAATTTCAAGCATAATTAACGTGACTTCATAATAATAATTCAGGTGACTAATAACCTATTATGCAATAATAATAATAGTTTCGACTTCATAGAATTGATATATGCCAATATAGTTCTAATCAGTATATAATAATAATAATAATAATATTATATGGATATAAGATTAATTAGTTAACTATATTTTGTTATTTTTTCATTACATGACATATTTATTATTATATTTCAAATTTAGAATTTCTTTGATCTAACATTGCAGTGAAAGAATAGCAAGTAAAACAAAAAATGAAAAAAACATGGAAACATTCTAAATATGATTACCGCTAATATTTTTTTCTTTAGTTTTTAAATATATTATTTATTTTATTTATTTAGAGTAATAACTAAATTTATTATAACTATAGTAAAATTATCTTTAAACTATTAGTATTATTAGTAAATTTTTAAAATTATTGACATATTATCAGTATATATAATAAGTAGTAAATTTTTTTTTATGTTTATTATTTAAAAAATTTATAATTTTCACATAGTCTTTATTCTATTTTTTTTCATACCTAATGATTATTGACTACGATCCTATTAATAGTGTCACCTATAATAGATTATACGAAGAGAAAGTATGAAAAATAAAAACAAGAATTATAAGGCTATAAAAAGTTCCATTCAAGTTT
The DNA here is from genome assembly GCF_059453495.1 of Arachis ipaensis. Lineage (NCBI taxonomy): Eukaryota > Viridiplantae > Streptophyta > Magnoliopsida > Fabales > Fabaceae > Arachis > Arachis ipaensis. The sequence continues at coordinate 10,968,218 of NC_142435.1, read as the reverse complement.
GATAAGAGTAAGACGGTTTACATAGAAATAATTCTAATAGATGATAAGATTCATTGATTCATTTACTAAATTTTTTCAAGTAATGCTAAGTTCAATTTATAAATAGAGTTTAATTTTGATGCACTGACAGTGTAAAGCGTTTTACATAGTCGTGTAATCACATCCATTCTTTTGGATGACCATTCACGCGGTCAATGTGAAATGTATTTATTTTTATTGATGTATCATTACGTAATTGGATACACGTGTAAAACTACTTTACAGTGCATCAAAATTAAATTCTTATAAATATTTGTAGTTCATATTTTAAGTTAATTTTATAAGTACACCATTTCACAAGTCAAAGACAATTCTTTTTAATAGCTTTGTAAATACTAATAGTTTTTATATTTAATTTGTTTTGCAACACGATAAAATTCATTGTTCAATTAAGAATTATTTGACAAAAATATTTGAGAATAAATTGGTAGAAAGGAAAGTCTATGTCTTCTTAAATTTTGAGATCGAGAAATCAAGTGGAATATATCTTCTAACTGTACACACGTGCAAAATATCTTTTAAGATGGAGTCAAGTATAGTACATTTGGTCGATGATCGTAAAATTCTGGATAATCATTTTAATTTGCTTGCTCATGCTGATATATTAAAACAAACAAATGAACAATTCTACTTATTTGGTACGTAATTAATTTATATTAACCCACACAAAATTATTTTCCTTTTGATTTTAAATTTTGCCAAAAAATTGTATAATAGCATCATTTTATCGATAACAAAAATTTTAACAGTTTATTTATGAAAATATTTGAAATTGTATTGGGACTTTTTTTAAAGGTATATCCTTTTATTAATATACTATTGTTAGATTTATCGTTTAATATAAAATAAATCAGTAAATTCTTTTTATTTTATACACGTTCGAAGTTATAATTTCTTATATTATTCACTCATTTGTCCTTAATTTGGTACTTTTAATTCATTTTTTTGTTCAATTAGATGTTATTAGATTCTTGACTAGAAAAGAAAAACTCATATCATGGTCGAAAATAGAGAGAAATGACCAGTATATTGTGATTGATCTTCATGATTTGCAGTATGTAAAATTTTAATATGAATATTTCTTTAAGTTATAATTATGTGTTGTGGTGCAAATTTTTTTTTCTTTATATATTACTACTTACTCCCTTAATTCTCACTTTCATTCAAAAATGAGAAAAAAATAAGATGTACACTATGAGATCATTTTACAATCCAATTACTTGATCATCTATGTGATCACCAAGCAACCAAATACATAATTTATTCTCTAATTTATAAAATTTAACAAAGACATTGGTAAACATATTGGTTTCGCATTTATTTATATATTTTATTTATTTATGTTATATTTGTAATTATATTATATCTATTTTTATCAATATATATTTTTTTAAATATCGTTAGTGTTAGCACATTGTGTATTAAATAAATTAAATGATAGAAACACGTAACTATTTTCTTTTTCAGTCAAGATTAAGTAAAATACTGTAATTTAGACTTACAATATCAACATATTAATAGTAAAATGAAAAAAATGTAATATTATATCAAAAAAAAATTTTAAATCATAATTGTAATTTATGATTGAAATCATAATTTAAATATTTTAAACGGGATAATTTCATTTAGAGAATTCATAATTTAAACATAATTTTTATACACTTAATAGCTACATTCGAGTTAATACATTTAATACTATATTTAAAAAAACATGAACAATTCACATCATATTATTTATTTATTAATTAAATTATTACAATTCAAATTAATTTTAATAGAATAATTTAAAATTATAATTTCAGTTTTATCACGTGCATGGCACGAGTTATTACACTTGTTTTCTTTATATTATAGTAATTAATAACTATGAACATAACTTACATTATGTGTTTCATAGTTGCATATATTTATTTATATGAAAATGTTATTCTTTCTATTACCGTATTAAACATGATATATCATCTCCTTAATGAATCATTGTTGGTCTGATAAATAATGTAAACATTATTTGTTGTTACATACTTACATTTGCTCTGTTCAGAGTCAAATTTAAAAAGAGTTGGAATTTTAATTTAAAATATGTAATTGTTATACGATGGAATGCAACTTTTTTATTGAAAGATAAATCATTTATATAATTATATTCATTTAATTGGCTTTTAAATAGAGGATGTGCGTAGTTATTTTGTCCCGATCAAAATCTCTGATATGCATAAATATGATATTTAAATTTAATTTATCTTTTTATCTCTAATAAATTATTATATTACCATTTATATCTTTAGTCCTAATATTCTAGTAAAAACTAAAATAGTATAAATACATTAAACATTTAAAACTTAAAATCCCTCCTTATTTATTTTAGAACAAATACTACATAATCAATAAATATTATCATTTTTTGCCAACACTTCATCAATAAGAATTTGCACTCATATTTACAAACATCTTATACACAAAAAATACAATTTACATTTATATTTATCAGAATTTTACACATAAATCAATACAGTTTGCACTCATATTTTTTCAAAATTTACACACATAAATTAATAAAATTTATTTGTTAAAAAAATTTAATATTTATACTAACCAAATAATAGCAAAAAATACTAAAAATTATTAGCCCCAAAAAATTTCTCTTTATTTTAAACTCAAAAGATACCTCTTATCTTCTTTCCATTCATCTCTCTTTCCAATTCGCGAAACCAAACATTGGAAAGACAATGATACAGGTTAACTGCCAGTCGATACCACCAGTGATCGGTTTATAAATCATTCAATTGTTGAAGTGAAACAATAGATTCTTGAATTGCGCGAGAGAAACACGTGTAAAATTCTTTATACATTATTGGTTGTTCGATGTTCATTTGCTTTACTAAGCTGAAACTGCAAGCAATGATTTTGTATCACGCTTAGCTAAACCTATATTTTATTATACAGATAAAATTAGCTAGAGTTACGGCTGAAAGAGGTTGAAATACGTCTGTGCTTTACAAAATAGCAATGACATGGTTATTGGTTAGAAGAGAATGGTACACAAATTGAAAATTCCAAGTTGGTCAACCAGATTTCAAGACGATTTCGTAGAGATGCCCAATCTCATCCCCACACAAACCAAGGTTTCTAGTGATCTGCTGCTATTTGCTAGAAGATCTTCATCAATTGCTATTGAGTTCTGCAGAGCACAAATCAAAACAAAATGGACCTCACCCCATGCATAATTTGCATGTATTCATATAATTAAAATCTTCAAGCTAAGACAATATCCAGAACAAAAAGAACATAAGAAGTATAACCGATTGTAATACCAACCTTTTCGAAAACACAAATTACAGTGCTTCCACCAAAGGAGAAATATCCAAACTGTATATTAAGCAAATAAATGTTGATTAGAAGCAAAAACAACATCAGTGTTTATATAGCTTCTAAATGTTAAGTGTAACAATCCTATTAATTCAAAATCCCACTCATCATGTTATGTGTAATATCCACAATATTCAAGGACCATTTAATAGATGCAAGTGAAATTTCAAATAAAAAAAGTTTTTGACACAACAGTCAAAAATCTAATTTATCATTTCTCAAGCAACAGAAAAATTGGGAGATCAGTAATAAACTGTAACTTGCAAACCTCATCTCCCTTCTTGACATAATCACCCTTTTTCCTTGTAAAAGTAATGCTGCCGACCATAGTAGCTCCTATTGCAACAAATGCCACCTGAATCCAAATCATATATTACTCCCAGGTTAAAAAAAAAACACTAAATATCAGGCGCGCAGCTATGGGATAACTTTGTTACAAAAAAACATGTAGTTTCAATCCTAGGATGATGGCTATTTATAAATTGTTCAAGGTAAGAAATGTAAGCCTTTACATTTTTGCAATCCAGCCAATGGTGAAATAACAAATTGGACTTGTTATCCACAAAGTAATATTCTCCAATAAATTCACGTGGCAGAATTTTGAGCAGGACCTAGTTATGAACTCAGGCATTTGTAAATTAAAATTGATAGGGATGACAAACCTTTCCAAAATCTACAGTAGAAATTATTGAAACAACTCGCTTATTCTCCGTGAATACATTACAGTACTTGCTATTTACAGCAATTGGATTGACCTAAAAAAAAACACTAATGACAATCAGCACCAAGAAAAGTAGAAAACATAAATGTAAAAAATGATTCTCCTTAGGTCATCTTCTCATACCGTATATAAGCATCCAGGGATGTCAACAAATTGCTCAATAGTTCCTGATACTGGAACATGGAAACGGTGATAATCCTGCAATAAAGAAGCATTCAAATAAAAATTTGCAATCAAATTACTTGCAAAATTAAAGTGAATTTGAAAGAAATAAGACACAAAGAAAGCAACAAATACCTGTGGTGCCAAACGGAATATTACCAAAGTTCCATCAACAAAAGCATTGGAACACATTTCTTTCCCCAAAAGACCTTGAACTGAAAACTTTCGACCCTAAAAGGAACAATCAAGAACCATAAATATACACAATTTAAGTTGAAAGAATTAAACGATAGAATATATTCCAATTTTCAAGGAACATAAACTCTTCAAAATTAAGGGGGAAGTTGAAATATAGAATGTCATAAAGAAATGGTAGTAGATATACTAATAGTTACCTGAAAAGTGTATTCATCATGCATCACTTGATAATGTGTAAAAACCAAATGGTTTCATATGTTTTATTTCAGAATTGACTAATTAATATGCCTAAAAAAAATCTGTTGGCAGATTTTCAATGTGAATATCTACATAAAAGAAGTGTTGATTCGAGACCAGGAACCTTCGATAAACAAGAGAAGTAACAAACGAAGTACCTTAATCCAAAATCTTGAACTGTCATCAACTGTTTTAAATGCCATTAGACGGCAATCAGCAGCACATACAGCAATGTTATCACATTCTGGAGAGGAAATTGGTCTTGAACCGGGCTTTAACTCTCTAATGAAAAACTCATTGAATGTCTGCTCAGAAAAAAGAAAAAAAAATGGTAATCTTCCAACTGCTTGTATACAACCAAACCTTTAGTACCCAGTTCAATGGAGAGAGATTTTTTTCAGTTCTAGGAGCAAGTTCTAGCAGGATCAATAGAGATATATATTCTACTAGCAGATAATAGATATCATATGGGCCTTTTTATATTTCAGGTCCCCTTTCTACCCAAATTTTGTCCTATTAACTTACAGAAATCTCATTAACAACTAACAGGCTCAAGAGAAGTTCAGGAGCAACTTTGCATCAATAACAAATGAATTAAAACTCTTTCAGAAGTTTTAGCCCACCTTAAAGTGTTCCAGTGGATACTTGACTTCAGCCAAATTGATTTGACCCTACAATAATAGTCACATTTTATATTAAGGGTTAATTATAGACACACAAGTTAAGAACATAAAGAACTAAAGTAAAACTGTAACTAGAACTAAAGTGAAACAAGGGGGCACCTCAATAAAGAGAAAATTTCATTGAAACTCCCAATCAAGGGACACCATATAACTACAGACATACATTTTCCTATGACATGCCAACATCAAATTGTTTCATAAAAGAAGCAATTTCCAACCTTATAAGATTCAACAAACTTGGGTATATCAGCAGCGGATTCAGGTGAATCCATTCGTGCTCCCTGCTTTTCGGAAATGCTTTGCAAGAGCTCCTTAACCCCTGCGCGTAAGATGTCCACCAATGGAGAATACAATATTAAGAAAACCCAATACATAAAGCAGATCTGATATAACGTGACCCATGGTGCTAGAAGTATGCAGAATACTTCTAATTGTAAAAAACTCTGATACTTTTTATTACTCCTAATCTATTGGTATTTGGCACAAAATCAACTTAAATGTCAATGACAAAAAAACAAACACAAAAGAGGAAAAGAAGTATCTACAAGATCCATATCTGTATGATGACTTTCAACCATCAAAATCATAATACGTTCTACTAACAACAACACTTCGGAAGATATAAGCTTTAAGGCCCAAAACAATGCGCAATGACTGGTTAAGTCACGTGAATTTATATCCTCTAAAGTGAGGAAGTTGGTAAAGTGATAAAGTGAGGGGTTAATCACCATTGAATTTGAAACTTCCAAGAAATGTGTGCCCCACTATCTTAATTTAAAAGTGATTAACTCCTCACTTTACTACTTTACCAACTTCCTCACTTTACAGGATCTTGATCCAAGTTACATAAATAAAGAAATTCTTTTGAACTAAAAGGTTTGAGGTTATCTCATACCTACATCCATTAAGCCAAGGCCTACTTTTGACTGATAAATAGCTCTCATAGACAAAACAATTTTTTTGTCAATTATTTCTTCAACAAGCCTTTGAGACTTCCGATCATATACCTGATACCAAAAATAAGATAAATAAATAAGAATTTTAAAGGGAGAACAGATACAATTTAAGACTAAAATCCCAGTAAATTTTTTTTTTAATATCAAATTCTCTTAGAAACATTCATGATTCTCTACTTGAATGACGTTATTGAGTCAATACTATTCAAATTCTCATGCATTTGAAAAAATTGGCATGCATGACAAAAATTGATGCTTGATAAAAGAGTGAGAAGGATGCAACGATTGATGTATCTAGCAAATGAGCATGGAAGCCTTTCTTCAAATTATTATAGTTATGTGGCTAACTCAGACATTAGAAATGTGGAGAACGGATTTTCCAAGAGGTTCCGCACATCCTGGTATAACTATAAAACATACATGAATCTATGATGTATCATATAAATCTCATTAGATTGTTAAAATAAAGAGACAAAAAGGGATAGAAAATGGCATACCAGGATATGGGAAGCACTAGATCCAGATCGAATACCAACATCATAGGATGAGAAATGGGCCCATTCACTCAGTTTGAAGAACCACCTAAATAAATAAATAATAAGTGAAGTTTCTTATTTGATTGACGAGCTCGTTTCTTATTTTATTGATTAACAATCATAAATGCATAGCCAGATTCCTTTTATGTCACACTAAAAAAATTGATATGTAATCCATTAGGTCAATAATGATCATGCTCTGGTATCCTGTCTCTCAAAGTCTAAACTAGTAGCAATGTAGAAGATTACCCATATGAAGCTTGCTTATCAGTCAAGAATCCTCCAGTCATCACCTGATTTCCAGTCCCTTCGTCAAAACAGAGTGTTAAGTGAATCATGCTGTTCAACTGGTCGGAAATATTAAGAACCTCACCACAAACAGGACAGCAATTCAACAGTGGTTCCCTGCAAATACCAGCAGCTAGTTAAGTTAATAAAAATCAAACAAAAGTAATTGGACAACAGTTTGAAAAACAAGTTCCTAATCCAAGTGCATTCATTGTTGACGATTTTTTTAGACTGAACTAATAGTTTAGATTGAGTGGTTAATTAAATCATTCAAAAATAATACATCATCAGCAATACAAATGAAAAGCTGGAAATATTTAACACAACATATGATAGCTGAAGACGACAATAGGTTTAAAAAACCAAAGCTTTTACTCTCTTTGCATCAAGATTAGTCATTACTTTTCTTGTTGAAATGTAAGAAGGGCAGCCAATTCATCCATGCTAACAACACCATCTCCATTCTTGTCAGCTGCTTTGAACAACTCCTCTTTCTGTTGAGAAAGAAATTGTACCGGTGAAGCAATGAAACAAATATATACAAAACTAGAAATTGTATTGGTTCAAGATTTATTATTTGAACCGTGAGGTTCAGACCTTCTATGATGAAGAATTGGGCTTGGGTATAGCCAACAACACAATAACAAAGCCTTATCTCACTATGCGGGATCAGCTTAGGCTTGGATATAACCATGAAAGCAAATTTCAATTGTTTGAATTCAAGGTTCAAAGTTTAAACTTTCGTTAGTTAATCCCAAGAGAAGATAAGAAAATCATACTCCAAATCCAAATTTGGGTATACAAGCAAATGAAAGATAATTCAGCAAGCTCAAAATTATTGAGAAAAAAAAATAGGTGTAGGCCTGTACCTTGCTGGTTGCTAATTGATTGCCAAAAGCATCGATTAGATCAGAAAATTCAGACAGTGAAAGCATCCCATCTTCATTGAAGTCCTGCCAACAGCATAATGTCTCAGGTTGATAATACTAAATGAGATAATTATATTTAAATTATCAAAACAATTGTGAATTACATATTGCACTTTCTATGACGTATATAATTCAAAGATTATTCTATCATATATATGTTCAACTTATATGGAGTTCCTTTCAGTTTTATAGAGCCTCAAACAGAGAAAAGGAATCACCAAGAAGAAACTGGAATAGTCACATTAATATCTACTAGCAATTGGTACAATGTTGTATGAAATCAGCACTCTCATGTAGCAATAGGATGATTAACTACTACTTCTGATAACCTCATATGTCAGTTATTCAGGCCCACACTAGACACAGGTTATCAGAATGCAAAGGAAATATCAAACTTACCACTATAGATAAGATGCGTCTTACAAAACCTTTCTCCGTCTCAATTGGGTCCTGTTAGGTTTTATTCATAATTGTTAGAAATCTTTGTCATACTTAAATTAACAACAGTATACACATTTACGTCATATACCTCTATAGAACATGAAATAGAAATGCTGCCAACCACTTTTCCTGGAACTGATGGATCTAAAAGGTTGATGATCTCAGTGTCAGAATCAGAATCCTGCATTGCCAAGTCATCGGCATCAAAGTTTAGAAAATGGATAATGCTTAAGGGTGTGTTCATGAGTTTGATCTAGAATGAGAAGGGAAGTAAGAGAGGTTTATAGGGTTTTAACCCTCACCCCTATCCAAAAGTTTTGTTGTTTCAAAGGGAAAGCCATTTAAAGGGTATTATTAATCTCTCAACCCCCACCCATCCTAAAACAAATACCCTGATTTTATAATTTCCCCCAAATCTTTTTTCCTTGGGGAATAAGATAAAACTATCTAAACCCTCCCATTACACTTCTTTTCCCCTTGATGCCTTTTCCTCCCTTTTCAGCATAACTTGTGCGTATACCCTAAAGAGCACATAAAGTAGCTGGTAAATGAATAGATCCAACTACACACAATTAAAAAAATTATATATGAAAATAAATCAAGTTTCCTCACCTGGGTCAGAAATTCAAGCAGATCAATCTCACAGTATCCAACAAGAGTATTGCTGGACAATTTATTGGTCTGCATGAGAAAAAAAAATTAAAGTTAGATGCAGTATTTAAACTTAATTTCCTTCTAGCACATAGAGATTGACAAACACTTCTTCTCTTGAAATGAAGCAGAAAGGCATCCCAGATGTAAAGCATAATTAAATAAAGAAAACTAAAACGGTTCTTATAGCATACCTCGTAAACTGAGATTCTTGCAACATGTGGTCCATTCTGTTCCAAAAGAAGTTTCTTTTCCTGGGAAAGAGAATATCAGTCTCAGAGAAGAAACACTGCCCTATAGTAAAAGTAATTGAATAAACTAATATCACAGCAAACTAAACTCAAGTTCCTATAGTAAAAGGAATGATGAATGAAAGCAAAGCATGTCCACCTTTTTTGTGGTCACCCATAATGCCTGAACTTTTAAAGCATGGTTGTAGATACTTACATAAGTAGCATTAATCTCCAACACAGTAACGTAAGTTCCTAAAGTACTTCTTAGTTACATGAGGCGCATAAACATGAAAGCACATATACACAGCATGGTAGCACCAACTCAAAAGGAAATTAAAAAGAAGAATAACAGTTGAAGAGTACTCACAGAATTCCAAACAGGCTTGTCTGTACTGCACCATCATGGAAAAAAACACAGAATGAATACATAAACGGACTACATTTTTTTTAATTCCTAAAACAAAGGCAGAAAGTAGAAAGAACATCTTCTTCAAAGAGTTACGATAGTGAAAAGAATATGAATATTAGTTGATTACTTGTCGGAGGTCTTAGTACGGAATGTCTGTTCTCCGAGTGAAAGGCATGCAATCCATTTGTCCTTGAACTGCATCTCCGCCTACACAACCACAATAACTGTAAATTTCAGCTGAATTACAGAGAGAGAGAGAGAGAGAGAGAGAGAGAGAGAGAGATTACGCGGAGTAAGGTAAAGAGGGCGATTCCGGCGAAGTTGTCGGCGGAGATGAGTTTCTGTGAGGAAGAAGATCCTTTGCCGTTGCCGTTGCCGTTGCCGTTAGCGTTACCGTTAGAGTTAGCGGTGCGGTGGCGAATATAGTGGCCGATGTGAAGACGCTGCTTGAAGCGAGCTCGACGGGAGGCTTTCTTTTCCGTTACGGAAGAAGACGACAGTTTGGAGTCTCCGTGACCCATTCTGGCGTTTCAGAATTCAGAGCTTTGGAAACTGAGAAATGAAATGATGATTTACTACTAATTATGATTAAATGGGAATTTGGAACCCAAAATCACCCGTTAACTTTATTATTAATGGAGCTACTGTTATTACTTTTATGTTAATTAGAGTGAGTAGTAAATAGTAATCAACTAATCCATTGACGTGGTTTGATGCTGATGCGAGCGGCTGACGAGAAACAAAAGAGGGTGATGAATATTCAATTCAAAATTCACTACTTTGTGCCTAATCTTTTTTTCCCATTTTCCATCATTCATCAACACGCACAAAATGATTCCTTTCAGTTTTTTGTTGTTTTCGCCCCACCAATTTTTTGTTGTTTTCGCCCCACCAATATACACTCGCTTTTTATTCCCAACAAATTCAGTTATTAACATTTTCCTAATTTTAAGGGAAAAGTCCATTTCATTTTTTTTTTTGTGACTGAAATAAATTAAACAAAGAAAAACAAAAGAAACAAAACAAGGAACTGCTTAAATAGAGGGACAGTCCCGTTTAAGACTACTCTTAAACTCCTCCCAAGGTGAAAGAAGCTCCACATGCGAAAGTTGTAACTTCATCGCCATCTTTGCCATAGTATCTGCCACCGTGTTTGCATCTCTCATAATCAAACGAAAGTCAACACGCCAATTCCAATGCATGATATCTCTTATTTTGAGCACCAGTAGATCAATAAACCCAAAACCATCTTGAGTAACAAGATTAAATGCTTCCACACAATCCGTCTCACAAATAACATCTCGTTGACCCACATCCCAAGCTAAAAGATATCCTCTCCAAATAGCAAACAATTCTCCTTGAAGAATACTATTACTCTCAATCATTCCCAAACACCCCCTTTGCCAGCTCCCATTACAATCTCTAATAACACAAGCAAAACCAACACTATCACCCGAACCAAAATAACTAGCATCACAATTAATCTTAAAAGTACCAATGGATGGGGGATTCCAAAAACCATTTAGAGTAGAGGGAAGGGACATACGTTGTAATTCAAAAATATTTCTAAGCTCCTTTTCTGAAGTTAATGCCAGACAAATGACTTTTTCCGGAGGCCAAGTTTCATGGGGATTAAAGATGTCGTTATTCCTTGCTCGCCATATCCACCAAAGTCCCGAAAAGAACTTGAATGGGTGTTCTCTGCTATGATACAAGAACCAGTTCTTCAAATCCAAAGGATGACAAGGAATATCCAACCTTTGCCAGACAAGCTGAGCTTTTGGACAATCCCGAATACAATGTATAACCGATTCCTGGCTAGAAAGACATCTTGGACACCTATCCGATGACGACATCCCTCTTCTAAAGCGAAAACTTGCAGTAGGAAGAGCCTCCTTAAGACACAACCAAGCCAAAAACTTATGCTTTTCCGAAACAAGCTGACGCCAAAGCCAAAGCCAATTCTCCCTCTCCTCCCAACCAAACAGCTGCTTACACAACCACAAGTAACCATTGCGTGAGTCATAGACTTTGGCAGCAGACCCACTCCAATACCAACCCACTTCCGGACCTGCTTGTTCATCTGGATTGTAAGAGAGAATATTATCTTTCAGATTTTGAGATAAAGGAGAATAAAGAGTATCCAAATGCCACCTACCAACCGACCAAATATCCTGTATCCGGAGATTCGAATCAGAAATGTGGACATAATCCATCTCATTAGATAACCGTCCTTCTCTCCTCCAGCTAGAAAACCAAAAATTCTGGTTCAAATCTCCAATACACCAAGCAAACCCATCCTTCAACACTTTCCAAGCCTTGCAAAGACACCTCCAAATGGGAGAGTCCTTGTTCTTAGGATAACTAAAACAGTCATATAGAGATGATCGGTATTTGGCATCCAATAATTGGACCCATAACTTGTTTGGCTGCTGGAAAAAAGTCCAAACTAGCTTCCCAAGAAGAGCAATATTTACACAATAAGGATCTCTAATCCCCAAACCTCCATATTTTTTTGGAGTAACCAGTACCTTCCAACTAACAAGATTCAATCCTCTTCCATCAACTTGTCCTTTCCAAAGAAAATTCCTCATCATAGACTCCAATTTACTAATGATTCCTTTGGGAAAAATAGAGACCTGCATCTGGTACGTGGGAATAGCAGCGGCAACAGAATTAACCAAGCAGAGTCTACCAGCCCGATTGAGTAAACTCCCTTTCCAGCTTGCTAGCCTACTCCGAATCTTATCCAAGACACCATTGAAAGCTGAACGAGTCACTCTAGAATGGCTAAGGGTAACTCCAAGATACTTGCCCAAATCCTGGACAAATCTGATAGAGGATACCCCAGTGAAAACCTCTTTCCTTGTTGCAGAGACATTCTTGGAGCAAAGCGCTTTAGACTTCTCCACATTAATCTTCATCCCAGATGCTTTGCAAAAAGTCTCTAAAACCAACATCACATTTTGCACTTGTCTCTTTGTAGCTTTACAGAATAGAAGCAAGTCATCCGCAAACATTAAATGGGATATTCTTGGTCCCCCTCTAGAAATAGCAACCGGCTCCCACAAGCCCAAATCAACCTGATGACTAATAAAGCATGCCAGTCGCTCCATACACAACACAAAAAGATAGGGTGACATAGGGTCTCCTTGTCTAAGACCTCGGCTAGGAGTAAAGCCATTCAGACGACTCCCATTCCAAAGAATAGATAAGGAAGAAGCAGTGACACAATTCATAATCAAATTAAGTGTAGGAATAGGAAAACCAAAGCTCTTAAGGGTATGAGCTAAAAACCTCCAGTCAACTCTGTCATAAGCTTTCTCCAGATCAATATTAAAGGCCAGTGTGCCTTTCTTTGATTTAGTCTTCTTCATAAAGTGGAGGACTTCTTGAGCAATAATGATGTTGTCAGGAGTTCCTCGTCCCGGAATAAATCCTCCTTGAAGCGGGCCAACAATCTCCGCAAGATGAGGACGAAGCCTATTAACAAGGACCTTCGTGATGATCTTGTAAACTACATTGCAGAGACTAATCGGCCTGAAATCTTTCATAGATACCGGTGATTCAACCTTTGGAATGAGAACCAGTAAAGTCTCCAACATTCTCGGATCAAGAGTAACACCGGAGAATGCCTGCTTAACCATCTTCCAAACATCAAGACCAATGATCTCCCAATATTCTTTGAAGAAGAAAGCTTGAAACCCATCCGGACCTGGAGCTTTAAAAGAGTTCATGTGAAAAACAGCTGTTTTGACTTCCTCCATAGTAACTGGTGCCGTAAGATTATTGCAAGCTTCCTCATTCAGAGAAGGAAGAGGCACATCACCAAGGCAACCCAAATCAACATCATCCAAATGACAGAATAAGCTTTTATAGAAAGACTCTGCTTCTTGACTCAGAACCTCTGGATCAGTTTCCCACACTCCATCCTTGAGAAAAAGGCCATGAATCTTATTATGCTTCCTTCGCGCAAGAGTTTGAATATGAAAGAATCTTGTATTCCTATCCCCGAACCTTACCCACTGCTCTCTGGACTTTTGGAACCATAGGAGCTCTTCTTGCACTAGAGTATTATTATAATCATCAAGCAACTGTTGCTCTTTCTGACGCAAATAAATACTATCCACCACTTCCAAACGCTTTTGTAAATAATTAATCTGCTGCTCTAATTCACATTTCTTAACAAAAATGTTACCAAATACCTTCGAGTTAAACTCTAGTGAATTCTTCTGTACTTCTGAAAGCTTGCCATGAATTCCTCTATTACCAGACCACCATGACTGGTTCACAATATCTTTATACCCAGGATGAGTAGCCCAAGCAGCAACAAATCGGAAAGGTCGATTCCCTTTAGGCTGAGGACGACCTTTACAACGCACCAGAATAGGGCAATGATCAGACTGAAGCCTATTTAAAACTTCTGCATAAGCCTCTGGAAAGATAGATAACCAACTACTATTTATACAGACTCGATCAAGCTTTTTTGCCACATCAACATAATTTTTCACCCTCCTGTACCAAGAAAACTGCCTCCCGATAGTCTTCAGATCAAACAAACCACTATCCCCTAATGAAGTAGCAAACATGTCTGCTCTTTGATGAGAAAATTGACAGCCTTTAGATTCATGAGAAAATTTGACTTCATTAAAATCACCAAGAACAATCCAAGGTCCTTGAAAAACCATGGATTGTGCAACAAGATAATCCCAAAGGAGAACCCTTTTATTAAATTGAGGACTGCCATAAATACCACTACACCTCCAAATTAAATTATCAAAGTGAACCTCAACAGTAACACCCTGATCAAAAGCATCAATGAACTTACAACAAACACCCTTCATAGAGGATAGAAACCAAATACCTCCCTTATGCCCCTGTGCCTCTACTATACCAACAGAGTGATACCCCAACCTTTCCCAAAATAATTTTAAATGCTGAAAAGGGGAGTGAGTTTCAACCACAATAAAGAAAACAGGTCTAAATTTCCTAACAAGTTCCTTACAATGCACCCGGGCTAACTTATTAGAAGCACCCCTAATATTCCAAACAATCATATTTAAACTATCCATAAATAATAGGGACAGAATAAATAAGAACATAAACTCTAAACAGAATCACCAACCTCAATAGGTGGTTTGTCCTGCGGTACTGGCACACTCTGATCCTCAATAATTGTCACCTTTGGACCCCCTGACACTGCACTTGCCATGCTTCCATCTACTAAGGCTTCCTCCGTTGTGCCACCATTTTTATCAACTGGCGAGTTCTGCAAGGAGGAAGGCCGAGGACGCTTCCGTAGAGAAATTCCACGACGTGCAGGAGTTCTGCGCGATGGAGATGGCGCAATTTCATGTTTTTCTTGCTTCCCCATCCTAATGCCAGTTGATTTGCCTCCATCACCATGCAAATTGGGCCTTGGAACCCTTCTCGAACCAAACTTGTGCTGCTTTCCATCTTGGTCCTTCAAACCTGATGACTGGCCCATTGTAAATTTTTTCTTACGCAGCACTTGTTGCCAGCCCTCTCCATCATCCATGCATGCCTCATTAACAAGACCATCAGGCACGTGAGGAGCCAATGATTCCGTAACCACATCCTTCCCTTTAACAACTCCTAATTTCTCACCCAAATCACGAGCTTCTGATTCAGCCTCTTTTTGAATCTCATGATTGTTGTGTGGCACTAGTGTTGGGGCTTCATTATTTTTTCCATCACCAAAGGAATTTATGTTTCCTTCCAAGGACTCCTTCTCCATGCATAACGATTTATCATGCCCATACCGTGCACAAGTAGCACAAATCAACTGTAAACTCTCGTACTCCACTTCATAAGTCACACCCTCCACTATAATATGTTTGATTACAGGCAACTCAAGATTAATTTGAACACAAGCTCGGGCATATTTTCCTCTTTCTGCGAGCTTAGTAGCCAAATCTACTTTCACCGGAGTCCCAATTGCAGAAGCAATTCGCAGCATTGCTTGTTCCTGGTAGCACCAAATTGGAAGTCCCGAGACTCGAATCCATACCAGCGTTGATCCAAAGGATTTTTCGCATGGCCTAAAATCCACATCCCATGGTTTTACTGCAACATAGTGACCGTCTATCAACCACGGGCCACCAAGAATGACTTTCTCACGATCTCCAGCAATATCAAATTTAACCAAAAAATATCCAAATCCCACATCCAACAAATCAAATCCTCCTTTGATGCGCCATACTATCCGGAGCTTATGCATGAGAGCCGTGTAGCCATAATACTTATCCAGCACCTTGATCACGATGGCTTCCTTATAAGGTTCAGCTAGACAGCTCTTTGCCTCCTTGGTAAAACTGACACTTGGTGGACGAGAATCACCCTGCTTACCTGTCACCGTCGCGATACCATCCCCAGATAAAGACCCTACTAATGCAAAAGCCTTGGACTTTTCTGCACCAATGACTTTATCTCTAAAAGAGACCTTGGATGGCTTTCCTAACCCCTCTCGAGAAGAACCCTCTTTAACACCGGATACACACCCACCCACGCTCTCCCCCTTATCTCTTCCGATGGCATGGCCATCTTCCTCACCGTGTTTCACCCTCAACCGCTCGCTCCCGCTTTCTCCTTCTCTCATTCTCTTTGAGTACGGAGTACGTACTCTTTCTCTGCTAGGTTTTTTTTTTTTTTTTTTTTTAAACGTTGATTAATTGGTCAGATACAAAGTCCATTTCATTTCATCCTTTGTTTATGACTTTATGTGTAGCCTACTATTTAATTCTTTTAACAAAAGGGTGAAACTAATATTACACCTCATTCAATTACTAGTTCTCTAATTCTCGCTCATTGATGATAATAATAAGAATTGTATATATTAGTAAATTGATCAGCAATGCAATTAACTTGAAAAATCGAACTGACGTTGTTGTTGATAATTTGTTATGATGTGTGAGAAAAAACACAATTAGATAAATCAACTCCCACTAGATATATTGCATGAAGTCAAATTAAATATAGGATGCTATAATTTTATTTATTTACTTATTTTTTTTTAAATAAAGTAGCTCAACACAATAGAGTGGAACAAATTTAAAGAAAAAAAAAACGATCAACACCTAGAACAATACAACTTAAAAACTCTCTATGTCATCTCCGGCATAGCCATCAACAACACAAAGAGCGCACACCTTTCCACTCTTCATTGCTAAGGAAGGTCATATTGATGATTTCTTCGACACCTTTGCTTTCATTCTGAAATATCCTCCTATTCCGTTCCATCCAAATGTTCCAGATGATCGCACAGAAACATCTCAATCGCTGCTTTCGTTCCTCCTTTCTACGCGGCTCTTCCGTCCAACTTAGGAAGTGGTCCTTCATTAATTCCGGAAGAAACCATAGTCGGCCAAACACAGATAACCAAGCATTCCACACCTTCCAGGCATAAACGCATCCAAGGAACAAGTGATGGACCTGCTCAACATCCCTGTTGCATAAGACACACCGCGTATCATCCTGGTTGAGAATCCCAATCCTACTTAGCCTTTCCTTCGTGTTCACCCTGCCTATCAAAACAAACCAGGTGAAGAGCTCTACTTTTGGTGGAACTAGACCTTTCCAGATGGAGTTAGTGAAGCTGTAACTGGTAATATCCTCCCCAAGCATTCCCTCTTGTAGCACCTGCACAAAGGAGTTAGTCGAAAAAAATACCAAGTTTATCATATTTCCACACCACTCTATCCTCCCTAGTATTTACTATCCTCACAGGTCGCAAAGTCTCGTGCAACTGACCCAGGAGCCCCAACTCCCACTGGAAGAGCTCTCGCCTCCATAGGAAGTTCCAAACCCATTCCAGCCCATCCCAGAACCCACACTCCCAATAAAAGAACCACACTGGTTTGAAACAGAGAAGAGACGGGGGAACCGATCTTTCAAGGCACCAGACTGTAGCCAAACATCCTCCCAAAATCGAGTCTGACGACCATCACCAACCTCCATGGAAAGACCTGTAATCATCTTTTCTCTTAAAAGTGGATCTGTTATCTGCATCTGGCATATATCCTTCTAAGGGCCTCCTCTGATAGGTAACACCTGAGTGGAGAGTAACTCATCCGGTTTCAGATTATTACAGGAACAAACAACCTTTTTCTACAATGGGCACTCTTCCTTAGCAAATCTCCACCACCACTTAAACATGAGGATATATTCTAACTCCATACTAGAGCAACCTTTTCCTTTATCATAAATTTTTTTAATTAAGAAAAACGAAGAGAATAATGCACCTATATTTAAAAATCCTCTATTTGATATTATTAAATGAACCTGCTTTAAGAAAATAAATAAATTACTTTGATACGATTCTTTCACTTTGAGTATAATAGGTATATAAATTTATTTTGTTTATTGATAAAAGATTAAATTACAACTGAATGAAATAACCATCTTTTTTTAATTTTTTTTTTGTCTATAGTTTAGTATAGGAATCTCCTTTATACATACTAATAATTAAAGATATATACGTAAAAGTATGAGCATGACAAAGAAAAAGAGACCAACACTCAAAATTCCAATCATAATTATATGAGTTGTAAAAAAAAAAAAATTGTGTACAGTTGTAAAATATATTTATTATAACTTCAAAGGTTTTTTTTTTTTTGTCAAAATACTTGTTTATTGTTCTAAAATTTCAGCTTTTTTTTTCGGTAACCGCAAAAAAAAAAAAAAAAAAAACGCAAACAAAAGAAGAAGAAAGAAAGAAAGAAACACTAAGAGGCAGAAGCAGAATACAACTGCATTTCAGTTTTTTTTTTGGTCAGTTTAATTTTCATAAACATCTTCTTTTTATAGTTCTTGACTTTTTAGTAAAAAGTTCAGCTTCGTATTTTATTTTATTTGTTAACAAACTTTGTATTTACTATTGGCTAATTCTGTAGTGTCTATTATTTGATGTTTAATTTTTGTTAAATTTACTTTTTTTTATAGAAAAATTCAAATATTTAAAATTTATTAATTTTTAAACTTAAAAAACAATGTTCGTTATGTTTCATACCAATGTATAATGTATGATAAGCCCAATAATAACATAGTCGACCATACAACTAGCCCATTAATACAACTGACACGTTAACCGAAAACAAACAACAGAAAAAAAAAAAAAAGCTCCGTACCTTCTTAAAGTTGAACAAATATAAATTTTGAAACTCATGTCAAATATACTTTAAAATGATGTAAGTTAATTATTTAAAATTTAATTTTAAAAAATATTTTATATTTAGATAAAATACGCAAAGAAATTTATTTCATATGTTAAAAGTGCATAATAAAATATATCATGTAATAATACATTAGAAATGATTATTTATCTTCTAATTTTCAAAAAGTACCAGAGCAATTAACAATTAAATTTTTTTATAGAAATATACTACTTTAAATAGTTAAAAAAAAATAAGTTTTTATATGTGTTCCGGCTCAACTCAGCTGATCCATTGCCCGAACCCGACATACCGGACGACCCGCCGGCATCATACGACCCGAACTAGGAGGCGGCCCGAATGTCGCCACCTCTCTCGCGAGGTATTTGACAGCTGGGGAGGAAGCTTCTTGGAACGTGGGACTGCTCCTGTGGGACCTGTCCTAACGCAGACTATATAAGGGGAGGGTCCTACCCCTTCCCAGAGTTACGTCCACATATCCTTTATCCTAACTGCCGCCTTTGTACGGACACTGACTAGAGCGTCGGAGTCCCTTTGCAGGTGGCATCCCCCATCTTCACTCCACATCATCAACTCGGGAGGACCTCAAGCTCCGACCTTCTCCTCTACACACTGGTCCTGAAGGTCCAGATGCATGAAGGTGATCCGAATCTAGTTTTCCCATCATCCCTGAGCATTTAGCACACCCGACCCATTTGATACACGAGCAACCGAACATTGGCACCATCTGTGGGGACCGCTGGCATCAATGGATTTCCTGTTGGGGCCGGTTGAAGGGCAAGAAGGAGGCGAGGTGCGCGAGGAAGAGGGCGCTCATCGGACGAGCAGGCCAGCCTCCCTAGCGTCCTCTCGCGACCGTACGAGATCCTCCTCTCGCAGGAACGAACCCCCCCTCCCACTCTCGCGAAGGGCGTCCCTTCGGAGGGACGGGAGGCGACAGTGCGAGAATCATGCAGGAACTACACCACCGGGTGCAAAACCTCGAGAGGGAGCTCGCAGCCAGGGACCGTTACCGACCTAGCCTGAATCCCCCTCACACCCGATCTCCTCCACCAAAGCTGGAGCCCCGGGGAAGAAGTCCCCAGAGAAACGAACATGCCAGGCGTAGAACGGTCACTCGGTCTCCCCTGGCCCACGCTGAGTTAGAAGGGCGAGGCGAGTGCAGGGAAGTCCAAGAAGACGACGAGACCCCATAATCTACACTCGGCCCTTCGCGACTCATGCTGAGGCGGGGGACCGAGAAGAGAGCAGAGAGAGGCCGAAAAGGCGGCGAAACCCTATAATCATAGGAGCAACCCCTTTCCACCACTCCATTCTCGAGGTCCGGCTGCCGAAACACTTCGACAAGCCAACAGACATGAGATATGATGGAACTCAGGACCCTCAGGAACACCTAACGGCCTTTGAGGCCAGGATGAACTTGGAGGGTGTGGCCGACGAGGTGAGGTGTCGCGCTTTCCCTGTAACCCTAGCAGGACCGGCATTCCGATGGTTCAACGCGCTCCCCCAAGGGTTCGTGATGACTTTTGTGGACATAACTCGTAGCTTTCTAGCGCAATTACCACGCGCATTGCCAAAGCCAAGCACCTGATCAACATCCTAGGGGTAACCCAAAGAAATGGGGAACCGACCAGGAAGTATCTTGACAGGTTCAACGACGAATGCCTGGAGATCGACGGCCTGACCGACTCAGTGGACAGCCTGTGTCTGACAAACAGGTTGTCGAATGAAGACTTTAGGAAACACCTCACTACCAAGCCTGTATGGACCATGCAGGAAATTCAGAACGTGGCAAGAGAATACATCAACAATGAAGAGGTCATCCAAGTGGTGGCGGCCAACAAACGGCAGTCCACCAACCATCCTCCCCGTCAATCCGGGAAGGAGAAAGGCCCAAGGAATACTCCAAGGAGGGAGGACTGACTAAACCTTTCAAGCCTTTCCCCCGAGTAGGAAAGTTCACAAACTATACCCCTCTGACGGCCCCGATCGTTGAGATATACCAACAAATAGCCGACAAAGGCATCTTGTCGAAACCCTGCCAACTCAAGGACAGAACTGGGGGGAACAAGAGTCTCTACTGCGACTACCATAAAGGTTTCGACCACAAGACCCATGACTATTTTGATCTAAAGGACGCTTTGGAACAAGCAATCCGCGAAGGCAAATTGACGGAGTTCTCACAGTTTATAAGAGAACCCAAAAGGCATGAGCGCGACCGATCTGACGACAACAGAAGCCGGGCTGTCAAGCCAAGGCAAGATCCTGAAGAAGGCAACAACCGCGGCTTCACTGTCGTCAATGTTGTAGTCGGAAGAGACGTAGCACCAAGGTCGAAGTTGGCAGCAAAGAAAGACGCCAAGATCTTGGCTGTATCATCAACTAACAATGGGCCCTCGTCTAGGAGAAACCCAAGGATATCGTTCGAACCAGAGGACAAATGGTTCCACGACACCCCGGAGAACCCTCCCATGGTGATCACGGCAAGAGTCGGAACAGGTATGGTGAAATGAATCCTTGTAGACACCGGAGCCGACTCCAACATCATGTTCAGGAACGTTTTCGATGCCCTGGACTCCGAGAAACTGATCTAAAAACCCACCAATACGGAGTGGTCGGCCTAGGGGACAACTTCATGAAGCCCGACGGGGTAGTTTCTCTCCCAATTTGCATCGATGGAGGGGGAGGTAAGAGGTCGGTAATGGCGGAGTTTGTCATCCTAAGAGACTCTACGGCTTACAATGTCATTCTGGGAAGGAAAACGATCAATGAATTCTCTGTTGTGATATACACTAAGTTTTTTGTCATGAAATTTGTCACTGACGATGGATCGGTGGGATCCCTTAAGGGAGACGTAGAAACGGTGGTTGCATGCGACAACGCCAGCCTCTCCCTAAGGAAGAGATCAAAGGAAGCATCTGGGGTCTTCCTGGCCGACTTAGATGCCCGGGTTGATGACAAACCGAGACTTGAGCCCAAAGGAGATTTGGAAAAATTCAGGATTGGGGACACGGAGGACAAATTCACCTTCGTGAATAGGAACCTCCCCCACAACCTGAAAGAGCCCTTCATGAAGGCCATAAGAGAAAATAGCGACCTATTCGCCTGGACACCAGCCGACATGCCGGGGGTAGACCCCGATTTTATGTCACACCGACTAGCCGTGAGACCAGCCGCCAAGCCCGTGGCCCAGAGACGAAGAAAGATGTCCCAGGAAAGAGCCAACGAGGTAGCCAAGCAGACGGCTAGCTTGTTGGAAGCAGGGTTCATCAGGGAACTGGACTAATTGACATGGTTGTCGAAAGTGGTCCTCGTCAAGAAGGCCAACAGAAAGTGGAGGATGTGTGTCGACTACTCATACCTCAACAAAGCATGTCCCAAGGACTCCTTCCTCCTTCCTAACATTATGCCCTTGTGGACGCGGTAGCAGGTCATTGTTTCCTAAGCTTCATGG
Organism: Arachis ipaensis; assembly: GCF_059453495.1. NCBI lineage: Eukaryota > Viridiplantae > Streptophyta > Magnoliopsida > Fabales > Fabaceae > Arachis > Arachis ipaensis. The sequence continues at coordinate 10,945,724 of NC_142435.1, read as the reverse complement.
ATGTGTACTCTGGGTATAACCAGATACCGATGCACCGGTCAGACGAGGAAAAAATGGCATTCATAACTCCAGGGGGCACTTATTGCTACAAGGTAATCCCATTTGGATTGAAAAATGCGGGGTAACTTATCAGAAACTGATGAACAAGGTCTTCAGCGATCTAATCGGGAAATCGGTTGAGGTAGGGGTGGCAAACGGGTCTAAACCTACCGGGTCGGCCCGTGTAACCCGCCAAAAAAGGCAGGCCGGGCTGGAAATTTGGGACCGCCGAAAGACAAAAACCCGCCTAACTTACACCGCTTAAACTGTGGGCTTTAGCGGGGCGGGACGGGCTTCCCCGGTGGGCTGGAGCGTTTTTTTTTGTTATAGGGATGATTGTTTTAGCCCAGATCCAGAACCCATTAACCCAATTAACCCCGACCCAACCCGACCCGACTCCCCAATGAAACCCTACTGAATCCCTAATTCCAATTTCAGATTTGCAGCTTCGTCGACCTCAATCCCCACCGTCACTCTCAGTCTCTTACTCGGTCACTCCCTCGGTCGTCAACACAGAGGACAGAGCTTCAGCCTTCAACCTTCAGCTTCTCCAGTCTCCAGTCTCCACTCTCCACCCATAGACGGATAGACCATAGTCAGTCTCACTCAAGATCGCACTTCCATTTCCGTCGACCTCAGCCCTCAGCCCCTGACGCTCGCTGAGTCGGAGTTCCGCCCTCACCCCTGACGCTCGCTGAGTCGCAGTCATTGTCGATCTTTGGTCCTCGTGGGTTCTAGCCACCGCTGCTGCTCCGTCTAGCCGTCGTCACTGCTGGTCTCGGTCCTGGGCTCCTGGGTCTTGTCCTCTCGTTGCTGGTCTCGCTCTCTGGGTCTCCTTGTTTGTCTTCATCGCCGCGACACGGCTGCTCCTCGCCTCCTCTGTCCTGGTCCTCGCCTCCTCTGGTTAGTTTTCTGGCTTAGGGTTTGAGATAAGAGATTTAGGTTTGTTTGTTGTGTTTTGTATTGTTTGATATAGGTAAATTAGGGTTTATGGTTGATAATGGTTATTTGATTATATCTGATGCAGTGGGTTTTCTGATATAGGTAAATTAGTTTTCTGGCTTAGGGTTTGCTTGTTTGTCGTTTGATATAGGTTTGTTGTGTATTCAAAAATTGTTTGCTGTTTTTTGTGTTGTTTGATAATGGTTGAGTTCTGATTATGGTTGATAATGGTTGATATTTGGTTAAATCTGATGCAGATTCAAAAATTGTTTGATAATGGTTGATAATTGTTTGATAATTGTTTGAATCTGTTTTTTGGGTAGTTTGATAATGGTTGAGTTCTGATTATGGTTGATAATGGTTGATATCTGGTTAAATCTGATGCAGATTCAAAAATTGTTTGCTGTTTTTTGTGTGGTTTGCTAATGGTTGAGTTTTGATTAAATCAGATGAGTTAATACTTGTTTTATTTCAGATTCATATAAACAATTTACATTTGTTTTTATTTCAGAAAATATGAATTCTGAAACTGTGAGTAACCTTGTTACTGTTGAAGTTGGTTCTGAGGCTGCTCCGGTCGAGGTTGATGAACCTAGTTCGAAAAGGCTGAGACCAGCAATATCCGATGTTTGGAATTTTTTCAAAAAGCTTGGTCCAGATAAGGATGGAGTTGCTGGGAGATAAGCCATTCAATATGGTTGATGATAGGAGATTTAGAAATTGGATGAAATATATTAGTCCAACTTTGAAACTTCCTTTTAGGAATACGGTTAAGGCTGACATAGTGAAAGTTCACAAGAGAGAAGCTGCGAAACTTAAAAAAAATTTAGTTTCCATTCCAAATAGAATTTGCTTAACATCTGATCTTTGGACTTCCAGTACCAATGAGGGGTTTATATGTTTGACTGCATATTTTGTTGATGAGAACTGGAAATTACAGAGTAAAATTCTCAATTTTTGTCATATGCCTCCTCCTCACACAGGATTTGAGTTGTCTTCTAAAATCTTTACGCTTTTGACTGAGTGGAAAATTGATAAAAATATTTTTTCCATGACTTTAGATAATGCTTCTTCTAATGATACTTGTGTTGAACACTTGAAAAATACTTTGGATGTGCATGGTTCATTGTTGTGTGATGGTGAATTCTTTCATGTTCGTTGCTCTGCTCATATTTTAAATCTTATTGTCCAAGATGGAATGAAAAGATGTGGTGATGGAGTGCATAAGATTAGAGATTCTATTAAGTATCTGAGAAAATCTGAAAGTTGAATGGTTAAATTTAAAGAATATTTTGAAGATATTGAGGGACTTGAGTATACGACTGCATTATGTTTAGATATTCCTACTAGGTGGATTTCACTTTATGCAATGCTTGCAAGTGCTATTCCATATAAGAAAGCTTTTGAAATGTATAAAGTAAAAGATGCTGGATTTAGGGAGTATTGTCCTTCATCGGATGAGTGGAGAAGAACTGAAAAGATATGTGATTTCTTGTTACCATTTTACGAAACTACCAAGTTGATGTCTGGAACTTCTTACCCAACATTCAACTTGTATTTTTTACAAGTTTGGCAAATCCATCTTATTTTAATGAATAGTTTGAAGAATGATGAAGTGCTTATAAGGAACATGGGAGAAAAAATGATGATTAAGTTCAAGAAATATTGGGAGGAATACAGTGTTGTTCTTGCATTTGGGACAGTTCTTGATCCTAGATTTAAACTCAACACTTTGGTTCATTGCTATAATGAGATTGATCCTATTAGTGCTAAAGACAAAGTGGAGCATGTGAAGAGTAAGTTATACAAGCTCTTTGAGGTTTATGACCATAATTCCTCTATAACTGTAGAGAGTTCTTCCCAACTTCCAAGTAATTTTTCTCAAGCAACATCTTCTGCAATTGGAACTCAGCTTATTAAAATTGTTGGTGTAAGTATTTTTATCTACTTGATTATATGTATTTTTTTATTCTTCATGCTTTTTGATTCATATATTGTTTGCAATGCAAAGGATTTGATGTCCCGTAATCAAGAAGCTGAAGTGAAAAGTGGAAAGAACCAACTTGATATTTATTTGAGTGAGGCAACATTATTTTGCAATGATGCAATCATTGCTGTTTTGCAATGGTAGAAAGACAACCATCATTGTTTTCCAATACTATCACTAATGGCACGAGATTTATTGAGTATTCCTATTACTACCGTGGCTTCAGAACCTGCATTTAGCATGGGTTCTCATGTTTTGAATAAGTATAGAAGTCGTTTGTTGCCAGATAATGTTGAAATGGTGATTTGCACCAGAAATTGGATACGTGGATATGATGATTTTGGTATAATTATATTTATGATATACATACTTGAGTGATTTTGAATATTATTATGTACTATTTTTCTAATATATTTATTTACTTTTTTCTAGAGGAAGATAAAGATGAGGAAGATATTGCAAAAGGAGAAGGCTATTCTTCAGGAGTTGGTTCCAATGATGTTATTGACTTACATGAAGATAAAGATGAAAATTAAGTGTTTCGAATTATGTTTAATTTGCTTTGAAGACTATTTTTAATTATGTTTTTGGATTTTGGATTATATTTATTTTGTCATTGGGACTATTTATAACTATGTTTTTGTATTTTGGATTATGTTTATTTATTTTGGAGACTATTTATATTTAATATTTACATTTATACTGACTTAAATAGAAGATATGTCCTTATAAAAAAAAGAAATTTAGGCAGGCTTAGCCCGCCAGCCCGCCATCCCGCCATTAGGCGGGGCGGGCTAGGATTTTGGGATCGCCTGAATAGGCAGGGCGGGGCGGGGCGGGGCGGGCTTCCCCGCCTGCCACCCCTAGGTTGAGGTATGCGTGGACGATATTTTGGTGAAGACCAGCCGATCGGAGGACTTAGTCGGTGACCTGGAGACCGTGTTCAGGTCTCTTCGTAGGCACAATATGACGCTTAACCCCCTTAAATGCACCTTTGCCGTGGAAGTCAGAAAGTTCCTAGGTTTCACAATAACCCAAAGAGGGGTCGAGGCTAACCCCGACAAGTGTGAAGCCATTTTGCAAATGACAAGTCCAGGATGCCTCAAGGACGTGCAAAGGTTAGCCGGAAGGCTTACAGCCTTATCGCTCTTCCTCGGCGCATCGGCAGCCAAAGCCCTCCCCTTCTTCAACCTCATGAAGAAAGGGATCGCCTTCGAATGGACCCCAGCTTGTGAAGAAGCTTTCAACCATTTCAAAAACATACTCTCAGCACCGCCGGTCCTAGGTAAACCCAAGGATGGTGAGACATTATTTCTATATCTAGCCGTAACGGACGAAGCCTTGGCGGCCGTCGTCGTCCGAGAAGAAGGAAGGATCCAACAACCGATCTACTTCATTAGCAAAGTGCTACAAGGTGCGGAGCTAAGGTACAACAAATTGGAAAAGCTAGCTTATACACTCCTAATCTCGTTTCAAAGGTTGAGACAGTACTTTCAGGGACACCGGATAACCGTCAGGACGGATCAAGCGATCTGCCAAGTTTTACAAAAATCCGACCTGGCAGGCCGGATGATGACCTGGTCGGTTGAGCTGTCTCAGTATGATCTGCAGTATGAGCCCAGACACGCTATCAAAGCCCAGGCGATGGCTGACTTCCTGGTGAAGGTAACGGGGGAGGGGGGCTCACGAGATCCCGGACACACAGTGAAAACTCTATGTAGACGGAACTTCCAACCAAACATTTGGGGGGAGCGGGGATAATCCTCGAAAGCCCAACTGGAATGATATACGAGCAGTTCATCAAGTTTGATTTCCCAGTCTCAAACAACCAGGCAAAATATGAGGCCCTTATAGGACGTCTGCTCTTATCAAAGGAAGTTGGGGCATCCAAAGTGGAGGTGAACAGCGACTCCCAAGTCGTCACATCTCAGATCAATGGGACCTACCAAGCGAGGGATTCTTTGTTACAGAAATACTTGGAAAGGGTAAAATATTTGAGTGAAGAATTTGACGAGGTCGTGGTGCAACACGTTCCGAGAGAAAGGAACACCGGAGCCGACCTCCTGTCAAAGCTGGCAAGCACGAAACCAGGATCAGGAAACCGATCCCTGATCCAAGGATTGGTAAAGGAACCGATGGTCACTTTGCACATAGCCCGAGCAGCCGACATCCCCTCATGGATGGACCCAATTACCAACTTCTTGGAGAAGGGAAAGCTCCCTAAGGATGAGAAGGTTGCGAAGGCGGTAAGGAGGGAAGCGGCCAAGTACGTGATAGTACAGGGTCAACTGTTCAAAAAAGGGCTGAACCAACCCCTTCTAAAGTGCTTACGCCCCGATCAAACGGACTACGTATTGAGCGAGGTCTACGAGGGATGCTGCGGCCACCACATTGGTGGAAGGGCCCTAGCCCAGAAGGTTATCAGGGCCAGTTACTATTGGCCCTCTATGATGGCAGACTCCTAAAAGTTTGTGAAAAGATGCAAAAGGTGTCAGGAAAATGCCAACTTCTATAGAACCCCGGCAACGGAATTTAGTTTGCTTTTGGCCCCCCAACCTTTCAGCCAGTGGGGGGTCGACCTTCTGGGACCCTTTCCGGTAGGCCCTGGACAGGTTAAATACCTGATTGTAGCCATTGACTACTACACTAAGTGGGTCGAGGCAGAGCCGTTGGCCAGAATATCTTCAGCAAATTGTCGGAAATTCTTATGGAGGCAAGTGATTTCCAAGTTTGGAATTCCCGAGGTCGTGATATCGGACAACGGGATGCAGTTTACGGATAAGAAGTTCAGTGAGGAACTCGCTGGACTAGGGACAAAACAAAGATTCTCCTCAGTAGAACATCCACAAACAAACGGCCAAGTCGAAACTGCTAATAAAGTCATTATCCAAGGTCTCAAGAAACGACTTGACTGAAAGAAGGGAATATGGGCAGATGAACTTATATCAGTCTTATGGTCTTACAGAACGACACCTCAGTCCTCCACCGGCGAGACCCCTTTCCGACTTACTTATGGGGTTGATGCAATCATTCTCGTGGAGGTGGGGGAGCCGAGCCCACGATTAATTCTGGGTGGAGTCGAGAAAGCTGTGGAAAAGGATCTGATCAACGAGGCCAGGGAGATGTCTCACTTGTCGGAGATAGCGTTGAAGCAAAGAATAGCCCAACAATACAATGCTAAATTGTTAAGGAGGAGTTTTGAACCAGATGACCTGGTTCTGTGACGAAACGATGTGGGCCTGCCAAACCCCGGAGAAAGAAAACTGGCAGCCAACTAGGAAGGCCCCTACAAGGTAAAAGAAGTAATCGACAACAGAGCTTACTAGTTGGAACAGCTAGACGGAAGAGAGGTGCCTAGGACGTAGAATGTGGCGAACTTAAAAAGGTTTTACTTTTGAAAGCTCAAATGGACCCGGTGACCAGACGATCCCCCGGTCTAGTAACACCCGTCTTATCCCATGTTTACTTATCCCACTTGTTTAAATCGTCACTTAGCATGCTCTGATTACGCGCTGTTTAAATCTTATCTCTTTTATTCCCGTTTTACCATTTTTTACGCATTATTTAGTTGTTTTAACTTGTTAACTGATCAGTTTGATAACGTTACGGCATCTCGGGATTGATCACCCCAGGAGACATTGAAGTCGGGAACACTACACTAGGCGGCTATGAAAATAAGGGCCATAATCCAAATAATTAAACATAAAAGCCACAAGTTGGCTTTACCAATTATCTCCATCAAACAAAACGGCAAACTGTTTTACACAAACTACCAGTGTTCAAAACAATACATTACAAGGCCAGAACGGCCCAAAAAAGTACAAATAAATACACACTACTTCTTCGAGATGTCAACAATCTGGCCATCCCGAAAAGTCTTGAAAGCACCAATCGCTGAGGTGTCGAAATTAGGAGAAAGTAGTTTGACCTGGGCCTTGATCGCTTCTTTGGTCCCAGAAATCACCTCGTGAGCATTCTTGACCGTCTCTTTGTTCTTCTTTTTCAAACCAGCAACCTCCCCCTTCAGCCCCGCAACCTCCATCTTAGCATCCCTCGCCGACTTAACGGCCTCCTCCAACTTTGCCTCTAGGCTGGCAACTTTGGCTTTCGCCGCAGAAGTTTGACCGTGATGCGTGGGCATCTTCTCTGTCTTCTCCTTGTGAATTTGCACTTGAATTGCTAAGTTTAATCAAAATTTAATATATTTTAGCCACTATGAATGTTACTTTGAGTTGTGTGCAATTCTGTTTATTTCAGGTAGCATTCAAATGGATTTGATGGAGTTTTGTAGCAGAAAAGGAAGAAACTGAATGATGTTGTCAACCCCGACCTCCTTTCACTCAAACAAAAATAACTTGAGCTACAGAGGTCCAATTGACGTGATTCTAGTGGCATTGGAAAGTTAACTTCTAGAGCTTTGCAACGATATATAATAGTATATCATTTTCTTCCTTTTCATATGTACAACCCCACGCTGAACTTGAGAAACTCCAAGTTCAGTGCCAGATCAAAAGCTCCAAAGAAAGTTTGCGCGCATCACTCCACACTGAACTTAGTTTAATCCAAGTTCAGCTTGGACTCAAGAAAAGCAGAAAGGAAACACACTGCCTCATCCACGCTGAACTTGAGAATTTTCAAGTTCAGCGTGGACCTTAATGAATCAAGTGGTCCCATGTACGTCCCAAGGCTGCACGCAGAATTTAATTAATTTTGATTAAACCTTTATTTTTTTTATGATTAGAAAAAGATATTATTTAGTTTTAGGAAATATATTTTACATTAATTAGGATTAGATATAAAAGAGAAAAGAATCAGCCCTTTGGGTTTTATCTCTTCTCTCTTCTACCTCATTCGAAAATTTACAGTTTTAACGAATCCTAGTTTTTCTCTCTAAACCATGAGCAACTAAACCTCCACTATTAAAGTTAGGAGCTCTGTCTATTGTATGAATTTATACTATTATTTTTCTATTTTAATTCATGTACTGATTTATAATTCAAGAATTGTTTTCATTCTTTATTTTATGAATTTGGGTGGAAAGAAAGTATGACCCTTATTCTAATTGAGTTCTTGTATAACTTAGAAAAGCTCTTTACTTAAACAACAGCTTGAAAACATATTCTCCTAAATTTCTAATTATCTGGACTTAATGAGATATGTGACATATAATCCTCTTATATTTGGGTAATTAGGGTTTTTGTGGAATATAAACTAGAATTGAACTTCACCCTCTAATTGGAATTAAGTGACCAAGAAATTGACGGTTGATGAATTTTAGAGGAAACTAAAAAGGTCTAAGGAATTAGGGTTTAGTCACTTATAGTTTGCCATGAATTAAATCTTGCATGATTAAAATATTTAGTAAGAAAAGTCAATCCGAAAAATAGATAACTCTGAAACCTTAACTGTTTCTCCATATATCATTCACAACTTGTTTACTGCTTGCTTTCTGATTTATTGAATTTACTGTTAATGCTTTTTAACCTTCAAACACCAATTTTTGTTTGTCTAACTAAGTAAATCACTTAACCATTGTTGCTTAGTCCATAAATCCTCGTGGGATCGACCCTCACTCACCTGAGGTATTACTTGGTACGATCCGGTGCACTTGTCGGTTAGTTTGTGGTTATAAATTTCACACCAGACCGTGGGAAGTGTTCAACTGACTCTCCAGGGTCATCTCTCGGTCGGTAAGGCGGGCCACGGTCGTGTCGGAAGTTTTCAACTTCTCCTCGGTATCACCCAGCTTCACCTTCAAGTCCTCTATTTCAGCCTTCAAGCTGGTGACCTCCTGACGAGACAAGCGATACTTTCCCTCCAACAACCCAGCCTGGTTCAGGATAGGCTCTTCCCTCCTCGCAATGGTCGCAGCCCTAAGCATACATCAGTAGATCCACCTGGCTTGAGCACCTAGATCTCCCCCATGGAAGAACTCGTCGGTGCCCGGCATGAGTTGCGAGTCGATAAACCCCGCGGTGTCGAAGTTCTTCTCCATCACCGTAAGCATCCCTTCAGGACTTGAGGGAGATTTCCTTTTCCGGGGGTTGTCGAGGATTGTTAGATCAGGACCGCTAGACCCCTCGGCAGGTTCCTCTTTGAAAGGAGGGACCATGTTGCTGCTAGGAGCTGCGGTGGCGCCAGGGCCAACGGGTCCATGAGGAGGAGGTGGAGGAGGAGGAGGAGGAGGAGGAGGAGGAGGAGGAGGATGAGGAGGAGGAGCCGACTGAACTTTGGGATGAGAAGAAGACAACGCCTCGGCGGTTTGGGTGGCAGAGCTGTCATCACTTTACCCAAAGAGAAACTGAGCCATCAAACCCTCAAGGCCAGTCTTCTCGGTAACACTGAAATAGAGAAGACAAAGGAGTTACAAAATGAAGCAGAAAATAACAAACACAAGAAGAATCTACAGTAACGATTACCCGATAAACTTACCTATATAAGCCCTAGCCATCTCCCGATCACCCATCAAGAGATGAAGGTTAACGTTATTTTTGCCAAAAATGGCAAACAGCATGTCGGCAACGTTTTTATTTTCTTGAGTCAAGCCTTTCTAGGTCACCTTCGTAAAGGCGTCGGCCCCAGCGCCAAAACTCTAATAGGTTGGGATAAGGCGCTCTCCCTCCAAGGTTAGCCAGAACGAATGCTGGCCCTCAGCGGGACGTACCTTGAAGTACTTCCCCTTAAAGTCATGAAAGGAATCTTCGAACAAGCCAAAGATCCTCCTACCTTGGGCTGCCCGGAAGGACATGTACCCCCTTCTTAGCCTTCCCTTCTTTGGAGGGGTTAGTCAAAACGAAAAGCCACAAAAAGACCTCCACCGAGATCGGCAGCTCCAAGAACTCGCATACCATCTCGAAGCATCAGATGAAAGCCCAACTATTTGGGTGCAACTGCGATGGCGCCACATCGCACCGATTTAGTAGCGCCATCTGGAAGGGGGAGAAGGGGATGCGAACCCCCAGGCTAGTAAACATCGCCTTGTACACCCAGATCCAGTCAGCGACTCGGGGGTGTTTAAGTTAAGGTGACATATCCGCTCCCGGTCCGTAGGAACAAACACATCATAACGATCTTCCTCGGGACCTCCTCCGCAAAGTTGGTCGGTTTGGCGAAACTCTGTGAGCTCCTCCAGAGTTATTCGCAAAGGGGTGTCCTTCACGTCTGAGGTAACCCAGGCGTATCGGTCCACGGGAGCTCTTGCGGCAGGGCGTTGTGCCATACCTACAGTGGGGGCACCACTTGGTTAATAAGCTCGGTAGGTCGGAAACCCGGAAGAAGCAAAATTATCACTACGGCCTATTAGCGCTGCGCTACAGCCTACTGGAACAGGATTATAATGGCAATCTAATGCATGGCAAACCAAAAAACAAATAATGCACCTAAATGGTACCCCCTCTAACAATTACCTAACATGAACTGCGTAAAAATAAGTCACAGCAGAAAGAAAAATGTCAAAAGTAGCAGGATCACAAGAGCAATGCAGTAAAATAGTAATAGGATGTGAAACACTTACCAAGAAATAAGCAGAAAAAAGGGCAATGATCAGATGCAAATTGCGATGGGAATTCTTTAACAGCAATTCGAAGACTGAAACAAAGAACTGAGGCAAACGTAGGAGTGAATAGGAAGGAGATGGAGAAGGAAAGAAAGGTGAAGGAGTTTTGAGACTAATAGGATGATAATCGCAGGAAGAGGAAGCGCGAAAAGGCGAGGGTATAATGATCTTTTTCCCCAACTTTTCAAATCAATCATAATTGCATTAAATGCCAGGCACGAAGAATGAGGCGACTATTGACGTTCCCTTGAAACGGACGAAGCCCACTCGCGCGTAGGGGGCACGCCCCCATCACGAGCAGCCAGCTCCACAAGAACCCAACTAGAGAGAGCGTAGCAGGGAACGCGGCAACAACGGCGTTCACGACCATAGCTGGCGCATTGGGGACACTATTCCGGCCCAGCTCAGCTGGCCCATTGCCCAAACCCGACATACCAGCCGACCCACTGGCCTCATACGACCCGAACCAGGAGGCGGCCCGAATGTCGCCACCCCTCTCGCGAGGTATTTGACAGCTAGGGAGGAAGCTTCCTGGAAGGTGGGTCTGCTCCTGTGGGACCTGTCCTAGCATAGACTATATAAGGGGAGGGCCCTACCCCTCTCCAGAGGTACGTCGCCTATCCTTTATCCTAACTGCCGCCTTTTGTATGGACACTGACTAGAGCGTCGGAGTCCCTTTGCAGGTGGCATCCCCCTTCTTCACTCCACATCGTCAACTCGGGGAGGACCTCGAGCTCCGACCTTCTGCTCTCACACTGGTCCTGAAGGTCTAGACGCGTGAAGGTGATTTGAATCCAGTTTCTCCATCATCCCTGAGTATTTAACACATCCAACCCATTCGATATACGAGCAACCGAACAATGTGTTTATTATATATTTATTAAAAGAATTTAAAAAGTTTACTCTTAATAATAATATTAATGTGTCCCAACTCCCAAGACACATTTAGCTAAAGGCTTTCAAATAAAACTTACTTGAGTTTTTGATACTAATAAGATTATGGAGTTAAGCCCTACCTTGGTTATGAAATTGACAAATTGCATTGATTTAGTCATTGATTTTTTAATTGTTATAATTTAGTTTTTCAAATTTAAAAAAGTACACCAATATAATTTTTTGTATATTTTGTGTCACCGAAATTCAACGTCGTTAGTGACGTAATTCAAAGTTTTGTCACGCTGGTCATATTAAAACGATGTTGTACACGTTTTGACGCTAAAGAAGACATTAAACGACATCGTTTGAGGGTTACGAAAAGGAACTTGGTTATGACAAAATTATTCAAACCCTCAAATGACATAGTTTAATACCTTCTTTAGCATCAAAACGTGTATGACGTCGATCGTTTTAATATATCCAGCGTCGCAAGGCTTGAATCACGTCATTAGCGGCGTTGAATTCCGGTGACGAAAAATACATGACGGACTACATTTATACACTTTTTTGAATATGGAGGGATCAAATTGTAGCAATTAAAAAATTAGACTAAATCAGTGTAACTTATTACCAATATCAGAGATTAAAGTGGGACTTAACTTAAGATTCTGAAGGGACTATTTAAACTTCCAAGGTTTGTTTTAATGTAGTTTAGCCACGATAAAATTACGATTGAACTGTATTGTCATGTTGATACTAGTAAATTGTTAAATTCATCTTTGAAAGATCATTGGTTCTCTAAATTAGTTTTCGAATTTTTTTTTAATCAAATTCATCCTTTCGTCACTTTCGTTGTTGATCGTGTCAAAATTTTTTAATCTGGCATATCACAACACACACTTAGAAATCTTATTAATTGACTATTAATATAATAAATTTATGAAATTATATCAAATCAAAACTTAATTAAGAAAATAACTTGAGACATTAAAATTTCTCAATTTAAGGTTGATTTGATCTAGTTTTATAAACTAATCATGTTAATAGTTAATTGAGACTATTAGATATGTATTGTAATATTATTTAACGTACTACATTAATAAACTCTGATACTATTAATAATAAAAATGATAAAAAAATTAACATAACTAATTTAAATTTTTTTAAAAATAAATTTAATTAAAAAAATATTTAAAGATCAATTTAAAAAATAAATAATTTTTTAAAAAATAAATAATTTTTTAAAAATTAATTTGATAATTTAGTCATATTAATACATGCAATAGCTTCTTTTCTCTCCAAAAGAAATTGCCTACTCATCGGTTATCACATAGCATACAATCACTTGCTAGCAAGATCCCTGTATCCTAACATATAACAATCCGGCCCCTATGATACATAGATATAGGATACGATATAATTGAGACAGAAATTTTAAAATCTTATAAATACGTATATATATATATATATATATATATATATATATATAGATAAATTGTAATAATATTTTAATATTTTATTAATATTAAAATATAAATTAATTTTTTTAATTATTAATATCTTATTTTAATTATATAAAATATTTAAAAAAAATTATTTTAATAAATAATAATATATACTATTTTTATATTTATTTTAAGAATACATATTAAGAATAAAGTTAATTAGACATATTGACATATGATAGTATTTAAATGTGTCTAAATATATTCGAAAAAAATTTTATTTTTTATTAAAATATAATTGGAGACAATATATATGCATATCAAACGAATTTTGATGAATGTCATATCTAAAATATGTCTAACATACAAATACAGTAACTCAATAAAATGTATGTACTTCATAAACAATTCCTGATCTCTAATACTAATCCTAATCCTAATCTAATCCTAACAAGAACCTTTATTTTATTTTATATTTTCCCATGATAGCTACATACATTCATCCTTTCCTTTATGTTCTTTTATCTCCATCTCAACTCATATATTATTATATATGAAATGTCAACTCAATAATATTAACCAATAAAATGTTATTAAATTATGTTTATAGTAGTTGCAACATATACATGCATTCTTTTCAGTAGATGATGATTTGAATAAGTAATTGAATTATAATTTTGTGAGTTATATGTATGTGGTCATTCCTTACATCACCCACTACAAAAACTCCCCACCACATTATAATTATTGTGCTTAAATCAAGACACACATTATTTGTCCTCAAAGCAAGTTTTCAATATGCAATAAATCTTGCCAAGGCCAAAGACAAATAATTTGTTGATATTATGAACTTTTCACCTTTACAATATTTTAATCCATTTCTTTTTCTGATGTGGTCCTGAATTGGGTAGGTTAGTGTTCTCTACAACTTTCATGGCACAAAGCACAATGCAGCTTTTCTCTACTATATGTTGGGGGGTTGGGAAATTCATCGTCACTTAGGCCACAAGGTATATATAATTACATATATATTGGATTTGGATTCATCTCCGATATCAATAATAATAATAATTAGTTTTTAAATTTACATTTAAAAAATTATATAATATTAATTTAATTGAATAATTATATAAAATCTTTTACATTATTATGATGCATTAAAATTAAACTGATATTTTAAAATTATTCCGAATCTTCCGTTGATCAATAAATTACTATATATACAGAACGAAATTTAAATTTTGACACTTACTTAAGCGTACGATATATAAATATTATCACTCGACCAATCCAATTTAGTATTTTAAATATTATCCAATCGAATAATTATTTATTATAGTTATATATAAATATCATCTAGACTTATTTTAAAAAATATATATATATGGGAAATAATAATATAATTTAACTATTTTATATTTGATAGGCTTTTTCCTTTCCGTTTTGTGTGGGACTGTGGGGTTGACTTAGTTTGAACTTTTCTGTTGACTTTTAATGGTTGCATGGACGGATTAGTGTAATTAACTTCACTCAAAAGCTACATATGTATTGGCCTCAGAATCACTCTCATTACTAGTTGCACTTTTTTGGTTTGGCATGGCAATATATATTTAAAAACCAATCATCATATCTAAGCAAGCCAGCAAATTAAAGGGACAAGAGGGTTGGGATATATCAAATACCTACCTGCATCCATTTTCGTACATGAATTTTGTTACAAATTAAACAACCAAATTAAAAGCTTTATGAACAAGTTGAAAAAATAAAGTTTCAAAAATGAAAATAAAAATAGGCCCATTGGAAAAGGGTTATTATATTCATGAATACTTTGGCAGTGATTATAGCTTCCAATTTGATTTGGCATTTTCAAAATTTGCAAGTCTAAACAAGGTCCAAGGGAACATATTATTTTTTTTTTTTTTACAGAAGAAAAACTTTGATTCAAGAAAACAGTCGAGCAACACATATAAATCGCAGAAAATACATAAGATCTAACATTAGAAAAAAAAATGAATAAGTTCTATGTTAAATTAAAATTTGAGAGAAGATACAAAATTTAATTACAACGAATCTTATAAAATAGAAATAGAGATAGATTACAATTTTTATTATTTCTAAAATTACACAGAAAAATAAAGTTAATAGTCAAATCCGTCCCTAAAAGATCACTCATTCTTTAAATTAGTCCTCAAAAGATTTTTTTAGTCATATTAGTCTTTAAAAGATAAAACATAAGTCACGTTGATCCTTTCGTTAGTTAGATGATGACGTGGTAGGTTAATGCCACATGTCACAATATGATTGGTTGACGTATCAGGTAAGTGACACTTAGCATGCCACGTGTCACTTGATGTGTAAAAAAGTTATTTATAATCAAAATAGTCCCTAAAAGTTTAGACGTAAGTCATTTTCATCCTTAAAATTTTAAAAATTAATCAAATTAGTCCTTATATAATTTTTTTAAATATTTTTCATAATATTAAATTTGAAGTATTTTTTATAGTACTAATTTTAATATTATTTTTTTAGACCTTAAAAAATAAAATTTTCTTTACATAAAATAATAAAAATAATTAAATTATTATAAAGTTATTTTGTCATTTGTATTTTAAATTTTATATTTTCAAATTGTAATTTTTTTGTATTAAAATTTTTTTATTTAAACGAATTTATCAAATTATTGTTGATTATATATTTTAAATTTAATATTTTAAATCTTACTACATAATATAATATTTATTTTAAAATTTAAATCTTTTAAATTTTTTAAAATGATAATTTTTATTATTGTTTAATATATACGGTAGAACTCAATAATTGAAAAACCGATTTGTGGGATCACTTGTTAAATCTTACTATTTTAATATATATTTTTTAAAATAACTACTATATTTATTTAGTGAGATATAAAAGATTAAAACATTTAAAATAACTACTATATTTATTTAGTAAAACCCAAAATATAGTTTTAATATTTTATATAAGGACTAATTTGATTAATTTTAAAAATTTTAGCTAGAAATGAAAATGACTTACGTCTAGATTTTCAGGGACTACTATTTTAATTATAAATAACTTTTTTACACGTCAAGTGACACATGGTATGCTAGGTGTCGTTGACTTGACACGTCAACTAATCATCTTGTGACACATGATATTAACCTACTACATCATCATGTCATGTGGTACTTAACATGACACATCATTATCTAACCAATTTGACTTATACTTTATCTTTTAAAGACTAATATGACTAAAAAAATCTTTTAAAGACTAATTTAAAAAATAGATAATATTTTAGGAACGAATTTGACTATTAACATTCTTTCTTCTTTTTTGAATAGATCCGAAAATTTTTTGAATCTGAAAATATTTCGAGACATATATATAATTGATTGATATGAGAGGCACAAAGTATAATAATTATGTGTTTGAGTAAATGGGTTTATTTTTTGTTGTTTGAAAACCACATGCAGCTATAACACAATTCTGAAATCTCAAGTCGCATGTGACATACATTCTAAGAAGCAAGCACGAGTGAGATGATTATAGGAGCCTCATCAGTGCTTACTATCTGATTAAGCAATGAAATTGTTTATTATTTACCAGAAGCAATGGATATAGCAAGGGCAGCATGCCTACACACATAGGACAACAACCCTACCTTATTATTAATTTATTATTATTATTATGTTTTTCTTTTCGAAATATTTTTTCTAGTATATGATGTTAAGTCTTAATTTTTCTGTTTTCAGAAGAAAAATAAAACATTCTATACACCATTTCATTAGGTCGTATTTTTTATCTTATAAATCGAGTAAAGGTTGTTTATAATAAATATTAATTTAAGTTCTCATAATTCTTTAACTTATTATTTATTTTATTGGTAAAAAAGAAAATAATTGGTTTCCGAACTTAAAACGTTAATTCATAAGGTTTTTTATTTTCGAATAATAAAAATTGAATTTTTAAATTCTTTAATCATAAAAATACTTATTTTAAAAATTTAAACCAATAGCAGAATAAAGTATATACATGATTATATAATTATACTTAGAGTAAAGTATCGTTTTTGTTCTCAACGTTTGGGATAAATTTTATTTGTGTCCCTAACGTTTAAATCGTCATATTTGTATCCCTAACGTTTGTAAAAGTGATTCAATGTTATCCTGCCGTCAATTACACATCATGAGTGTTTTAGTTTAAGTTTTAAAAATCTCTTCTTGAAGTTAGAATACAAATGTCTGGGATAGAATCGATAATCTACTCCGAAAAATAGTTCATCAAATGTTGAAACTAATTCCCACAACATTTACATAATTCACTTTTCTAGGGACATAATTGAATCTAAATACAAATAGTGGGTATAATATTAAAATCGAACACATCCAAGTGAGACCTAATTGAGAATGAATACATCCAAGTGAGAATAATTGAAAAATATAATCTGATTTGTTAGTATAATTCATAGTAGGATAACATTGAATCACTTTTATAAACGTTAAAGATACAAATACGACGATTTAAATGTTAGGAACACAAATAAAACTTATCCCAAACGTTGGGGATAAAAACGATACTTTACTCTTATACTTACCAGCATGAATAAAACACTCCAAGTTGATGTCCGTTTTAGCGGTTTAATTTCTCCGTACCTTCTTTTTATTATTAAGCTTGAAATAATGTTTATGCGCATACTGAGTGAGTGAGTGCTTTAATAATTTTGATCTTGAAACGAAGTAGAAATTCGACAAAAACAAATAAAGATATGATTCCATCATTTCATTCTGTGTATCTAATATTATAGTAGCATCAATAATGGTGTCAAATCACGTCAAATATAAAATAAATATATAGTTATTATTAATAAGCTTCAGCATTTCATTATAATTAAACGTCTTGTTTGTATATATATATGCATTATTTGATATATTAGACGTGATGACAAGGATAATCATCACATGATTCACATCAAAACCCATGTAATCGAATTTATATCCATTGTTCACCGATTTTACATCACATACGTTATTATTATTTGTGATTAACTAGTATTTTTATCCATAATAATATTACGAAAATATAAATTTTTAAAAATTACGGTTTATTTTAATTTATTCTGACAATATAGATTATGTATAACACAAAAACTTTATAAAATTAAATTATTTTTATAAAAAAAAATTGTAGGTTGACAAAAATCTCTGACTAAGAAGACCAAGATATCTGTAGATAAAAAATCAAATAATAAAATTATTAGTTATTATTTTTATATGAAAAAGTCTAATTTTTTATTAATAATTAATTTTAACATTCGTTATCTAAAATTTAAAATAATTTAACGTGTATATTTTTACATTTAATTAGGTGTTAAATCTGTTGCACAAATAAAAATAATTAATTTTTATACTTGCTATTTAAAAATTATATTTTTTCTTTTTGTGTATATAAAAATTATACTAATAGTTATAAAATTAACTCAAAATTAATTTTTTTAAAACAATTGAATCTTAATTCTAACTTTTAATTATAGCATTAGTATTTTTTTTAAATTATATGTAATAAATATTTGAAAGAAGAGAAATAAAAATATAGATTAAAAAAATAAGCGGTAAAAATTTAAAACTAAATAAAAAACTAAAAAATATGTATATAATAATAATAATAATAATAATAATAATAATAATAATAATAATAATTTTTATTTGAATAATATTATTTTATTAATTTTGCTTTCTGTAGAACAGAAAGATAGAAAAAATAGAGAATGAGAGAAAAGAGAGAGAAATATAAAGATGAAGAGTGAGAGTGAGAGTGAGAGTTTATTAATTTTAGAAGAAAAAATTTTATTTTAATTGTAAAAAATACCGGATGACATATTTTGATTTGTCAAATTATTAATATAAAATATAAATTATATATAGAGTAAAAATAGTAGAGAGAAATAGAAAAATTGAGAGAGGTAGATGAGAGAATTTAGGAAGGAAATTTATTAATTTTGAAAAAAATATTTTCTCTCAATTTTAATGAGAGTGTCATGTGACATATTTGATTATTAAATTAGATAGTAATATATGATACATAATATAGATATATTTTAATTTCAATTTTAATATTTTAATTTTAATTTTAATGCAATTAAAGAATGTCATATTGCACATTTTGATTGTCAAATTAGTAATTAATCATTGATATTGATAATGATATATAAAATAGATAGAGTGGTTGAAGAAATGAGAGAAATAGAGAAAGAAAGAGGGAGGGAGGAATGGATAATTCTTTAATTTTGGAGGAAAATATTTAATTTTAATTACAATGAAGGAGTGACATGTGACACATTTTGGTTATAAAATTAGTAAGGAGGGAGAAAGAATTCTTTAATTTAAAAAAAAAATTAATTTTAATTACAATAAAAAAAATGATATGTGAGACATTTTAATTATAAAATTAGATATATATACATTAGATTACTAAATTATAATGTCCGTTTATATATAATATGGCATATGTGAGTGATTTTTGACATTATATTTATATATAAATGCATTATGCATATGTGATATATAATATAGTGGTGGTGGTGGTGGTGGTGTTTGAGAGCATGCGAATGCTTGCATCACACATGACTTGATGCTTCCCTAAGCAGTCACCCATTTATATGATTATACAATACACATATAGATATAGATATAAGTGAAAAAAGAAAATGTATGTGTTCCTTAACATTGTTACACAAGACAACTACTACTTACAACAGCTACCAAATAGCATCAAAAGCTATAAAAGCATAATGGGATTATTACCCAACGCTCGGTTGCAAGCTTCCTCTTACACACTGCTCTTTGGGCTCCACACTCCTCTTAGCTTCCTATATCATCCTCATCTATCTTTTATCACTTAAACCTATCATAATTCTCTTAACAATCTCTGCACGTGACATTTTCTACTTTTTATTTTTAATATTAGATTAATAATGATATTTTTTTAAATTGTGAATTGTTGTTGTATTTTTTTCTAAAACAAAAAACGATTTAATTTAAGAAGTAAAAATTGAATTATTCAATTTTTGTGTGTACCTCCCAAATTTTAATAAACAACTAAAATTACAATGTTAAGATATATCATTCTTCTCATTTCTATGAAAAAAAAAAATTAGTCAACATCTTCAAACTTTCAACTTAAACAAAATCTTTATATATAAATGGAGTCGGAATTCATTATGATTATGGTAGTTATATAATTTTGATAATATTTAAAAAATATTACTAAAATTAAAGTATATCTTTTATATTTTATATTTTTTTAATTTAAAAATATTTTAAAATATTATATTATCCTACTAAAATCACCCACATAATTAACATTTAACATAGACCAATTCGGTTCCTTTTTAAATGATCTCAAATTCAAATTTTGAAAATGTGGAAAAAAAAAGGTTCATATTACTATGTAATATAGTCTATATTATTAGAAAATATTAGAATATTAGAAGCTTAAATATTTATGATATAGTTAGTTGTTAGTAATTTAACATAATAATGATAGTTCGTAGATATCTCTATACATATCTTATATTTTGTATCTTTTATACACCATTTTAAATACACAAACCTCTTTTCTAGTGTTCAAAATCTCTTTTACCTTTTTAACATAAGAGCTACTCAAATAAAGAAGCTAAAAACATCTTTTTATAAAGATTTTTTAATAATTAAAATTTAATATATATAATCGATTAAATCGTATTATTTTTATTAAAATTAAACTAGACAAATTGATTTGACCAAAAAATGGTGAATCAAATTTTGAACTGGTCTAAATTAATATTTTTTTTATAAAAAATTACTACAACATTCTATTATAGAAAATAACTAAAATACTTCTATTATATATATTAATTTTGAAAATTCTAAATTTTAGTAATTTATTTTTCTATCGTAGGGTTGGGATTTAGAATTTTTAAAATTAATATATATATATATATATATATATATATATATATATATATAATAAGAGTATTTTAATCATTTTCTATAATAAAAGTATTGTAGTTATTTTTTATAAAAAAAATATATTAATTTAGACCCGTTCAAGATTTGATTCACTATTTTTTCGGTTAAATCAATTTGTCTAGCCTAATTTTGACAAAAATAACATGATTTAATTGATTATATATATTAAATTTTAATGACTGAAAAACATCTTTAAAAAAAGACGTTTTAAGCATCTTTATCTGAGTGGCTCCTTTCTAACATATATATTAAGCAAACACACAAAATAAAATAAAAAATTGACCCTTCACTAAAGACTAAAGATTATGGGCTTGTTTGGGTGAGCTTTTTAAAAAAGATCTTTTTTCGAGTTATCTTTTTTTAAAAGATCTTATAGAGAAGTAAAAGTAATTTTATGTTTGGATATCTCATGTAAAAAGGTCTTTTTATCAATCAATTATGTTTGGGTATAACAATATAAAAATACTTTTTTGTTTATTTATTACATGAAAAACATCTTTTTTTTAAGGAAAAAAGATCTTTTAAAAAAAGATATAAATTACAGCTTCTCAAAAAAGATCTTTTTTTGATTTTACTAGTGCTTTTACTTTTACTACTAGAAATTTGCCAAACACATTAAAAAATAAAAAAAGATCTTTTTTCATTGAAAAAAGATCTTTTTTTAACAAAATAATGGCGCCCAAACATGCACTATATATGATATGATGATAATAAACAAAGAAATTAAACAACATGCATGATGGCATGTATGTTTTGGATTAATATTGTCCACGTGTGTTTATATGGAGAAAAGAGGAGAGAAAAATTTGTGGTAAAATGATAAATGGAATCTTTGAAAGCATAACGTCATAGTACATATTGTTTGGTCATGAATTTCACATAGTGCCCCACTTCCTCTTGTGTTAAAGGGCTGCTATAGAAATCTAAATCTACCTATACTTGCAACATCACACTGCTATATACTTAATAATTATCCATTTTGGATTATCTTAATTAATGCAGCTAGCTTGATTAATTTAATTTGGTAAGCTTATTTCATCAAGATCATCCAGTGACAAGAAAACTTCATCCAAACAAGACAGCTCCGTTCCATCATCATCATCTCCATTCCGCTCATAAACACGACATATCACCCATTTACTATAATCCTGAATAATAAAACAAACCAACAGTTATGAATAATACTAAGTTGATATATATATATATATATAAATATTGTGCTTAGCTTACTGATTTTCTTTTGGAGGATCTGCTAGAGGAAGCAGAATAATCGGAAAGGCAATATTCTTGCATTATCCAATTTGTTTTGATAGCAGAAGGGGATTCACCAAGATGAAACACAAAGTATTTCTTGATGCCAACTCTCTTGTTAGTTGAGCTTGTCATCACTGGTTCTTCCATTCCCGTTGCTTTCCAATATCCATTCTCAGTCACCCTACTCTGTGTTCTCCTGCTGTAGTAGTACCATTGCTTTCCCTCTGCCAACGCTCTACCTATAAATATAAACATTCAGATCAGTTGTTGTTGTTGTATCTATATATGTGACTATATAGAATAGAGAGAATAGATAGATATACCATCAAGTTCCCAAGGATCATAAGGATAGAGATCAAGATCAGGGATGACATCAGGGTGGCAAGGTAAGAGTGCTGCCTTTCTATGAAGAAAATGGACCACAAGCTCTTCATCTGTTGGATAAAATCGAAACCCCGGTGGAAGGTTCACATTGTTATCTCCCATTAAGAAGATAGGCAGAGAAAACAAGAGGAGGGAATGTGTCAAGTTAGAGTAATGGTGAAGATGAGTGGTATTTATAGTACAAATAGAGAAGCTAAGGTATTTATAATAAGGGTGTTGACGTGAAACCCAAGCTGGTGTTTATCATGTATAATTTCATTATAATTTATAAACAGAATACTTGGAAGGAGTGTGTGACACCAGATTGAAACAATTTCATTAGGAGTGAAAGCAGATCATGTTATCTTGACAAGGATTTATGATCTAACAGGACTTAGTTAATACATTGGTGATGAATAAGGTGATTTTTATTGTGTATATGGATCATCATCACACTTCATGCTGATATCATCAAGCTGCTGTTTTCCACGTGTCATGCATTGGTATGGGTTTGGTCTCAGACCAATTGAGCTGGGGTGGCCCCCACCTAATTGGAGTGTATTTATATATGTATGTGCATTCATAATTATTAGCAATTATCATATGTTTTTGAGATTTAAATATACAAAGATGAGAGCTTTTTGTTTTGCTCTATGGAGTAGCAAGCACAGTGGGAAGTGGGAACTGCACATAACATATCTCCCATCCCACACATGAAAACAAAGCAATCATCAATTATTTCTTTGGAAGAGGGAGTTTAACTGATTTCCTTGGCCCATTTGCTGGACCCCACATTATTTATTTATTTATATAATTAATCAATTATTAAATCTTGCAGGAGAAAGAAACAAGTACATTAAACATTTAACAATGAACTACTACTTTGCTTATAACTTTTCCAACCATTAATTTTCTTGGTTTTCTTCTGATTTAGTAAGTCAGCACCGAGCAATAATATTTATTCCATTAAAGTAGACATCATTATTTTGTCTCTGATGACTAAGCCAAGGTTTTCTAACTCCAATTATGATCATGCTTCATAGTTAATTATTATGCTTATGCATGTAAGAGTGTTACTTAATTACTGTATGCAGTCTTCTAAGTAGGTCATTATCTGTTTATCTTGTGCTTCATAAATTGCAAGAAATGATGTTGGGGGCCATTGAAGGGTACCTAAGTACCTTTTTTTTGTGGCATAATAACCTATTTGGATTATTACTGAAGTAGACATATGCTCTATAAGTTGGTACCAAAAGAGAGTGCAACCAAACTAAGAGCATCAACCACCAAGACAATGGCTTTCCAAATTCTAATTCTTTTACAATTTGTAGTTTCAACAATTCTTTTAATTTATTAGTACCATGTTAGATCTCCATATCCAAGGCTTTCAGACAGTGCTTGTACCAATTCTGGCTACAGTTTGTGACACCAACACAGTATTATAAGAAAAAAAAAATGTGAGAGATCCAAATTTTGTTGGGAAGAACATGTTACACATCTTAGATGTATGTGGAAGTGGAGGATGTACTATTTCTGGGCTCAAGTGGACCAAGAATTCAGAAGCAGCCTTCCACTTAAAAGGCAAATTCCATCCATAACAAAGGCTCAGTGAGCAAAGTTCCTAAAATTTTGAGTCTATTTCCTCATCCACAAACCACAATGCCATGTGCCTTTGGTACTTACTCTAGCCATCTTATTGGGAGTCAGTGCTTCTTCCACAAAGAAATTGCTCATGCACATTCTTAATTGTTTCTAGAACTTTTCTTTATATGGGGACACACAACAAAGAATAGTCCTCTGTTTCAGTATGTTGTACCATTTTATCTTTGGAAGAGATTTTTCAAATCAATGTAAATTATTCAGGACTAAATTACAATGAGATCTATAGTAAGATTAGACTATATTACATATGACTTTTTTTGAGTTGTTATGACTATGAGTATTAAATTGTGGAAATTACAAGGATACTAATCATTGACATAACCTAAATTTCATAAGTAATTAATACATATTTTTACAAGTGAAAAAGTTTCATGCATAATCTTACCTAAGAATAGAAGAGATAAGTGTAATTGACCCATGGAAAAAGCTGTGGGGCATTTTGTATTTTCTTTAAAGGAAATATCTAAAAATATTATTCTTAGAAGAATTTAAGATATCTGCTGGATCTTACATGGTGGGGTTATCATGAGATAAAAGACTAAACAAGGAGGTGACTGTAAAGTAGTATATACCATTCCAGCCTCATGGCTACCCTTTTCTTAAGAAAACTACAGATTGCAAGATAGACTCATAGAAATATCTAACATGATTCTCCTCAGTCATTAATTAGCCACATTTGATTCCTTATTCTCATATAATTACCCTTCCACTATAGTGGATATAATATAGATTTATGGATATAGATAGCTATACATAGATATATTGACATAAATAAAAAATGACATTTATCTACCACTGTTGGAGCACTCACAAGTTTACTCAGACTCATAATTTACATTTTGGGATATTTCAATATCACCACCATATCCTGAAGTGGTTAATGACATTAATAAAGATAATGCATACATCAGAATAATAACAAGTTCACTAATATATTTTCTTGTTTTCTTGTATCTGATACTGATATAGTATAATATATCCTCAGTTAGAATCAAAAGTGTGCTAAAAGAGCACTATAATGCTCCAAATGGAATGAGTAAGCTAGTTTTAGCTGACTATGAGGATGATGTTATGATAATTTAGTGGTGGTGGGTCTGAGTTAGGCAAGTTTTACTCCCATACGTTTTTATCACTTCATCCTTTTCTTTTTGTTTTGTTCTTGGTCAACATCAAAGGGCAGGGTAGGAAAATTTAAATAGAATGAATTATATCCTACCAATGATTTACTGTAGCTAGAACCTACACCACAGATTAATTGGTAGTGATGTACTGAACCATCATTGGAAAAAGCACTAGTGTAGTGTTGCACTGATAAGCTTCTACTTGTTCCCTTATGAAAACAGCCATTTCAAGTGATGACATTGACTATTGACTAACATATGTTCTCAATGTGAAAGATTTATGAATTATTATAGTGTGTATGTTCATTTGCTTCTAGCTTAATGTGAAAGTCATGTACTTGCATGTTAGTTGTTATATACATAATTTATTTTCCTGTAGTTATGAACCAGACAGTAGCTTATGGATTTTCATGTTTTTTATTATGGCAATGATTTTAGGATTTGACTGAGAAAGAAGGAAGGAGAAAAGGGTAGAACAAGAATGTGAGAAAGAACTAAAAATCTATGACTATACTGATTAATTATAGTATAATGTGTTTGATGCTTTATAGTTACTAAAATCACCAAGACTAGACTAATGTATTTGTCAAAATGGTAACAGTTGTAGATTATATTGCTTCTAATAGTGCATTAATAATATTTTATATGAAACTTGCTGATAGCTATGCCAACTTGCCAAGTACCAAAAATCAGTAGGCTTCTGATGTTCTTGGGAAAAAAAATTGGAATGTTCCTTTCAAAGATGCATGCTGATATGGGATAAGACCAATAATAGGAAATTAAAAGCCTGATATCCACAAATTGTGAAGGTGGCATAGAAAGAAAAGAAATTAAAATGACATTAAAGGAAGCCATGCTTTTTTTCTTGTGGTCTTGTCCCATCTTGTGATGAATATCAACTGCTAATGACTGGTTCCAATAACTTCCAATTCCACTAGTTGGATAGATAACTCTCTACTGTATTGTGATTAACAAGTTTTGTATCTGCTTAAAATTTTATTTGATTTTCTATAAAAGAATAGAGAGATTATATGAATAATTTGCTTTAATTTGTTAGCTTAGCCATGTGATCATGGGGCTACTTTGAAACTGCTGTGGCCTTTCGTTCCCATACTTGTCTACATAAATGTTTTTGTATAATTGTAATTCTCCTTTTTGGGTCTGATACCAATAAAACGATAATACTGTTTTTTATTTCATTTTCAATCTTTTTATCCTGTGCCATTCTTTTAACCAAAAGGAAAAAAAAGGAAGAAGAAAGAGAATCTATCTATGTATTCTTATTATATAAAAGTTGATATTAAATTAAAATTGTGAGATGAACTTATGCCATATGTTTATTTTCTATTGTGTCACTTTAACTATCAATTATTTTAAATAGGTGGTAATTACTAAGAATGAGATCCGCGTAGTGTACGGGACGGTAATAATAGTGTACGGGACGGTAAATTATTGATAGTATAAAATAAATATTAAAAATTGTTATGTTTTATATAATTAAATTAAATATGTAAATTAAAGTTAAATTTAAAAGATATTTTATTTAAAATAATTTGTAGCACAAAAAATTTGGATATTAGAATTATATGTACAAAATGACATTTTTATTTGGTGGTTTGATTTTTGCATTTGTTTTAGTTTATGAACTTAGTCTTTTTATGTGGCTCGTCCTCTTTTTTTTATTAGTTGTTGTTAGAGTTGTTACTTTTTTCTTTCTGGCCTAGGTACTTGATAAAGCATGTTCTTTATGAATTGTTGAGTTATATGCACTTTCTATTGTGTTGTTTGTTCCATCTTTACAAATATGATCTTCTTTCGAAGATGTGTCTTTGTTTGATGATATTAGTGTTGGCGAAGTTGATTCCTATAATCAATGAGTAACTCGCGACCTCTAAGCTCTAACTGAGTATAGGGAGACTATGTCATTTGAGATATAGCTCGTTGGCGTATATAGAGTTACCTTATTGTTGGATATTGTGATGTTTGATTACATGTGCCACAAATGTAGTTATCTATTTTTCATATGCTTTTTTTTTATACTTTTCACATTCAACATAGTTATCTCCATTGAGTAAGTTTAAGATGTTGTGTAGTTCGAAAATACATTTTTGTGCTAAATTTGATGTTATTTGAAGGAATAGTGATAAGAAACTTATATAAATAGTTCAAATAGTATAGAATTTGAATATTTGTAACTTATTTATTATGATTAATAAATTATTATGACATTTGTAATATAGATGTTTATTACATTGAATAAGTTATTTATATAAATTAATAAATTAATGAGTAATTACCCAAATCAGTCCCCGAAGATTTTAGAATTGGACATTTTAGTCCTCAAGAAAAATTAATATATGGATCAGTCCCCAAGGTTTTACTCCGGCAGACAAATCAGTCCTCAATTCATTTTTTGGTAGAGTAATTACCCAGATCAGTCCCCAAAGATTTTAAAAACGGACATTTTAGTCCCTAAGAAAAACTAATGTACAAATCAATCCCCAACTTTTCTTTCTATTAGACATAATAGTCCCCCGTCCAAAAATAAAATAAAATAAAATAATTATTATTATTAATTGCACAATAATATTGTACTATATTTTTTGTATTTTTTAGACAAAAATAATGATAAATTTATTCATTAGATTCTTATATATATATATAGTCACTCAATAATAATAATAATAATAATAATAATAATAATAATAATAATAATAATAATAATAATAATAATAAATTATTAGAGATTATTTTACAAGAAATTCAAAGTTAAAATTATTTGATATTTTTGTATTTAATATAATTAAAAGATGTCCTATGTAAAAAAAATTATATATGTTTATATTAAAAAATATGTATTAAAACAAAATATTTTAATTTAAATTTATATTAAATACATATTTTTTAATACAAACATATTTTTTAAAATAGTACATCTTTTGATTATATTAAATACAAAAATATCAAATGATTTTAACCTTGATTTTTTTGTAAAATAATCTCTAATAATTTTATTTATTATTATTATTATTATTATTATTATTATTATTATTAATTACATAATAATATTATACCATGATTTTTTGTATTTTCTAAATAAAAATAATGATAAATTTATTCATTAGATTCTTATATATGTATTTATATATATATATAGTCACTCAATAATAATAATAATAATAATAATAATAATAATAATAATAATAATAATAATAATAATAATAATAATAATAATAATAATCAATAAAATTATTAGAGATTATTTTATAAAAAATTTAAGGTTAAAATCATTTGATATTTTTGTATATAATATAATCAAAAGATGTACTATTTTAAAAAATATGTATTTAATATAAATTCAAATTAAAATATTTTGTTTTAATACATATTTTTTAATATAAACATATATAATTTTTTTTACATAGGACATCTTTTGATTATATTAAATACAAAAATATCAAATGATTTTAACTTTGAATTTCTTGTAAAATAATCTCTAATAATTTATTATTATTATTATTATTATTATTATTATTATTATTATTATTATTATTATTGTTGTTGTTGTTGTTGTTATTGAGTGATTATATATATATATATATATATATATATATATATATATATATATATATATATATATATATATATATATAAGAATCTAATGAATAAATTTATCATTATTTTTGTCTAAAAAATACAAAAAATATAGTACAATATTATTGTGCAATTAATAATAATTATTATTTTATTTTATTTTATTTTTGGACGGGGGACTATTATGTCTAATAAAGAAAAAAGTTGGGGATTGATTTGTACATTAGTTTTTCTTAGGGACTAAAATGTCCGTTTTTAAAATCTTTGGGGACTGATCTGGATAATTACTCTACCGGAAAATGAATTGGGGACTGATTTGTCTGCCGGAGTAAAACCTTGGGGACTGATCCATGTATTAATTTTTCTTGGGGACTAAAATGTCCGATTCTAAAATCCTCGGGGACTGATTTGGGTAATTACTCTAAATTAATTATTGGGGTTATAAATTTATTGTATTGTTTATAACGGTATGATATAATAAATATAGGGATATGGATTTAATGTCTTTGTAAATTATAAATTTGGTTAGACACTATTAATTTTTAATTATTATCGTTGGTAATTATTGTATTATTTTTTGTATATTTTATTTTTTTGTTGATTTAAAAACAATAATTGATTTGACAAAAATTGAGTAATTAATTCTAAAATTTTGCTAAATAAACAATATTGCTGATATAACATTAGAGAAAAACATATCTTAAAAATAATGTGAATAAACATATCTATCTATTTTTATATATTAAAAATAGAAGCTCTCTTCCATAAAATCATGTAATCCATTTTGAATAGATGGCATTCATTAAAAAAACTCTCTTCTATTATATATTTTTTTAAAAATATTATAATAATCAATACCTTAATTAATTGAATTTACTATGAATCATTAAGCATTTTAATTATAAAGTAACGGTAAATACAATTAACATCTATATTAAAATTGTAATAATAATAATAATTTTTTTCAGTTATTAATATTCAAATAGCGAATTATTATGGTCTACTTATATATAATCAACAACACTCTTACTATTATTACAATATTATTTTATCGATTTCATAATCTCTCATACAAATTATCAAAAATCTCTTCAACTACTTTTAACTTTGGCACAAGATCAAAATTACAACACAAATGATCATTCAACAAACATATCAATATTTGTATTTACTTTATAAATTTGTTTAGTCCTATATATATGTACAAAAAAATATAACAATAAAGGGATTACCTCTTCAGGTGACTGTGTCAAAAAAAAAAAAATACATAATTTATAAATTCAAATATTTACTAAAGCAAATACTTCAATATGTATAAAATATAAATTGCTAAATTAATTTTTGTTATAATCATTATCATAGAATTTATTATCATATAATTTTTTGTTTTAACATTTATATAGATTATTTTATACCTAATTATAAAATAAAAACAAGTGTAATTATTTGTGTCATGCACGTGATAAAATTTAAATTATAATTTTAAGTTATTTTGTTAAAATTAATCTGAATTATAATAATTTGACTAATAAAAAGATAATGAATTATACATTGTTTATTTTTTCTTAATTTAGTGTTAATTATATTAACTCTAAAGTAGTTATTAACCGATTTTAGTAATCTATTTTTTTTAATAAATCAGGCATATATACTGAATGTGACCATAAATAATCTAGTAATACCTAAATCCACCAACAAATTGTTATATGTGTAAGAACATATCAAAATCAGCTGAAAATAAACAACAAATTATTAGAGAATTCTAATACAAAAAGTTCTCCAATAAACAATAAATAATTTAAATCCACTAAATAACAACTCAACACTATCCTTTGATGCCTGCAAAATATATACCTGAAACAATACTATATCAATGTTAGTATACAAAATTATATGATTAACGTAATTATAAAATTGTTTATCAGAAGAATAAAATAATACGGATTTTTATGATAATTCTAATATTCTCAAGTTATAAATGTACAATAACAATGCATTACCCATTAGCACCTAGAATTGTCAATTTTTTAAATTGATAGTAATAAATTTTAATAAATTAATAAATTTAATTAAGAGATATCGTTATTATCTTTTCATTATAAGCTCTCAAAAACTTCTCTATATACCACATTCATCGTACAGTTATCTTCCAAGTGTCCGTGATCTTACAACAGCACTCGCAGACCATCTTTACTCGTTACTCTTGCCTTTATTTTTCAAACTTTTTCATTACATAATCTACCATAAGTAATACTGTTGATAGAATCGTAGGCCATTAGGTATGAAAAATAACATTAAAAAATAACAATAAACAAAAAAAGAACTATGTCTGAGGTACGAATTTTCTAGATGATAATTGTTACAATTCACTATTACTCCTTATATATATATACAAGTTTAATCACCCGTGCCATGCACGTGATAAGATTGAAATTATAATTCTAAGTTGTTATGTTAAATTTCATTTTAATTATAATAATTTAATTAATAAAAGAATAACTTGTATGCGTTGTTTTTCTTTTCTTAATATAGTGTTAATTGTATTAAATATAAAATAGTTATTTAATCTACTTTTTTCAATAAATTAGGCATATATACTCAATATGACCATAAATAATCTAGTAATACTTAAATCTACCAACGAAGTTTTATATGTTGGTTTACTGTGAAGTAAGAAAATATCAAAATCAGCTCAAAATGAAGAACAAATTAATAGAGAAGCCTAATGCAGAAAGTTTTGTAATAAACAATAAATAATTTAAACCTACTGAATAACAATTCAATGCTATCCTTTGATACCTGCAAAATATATACATGAAACAACACTGTATCAATGTTTGTATATAAAATTATACGAATTTTTATGATAATTTTAATATTCTCAAACTATTAATGTACAATAAGAATTCATCTATTAGTTTCTAGAATTTCTAAATTTTTTTAAGTGATAGTAATAAATTTTAATAAATAAATAGATTTAGTAAGACATTTTGTTATTACCTTTTTATTATAGGCTCTCAAAAACTTCTCTATATACCACATTCATCGTGCAGTTATCTTCTAAGTGTCCATGATCTTGCAACAGCACTCGCAGACCATCTTTACTCGTTACCCTTGATAACGCAACATACAATTGATCATGGATGAAAACTGGCCTTGGAAGGTAAATTCCAACTTTCGATAGAGTTTGTCCCTGGGACTTATTTATTGTCATTGCAAATGACATGATAATTGGGAATTGTCTTCTTTGAAACTTGACCGGCAATATTTCATTGTTTGGAATTAGATTCAGTCTTGGGATAAGAACAATACTTCCAGCTTTGTTACCAGTTAAAGTCTTGCATTCTATCACATGATTTCTCATTCTTCTAACTTGCATCCTCGTTCCATTGCACAAACCATTAGTTTGGTCTATATTCCGCAGCAACATAACAGGAGCGCCAACCTTTAGAACCAACTTGTGTGGTGGTAGACCTGAACAATTTATTCCATTTAGAATCTCCGGCGAGAAAGCATCTAACTCAAATTCCATATTTCCCTCTTCAGCACACACAAAGTCTGAACTTAAGTAGACTCTTTCTTGTCCAGGTAACCCTGCAGTCATCTTGTTGTTAACATCAGTAACACAATCCAAAGTTGGTGCAAGAATTGCTCTATCCTTGAAATAATTTTTAACGGATAAATTGGATAACATATCTGGATACACGAAATCAATGAGGTCATCCAAAACTGTCTCAGAGTTCTTAATCAAAATGTCAGATGGTATATGAACGATCGATTCACCATCTGTTGTATCACCAGCCAAACCATCACCAATTTTGAGTAGCCATTCTGCAAAATTTCTGAGTTCTTGTATGTTGTTGTTTTTACCTAGTGACAATTTCATGTTTTTTGTAAGCTTCAAAACCTTACAGTTATGCCACAAATATGAAGAATTAATAGAAGACTGAATTATATCTTGCCTTGAGCCTCTGGAAATTACAGGTAAAATTTGTCTAAAATCTCTTCCGAGAACAACAACTTTACCTCCAAATGGCAAATGAGCATTATACGAATCTGAGCACCTTAAGATGTCTCTGAGGCATTTGTCTAAAGCTTCGTAACAATACTTACTTATCATTGGAGCTTCATCCCATATGATTAATTTGGCCTTAGATATTAACCTTGCAAGAGGACTTCCCTGTTTAATGCTACACAAAGAATCCTCATTTATGGCCAAAGAAATTTTAAATCTTGAAAGTGCAATTCTTCCGTTAGGCAACAAAAGTGCAGCAAATTGGATAATAACTATATATTCGGTTGCCTGGTGATCACGTAGATAATTGAGTAGTTGAGTTACAAATTGATCCCATAGTGTGCTCTAATTTTTTCCTCATTTCTAAATAAAGGCGAAAATTAGAACAAATAAGTAATAATATATAATAAAAAAAATTTGCATATGAATAGACAATTGTTACAAAACAAATTCTAATTGTGACATTTTAAATCTTCACATACTGCAAATCATGGAGATCAACCACAATGTAATGGCCACTTTTTCTTGCTTTTGACCATGATATAATTTTTCCTTTTTCGGTTAAGAGTCCAATAACATCTAATTTAAAAAAAAAAAGACGAATTAAAAGCATGAAATTAAAGACAAATAAATGAAACAACATAATAATAATAATAATACAAATTAATTACGCACCAAATAAGTTAGCTTTTTCATTTGTTTGTCTCAATATATCAGCATGATTGAGAAAATTGAAATGATTGTCAGGAATGTTACGATCATTGATCGTATTTACTATACGTGACTCCTTCTTAAAGGTTATTCTATACACATGTGTAGTCGGAAGATAAATTCCGCTTGATTCCTCAATCAGAAAATTTGAGAAGACATAAACTTTCTCCTCGATCATATCATTCTCAAACATCTTTGCCAAATAATTCTTCACTGAACAATGAATTTTATCACACTGTAAAACAAATTAAAAACGAAGACTATTAGCACTTACAACTCTATTAAATCGCACTGTGGTTGATTCCTCCAAGAGTTTACTCACAAAATAAAGTTAAAATGTGAACAGTAAATATATATAAACTGGACCTAGCATCACTCGAAGAAATCATGTAGAATAATCAACCTACCTTATCATCTATGAGAACCATTTCTAGATAAGCTGTCTTACTCTTGTCAAATTTGGATGGAACTTTCCATAACCTTATAATCCTTGCCTTTATTTTCCTAACATTTTCATTACATAATCTACTATAGGTAATACTGTTGATAGAATCATAGCTTGTAGCCATTAGGTATGGAAAATAATAAAGAGAAAAAGAAATACGAATAAGGTACGAATTTTGTAGATGAAAAATAATTGAAACAATTGACTATTACGACTTATATATATATATACACACACACTAATTACAAACGATATAAATTTTTAATGGAGATACTTGATACTAATAGAAAAAAATTATATAAATAGAAATTATTTAATTTCAATTTTAATTTCATATAACAAAACAGTGATTTTCAAAAATTATGGAATCTTTTTTTGACATATGTATTATGCCATACGTATAAATTATACGGGTTATTATATAAATTCATATATATGCATAACAAAACAGTTTAATATTATATATTTTCTACATTAATTATATGCTAATATTTTGAAAAAAGAGATAAAAGAAGAGATATATAAATATGTATAATATTATTGCTATATATGAAGCAGTTTTATATTGCTTTAATTATAGAAACTTACTATAATTATATAAAATTTAATTTGAGGAAATAATTTTCCTTACCATAAATAATATACTAAAACTGTTAATATATTATCTTCTTTATGGTTAATTGAATTTATCAATGATTTTTTCGTGTAAATCGTTATTACCCAGTTTTAATAATTACTTAATATACAAAATTTGAAATTGGAAATTGTTATTACTAATTCAATTAACTGGTTAATTGAGTAATAATTGTCAAATTATTAAGGTGCAAAATCATTGATTTACTCAATTGATTTCCATATATTATTTATATTTCAAGTAATAATTTGAAATTATATTATTTACCCAGTTAATAATACTATTATTAAAAATTATTTTTTGCATTGATTTTTAAATCAATTATTAAATAATTATTTTTGTTAAGATAATTGTTTATAAATTATTTCAAATTATATTTTGTTAAGATATAATTATTTAGATTATTACTCATGACACGGGTATAATTTCATTTTATACCAATTAATCAATTATAATTATATGACACGGGTGTAATTTCAATTTTATCTACGGATTATTTCCCGTAATAATATACAACATATTATTTACCGTGATAATTTGATTTGATTGATTTCTAATTATTTACGTACATAAATGATTAAAATATATAACATAAATATCGTAATTATTATAATTCTATTATATAATTATAATTAACATATTTTATCATAATTAAATATTGATTTGATATAATTATAATGAAAATACTTTTCCAAAATAATATAATCTACTATTATTCATCCACTAATTATTTGGCAATAAACCTTAATATGAATTTTTACATCTCTGTTATGGAAAATAAATACTTAGATATACCAAATAATATGTAACATATTACTACCTGTATAAGTTAAGGCACAAAGACATGATTTAATTAAGGTGATTGAAACTTTCACCAAACAGAATATGACCTCAATCGAATAAAAAAAGATACTCGATTTTGCATTAATTAGCTAGTCGAAGAAATAACATACTCATTCATTATTCATGTTTCATTATATTTTGTAAATAATATATAGAAAACATATATCTTGTGTATAAAAATGTGACTATTAGTAATTTTATTAATAAACCTTTTTTTAAACTATTACTAATTTCAATTTTAATAGAAAATTTGAGAAAATAATTTCGCTTGCCATAAATAATATACTAAAACTGTTAGTATATTATCTTCTATATAGTTGATTGAATTTATCAATAATTTTTCCGTGTAAATCGTTATTACTCAATTTTTAATAACTACTTAATATACAAAATTTGAAATTAGAAATTGTTATTACTAATTCAATTAACTGGTTAATTGAGTAATAATTGTCAAATTATTAAGGTGCAAAATCATTGATTTACTCAATAGATTTCCATATATTATTTATATTTCAAGTAATAATTTGAAATTATATTATTTATCCAGTTAATAATACTATTATTAATAATTATTTTTTGCATTGATTTTTAAATCAATTATTAAATAATTATTTTTGTTAAGATAATTATTTATAAATTATTTCAAATTATATTTTGTTAAGATATAATTATTTAGATTATTACTCATGGCACGGGTATAATTTTATTTTATACCAATTAATCAATTATAATTATATGACACGAGTGTAATTTCAATTTTATCCACCGATTATTGGCAAATAAATTTTATTCCAATTATAAATAAAATCTGTTTCTATTGGCAAATAAATTGTCTTTAGGTCAACGATTTAATATATGTGTAGGTTCATTTTTTGTCAAATACAATGAAAATACAAATAAAAAAATAAAGGATAAAAATAAACTTAATAATATCTTACACTACTTCATTTTATTAAATTATTTAAAAATAGCACATCTACAAAAAATAATCGTAATATATAAATTGAGGCAATAATTTAAAATTCTATAATTATAATTTAATTAAATGCTAATAGTAAAATCAAATTACCTAAACAATATTGAACCCATTCTAGTCCTTAGTCACGTATAGTATAGAATCATTCTTGTAACGACAACCAATTGAAATAACATCGTAAGTTTCAATATTTAGAATTCGTGCAAAATCAGACCATCCTCTTGTTAGATAAGCTTCATCATCCGCTATCCATGCAATACGACAAGGTATATAATTGCCAATCGTTGAAATTGCATATCTGAATTTGTCACAAATTTAGCAAAACTGAACTGAAACTGAGGGAATTCAATTTCATTATGTGCTCCACTTCGAAGATTTTCGGGCAGACGTAAAAAGCATGGAGGGGATGGAACTTGAACTTGCCCTATAAAGTTCCGTGGATGCAATTCCTCAATCAAAAATCGAGCTCCTCCTAAGAAATCTAACTTTAACCACATTCTATTGGGTTGGTCATAATAGGTGAGTAGATCCAACCATCCTTCGATAAAGTAGAGACTATTGCCTCTTCTTTGAACACTTACATCCATGTAGTTGGAACCTGAATCAGTGAAGACAACTCGATGAGGTATTTCATGGATGTGATGCATTGTAAATGATTGTGGCAAAAGACAATCGAACTGGAACATTAGACGATAAGAATAACTTAGAATAACAACAAATAAAAAATTATCAAAAGAATAATATAATAGAATGAGTATATGAAAAATATTATAAAAAATTATAAATTTTACCTTAAAAGGATCAACTTCAATAAAAAACGAAGAATACATTCTTATTCTATGAAGTAGTAAAAAAAAATACTAAATATAAAATTATGAATTGACTCTCAAATTTAGATTCATGTAGCACAGGAAAACACTATATATAGACTTTAGTAAAACAAAAATAAATATGTAAATTACCTATTATTAAGGTAATTTTTTAATAATGCATTAAATTTTGATTTGATACAATTATAATGAAGATATGTTTTTAAATTAGTATAATTATATATTATTCATTAAATATTAATTACAATATAATTATATTAAAGATATTTTTTATAAAATAATTTAAAAAAATTATTTGATATACGTGAATCGGGTAACAAAGATTTTTTATTATTATTAATACTATTATTGATATTATTATTATCATTAAAATTATTAAAAGTATTTTTAATTGATAATTGATAAGTAGTTTAATAGTGCATTAAATATTGATTTGATATAATTATGATGAAGATATGTTGCTAAATTAGTATAATTATATATTATTCATTTAGTATTAATTATAATATAATTACAATAAAATAATTTAGAATAGAAAAAAAATTTATTCGTTTTGGAGGGAAAACAAAGGCATGAGAGATCGACACGTCACCTTTAGTAGTTGGGGGAAAACCCAGTTTTAGTATATTAAGTAGATATACACTCATTGTACACGGTAATAATTAGCCAATATTTTTAGGAAAGAACTAAAAGAAAAGATATATAAATATATATAATATTGTTGCTCTATAGAAAGCAGATATAAATTGCTATGTTCTTTTTTATTATAATATACAACTTAAAATTATAGTATCATGTTATTATTAATTATAGATATTTGCTACAATTATATCAAATTTAATTATGACTCTAAATAAATAAAATAAATAATAATCAATATTATTTTTTTTACATTCAATATTTACTGTAAATATAAAAAGTAAAATAACTAATGAATAAAAATATGAATAAAAAATAAAATATAATAATTAAAATTCAATTTGTTAACTAATTAATTTTGTGTCTATATATTATTATTATTATTATTATTATTATTATTATTATTATTATTATTATCTACTAATTAAAGCAGAAGATAAAGAACTATATAATTAACGAACCATTATTAGAATGAGTGAGAATTATAGCATGAATTATTGTGGATACAACTATCTACTAATAAAATTGTGGATATAACTAATTATTGTAGACACAACTATCTACTAATAAAATTATTGCACATGAATGAGAATTAGAACTATATCAATTAATATAATTAGAATGAATAAAAATATCGATGAATGATAATCAGTTATTTAATAATGCATTGAATATTGATTTGACATAATTATAATAAAGATATTTTTATAAAATAATATAATTATACATTATTCATGAACTAATTGTAATATAATTAAAATAAATTTATTTGAAAAAAAAATTCATGTGTAATCTTCATAAATTATAGTAATTTCTTTATTTATGTATACATATATATTAATTTTGTTAAATAATTCTAAATATTTCCTTATTTGTACATACATATATATTAATTATACATAAAAATATTTAAATCACATATATTAAAATATTTTTTTTGTTAAAACTATTTTATTATATTTATTTATTTATTTATTTATTTATTTATTTATTTTTTATTCCACAATACGTGCAATAAGCTTTTATGTTTGGTATCGATATATAGTCTCCAATCCCAACCCCATTCATACGCAATCTGTATACAATTTTTTTTAATAGAGCAATTTTAATTTTTAATAGAGATATTTGCTACAATTAAGTAGAAATTATGTTATTATATTATATTAACCTTTATGATTAATTCAATGAAGATAATTGCTCAGTATGTATGTTATATATCTACGTTAATTTTGTGCCAATATTTTTAAGAAAAAGCTAAAAGAAGAGATATATAAATATATATAAGGGCAAATCACAATAATAAGTCAAGGGGAGTAATAATTTACGTGAATCAGCCAAAACGAAAACTGCTTCATGAATCCACCAATGCACGTTTATATGTAGTTCGAACCAGCTAAATTCGAACTCCATTTCTACATAATTCGAACCAGCTGGGTTCGAATTATACACAAACACACGCACACACTGCTTGGTTCGAATTACACATACAGTAATTCATGGTATAATTCGAATTATGCTGTTAAAAAATTAATAATTTATTAAAAAAATTAATAATTTAAAAATTAAAAAATATATATTTTATTTCATACGTTAAAAAAAACTAACAAAATATTTAATTACGAGACTTCTTTAAAATATTAATGAGCTATCAATTCGAATTAAGCATGGGGAAGTTCGAATCATTCTGATTCAAATTATATGGTGAGCAATTCGAATTCTATACAATACTCTTCTGCCCATTCTTGATAGCTCATGAATATTTTTTAATAAATTTATTTAAATTATACCACAAAAAAACATTTTATTCTATGCAAAATAATTTAAAAAATGGCTTAAAAAATGTTAGAAGTACTATAAAAATTTGTAATGTCGTAATGACTTAGGACATTAAAGAAATACTCTACATAGTCACTAATAATTTAGAAATTAAAGAAAAAATATTTTTATCATGTATTT
Organism: Arachis ipaensis; assembly: GCF_059453495.1. NCBI lineage: Eukaryota > Viridiplantae > Streptophyta > Magnoliopsida > Fabales > Fabaceae > Arachis > Arachis ipaensis. Next base: position 10,905,828 of record NC_142435.1, on the reverse strand, counting down.
ACCTAAATCACTAGAATATTACAAACTTTTATAGTATTCATAACATATTTTAAGCCATTTTTTAAAATTATTTTGTATAGAATAAAATATATTTTTTAATTATTTTGTATGGAATAAAATATTTTCTTTTATTTCTAAATTATTATTGACTATGTAGAATATTTTATTTAAAATTTGAGTACATGCATGTATTTACTAAGTTATTAGAACATTACAAATTTTTATAGTACTCCTAACATTTTTAAGCCATTTTTTAAAAATTATTTTGCATAGGATAAAATATTTTTTGTAGTATAATTTTAAAAAAATTTATTAAAAAAATGTATTAAAAAATATTCATGAGCTATTAAAAATGAACAGAAAAGTATTGTATGGAATTCGAATTGATAGCTCATTAATATTTTAAAGAAGTCTCGTAATTAAATATTTTGTTAGCTTTTTTTTAACGTATGAAATAAAATATATATTTTTTTAATTTTTAAATTATTAATTTTTTAAATAAATTTTTAATAAATTTTTTTAATAAATTATTAATTTTTTAACAGCATAATTCGAATTATACCATGAATTACTTCGTGCTTGGTTCGAATTAGTGTGTGCGTGTGTTTGTGTATAATTCGAACCAAATGTAGAAATGGAGTTCGAATTTAGCTGGTTCGAACTACATATAAACGTGCATTGATGGATTCATGAAGCAGTTTTCGTTTTGGCTGATTCACATAAATTATTTTCTCCCTTGACTTATTTCTGTTTTTTGCCCTATATATAATATTATTACTATATAGGAAGCAGATATAAATTACTACGTTCTTTTTTATTATATTATACAACTTAAAGTTATAGTATCATGTTACTATTAATTATATATACTTGCTACGCTTATATTAAATTTAATTATAAATCTAAATAAATAAAATAGATAACAATTAATATTATTTTTTTCTTCTTTACATTCAATCTTTACTGTAAATATAAAAAGTAAAATAACTAATGAATAAAAATATTAATAAAAAATAAAACATAATAATTAAAATTTAATTTGTTAACTAATTAATCTTGTGTCCATACATTATTATTATTATTATTATTATTATTATTATTATTATTATTATTATTATTATTATTATTATTATCCACTAATTAAAGCAAAAGATAAAGAACCATATAATTAACGAACTATTATTAAAATGGGTGAGAATTATAGCGTAAATTATTGTGAATACAACTATTTACTAATAAAATTGTGGATAGAATTAATTATTGTAGATACAACTATCTATTAATAAAATTATTACACATGAATGAGAATTAGAACGATATCAATTAATATAATTAGAATAAATAAAAATATTGATAATTGATAATTAATTTAATAATGCATTGAATATTGATTTGATATAATTATAATAAAGATATTTTTTTAAAATAATATAATTACTAGTGTATGTTCCCGTGTCCTACACGGGATAATACATAAAATTATATTAAAATTTTTTTATTAAAATTTAAATAAAAAATATCTATTGTAATTATTATTATAAATATTTTATAACTTAAAAATATTAAAAATAACTAATATTTGTTTTAATCAATTTAGATTGGTTGAATGGCCATCTCATTTGTCCGCTTAAGCAAGTATTTGGAATTCGAATCTCATTTTGTGTAATCCATTAGTTAGCGACAGACCCTTAATAAATAGAGTATCAATATGTGGTGGATTAGTCCTCGACTTGTCGAGTTAGAAAATCCGTAGAAAAAAAATTGTATTTGTCTTTAAAATAAAATAATTTTTCATTAATATATAGCAATACTTATGGACTTTTGTCTTTGTTAAAATTTACTTGGGATAATTTTATTTATTGGTTTTTTTTTTATTGGAAGGGTCAATACGAAGGAGAGGCTGAGTCGTTTGAGAGTGGTTACTCAGGAAGATGTGACATGTGTGTTATGTAATCAAGGTGTTGAATATGGTCACCACTTGTTTCTTGGTTGTCAGTTCTCTTGGCAGGCTTGGTGTGCTTGGCTGTCCTTTGTTGGAAGACACTGGTCGTGCCCAGAAACGCTAAAGGAACATTTCCAAAGCTGGACTTAGCTTTCAACTAGTAAACAAGAGCGCAAGAGGTGGATGGTATGTTTCTGTGCGATTGTATGGAATATTTGGTTAGAAAGGAATAGAATAATCTTTCAGAATAAAAGATCTGGGGTTAAGGAGGTTGTACAACAGTCGTTCATGAACTACAAGGAGTGGTTAGGTGTGGATCCCTTCTGTTGTTGATGACATTGCCGAAAGTGACAGGAGGTATCTATTGGTGCTACATGAGTTTGATTTAGTCTGTTGTCCATACTTGGTCTATTTTTGTCTTGTGCTCCACTTATTGTGTTGAGCTTTCTTTCAAAAAAAAAGTATCATATTCATTCTTAAAGTCAAAACAATTGTTACTTGTTAAAACTTCACATTTTATGAAATGATTTTTAAATTTTCAAATTCATAAACTTATTCATTACAAAAGTTATTAGATTGATTAATATTTCTTGATAACATGGTATACCGAAACACTATCGTTGAGTATTAGTTAGTGTAAAAAGAAACTAATAACAACTTTTGTTATTCAATATATAATTTATTCTATTGAAAAATAAATTAGTATTTCCTAAACTTGTAAATACATTTTCTTCTAATTTCTTACACCATTTTATTTGACAATATTTACCATTAAAAAATAACAAATGACCATACTATCCTACAATATATATGATGTACAAAGTAATTTCTTATCTTTAAATGAATTGTGGTTAGTAAGATAAAATTTAAAATATTTTTTATTTTCTTACTCAAATTTAATTTTAAATTTAGAATTGATTAACAACTCATTTTTTTTAATTTCAATAAAAAAATAAATTGGTTAGATGCAAAATATTCAACATTTAATAATTTCAATCATTTAAATTTTAATTACCAAAAATTGGGTTAAAAATTAATTATAAACTCAATAATCAATAATATATATATTAGTACGTAAATAATAATATCTAATGTATTGATTATTTATTTTTTTGACAGAATTAATGTATAATCTATTGAGAATTGATTTATTATCCAAACTTTTTTTTATAAACTTTGTAATATGTGATAATAGTGATCTTATTTTTTATTATTATTTAAAAAAATTTTCATAATTTTTTAATTATGTAATTAACTTAATTAATAACCTTTATTAATGTTACGGATCCAACCCACGGATCCCCGCATACCCGGTTACCCGAGGACAACCCGCTTTGACACGGAGGCCCAAATACCGGCCCTTCAAAGCCTCTAACCCAAATATCTCTCTTATCCTAACCAAATAAAGATAAGATAAGATATTCACCGTCACCTATAAATAAGAGGACCCAGGTCCCCCCAGGTATTCATTCATTCCACACACTTTCTACCTCTTAGATCCATTCTGACTTGGGCGTCGGAGTGTCTTTGCAGGTACCCCCCCCCCCCATTGCTCCAAGTCAAGCGACCCGGCTCCAGCACTGTCCGCGGGTTCCCGATCCACTCTTCAACCCGTACCAGAGACATCTCGTACATTGGCGCCGTCTGTGGGGAATCTGCATAAGCTGGGCCCAATGGGGGACGTCCTAGTGGAAACCCCCTCAAGCCAGGAGGATTCTCAACCGATTAACCCAACCCCCGAACACCGTGAAGTCCCGAACCAAGCAAGAATAGCAAGCGCTATCCAAAACGCGAACAATCGCGACATCACGGACCAACGACACCCCGAGAAAGCTGGCGACAAAGCAGCACAGATCATCCAAGATCTCTGCCTCCGAGTTCAAGAACTTGAAGGCAAAATAACCAATAAAGGAAAACACAACAACGAGCACGGAAGCCATGCAACCTCCAGATCAAGATCTCACCGCGGTAGGTCGCCAACCCGACGACACGACAGAAGAGACGGTCGCAGCTCATCACGCGACCACAGACACGAGAAATCGCCAGAACGGCGATACAACAAGAAACATACCCGTAGCGCTTCTCGAGATCTGAGTTATCAACATTACTCGGACGAAGATCGGAGGGACCGAAATACTAAACGCACAAGAAACGACCATACAATAATGGGAGCTACACCCTTCACGGAAAGAATCCTAAGGGCAAAACTCCCCAAAGGCTTCGACAAACCTACCGACATGAAGTACGACGGAACTAAAGATCCACAAGAGCATCTAACAGCTTTTGAGGCCAGAATGAACCTAGAAGGAGCGACCGACGCGGTCCGATGCAGAGCCTTCCCGGTAACCCTCGCCGGGCCAGCGATCAAATGGTTCAACGCCCTCCCGAACGGATCCATAGCCAGCTTCCACGATATTACACGAAAGTTCATGGCCCAGTTCACTACCAGGATCACCAAAGCCAAACACCCCATCAGCTTACTAGGGGTCACGCAAAAACAAGAAGAATCCACAAGGAAATACCTCGACCGCTTCAACGACGAATGCCTAACGGTCGACGGACTCACGGATTCCGTCGCAAGCCTTTGCCTGACCAATGGGCTAATGAACGAAGATTTCCGCAAACACCTCACCACCAGACCAGTATGGACCATGCATGAGATCCAGAACGTCGCCAAAGATTACATCAACGACGAAGAAGTCAGTCAGGTCGTTGCCGCCAACAAACGGCAGCACGGCAACGCCCAGCGCGGCAACTCGGCTTCTCACCAAAACCCCACACTCAAAGAGAATCAACGGGACCACCCCAGGCCGACCAGCCGACCACCGAGAATAGGCAAATTCTCAAACTACACCCCCCTGACAGCACCAATTACTGAGGTATACCACCAAATAGCAGATCGAGGCATCATTCCGAAAGCACGGCAACTCAAAGAAAGGACAGGAGGCAACAAGACCCTTTACTGCGAATACCACCGAGGTTACGGTCACAGAACACAAAATTGTTTCGACCTTAAAGACGCCATTGAACAAGCCATACGAGACGGCAAACTCCCAGAATTCGCCAAAATCATCAGAGAACCAAGACGCACGGAGAGAGACAGATCGTCGGAGAGGGAAGGACGTAACCCGAGAACCCAAAAGCAACCCCCGAGGGAAAACCCAGAAGAAGATCCAACCATCATAGTAAACGTCATCACAGGCAAGGACATATCAAGAAAGTCAAAACTAACAATGAAGAAAGACCTCAAGATAATGGCGGTAAGGAACCAAGTCCCAACCTCCGCGGACGATAATACGATAACGTTCTTACCAGAGGACTGCCAACACGGCACCTCAGCCGAGGACGCTCCTTTCGTCATCTCAGCTAGAATCGGAACAGGACTCGTACGAAGAATACTGGTAGACACCGGGGCAGACTCAAACATCCTTTTTCGGGGAGCCTTCGATAAACTCGGACTCCGCAACGACAACCTCCAAACACACCGCCACGGCGTCACGGGACTCGGAGACAACTTCCTCAAACCAGACGGCTCAATCACACTTCCCATCACCATAGGAACGAGCAGCCAAAAGAAGACAATTCTATCTGAATTCGTAGTCCTAAAGGACTCCACAGCCTATAACGTGATTCTCGGAAGGAAAACAATCAACGACTTCTCCGCAGTTATCTTTACCAAATACCTCCTTATGAAATTCAGAACCGACGACGGCTCCGTCGGCACCATTCACGGAGACCGAGAAGTCGCAGCCGAATGCGACAACACCAGCCTAGCCCTAAGGAAGAAATCACGAGATGCGGCCGGTGTATTCCTAGCCGATCTGGATGCCCGACAAGACGGCCAACCCAGGCCGGAACCAGAAGGAGATATGGAAAAATTACAAATAGGGCCAACCAAGGATGAGTACACCTTCATTAACAGGAACCTACCATACGACCTCAAAGAGGAGCTCTCTCAACTCCTGAAACAAAATAGGGACCTGTTTGCATTCACACCGGCCGACATGCCGGGAATAAGCCCCGACCTAATGTCTCACCGTCTAGCCGTGGATCCCAAAGCTAAACCAATAGCACAAAGGAGAAGAAAAATGTCACCGGACCGAGCCACCGAGGTCAAAAAACAAGTTAAAGCCCTACTCGAGGCCAACTTTATCCGAGAACTCCCCTACACGACTTGGCTAGCCAACGTCGTACTGGTGAAAAAATCTAATGGGAAGTGGCGAATGTGCGTCGACTACACGGACCTCAACAAAGCTTGCCCGAAAGACGCCTTCCCCCTACCAAACATTGACGGATTGGTAGACGCTGCATCCGGTCACCGATACCTCAGCTTCATGGACGCATACTCCGGATACAACCAGATTCCGATGCACCGACCAGACGAAGAGAAAACAGCGTTCATCACCCCAGACGGGACGTACTGTTACACAGTAATGCCCTTCGGCCTAAAAAACGCTGGAGCAACCTATCAAAGACTAGTTAACAAGATATTCCGAGACTTATCCGGTAACAAATTAGAAGTCTACATAGACGACATGCTCGCCAAGACCGAATCCGGCGAACAACTAACCGACGACCTCAAAGTCATAATGAACACCCTACGAAAGCACCAGATGCGGCTCAACCCGGCAAAATGCGCCTTCGGAATGGAGGCAGGAAAGTTTCTCGGCTTCATGATTACGCAACGCGGAGTTGAAGCAAACCCAGAAAAATGTCGCGCCATCCTCGAGATGACGAGCCCCAAAAACCTCAAAGACATCCAAAGGCTTACCGGCCGACTAACGGCGTTGTCACGATTTCTCGGGGCTTCGGCCCAAAAAGCGACCCCCTTCTTCAAACTAATGAAAAAAGAAGCCCCCTTCAAGTGGGAGACGGAATGTGAAGAAGCATTTCAACACTTCAAAAAGGTCCTAGCGGAACCACCAATCCTCGCCAAACCCCAGACGGGGGAAACACTTTACCTATACCTCTCCATAACGGAAGAGGCGCTCGCAGCAGCACTCGTCCGTGAAAACGAGAAAAAGGAACAAAAACCCATATACTTCATAAGCAAAGTCCTACAAGACGCGGAAGCCCGCTACTCACGCTTAGAAAAGCTAGCTTTCACACTCCTTACGGCCTCCCGACGCCTACGACAATACTTCCAAGCTCATCCCGTGACGGTTCGAACCGACCAAGCGGTCAAACAGGTGTTACAGAAACCCGACCTAGCTGGAAGAATGCTAGCGTGGTCCATTGAACTATCTCAATTCCAGATCAAATTCGAACCCCGGAATGCGATCAAAGCACAAGCTATGGCCGACTTCATCGCCGAGATGACCCCGGGAAAGCTCACCCCCGAATCATGGAAACTACATGTCGACGGCTCATCAAACTCCACCTACGGAGGCGCCGGAGTCATACTCGAAAATCAAGACGGAATCACGATCGAGCAGTCAGTACGATACGAATTTCCAGTATCGAACAACCAAGCAGAATACGAGGCCCTCTTGGCAGGCCTATCCTTAGCCCAGGAAGTCGGAGCAAAGGTCCTAGAAGTAAATACCGATTCACAAGTAGTCAGTTCCCAGATTAACGGAGACTACCAGACACGAGACCCCCTACTCCAACAATACCTCGCTAGGGTAAACAAACTAAGAGAAGGATTCGAACACGTCACCATACGGCACGTCCCCAGGGAACGAAATGCCAGAGCAGATCTACTCTCCAAACTGGCCAGTACCAAACCCGGACACGGTAACAAATCGTTAATCCAGGGAGTCGTTAAGACACCCTCCGTGTCAACAACAACCAATGCTCACCTAACAATTTCGAACCAGGGATCTTGGACCTACCCGATCCTGCAATACCTCCTCGATGGAACACTACCACTAGATCCCAGAGAGGAAAAGCGAATAAAGAGGGAAGCCGCCAACTATACCATTGTCGCAGGACAGCTATACAGACGCGGATTCTCGCAACCCCTGCTCAAATGCATCGAACCCGAGAACACGGAGTACATACTCCGAGAAATCCACGAAGGCTGCTGCGGTCACCACGTCGGAGGCAAGACCTTAGCCCAAAAAATCATCAGAGCAGGCTACTTCTGGCCCACGGTCATCCGAGATTCCATGCAAGTAGTTAAAAACTGCGATAAATGCCAAAGACACGCCAATATCCACCAAGCCGCACCGCACCAGCTCAGCACTATATCGGCAGAGCGGCCATTCGGCACTTGGGGCATCGACCTCGTCGGACCCTTCCCTACGGCACCTGGCCAACTCAGATACCTCATCGTCGCCATAGACTACTACACTAAATGGATCGAAGCCGAACCTCTGTCCACCATAACGGCAACCCAATGCCGAAAATTCCTCTGGCGTCAGATCGTCACCCGATTCGGGATCCCCGAGATCGTCATCTCGGACAACGGAACCCAATTCACCGACAAAAAATTCAGAGAATTTTTAGAAGGACTGCGCGTATCCCACCGTTTCAGCTCGGTAGAACATCCCCAGACAAACGGACAGGTGGAATCCGCAAACAAAATAATCGTCAAAGGACTTAAAAAGCGGCTCGACGAAGCCAAAGGGCTATGGGCCGACGAACTCGGGTCGGTCCTATGGTCATACCGAACCACACCCCAAACGACAACAGGAGAAACACCTTTCCGACTAACATACGGCGTCGAGGCGGTCATCCCGGTTGAAATCGGAGACCCAAGCCCCAGGAAAACGGTAGGAGGTAACGACGAAGAAGCAGAACGAGACCTCATTGACGAAACCAGAAGCATAACTCATCTCAGGGAGCTAGCCCTCAAGCAAAGAATCAGCCTGAGATACAACCACGGAGTCATCCGGCGAGAATTCGCGGCCGACGACCTCGTCTTACGACGAAACGATATCGGTCCCCCGACCCCAGGAGAAGGGAAGCTCACCCCCAACTGGGAAGGACCATATAGAGTCAAGGCTGTAATCGGAAAAGGAGCATACAAACTCGAACGGCTCAACGGCGTCGAAGTCCCAAGAACGTGGAACGCCGCCAACTTGCGACGATACTACGCCTAGACCAACCTACAAAGGACGCACCCTCGTCCTCATTTCTGTTTTCATACTTCTCCTACCAGTTTACAAATTTTGAGATTTTATTTCCCATCTAAGTTTTAAACTCGGGTACTCTTTCCCACCACCAACGGAGGGTTTTAACGAGGCCCGACCATCAATAAAGATTCCATTAGAACGGCTATTTCTATTTTCTTTAGTATCCCAGAAACGGAACAAAGACACGGCCGCAACTGGGGGACTGATCACCCCCCAGGCCCAAAAACGCGGATATCCACAAAAGAACCCGACCAAACGACGGTCCGGGGAAACAAACGAAATACACACGAAATAGTCTAAAACGGAATGCATAATTGGCCCGGACGGCCCAAAAACAACAAAACGGAACATACAAAAGGCCCGAACGGCCGACAAGTACCACTAAAACGAGAATAAAAGTGTTCCAAAATCAAAATACACGGCCCCCGGCCATCCAAAAATATCCAAAAGCACAAGAAAAAATCCAAAGAGATAAAAAGTAAAAACTACTCGAGGTCAACGATCTGGCCATCACGAACTGTCTTGAAGGCCCCCATCACGGACACATCCACACCAGGAGCCAGCACTGAAGCTTGAGCTCTCATCGTTTCCTCGGTAGCCGCAATTGCGTCCTTGGCATCAGCTAGCAACTCCGTCTTCTCCCTCCTCAAGGCAGCAACCTCGGCCTTTAGAGCCTCCGACTCGGCAAGAAGCATGGCAGCCTGAGAACCTACATCGGAAGCCCGCTGCCGCTCCTCTGCCAACTGAGAGAGAAGCGAAGTTTCAACCTCGGCAAGTCGAAGGATCTCTGACCCAGCCTCCTCAGAAGACTTCACAGCCCTCTCCCTCGCAGCCTCAAGTTCCCCCTTCAACTTGGCTACCTCAGCATGAGAATGACGAAGCTTCTTGTCCAGCAAACCGACCTGAGCCATCACAGGCTCAGCCTTCCGAACAACAACGGCAGATCGGAGGAGGGCACGATACACCGACTTGGCCTGGAACGAAACGTCGCAGCCATCAAAAAACGGCTCCGTTCCAGGCATCAAGTGCTGATCAATAAAACCCGGGGCATCGAAACGTCGATCCATCACACTGGGCACAAGACCCTCATCCTCAAAAGTTTCACTGCTCGGGTCCTCAGGCCTTTTCCTCTTCCGAGAAGCCTCAGCAGCCGTCACCACGACGACTTCAGGAGAGTTTGCAGGGCCAGGGGAAACTTGAGCATCAGCCCGTGCACCCAAGGAAATCACCTCCTGAGAAACTGGCTGAGATTCCACGGCAGGATTAGAAACAGGAGTAGCCGGGGACGACGACCCCTCTTCCTGGGCCATCGCCGCCTTCAGACGCGCCAAGGACGTCAAACCACCAGCCATCTCAACTGCAAAGGAAACAAGAGACAAAAAATCCAAGTTACGAAGACGGGAAACAAAACATAAAAAATAATAAAGAACAAGCACACGCGACACACACCAACATACGACCGGCAAGCAACCGGATCGCCCATCACGTCCCGAGGATTAAGAGGACGCTCCCCAAATAACTGCCACAAGACAAGAGCGATATCCCGCTCCTCCGAAGACAAGAACTCCTTCGAAACACGAGTAAACACAGACGGACCAGCCTTAAAGTTCCAGTAAGTGGGGAACCGACGCTCACCCTCCAGCGTCAACCAAAAGGGGTGATGTCCCCCCGCGGGACGAACCTTAAAATAACCACTCTTAAAACCGTGGAAGGAGTCTTCATACAAACCGAAGATCCGACGATGGGGCTGAGCTCGGAAAGACACATACCCCTTTTTATGCTTCCCCTCCTTAGTCGGAAGAGTGCACAAGAAAAGGAAAAGAAAAACGTTTACTGAAGCAGGCAACTCTAAAAAATCACAAACGAGCTCAAAAGATCGTATTGCCGCCCAGCTGTTCGGATGTAGCTGAGACGGCGCCACGGAGCACCGATTTAACAATTGCTGAACAAAAAGAGAAAAGGGAAGCCGAACACCAAGCCGGGTGAACATCGCCTCATACACCCACATCCAATCCGGCACTGACGGGGAGTCAAGGTTGGTATAGCAAACCCTCTCGTCAACCCCAGAGAGGGCAAGCTCGTAGTGGCGTTCGGCATCGCCACCCCCACAAACAGCCCCTTCATCACGGAGCCGTTGGAGGTCCGCCTCCGTCATCCGCGACGGCGTCCCCCAAACATCACTGGTGACCCAGGAAAAAAGGTCAGGGACACCCCCCGCCGGGGCCACCGGAGCCCTCACACCCTCCATCCGTCGGCGAGCCATACCTAAAATATCGACGAGCACCACCGTCAGCCAAACCTTACGGCAGAAAACGACGGCGGGTAAAAAACCAAAAATACCGCCACCGCACACCACCAATTATACGATGGCACTCGCCCCAACCCTACTCTAGGAACCCAACAGAACTATCTAAACCACCATACAAACACCACAAAACTACTCTAAAACAGCTACACTTAGCAAAAACAAAAAACAAAATGCTGCAGAAAATAAAGCAGAAGAAAGCAAAAAACAAAGGAAATGCTAACCTGATAAATCGAAGGAAGACAACCCCAAGGAAAGACGCCGCAGAAGAAGACCAACCAAAACCAAAGAAAGCGAAAATGAAGAATGGGAAACGCTGCAACTAGAAAAGAGAAGCAATAAGAGAAGTAAAAGCAGAACGAGGGAACTAAAGGAGGAAAACCAAAACGGTTTTTGAAAGAAGTACAACGACGAAAAAACCCTTAGAAAGCAAAGCAAACACAAGGGCAAAAAAGAAAAAGCACAACCTGCAATAAATACCCCCTCGAAAAAAGGTAACGCCTCGAAGAACGCAACAGACGCGACTGATACGGAAGAGTCACGTCAGACCTAAACGGTCAGACGAATCTTCCACAACACGGAGACCGAGGCACCGACCTCATCTCAACGAAACCAGACGGGCACCCGAGAATAATCGAGCCCATAACAAACGTCTCCCAGCGACAGACCGACCTCGCTCGCCCTCCCGCTGCGGGGGCAACTGTTACGGATCCGACCCACGGATCCCCGCATACCCGGTTACCCGAGGACAACCCGCTTTGACACGGAGGCCCAAATACCGGCCCTTCAAAGCCTCTAACCCAAATATCTCTCTTATCCTAACCAAATAAAGATAAGATAAGATATTCACCGTCACCTATAAATAAGAGGACCCAGGTCCCCCCAGGTATTCATTCATTCCACACACTTTCTACCTCTTAGATCCATTCTGACTTGGGCGTCGGAGTGTCTTTGCAGGTACCCCCCCCCATTGCTCCAAGTCAAGCGACCCGGCTCCAGCACTGTCCGCGGGTTCCCGATCCACTCTTCAACCCGTACCAGAGACATCTCGTACAATTAATATTTTTATACTAAAAAAATATCAATTTATACTATTTATATATTTTTTTACTACTAATAAATAAATAAGTATTTAATTACACTATTATTCTTATTGTCTTAGATGATAACTTAAGTTATTTATTTTGTATGTTAAATAATATTTTGTATGTTAAATTTATTAAATATTAAGATGAAAAAATTGTTCAATAAATTATACAAATAGTCATTATAAAAAAAAAATTATATATCATATATAATAATCCTATATATATATATATATATATATATATATATATATATATATATATATATATATATATATATATATAGTGTTATGTATATATTAAGATTATCTATTTTAATTATGTGAATAATTATTATTATTTTCACTTTTTCATTACATTAGAAAATAATATTTAAGACTAAAAAAAGAGATAATTAATTTTTTTAATTTAAATTAAAAAATATCTTGTAAATATATCTAACTTTTATATATGCTAAGTGTTATAGTATTAAATAGTATAGTATTTGCTATAATAATGACTCAAAATATTAATTCAAGATATATTTGGACCTAATAAGATCTCAATGCAAGCAAGATCAACTAAAATCCATTGTTAGGATCCCAAATCCGACTTATTAGGTTCATTACCTTAAAGGCCCAATGCAGATGAAGTCCATGTGTCCCTTCTTAAATCGGCTCATATTGAATCTCCGTTACTAGTTAGATATGGTAATGAGTACTCAAGAGAGCGTGAGAAGCCCCATTTCCATCCCTCACTCCTATTTAAAAAAAAATGTCCTTGTTTCTTCTCCGTCATTGCAAGTTCCTGCTTAATTACCCCTTAGGGAACGCAGATCTTCTCGAGTATCTACGAATATTCTTGAAAAATTTTGAAAAAAATTAACAAAAAAAAATATAATATAATAATCATAAAATAATCAATTCAATATAATTCAACATAATTTATAACATATTCGTTATGAAAAATAACATTTCAAAAGGAGAAAACATAAAAATATATTTCAACATAATAACATAAAATAATTCTTTGAAACTATATTGAGCAACGTAGTGACGAATTTGAGAGGCAGAAAAAGTGAGTTAGAGAGAGAGAGAGAGAATTGAGGCTGAGAATGAGTCTAGAAGAAAAAGAAAATTTTCGAATTGGAGGCAGAAAATAGGGTTACTAAATTCAAGAAATGGATTTATGTATATATAAATTAGGATAAATTAATAATTTTATATTCACGTATATTTAATAGGTTCCATGGAAGTACTTATGTTTGTGTCCTCATTAGGAGTGGCAAACGGAAAAATCTGCCCTGTCTCGCTAAAAGTCTGCCATCTGGTGGGCTGGCCTGTCCCCCCAATAAGGCGATCCTAAATTTCTCTCCCGTCCCGCCTAATGGTAGGCTGGTGGACTCTTTTTTTTTATAAACCATTAAATATTAAACAATATATATAACTTCACAACAATTTCAATAAATTTATAATTTCTAAAAATATAAAAAAATATAATTTTTAAATTCACATACGTTAAAGTCTTTATAATTATAAATATGTAATAAACATAATTATAAACCAAATTTTTTGAAACAAAATAATAAAACCAACATTGTCAAAAGTAAAATAAATATTATCCAAAATATATAATTAAACATCTTCAATTTTATAATCAATCAAACATAAAATATAATCCAAAATATAACTTAGAACATCTTCAATTATCATCTTCATCCTCTTATAGATCAATAACATCATAAAAATTTGTAAAAAAATGGCCCTGACAAAATAAAAGCTTGGTTCAGCGGGGAAGTTTACCCCGCCAAAGCCCCGCTCCGCCAAAACCCATGGATTAGGCAGTGCGGGGGTAGGCGGGCTTTTTAAGTTTAGCGGTCTCAAATTTTCAGTCCAACCTACTTTTTTGGTGGGTTATGCGGGTCAGCCTGACGGGTTTCAGCCTGTTTGCCACCCCTAGTCCCCATCCATTTTTGCATGGCAGGTCATGAGGATTTCACGAGTCCCCATCTAGTCCCAAAACGCAAGTAATTCCTGCAAATACATGCTTTGGTTATTTTTGTGATCATTGCTATTGCTAGAATTTATTGGTTCGTGATGTGGAGCTATTCTAGCCACTCAATAAATTCTCAGATAATCAAAGTTTAGGTTATATCATTTTTATAAAGTCACATGTATCCTTGTTATAACAATATAAATAGAAGATAAATGGATAAACACTAAGCTATTATTTGGATATAAATTAAACAGAATAACATATAATAATAAAGAAACAATTAAATCCAAAAAAGTTATAGAACACCTATCATATACTATGACTATTAGTATTGAAAAAGTTTTAACCATTTAGTCTTTTATTAGCTAGCTATCTTTTTATCTACTCTACACATTGTCTACGAATATATTAAGAACTAAACCTATTCTTTAACCTTTCAAAATTCCATATATTCTTACCAAACACAATATTATTATGCTTTTTTTCTTTATAGAAACCATTGAATGGAAGAACCATTGGTAAAAAGATGAGGTTCTCTTATAATATGTATGACTTTTTATGAAAATAAAATAAAAATAAAAAGCATGAAATAATATTGTGTATATTTAAGTTAATTTTAATCTTTTTTAATAACTGATAAACAATGACAGTTAATACAGATTGGATATGTTTTGAGTATGCTATACATTTTATGATTTTTGTTCTAAATTGAGACATTTTCAATCTATAATATTTGTCAAACAAATAATTAATGAAATACTCATCCGTACCTTCTCATTTTGAATATATTTATACATAAAAAAGAGTTAAAATAGCAAAAGCGATAAAAGTGATGATTTTTATAATTTTGTGTGGCTATTTATATATAGAAGACTAGAAGACCATGATTATCTAACAAAATTAATTTTATTTATTGCATTCAATTTGAATAAGTAAAAAATCATCTTATTTTCATTTAATTCTTAATTCACATTATTTAAATTTAACTCAATAAATATGATTTGATTTGATTTAATTAATAATGAAAAATGTAAACCCCGGTTAAATTAGTTAGTAAATTAGTTTTTAATAAGGAGGATTAAAAATGTGAATATTATATTAAATTAGGATAGAGCTCATCGAAACGAGAATTTTGACACCAATTTCGAAAAAAACGGTCTAAAATTGGACCGAACAAGCCGAACCGGTTGAACCGGACCCGAACCGGGCTGTCGGTCCAACCGGACCAATGTAACACCCTACCACTCAGAGCTTTACGCTTAAGTCGTAAAACAGAGGTGGTGTGGTATTACGATCTCTAAAATAAAATGTATATATATAATAGCAGAAGAATTATAATATGCTAGGAGCCTTGAAGAATAGAGGAAATAGAAATCGTGAAATAAAAGCGCAACGCTCGAGAAACGAGTTAACTTGCGTGCTAAGAAAGCTACCGCTGTCAAGTGTAAAGTAACCCAAAACAGGAACAGAGAGTCAAAGATACAAAATAACGAGCTCCTGACTCAGCCTGCGAAGTCAAGACTGGCCGGAGAATATACACACATATATACATATATATACATATCCAAAACCCAAATGTACATAAACAAAATCCTACCTCTCCATACACCTCTAGGAGGATAAAAAAGAATAAGTTATGTGGAGAGAAAGCTAAGTACATATGTATACATCATAGCATAACAAAATAACCCAGTAACCACTCCGCTTCAAGAGTCCAGACGCCTAACGAGATGCCTCTCGACCTGCATCTGAAAAACAACGATATAGTATGGAATGAGAACCGGAGGTTCTCAGTATGGTAAATGTGCCACACACATAATATATAAGGTCCTGGGAATGCCAGAGGCAATCCTAGAACGCCGACACTCAGATTATAGAGCTTAAAGTATTAAACAGAAGCCATAAAAGGTGGTTTACTAAGGATATTTAGACCTAACTTAACTTAACCTTAAATCTAAATCCCATTTTGCTATTCCTCCATACCTCCAACTCCATCATGAATTTCACAGACAGATAGACAGATAAAGGCAAACACAAGAAGGTTACAACTACTGCAGGTAACAAATACACATTTAGCATGGCAAATACAGATAGGCACACCCAATTAGAGCACAAGCAAGTAATTCAAGTAATATGCATATGATGCATGCCTGTCCTATGGCTGATGAGGCTCATCTGTCGGTTATCCAGCCAACCCGACAAGTCTGAATTGTCCTTAGACTGTCCCCCGACGTGCATCCCCAAGAGTCTATGCATAGATTTTTCTCAAATAATCAATATTGCTCAATGGAGGTAACATTCCCGGGAATTTATATAGTGCCCGGTCACACTTACGTCGTAGGGTCAACAGAGTATCGAGTTTTCAACCTGGTACACGTGGTGGCAAGCCACGGCACTTAATCCAGGGAATCTCGTATCTCAGATTATTCAAATTCATAAGCCATATAAATAATTCAATTATAATTCCTCAACATCCACATCATTCTCAATTGCATCTCATTCATCATCATACATTAAACATATTCAATCCTTATCCTTCATTATCACACCTCCCATTCCGTCCATAAATAGTTTCAATTCAAAACATAATTCATTCTTTTCTAAGAATCAAACTTCAAACTTAAAACATACTCACTTTCTTAATAACTCAAAATCAAACTATATAACATTTAAATCTAAATCTCTTTTAAATAATCATCTAAATAAAATCTCTAATTTTTTATAAGATTTCGGCAGCATCTCCTCTAAAACTCGGACTTTGCCACCCTTTTCGGGTCCAAACCTGCTTTCTTTTCAATTCAACATACCCTTCCTCATCATCATAACAATCACCACAATAAATCTACTTCAAATCAACAATTAAACTCATACAATATTCAAATCCAACAACCAAAATTCAACTAAGAATCATAGTTTACAAATCCTAGGCTTTTAACACAAATACCTCAAATCAATAATTCACCAAATCGTTAGTTAATAACTAATTATCCAATAAACTTCAACCAAATATATATATTCATCGACAAATTACTAAACATTAAGCATACACCCGCATTCCAACTTATCCTATGGTCATCTAGCCTAAGTTTTCACAGAACATTATATATTAAATGCAAGAAACCTAAACCATACCTCAGCCGATTCCCACGTAACGACCAAAGCTATTTATTCAAACCAAGACAGCCCCTCAAAACTCAACTAATCCGCTTTCTCCAAGTTCCAGTATTCACAATTTCAAGCTCCAATTATTTATTTTCAACCTAATACACATTCATAATACATATATACCCAATTTAATACTCAAAGCTCAAATTAAATGAAATTAAAATGGAATTATAATTTTCTCACCTTACCCAAGCTTCACATAAGCAAGAGTGAACGTTTTTCTCAAGCTAATTGGATCCTAAAACATCAAAGAGTAAAGAAATTTAATACCTCCACTTAATTTCCCAAAAATTGGGGAAGAAGAGGCTGAGAATAAAAGAATAATTTACCTATGAAATTGTTCCGGTAGAAATGTAGAGCTCAACGCGGTGGACGCGTGGCCACAAACGGTGCGGCGATCGGAGCTCGGACGGAGGAGTTACGGCAAATTGAATTTACCGTAAGGGTTGGAAACGTTCTTCGTTTCTCTCTTCCCCTAAATGTGTTTCACGCTGCCTCTGCTGAATGGGGAAGAAGAGAGGCTTGGATTCATTAAATGCTGGGCCGGTTGGGCCCACGGGTCCGGTTTGGGCCCGGTTCAACCGGTTCGGCCCGTTCGGTCTAATTTTGGACCGATTTTTCCGAAATTGGTATCAAAATTCTCGTTTCGACGAGCTCTATCCTAATTTAATATAATATTCACATTTTTAATCCTCCTTATTAAAAATTAATTTATTGAATAATTATTTACTAATTTAACCGGGGTTTACAACCAACATATTAAATGAGCACGAAGCTCATTTCCTTCACAACACGCAATAGAGGCAGCAGCGCTCCAGGGAAGAAAAAGAAGGGAAAACATTCCCGAAACACTTACGGTGAGTTCCTGCTCCCGTAACTTCTCCGTCCGAGCTCCGATTGCCGCACCGTTTGCGGCCACGCGTTCACCGCGTCGAGCTCTACATTTCTACCGGAACAATTTCTTTGGTAAGCTACTAATCACTTCCAGCCATTCTTTTCCCCCAATTTTCAAATAATTGGAAGAGATGTTGAATTCCTTTGATTTCTGATGTTTTAGGATCCAATTAACTTGAGGAAAACGTTTACTCTTGCTTATGTGAAGCTTGGATAAGGTGAGGATACCATAATTCTATTTTAATTTTACTGAATTTGAGCTTTGAGTATTAAATTGGGTATATATGTGTTATAAATGTGTATTAGGTTGTGAATAAATAATTGGAGCTTGAAATTGTGAATACTGGAACTTGGAGGAAGCGAATTAGTTGAGTTTTGAGGGGTTGTCTTGGTTTTGAATAAATAGCTTTGGTCGTTACGTGGAAATCGGCTAAGGTATGGTTTAGGTTTCTTGCATTTAATATATAATGTTCTGTGAAAACTTAGGCTAGACGGCCATTGGATAAGTTGGAATGCAGGTGTATGTTTAATGTTTAGTAATTTGTCGATGAATATATTTGGTTGAAGTTTATTGGATAATTAGTTATTAATCTTGGATGGTGAATGTTATTGTTGATGAACATGGTTGGTTTAGTGCTAATGATTTGGTGAATTATTGATTTGAGATATTTTGTGTTAGAAGCCTAGGATTAGTGAACTATGATTCTTAGTTGAATTTTGGTTGTTGGATTTGAATATTGTATGAATATAATTGTTAATCTGAAGTAGATTTATTGTGGTGACTATTATGATGATGAGGAAGGGTATGTTGAACTGAAAAGAAAGCAGGTTTGGACCCGAAAAGGGTGGCAAAGTCTGAGTTTTAGAGGAGATGCTGCCGAAATTTTATAAAAAATTAGAGATTTTATTTAGATGATTATTTAAAAGAGATTTAGATTTAAAGGTTATATGGTTTGATTTTGAGTTATTAAGATAGTGAGTATGTTTTAAGTTTGAAGTTTGATTCTTAGAAAAGAATGAATTATGTTTTGAATTGAAACTATTGATGGATGGAATGGGAGGTGATATAATGAAGGATAAGGATTGAATATGTTTAATGTATGATGATGAATGAGATGCAATTGAGAATGATGTGGATGTTGATGAATTATAATTGAATTATTTATATGGCTTATGAATTTGAATAATCTGAGATACGAGATTCCCTGGATTAAGTGCCGTGGCTTGCCACCACGTGTACCAGGTTGAAAACTCGATACTCTGTTGACCCTACGACGTAAGTGTGACCGGGCACTATATAAATTCCCGGGAATGTTACCCCCATTGAGCAATATTGATTATTTGAGAAAAATCTATGCATAGACTCTTGGGGATGCACGTCGGGGGACAGTCTAAGGACAATTCAGACTTGTCGGGTTGGCTGGATAACCGACAGATGAGCCTCATCAGCCATAGGACAGGCATGCATCATATGCATATTACTTGAATTACTTGCTTGTGCTCTAATTGGGTGTGCCTATCTGTATTTGTCATGCTAAATGTGTATTTGCTACCTGCAATAGTTGTAACATTCTTGTGTTTGCCTTTATCTATCTATCTGTCTGTGAAATGCATGATGGAGTTGGAGGTATGGAGGAATGGCAAAAATGGGATTTAGAATTACGGTTAAGTTAAGTTAGCTCTAAATATCCTTAGTGAACCACCCTTTATGGCTTCTGTTTAATACTTTAAGCTCTATAATCTGAGTGTCGGTGTTCTAGGATTGCCTCCGGCATTCCCAGGACCTTATATATTATGTGTGTGGCACCTTTACCATACTGAGAACCTCCGGTTCTCATTCCATACTATGTTGTTGTTTTTCAGATGCAGGTCGAGAGGCATCTCGTTAGGCTTCTGGACTCTTGAAGCGGAGTGGTTACTGGGATATTTTGTTATGCTATGATGTATATATATGTACTTAGCTTTCTCTCCGCATGACTTATTCTTTTTGATCCTCTTAGAGGTTTATGGAGAGGCAGGATTGTGTATATGTACTTTTGGGTTTTGGATATGTATGTATATATGTGTAAATATTCTCCGGCCAGTCTTGACTTCGCAGGCTGAGTCAGGAGCTTGTTATTTTGTATCTTTGACACTCTATTCCTACTTCTGTTATCTTATGTTTGACAGTTACAGTTTTCTTAGCACGCAAGTTAACTCGTTCCTTGAGCGTTGCACTTTTATCTTGCGAATTTTATTTCTCCTATTCTTCAAGGCTCCTAGCATATTATAATTCTTCTACTATTATATGTACTCATTCTATTTTAGAGGTCGTAATACCACACCACCTCTGTTTTACGGCTTAAGCGTAAAGCTTAGTGTGGTAGGGTGTTACATTATGGTATCAGAGCAGTTCGTTCCTATAGAGCCTGAAAGACGGACTGATTGTGCTTCTGTGCATTCTCTGTATATGTGTGTATGTGCTATTAGGATATCTGATTGATATAAATGGCATAAACGTTTGTGAGCATGCATTTGGAACTAAAGCATTAAACCTGCGATATTAAGACTGATCAACTTAATATCACTTGTTTAGTGCGTATAAGAACCAGATGTCGACTCGCGGACGCGGTCGCGGACGAGGTAGAGGTAGGACAGGCACCGTTACTCCTGTACCCACAGGGACTGATCCAGTAGACTTTATGGCTGCCTTGGGAAATATGGCTGCAGCTATGCAGGCAACAGCTGAGGCACTAGGTAATAAGATAAACCAGGGTAATCACGGGAACAATAATGATGAGGATGGTCCTATGACACTTGCTATATTTCTGAAAGTTCGCCCTCCAACTTTTAGGGGAACCTCAAATCCCACTGATGCAGATAATTGGATTCAAGCTATGGAACGGTCGTTGCAGGCCCAACAGGTTCCTGAGAAGTAATGGGTTGAATTTAGAACTTATCAACTGCAAGGTGAGGCTCAGTATTGGTGATAGGGGACACAATGTATCCTGCAGGCAGGTGACGCTGTAATAGTCGGGAGATTGGTTATTTAAGAATCATGTTTTGCTTGATTGTTTTGAGAAGCCAGTACAGTTTATGCCAGAAGGGTCAGAAGCACCGGTTGTGGTGAATAGTTACTATTTAAATTCTATGATAGTAAACTGTTATGGAACCGAATGTCAGGGTATTATGTTATTAACTGCGGGAGTATCAGGTGATGATCAGAGTTTAGAGCAGATTCCCGTTGTATGTGAATTTTCAGATGTGTTTTCAGATGATATTAATGAATTTCCACCTAATCGGAAAGTTGAATTCGAAATTGAGTTGGTGCCTGGAGCCGGTCCGATTTCAATTACTCCTTATAGGATGTCACCTTTAGAAATGGCTGAACTAAAAGCTCAGCTGGAAGATCTGTTGGGTAAGCATTTTATCCGACCAAGTGTTTCTCCGTGGGGAGCGCCAGTGTTACTGGTAAAGAAGAAGGATGGGAGTATGCGGCTGTGTGTCGATTATCGGCAATTGAATAAGATCACTGTGAAGAATAAATATCCGTTGCCTAGAATCGATGATCTAATGGATCAGCTACAGGGTGCCAGTGTGTTTTCTAAGATTGACCTGCGATCCGGATATCATCAGATAAGGGTTAGAGACGAGGATATTCCGAAAACTGCTTTCAGAACCCATTATGGTCATTATGAGTATACAGTGATGTCTTTCGGGTTAACTAATGCCCCGGCAGTATTTATGGATTATATGAACAGGGTTTTTCGACCGTATCTGGACAAGTTTGTTATTGTCTTCATTGATGACATTCTTGTTTATTCTAAGACTGAAGAGGAACATGCTGATCATTTGCGAACTGTGCTGCAAATTCTGAGAGACAGGAAGTTATATGCTAAGTTATCTAAATGTGAGTTCTGGAAGAGTGAAGTGAAGTTTCTCGGCCACGTGGTGAGTAAGCAGGGGATAGCTGTGGATCCTGCTAAGGTGGAAGCAGTGATGAATTGGGAGCGACCAACTTCAGTGACAGAGATCAGAAGTTTCTTAGGTTTAGCGGGGTATTATCCCAGATTCATTAAAGGATTTTCACAGTTCGCCTTACCTTTAACTAAGTTGACTAGGAAGGATACACCTTTTATCTGGACTCCAGAATGTGAAGAGAGTTTCCAGGCATTGAAGCACAGGTTTACTACTGCACCTGTATTGGTATTACCTGAACCAAGTGAATCGTTTGAAGTGTATTGTGATGCATCTCTGAAAGGGTTGGGGTGTGTTTTGATGCAGCACCAGAATGTTGTAGCATACGCCTCACGGCAGTTAAGGCCGCATGAGATGAACTACCCGACACACGATTTAGAACTTGCTGCTGTTGTGTTTGCTTTAAAGATTTGGAGGCACTACCTCTATGGTGTTAAGTTTCTTGTTTTTTCAGACCATAAGAGTTTGAAGTATCTTTTTGAGCAGAAAGAGTTGAATATGCGTCAGAGGAGGTGGATGGAGCTTCTGAAAGATTATGATTTTGAATTGAATTATCATCTAGGAAAAGCGAACGTTGTGGCGGACGCCTTGAGTCGAAAATCTTTATATGCAGCTTGGATGATGCTACGGGAAGAAGAATTACTAAAGGCATTTCAAGGTTTGAAGTTGGGAATTAGAGAAGAATCTGGAATTTTGTGTTTGAGTCAGTTGCAGATTTCAAGTGATTTTAAATCAGAACTTCTGAAGGCTCATCAAGATAGTGAAGCGTTACGTAAGGTACTACCAGCAGTTGAACAGGGAAAACAGTGGAGAATGTCAGAAGGTCATGATGGTTTATGGAGGTTCAAGAACCGGATTATTGTGCCTGATGTTGGAGACCTGCGACAAAGTATCTTGAAGGAAGCTCATAAGAGCGGGTTTTCAATTCACCCAGGGAGCACTAAAATGTATCAGGATCTGAAAGCGATGTTCTGGTGGCCAGGTATGAAGAATGATGTGGCATTGCATGTATCTAAATGTTTAACGTGTCAGAAGGTTAAGATTGAGCATCAGAGACCATCAGGGACCCTTCAGCCTTTGGAGATTCCACAATGGAAATGGGAGAGTATCGCAATGGATTTTGTGATAGGTTTGCCTAGAACCCGATCTAGTTGTGACGCTATTTGGGTGGTTGTGGATCGACTAACAAAATCAGCTCATTTTCTTCCTATCCGAATAAGTTGCACAATGGAGGAATTGGCTCGAATGTATATCAAAGAGATTGTCAGGTTGCATGGTGTGCCTTCTACTATCATATCTGACAGAGATCCTCGTTTCACATCAAGATTCTGGGGAGCTTTTCAGCGTGCATTTGGGACTTAGTTAAGCTTGAGTACTGCGTATCACCCTCAGACAGATGGTCAGTCAGAAAGAACTATTCAGACCTTGGAGGATATGCTAAGGGCTTGTGTTTTGGACCAGCCTGCGAGTTGGGATCGGTATATGCCATTGATAGAATTTGCTTATAATAATAGCTATCATGCGAGCATCGGAATGGCTCCATATGAGGCTCTGTATGGCAGAAAATGTCAGTCTCCACTATGTTGGTATGAAACTGGAGAAAGGAGTTTATTAGGGCCTGAAATGATAGCTGAAACGACTGAGCAGATAAAGAAGATTCGTAGTCGAATGCTTATAGCCCAAAGCCGCCAGAAGAGCTATGCTGATCAGAGGCGAAAGCCTTTGGAATTCGAAGAAGGAGAACATGTCTTTTTGAAAGTTACACCAACCACTGGCGTGGGAAGAGCTATTAAGACCAAAAAACTGAATCCTCGTTATATTGGACCGTTTGAGATTCTGAAGAGAATTGGGCCAGTGGCTTATAGAATTGCCTTACCGTCATACCTTTCGAATTTGCACGATGTATTTCATGTATCACAGTTTCGGAAGTATACTCCTGATGCAAGTCATGTTCTAGAACCAGAACCAATCCAAGTGAGAGAAGATCTAACACTTCCAGTAGCCCCGGTAAGAATTGATGACACCAGTGTTAAACAATTACGAGGAAGGGAAGTATCATTGGTAAAAATAGCTTGGAGTCGAGCTGGTATCGAGGAACATACCTGGGAACTCGAATCAGATATGCGAAAGGACTATCCAAATCTCTTTTCAGGTAACTAGATTTGAATTTTGAGGGCAAAATTCTTTATTAGGTGGGTAGGATGTAAACCCCGGTTAAATTAGTTAGTAAATTAGTTTTTAATAAGGAGGATTAGAAATGTGAATATTATATTAAATTAGGATAGAGCTCATCGAAACGAGAATTTTGACACCAATTTCGAAGAAAACGGTCTAAAATTGGACCGAACGAGCCGAACCGGTTGAACCGGACCCGAACCGGGCTGTCGGTCCAACCGGACCAACATATTAAATGAGCACGAAGCTCATTTCCTTCACAACACGCAATAGAGGCAGCAGCGCTCCAGGGAAGAAAAAGAAGGGAAAACATTCCCGAAACACTTACGGTGAGTTCCTGCTCCCGTAACTTCTCCGTCCGAGCTCCGATTGCTGCACCGTTTGCGGCCACGCGTTCACCGCGTCGAGCTCTACATTTCTACCGGAACAATTTCTTTGGTAAGCTACTAATCACTTCCAGCCATTCTTTTCCCCCAATTTTCAAATAATTGGAAGAGATGTTGAATTCCTTTGATTTCTGATGTTTTAGGATCCAATTAACTTGAGGAAAACGTTTACTCTTGCTTATGTGAAGCTTGGATAAGGTGAGGATACCATAATTCTATTTTAATTTTACTGAATTTGAGCTTTGAGTATTAAATTGGGTATATATGTGTTATAAATGTGTATTAGGTTGTGAATAAATAATTGGAGCTTGAAATTGTGAATACTGGAACTTGGAGGAAGCGAATTAGTTGAGTTTTGAGGGGTTGTCTTGGTTTTGAATAAATAGCTTTGGTCGTTACGTGGAAATCGGCTAAGGTATGGTTTAGGTTTCTTGCATTTAATATATAATGTTCTGTGAAAACTTAGGCTAGACGGCCATTGGATAAGTTGGAATGCAGGTGTATGTTTAATGTTTAGTAATTTGTCGATGAATATATTTGGTTGAAGTTTATTGGATAATTAGTTATTAATCTTGGATGGTGAATGTTATTGTTGATGAACATGGTTGGTTTAGTGCTAATGATTTGGTGAATTATTGATTTGAGATATTTTGTGTTAGAAGCCTAGGATTAGTGAACTATGATTCTTAGTTGAATTTTGGTTGTTGGATTTGAATATTGTATGAATATAATTGTTAATCTGAAGTAGATTTATTGTGGTGACTATTATGATGATGAGTAAGGGTATGTTGAACTGAAAAGAAAGCAGGTTTGGACCCGAAAAGGGTGGCAAAGTCTGAGTTTTAGAGGAGATGCTGCCGAAATTTTATAAAAAATTAGAGATTTTATTTAGATGATTATTTAAAAGAGATTTAGATTTAAAGGTTATATGGTTTGATTTTGAGTTATTAAGATAGTGAGTATGTTTTAAGTTTGAAGTTTGATTCTTAGAAAAGAATGAATTATGTTTTGAATTGAAACTATTGATGGATGGAATGGGAGGTGATATAATGAAGGATAAGGATTGAATATGTTTAATGTATGATGATGAATGAGATGCAATTGAGAATGATGTGGATGTTGATGAATTATAATTGAATTATTTATATGGCTTATGAATTTGAATAATCTGAGATACGAGATTCCCTGGATTAAGTGCCGTGGCTTGCCACCACGTGTACCAGGTTGAAAACTCGATACTCTGTTGACCCTACGACGTAAGTGTGACCGGGCACTATATAAATTCCCGGGAATGTTACCCCCATTGAGCAATATTGATTATTTGAGAAAAATCTATGCATAGACTCTTGGGGATGCACGTCGGGGGACAGTCTAAGGACAATTCAGACTTGTCGGGTTGGCTGGATAACCGACAGATGAGCCTCATCAGCCATAGGACAGGCATGCATCATATGCATATTACTTGAATTACTTGCTTGTGCTCTAATTGGGTGTGCCTATCTGTATTTGTCATGCTAAATGTGTATTTGCTACCTGCAATAGTTGTAACCTTCTTGTGTTTGCCTTTATCTGTCTATCTGTCTGTGAAATGCATGATGGAGTTGGAGGTATGGAGGAATGGCAAAAATGGGATTTAGAATTACGGTTAAGTTAAGTTAGGTCTAAATATCCTTAGTGAACCACCCTTTATGGCTTCTGTTTAATACTTTAAGCTCTATAATCTGAGTGTCGGTGTTCTAGGATTGCCTCCGGCATTTCCAGGACCTTATATATTATGTGTGTGGCACCTTTACCATACTGAGAACCTCCGGTTCTCATTCCATACTATGTTGTTGTTTTTCAGATGCAGGTCGAGAGGCATCTCGTTAGGCTTCTGGACTCTTGAAGCGGAGTGGTTACTGGGATATTTTGTTATGCTATGATGTATATATATGTACTTAGCTTTCTCTCCGCATGACTTATTCTTTTTGATCCTCTTAGAGGTTTATGGAGAGGCAGGATTGTGTATATGTACTTTTGGGTTTTGGATATGTATGTATATATGTGTAAATATTCTCCGGCCAATCTTGACTTCGCAGGCTGAGTCAGGAGCTTGTTATTTTGTATCTTTGGCACTCTATTCCTACTTCTGTTATCTTATGTTTGACAGTTACAGTTTTCTTAGCACGCAAGTTAACTCGTTCCTTGAGCGTTGCGCTTTTATCTTGCGAATTTTATTTCTCCTATTCTTCAAGGCTCCTAGCATATTATAATTCTTCTGCTATTATATGTACTCATTCTATTTTAGAGGTCGTAATACCACACCACCTCTGTTTTACGGCTTAAGCGTAAAGCTTAGTGTGGTAGGGTGTTACAAAAAATATCTCGAGAACCTATTCTATATAGATTTATTATTTTAATGATTAATTAATTAATCTAATTAATTAATTACTACAGATAATTAGTATAATTAATTTGATTTAATAAATTAAAAAAAAATTAAAAAATACTAATAGAACATTAAAAGAAATAAATTAAAAAATACTACCAAATCACATTAATATAAATTATAATAAATTATGTGATATTTAAATATCTAATCAAATTAATTAGTTGATATAGTTAATTTATCATAATAAATTATATTTAATGATTTAAAAGAAATAATTCGCTAAACACTCTCATAAGCATGTCACGTCAACTCCATCATTAAGTGCAGAAACCTGATGTTTATATAATAGAATAGATAATAAATAGAATATATGAGAATATGATATGTGGCATATTTTAACTATGAAATTGGTATTATATAATAGATTTTTTCTGAATCCTTATTGCTTGTTCGTTGCAAATTTTACGTAATTACTTAATAATTTTCGCCTATAAAACTATCAACTACCTAATATTATGATTTAATTAATAAGAATGATGACATTAATATTTTTTCATAAGTCTTGTTATTATTTATAATTAGAAAATAACCATAAATAAATTTATTTCCTTAATGAACGTTAATGTTGTTGTCAAATTCTATATTACCTTTAAAATTTTAGCGTAATTGAGTCTAATTTTTACATTTTGAAATGAATTTAATCGAAAAAATTAATATGTAAATCACATTATTATTACAAAATTACTTTTTTAACATAATTAGTAGTGCTTATTTGAACCATTAAATTTAGCTTCTAATGATATTAAAGTCAACCTATTTTATTATCTTGTACCTTCAAAGAATTTACATGACTGACATAAAAATATAACAATTGAAAAAAAATTATTACAATGGGTATATTCATTTTAACAAATATTCTTCTATCTAATACTATAAAAAATACATCGGCCACTTTGAAAAATTGAAATATATTCACCAAACAAACAATCAATAAAACACTCATCCGTACTTTCTCATTTTGGGTACATTTATATATAAAATAAATGATACATAAAGAAAAAAAAAAAAGAAGAAGAAAAGAAGAGTTGAAATAGCAAAAGCGATAAAAATTACGATTCTTATAATTTTGTGTGGCCATTTATATATAGTAGACCAGATAATTATGATCATCTAACAAAATTAATTTATATTTATTACGCTCAACTTGAATAAGTAAGAAATTATCTTATTTTAATTTAGTTTTTAATTCACATGATTTGAATTTAGTTCAATATATATGATTTTATTTGATTTGATTTAATTATTAGTTAAAAATATCTCAGTTGCCTATTTTATTCATAGATTTATTATTTTAATGACTAATAAATTAATCAAATTAATAAATTAGTACACACAATAAATTTGGTTTAATAAATTAAAAAAAATAAATTAAAAAATACTAACAAAATATTAAAATAAATAAATTAAATAATATTACCAAATCAAATTGATATAAATTATAATGAATTATATGATATTTAAATATCTAATCAAATCAATTAGTTAATATAGTTAGTTTATCGTAATAACTTGTATTTAATGAGTTAAAAGAAATAAATAGGGAAATACTCTCAAAAGCATGCCACGTCAGCTCCATCATTAAATGTAGAAATATGATTTTTATATAATAGAATAGATACATTATTCATGAGCTAATTGTAATATAATTAAAATAAATTCATTTGAAAGAAAAAAAAAATAATGTGTAATCTTCATAAATTACAGTAGTTTCTTTATTTATGTATACGTATATATTAATTTTGTTAAATAATTCTAAATATTTTCTTATTTATACATACATATATATTAAGAGTAAATAGCCAAAATCATCCTTGAAAGATACTCCGATCTCTATTTTGGTCCTCGAAAGATAAAGATAATCAAAATCGTCCCCGAAAGATACATGATTGGTCACGTTAGTCCTTCCATTAGTTGGATGATGATGTGTCACGTTAAGTGTCACGTGGTATATGATGACGTGGAGGGCTAATGCCACGTGTCACAAGATGATTGGTTGACATGTCAGATCGGTGACACATGGCATGCCACGTATCAGTTTAGTGACACGTGGCATTTGACATGTAAAAAAGTTATTTATAATTAAAATAGTTCTTGAAAGTTCAGACGTAAGTCATTTCATCCCTAAAATTTTAAAAATTAATCAAATTAGTCCTTATATAATTTTTTTTTATTTTTTTTATAATATTAAATTTAAAATATTTTTTAATACTACTAATTTTAATAGAAATATAATTGACAATAAAAAAATTAGTAATTGTATCTTTTCTTCTTAAAAATTTGTTCAATAAAATTATCTCTCTCCTTTAATTCTTGTCAAAATCTCTCTTATTCTTTTCTATTCTAAAACATTTTTCTTACATTATTACATTTTGCTGGAATATATATATATACTCAAAATTAAAATGTATGTATTTGTTATCCTAAACAAAGTTATATGCTCAAAATAAAAATTTATGTATGTTAACCTAAATGAAAGTAATACCGTAATGAAAAACATACATAAATTTTTATTTTGAGCATATAACTTTGTTTAAGGTAACAAATACATACATTTTAATTTTGAGTATATATATATATATATATCAACAAAATATAATAATGTAAGAAAAAGGTTTTAGAATAGAAAAGAATAAGAGAGATTTTGACAAGAATTAAAGGAGAGAGATAATTTTATTGAACAAATTTTTAAGAAGAAAAGATACAATTACTAATTTTTTGATTGTCAATTACATTTCTATTAAAATTAGTAGTATCAAAAATATTTTAAATTTAATATTATCAAGAAAAAATAAAAAAAATTATATAAGGACTAATTTGATTAATTTTTAAAATTTTAGGTATGAAAATGACTTACGTATGAACTTTCAAGGACTATTTTGATTATAAATAACTTTTTTACATGTCAAGTGCCACGTGTCACTGACCTGATACGTGGCATGCTAGGTGTCACCGATCTGACATGTCAACCAATCATCTTGTGACACGTGGCATTAAGCCCTCCATGTCATTATATGCCACGTGGCACTTAACGTGACACGCCATCATCCAACTGACGGAAGGACTAACGTGACCAATCGTGTATCTTTCGGGGACGATTTTGATTATCTTTATCTTTCGAGGACCAAAATGAAAATCGAGTATCTTTCAGGGACGATTTTGGCTATTTACTCTATATTAATTAAAGTCACATTTATTAAATATTTTTTTATATATATATATATTATTCCACAATGCGTGCAATAAGCTTAATGTTTGATATTCATATATAGTCTCCAATTCCAACCTCATTCATATGCAAACTGTATACAATTTTTTTTTAATAGAGCAACTTTAATTTTTTGTTTTATTTTGTTCTTTAAATAGTGATATTTTATTTTATTTTTTTTTTATTTTAAGCACGTTTTTATTAAGAATTGCATTACTAATCCAAAATACAAAAAGAGAAAAAAAAGGTGATACATATATCCAAAAAAAAAACTTAAATATCAGAAAAAAGAAATTTTATATTAAAATATTTAAAAATAACATATCCAGTAAAAATAACCGTAATATATAAATTGAGGCAACAATTAAAATTTAAATTAATGTAAAACAAATCTAATCAAATACCAGTATTAGAACTAAATTATTTAAATAATATTTAATCTATTTTAGTCCTTAGACACGTATAGATTAGAGTTATTCTCGTAACGACAACCAACTGAAACATCATAAGTTTTGACATTTAGGATTCGTGCAAATTCAGACAATCCTCTTGTTAAATAAGCTTCATTATTCGCTATCCATGCAATACGGCAAGGTATAGAATTGTCACACTGAGAAACTAAACTAACCCTTATTCCCTCAATGGCATTGCATTGATGCAAAAGAAGGCCGATAATTTCTGAAAAAAAAATCATAATATGTTATAAAATTATTTTAATAACGAAAAACTTAAAATAAGAAAATTTAAATATATTACCAATAGTTGAAATTGCATAACCGAGTTTGACACGAATTTAGCAATCTCATTATGTACTCCACTTCAAAAATCTCCGGGCAGACGTAGAAAGCATGGAGGGGATAGAACTTGAACTTGGCCTACAAAGCTCCGTGGAAACAATTCCTCAATAAAAAATCGAGCTCCTCCCAAGAAAACTAATTTTACTCACATTCCATTAGATTGGTCATAATATGTGAATAGATCCAACCATCCTTTAGTAAAATAGAGTTTATTTACTGCCTCTTCTTTGGACGCTTACATTCATGTAGTTAGAACTCGAATCAGTGAATACAACTCGATGAGGTATATTTCATAGATGTGATGCATTATAAACGACTGTGGCAAAAGATAATCGCAATATAATATTATACGAAAAGAATAAGTTGGAGTAAGAACAATCATTAAATGATCAAAAGAATAATATAATAAAATGAGTATATAAAAAATACTATACAAAATTATAAATTGTACCTTAAAATGATCAATTTCGATGAAAAATGAAGAATACATTATATGAAGTAGTAAGAGAAGAATAATAAATTTAAAAAAATGAGTTGACTCTCAGATCTAGACTCATGTACCACAAAAAAAAAACTCTATATATAGACTTTATTAAAAAAAATATAAATTAGTTATTATTAAGGTAATTTTTTATTATATTATGTTAGTTATACATCATATATTTGTTTAATTAAAATTATATGACTTTATCATATCATATTATTATTAGAATCATGATTTTTTATCATGAATAGAGTAATCCGGACCAACTTCATATCGTTATCATACCATATTATTATTATTATTATTATTATTATTATTATTATTATAAATGGATCATTAAGGCAACAATTTGTCATTAATAAAATCATTGGATAATGAATAAAAATTAGAATTGTATCAATATAATTAAAATCAATATTATTAAAATGATTAAAAATATTTTCGAGTAATAATTATTTTAATAATACATTGAATATTAATTTTATATAATTATAATAAAAATATTTTCTTAAATTAGTATAATTATGTATTATATATTAAATACTAATTGTAATATTGTAATATAATTATAATAAAGATATATTTTTAAAATAAATTTATTTAAAAAATATAAATTGGTTATTAATAACCAGTGCCATTATCATATCATATTATTATTATTATTATTATATATTATCAATATAATTAAAATAATTTAAAATATTATTGATTGATAATTGATAAGTAATTTAATAATGCATTAAATATTGATTTTATATAACTATAATAAAAATATTTTTCTAAATTAGTATAATCATACATTATTACTTAAATGCTAATTATAGTATAATTATAATAAAGATATTTTTATAAAATAAACTTAGAAGAGAAAATAGTGCATTCATTTTGGCGGGAAAATAGATTCATGATGAATCGACACCTCACTTCCATTAATTAGGAAAAAACTCAGTTTTAGTATATTAAGTAGATAGATAGATAGATATATCTATTATTTTTAATTATTTAAAAAATTATGAACACAAAATTTATAATATTATCTTTTGCGCATTGTGTGGGCCGGGTTCATTAAATTTTCAAAACAATTAAAAAGAAAGTTAATATAAAGTGAGGAAATAACAATCATTGTCGTTGAGAAACTCTTGTTGCCTTGTATTACACGTTATTATGCAAGAAAAAAAAGAGACAAATACTCATTAATGATATAAAAATTTATTATAATTACTAGGTTTGCTTTTAAAAGATACAGTTACAGTAGGTTAAATAACAGACATTTATAAATTTTTAATTTAACAAAATGACAAGGGTATCTTTAAGAAAAATAAAATCTATGAATAAAGATAAATAGCATAGTTTGAAGGATAAATATCGATGCTATCTTTTTCCAAGACAAATTTGGTCAAACAAATAAACAAGAAGTTGCCTGTGAATGAAGATAATGATGAAGGCAATATGTCACTAGGTTTTTGGTACTTTACACGAAATTATTATTATACTTGCAACATTATTTGCAATTACAATCGCTGGTATTTGTTGTAGGGAGAGATATTTTTATATGTGTGCAAGCTAAGCCTCTCAAAATTCACAGGCATAATAATAAATCCAAGTATGGCAATTTAAGCTGATCTAACATTGTTTCAATAGGCAAGGCAAGCCTTTCAATTCACACTATTTTGAATATGCACCAGAACAGACACAAGGCCTACTTTAGAAGACACAGTAATTTTCTATACGTATCTATCTATGAATTCTTCTCCCCCAAAACTTACCAAAAATTTGCATATCAGTTGGAAATGTTTGTGTACTCTTTTTTCAGCTCAATTTCTGTATCTTGTCCCAAAGAATTCTTTGAATTAGGACAAAAACAATATCAGCTTAAGAATCTAAAAGACCAGCAAAGTAGTAACAATTTAAGAATCTAAGAACATAGTTGGTAGCATTCAACAATTTAATATGAGCACAATACATGACTAATTTAACTC
Source organism: Arachis ipaensis (assembly GCF_059453495.1). Lineage (NCBI taxonomy): Eukaryota > Viridiplantae > Streptophyta > Magnoliopsida > Fabales > Fabaceae > Arachis > Arachis ipaensis. The sequence goes on along the minus strand of NC_142435.1, from coordinate 10,871,970 downwards.
TTGAACAAATGGCAGAAAACAAGGAGGAGAGTCGTAGGGTACAACTCTGCAGCAACTAGAAACCAAGAGTCATGAGAAATGTGGATCCCTTCAAGAGCTACTGAAACTGGTGGCGATGGGAATGACAATAACAAGGATGAGGATGAGAAGAATGATGATCCCAATGCAGAGCCACTTCCTACTGTTCCTCTGGTACTTGTTAGCGCTCACAAGTTCTTTGTTAGCATCCTTAACGTAGTGAGAAGCATGGATCACGTGGTGCTCAATGTCATCCATCTTCTCCCCTTGAGCCTCCACCATAACCGCCATGTCCAAGAAAACCTGATGCAACTCAAGCAAGCTCTTCTCGATCTCTTTCGCCGCATCGTGCCTGTCCTGAATCTCAACCACCGTTTCCATCACTTTCCCCCTCCCATGCTCCCCAATCGCCTTCCCCAAGAACTCCTCTTCTTCGCCATTCGAAATTATCTTCTCGATCACCTCTTCGTCCGGGTACTCACCCGTCACCGTGAAGTACCTTCTTCCAACAGTCTCCTTGTACTCTGTCATCATCCTCTGCCTCAGCCCCTGGAACTCCATCATCAGCTCCTTCAGCTTCTTCCGGAGCCCGTTCGTCACCGCGATCCGAGTGCGGTAGATGGCGGTTGTGGTCCCGTCCTTGAGTCCCGAGAGCCTCCTGTTTGCGGAGTTGGCTTTGTCCATGTCTTCCAGATGGGCTCGAATGGCCCGGGCCTTCTTGAGAAGCGTGACAATGTCGGAATTGATTCTTGTCCTTAGAGATTTGAGAGCGTCGGGCTTGTGGAGTGATTTGCCCTCTTCGTTGGCCTGTTGGAGCCTCTCGAGTATCTCGCGGAGGCTCGCCATCTCGGTCTTCACCTTCTCGGCTTCCTCCAAGAACAGGCCCATGTCCGTGTCCATGTGAGTGGTGGAAGAGCTCAGCTCCACTCCCTGCCCTGCTTCCAAGTCCAATTCGTCTTTCATTGCCGCTTTCTTCAGATCCACGTAGCTCGTGAATGACTTGGTCATTAGATCGTTCATTTTCGATTCCCTGCAACAACAGAAACACCAATCAGAACTCTCTGCAACAATTTAGATGTTAGGTTGGCAAAATTGTGAGTTGAAACAAACATACCTAAGATTTCAAGCACGAAATGTAGCAAGGTAAGTTATGTCTGTGTGTTTGTTGAAGAAGAAGAAGAAGTGAAGGGTGTTTTATGAGTTCAAAAGTGTAACGGATAGTTTAATAAGGAAACAATAGAGCCGTTGCCCAATTCAACGGCTACATTTTTTTCTTTCTTCAAATGTTGTATCTTATTTCCTTTTTTATCCCCAGTTTAACTCGTGTTCTATGCGCTTAAGTCTTAACACCCACTTGTTAATTAGATCTCGCCTAATAAGTTCTATAAATTAAAGAGTGAATACCTCATTCGGCCCTGACAATTATCTCGAAAGGACAATGAGACCCAAAAAAAAAAATACCCAATCCGATCCCTGATAATTTTTTTGGGACTGATTAGCCCCTGTGCCAAAAAAAAATAACATTAATTTTGTTTTGGCACAGGGGCCTCGTTGTCCTTTCGAGGTAATTGTCAGGGGCCGGGTTGGGTTTTTTTTTTGTCAGGGGTCGAATTGGAATTTTTTTTTGTCAGGGCCTCGTTGTCTTTCGAGGTAATTGTCAGGGACTGATTGGGTTTTTCTCTAAATTTAAACTACACCATAAATATTTTAACATTATAATACTCAATGTCCATTCTAAAAGTTTGACTTTTTTTTTTTTTAGTTTACAGGCGATATTATTTTTCTTTCCCTAATAATAATAATATTATAAGTAATTTAACTTATTTACAATTAAGATATTTTTATTTTCTTAATCTATGTGTATAATTAAAATTGGACACTTATTTGGAATTGAATGAATTAAGAGCAAGATGTTTTCACTATTTCAATCTTTTGGACAATTTATGAACAAAGATGTGGGTCTCACCTTCTTTTTCTCAAATCATCCCTTCATTACACTTATTCAAAGTGCAAAAATGAGGATAGGAAAACCGATATGTCCTATAAACAAAATGTCAAATTGATAAAGCTGTGCGAAATTTAAGAACGAGACTGAAGTTCAATTTTGATATCGTAAAATCTTTTGTTACATTATTTTCGTTATGTTGACTTTAATAGCCTTCTTGCTCACATCATTTTTGTTACATTATCAACCAAGATTAATGGTTTGACCTGAAAGGCGAAAAATATATGAAAATTAAAGCCTTCTGTTCTGCTATTACTTGTAAGAAACACATTTTACCAAAGATCAATGCACATAGATATAGCATATGTGGCTCAAATGTTTCCAGCAGAAAGGTGACAATCCACCGACACACTCAAATTCATAATGAAGGTGACTTGAAACTTTAACCTTTCTATTTATGTTGTGTTGTTTTCCATCCTTAATCTCTTGCCTTTAATAATCAGTGCAATTCTGTTAGTGTTGCAAGTGTGAAGAGTGTTGAAGTTAGTCCCACGTCAAAGAAAGCAAGGAAGAGTGAGTTGTTTATAAGATGAGAGACCTATTAATTTACTACCTTAAGATTTTGAGTTGGATGTGGTGTTATCTCATCTTATGTTCTCGCTTGATTCCTCTCCGAAACCTCCCGGTGGTCGAGAGCTCTCTACGGTTGGCCCAACAAATTTCCTTCACACCAAAGGCTTCCACATAACCTTTGTCAACAGAGTTCAACCACTTGCGCCTCCTCAAATCCAGAGGCTCCAATTCTCAATGCCATTCCAAGCTTCAATTTTGAGACCATCCCAGATGGCCTACCTCCTCCCTCAAAGCATCCCTGCACTTTGTGACTCTACCAGCAAGAACTGCTTCGTTCCATTCTCCAACCTTATCTCAAAACTCAATGCTGCTTCTGATTCTCCTCCAGTGACTTGCATAATCTCGGATGGTGTCATGACCTTCACCTCTTAAAGCTTCTCAGAAATTTGGTTTGCCTAATGTACTCTTTTGGACTCATAGTGCATGTGCTTTCATGTGCTTTACACAATGCAAGAATCTCATGCAAAGAGGCCTAACACCACTTAAAGGTACATAAATATATTTGTAATCTTATAAAGTTGTTATAAGATTACATAGATTATCGGTTAGTACTTTATTTACTCTAATTAGTATTTGATTTATTTGTAGATGCAAAGTATCTAACAAATGGGCACTTAGAAACCATCATAGACTGGATCCTTGGCATGAAGAACTTATCTCTAAGGGACCTTCCTGGAATCTATCACACCACAGATCCAAATGACAAGCTTTTGGAATCTGTGGTGGAACAAATCGAAGCAGCTTCAAGAGCTTCAGCTATTCTCCTACCAACATTTGATGCCTGGAGACTGATGTGCTGATTGCACTCTCCACAATGTTTCCAAAGCTCTACACCATTGGACCAATGGAGTTGCTCCTTGATCATCATCAAACTACTTCAGAGACCAAATTTGAGTCAATCAAGTGTAATCTGTGGAAAGAAGAGTCTGAGTGCCTTAAATGGTTAGATTCACAGGAACAAAATTCAATTCTGTATGTGAATTTTGTTAGTGTCATTGTAATGAAACCTGAACAATTGGCATGGGGACTAGCAAATAGCAAGAAAAAGTCCTTATGGGTTATTAGGCCTGATTTGGTTGAAGATGAGGCCTCCGTTGTGCCACAAGATTTTGTATCAGAAACCAAAGAGAGAGGGTTAATTGTGAGTTGGTGTCCACAGGAGCAAGTTCTGAAGCACCATGCAGTGGCAGGGTTTCTTACTCACTGTGGTTGGAATTCCACTCTTGAGAGCATAATCAATGGGGTGCCTCTCATATGTTTGTGATGTGTGGGGATTTGGAATGTTGATGAATAGTGATGATGTGAAAAGGGATGAAGTGGAGATGCTTGCGAAGGAGTTATTGGAGGGTCAAAAGGGTAAGCAGTTAAAGACAAGAGCTGCAAACACTGATGGATCCTCCTTTCTCAATTTGGAGAAAATGGTCAATGAAGTTTAATTCTTAATGGATTTAATATTTTATAACAAGGAAAAACATAGTTTCTTTTTTATTTATAATAAATAAAAAAACAATTGGTAGTTTATATTTTATAATAGGTTTATGTTTGCACATGCAGCACGAGGGGAAGCCAAGAGTAGTTAAGGTTCCTTGAAACAGAGATGGAGAAGTCATCAGATCTAAACAAAAGCATGGCGAAACCACTTCACGTTGCAATGTTCCCATGGCTAGCCATGGGACACGTTTATCCATGTTTCGAGATCGCTAAGATTCTGGCACAGTACGGTCACTTCTCAACTCTCATATCCACACCATCAATCATAGATCGCCTCCCCAAACTCCCACAACACCTCTCCCCATTCCTCAAATTCACCAAGCTTCCATTGTCACCCTTCATTGACACCAACCACCTCAATCAAGATGCGGAATCCACCATGGACATTCCCTCCAACAAGCTCTATTACCTCAAGACGGCCTTTGATTCCCTCCAAGATTCAGTTTCCCAGGTAATCAAGGCCCAAAGCCCTGATTGGGTTTTCTATGATTTTGCAGCTAGTTGGTTACCACAGATATGTAGGAATCTTCAGATTCCCTGTGCATATTTCAGTCCTTGCCCTGCCTGGACCATTTGCTTCTTTGACACCCCAATGGAGCAATTGGGTGGTGATGTTGATGCTGCAACAAGAACAAAGCCTGAAGACTACTATGGCCCTCCCAAATGGGTCCCTTTTCCCACCAAGATTGGTTTAAGGCCTCATGAGGTCAAGAAATTGATGGAACATGTCACTGTTAACGAAACGGGAGCTTCTCCTGTTTTCGATCTCAACAGAGCCAATTCTGCCTGTGACATGTTTGTGATAAGGAGCTCAAGAGATCTTGAACCTGAGTGGTTGGATTATCTTGCTCAGTTTTACAAGAAGCCTGTTGTTCCTGTGGGGTTGCTTCCGCCGCAAGCATCCGATGCTAAAGAAGATAATACTAACATTGATAGCCCTGATTGGATTCAAATCAAGGCATGGTTGGATACACAAAAAGGGTCATCAGTGGTGTACATTGCTTTTGGGAGTGAGGTGAAGCTAAGCCAAGAAAATCTCCATGAATTGGCTCTTGGCATTGAGGATTCTGGTTTGCCTTTCTTTTGGGTTCTGAGGAACCTTCAGAAGGGCCTTGTTGAGTTACCGGATGGGTTCGAAGATAGGACCAAAGATCGCGGCATTGTTTGGAAAACTTGGGCACCACAGGCTAGAATCTTAGCCCATGGATCCGTTGGGGGTTGCTTGACTCACTGTGGTTCTGGTTCAATGATAGAGAATCTTTATTTTGGACATGTTCTTGTTATGTTGCCATTCTTGCTAGACCAAGGGTTGTATGCAAGAGTGATGGAAGAGAAGAAAGTGGGGATTGAGATACCAAGGAAGGAGGAAGATGGGTCCTTTGCAAGGAGCTCAGTGGCCAAGGCATTGAGATTAGCTATGGTGGATGAAGAAGGAAGTTCTTACAGGAAGAATGCTAAAGATATGGGCAACAAGTTCAGTAATAAAGACCTTAATAACCAGTATATTGTAGACTTCATTGCTTCCCTTCACAATCACAAGTTTGTATAGAGAGATCTAGAAAACATGTGTAGTTGAGCTGGAATAGGTCTTTTCCCTTCTGTTCAATTTCACCTGGTTTTTGTTCTGAAATAAAAATGTTGAAATTATGGAGTTGCTTGTTATTTATGCATAGTTTTGAAAGGAAAAGATGAAAACAGTCACCCCCTTAAAAGATGAATAATGCTATCTATCTTAAGTCTTTTTGTTAACTAACTCCAACCAAATTGTTCTAATATAACAAAAATGTTAGTATTATTTTAAGTATTATTATTTAACTTGGTTCATAAAAAAAAGATATATAACATTACTCTTAAAAGATTCCAGAAAATTTCTTTAAATTTGGTCAAGTGCTCACTAGATTGTTAAAGGTTTCAATGAATCTCATAAGTCATAACGACATTAACAAAAGTAAGAAACTGCAACATGTATAACAAGATGATATAATATGATATGGTATATATTTCGTGCAAATCACTCCCTCAATATTAAAATGGAGTATATCACATCTATTTCTATTGTATATGATGAAAATTGAATAGAATTTAAAGAAAGTCTAGTGCCAACAATTTTTGTGTTTTATAGTTAGTACTTAATCATAAAAAAAAAAAATAAATTCACACCATTAAATATAATCTCACACCATTAAAAATACTATTAATGGCCAATTAGTAATTATAAAACACAAAAGTTACTGCCATGATACTCCTCTAGATTTTAATAGACTAATGAATTATAAGTGACTTTCGCCATAAATTTGAGTAGAGATCATAATAGTATATTAGCAACGTGGATCTCGTGGCATGTCGTTTTGGGACTTTGTTAAAGGCCAAAAAGAAAATAACTCTGTAACACAACATGCATCACTTCTTATAATTATTCCATTTACACTTAAATCAGCAGCTAAAATTAACTATCAGTATAGAATATACATATATTAAATATATATTAAAATCAAACATTAATATAATATTAAAATACAAAATAGTGATACACATTAAAAATATTTAAACTACACATATTTATACACAAATATATCGATAGTTAATTTTAGTAGCTAATTTTAATCTTCATTTAACATTTTTAATACCCGAGGCGAAAAAATGAAGTTAAATTACATAAATAAGCACTTAACATTTTTGTAAATTATTTGTAGGTTTATTAATGAAAGAATATTTGCTGACCGCATGTGTTGCGAGGAACACATGGATAATTTTTTTTTATTAAACTTGGCCGCATGGAACCTTTCTTAAACCCCACCTAAAACTTATATGATACCAAAAACAGAAAAGAACACACACACACAAATATGGATTCAAGTGCACCAATTCCATGCAATGGCAATGGCAAAAGCGATAGGCCTCTTCACGTTGCCATGCTTCCATGGCTTGCCATGGGACACATATACCCATATTTCGAGTTGGCTAAGATTCTTGCTCAAAAGGGTCACTATGTAACCTTCATTAACAGCCCAAAAAACATTGATCGCATGCCAAAACCACCTAAGACCTTACAACCATTGATCAAGCTTGTCAAACTTCCACTACCACAAGTAGAGAATCTTCCAGAAGGTGCAGAGAGCACCATGGACATTCCCAGCAACATGGTATCCAAACTCAAGCAAGCCTATGTAGGCCTCCAAGAGCCTGTTGAAGACTTGCTCAAACGTTCAAAGCCTGATTGGATTTTGTATGACTTCGCCGCCGGGTGGCTGCCGGCGATCGCCACAAGACTTAACATTCCATGTGCTCATTACAACATCACTCCAGCTTGGAACAAAGGTTTCTTTGATCCTCCAAAGCATGTGCAGGATTCGAATAAGTCTCTTGAAAGCATGTGTAGCCCTCCAACATGGCTTCCTTTCAAAACAACCATGCATTTCAAGATGTTTGAGATCATAAGAGCCGTTATGTCTGCCAGGGATGAAAAGACAGGGGAAATTGACAAGTTTGATCTCCACAAAGCTTATTCCAGTTGCGACTTGTTCCTCCTCAGAACATCAAGAGAGCTTGAAGGAGAGTGGTTGGACTATATTGCTGATAAGTACAATGTTCCTGTGGTTCCGGTTGGATTGCTCCCTCCCTCCATGCAGATAACAGACCAAGAGGAGGAAGAAAACAATCCTGACTGGGTGCAAATCAAGGAATGGTTAGATTCTCAAAGATCATCATCTGTTGTTTACATTGGATTTGGTAGCGAGTTGAAGCTGAGCCAGGAGGATCTCACTGAGCTGGCTTATGGCATTGAGCTTTCTGGTTTGCCATTCTTTTGGGCTCTCAAGAACCTCAAAGAAGGTTCACTTGAGTTGCCCAAAGGTTTTGAGGACAGAACCAAGGATCGTGGTGTTGTTTGGAAAACATGGGCTCCTCAGCTTAAGATCTTGGCTCATGGAGCAATTGGTGGATGCATGAGTCACTGTGGTTCGGGTTCTGTGATTGAGAAGCTTCATTATGGGCATGTTCTTGTGACTCTGCCATATTTGCTAGACCAAGCTCTGTTCTCAAGAGCGCTAGTGGAAAAGAAGGTGGCGATCGAGGTGCCTAGAAACGAGCAAGACGGTTCATTCACAAGGGAGTCAGTGGCCAAGACATTGAAATTGGCAATAGTGGATGAGGAAGGGAAGAGTTTCAGGGAGAATGCTAAAGAGATGGGGAAAATTTTCAGCTCCAAGGAGATTCATGATCACTACATTGAAGATTTCATTGCAGTTCTTCAAAAGTACAGAAAACCTTCCCATTGAAGCTCCATTAGTCTCATTTTCTTCTTCACATTTGTTTCTACTGTGATGTTTGCTTTTTGAAATGAATAAAATGTGCAACAATGTATTTTGGTTAGTGCTTAGTCCTGCCAATGTGTTGGGTTCCTCGTCCTCATGCATGGCATGGCTATGAAACTAGAAGTAACATATGAGTGAATTAGTAAGCATGCATGAAAGTGTTTGGTTATTTCCCAACCACTAACTGGAGTTGAAATGCTAATGTAATTGTTATGAATAAATAGTAAAAAGCTTGAATATTTTGATGTGAATACATAGTACAAATCAGTAAAATTTGTTTCAGTTACCTCAAACTGGTCTCCTATTGAGAAAACTTCTTTTCAAAGGAAACCAAACAATGAAAAAGGAAAAAAAAAAATTTAAGAAAGAAAAAATCAGTGCAAAGGATTTGATGACTTGTTTCAAATCCTCACACTCAATTGATGCTTCAAATTTCCCACATGAAGCAGATGTTGTCCTAAGGGTACTTTCCTAATGCCAAGTTCATCAACAACGCTTAAATCCTTGCAAACATCTACCATGAACCTTACCAGTGCTTCTGATTTCCCTGGCAAGTGTACTTTCTCAAAATTCAACAAGTGTTTCTGAGGTGCATTGTGCACATTAGGTGGTGTAAGGAACAATAACACTGTATGGCTACTACTCAGTTTCCCCATGTTCTTGACTCCAATGTGAATATCAAAGGCCAAGTTTTGACAATGCTCATCAGCAACTTCAAGAGACTTGCATTCCAAGGAACGACACACATGATCTTCTGCTAATGGAAATGAAACCAACTGCGGCGCCTTCACTATTCTATGCTCTATACTTGAGAAGCTAAGTCCATCTCCAAATGCGAAAACAGTTTCCCCTTTGTAAAATCTATATGTTCGACCGGGGTAACCCGTTGCAGGATCTGCTCTCATGTTCATGTTGGTCATTGGTACCTTATCTACATATGATTGAGGATACCACGTCATTGGGAGTCTTCCACCTGCATCCAGGAAAATCATCCATGACTCAAATTTGTGTTATTGTCGAAATGGAAATTTTGCAATATAAGGGGGTGCATTTGGTTTGCATTTTCATTTTCAGTATTTTCTGTTTTCTAGATTTTGTGAAGGAAAAAGTGAAAACAGGAGGTGAAAACAGAAAACAGAGTTTTCACTGTTTTTACTTTTTCTTTTATAAAATCCAAAAAACAGAAAACACTGAAAATGAAAATAGGAAATGAAAACGTAAATCAAATGCACCCTAAGGGATGAGTGTAAGTGGCCTACTTGGATTATGAAAACCAAAAATCACATCAGCAATGGCTGCTCCACCAGCTTCGCCGGGATAGCCAACCCACAAGATGCTGGCAATTTTATCATTTGATTTCGCAAACGACACGTCCATTCCCCCTCCAGACATTATGGCAAGAATCACAGGTCCCTTGGATACATTAGCAACTGCACTCACTAGAAGTTGTTGCTGCCCTGGAAGAAGAATGTTAACTCTATCAAGACTTTCTGCTTCTATGGCTAGACTTGCACCAACTACAATGACAGTTGCATCTGCAGAGGCTGCAATTTGTGTGGCATCATCTAGATCAGCATTTGAACATGCCACATCAGGACAACCCGGAGCATAGGTTATAGGAACCAAAGCTGTTAGGCCTTGCAAGGGTGATATATAGTTGCAAGGGATGCCTGCAAAATTTGCAGCAAATTAGATAAGTTTACCAAATTATATGCATAAGTTGGGAAGTTTTGATACCTTGATAGTTTCCAATCATGACCCTAGTAGCATTAGCATTTGGCCCTATAACTGCCAATGATTTAATGGCTTTGGCGTCGAGAGGCAGCCCTCCTGGACTATTTTTAAGCAACACAATCCCTTGCCTTGCAGCTTCGCGAGCTAGCTCCTGGTTCTGTGATGTACAGACATCCGTTGGACCAAGGCTTCCATAAGGTTGCTTGCTTGGATCACCATCAAAGAAACCAAGGCGCATCAACATGGCGAAATTGTTGGTGACAGCGTTGTCAATTGCTGATTCATTCAAGAGCCCTTGCTTGATAGCCCCTTCTGTGTATTGGCCAAGATAATTTCCACAGTCCAAATCCAATCCTGTGAAAGTAACAAACCATAATCTATTGGTAATTCAGAAATATCCAATTAATATGTAATCATATTATAGTTTGTTACCTGCTAGAATGGTTTCGGCCGCAGCTTCTTCAGGAGTTCTAGTGTAGTGCTGATCTTTATAAAGCACTTCTACTGAATCACAATCAGAAACTATATATCTGAATAAGAATAACCACACATGTTCACATTAGATTGTGAACAACATGGACAACAAAGATGTAAAATTAAAAATGATCATAGATCCATAGTAGAATTTGAAGTTACCCATTTAATTTCCATTGGCCACGGATGATCCCTTTAAGTAGGTCTGGATCAGCACATGTTGGTTTTCCATTAACCTGATTGTAGGAACACATGACACTAGCCACATTCCCATCAATTACACAACTCTTAAATGGAGGTTGAAATGTGTCATCCAAATCTTGTTGGGTCACCTAAAAGAAATTGACAATTCAATAAAGGGTAAGAAAATGACTCTCTACATCCAAATCAAGCTACCTTTCTACTTGAAAATGTCAGGCAAATGCATAGATTAATTACCACAGCATTAAAAGTGTAACGCTGAATGCCTTTCCAGTTATCCAAATCATAGGCTGTGTAGTGCTTGCAACAAGCAGCAACCTTGAGCTTGTTGGGGTCACCATCATCAGTTTGTTGCAGACCTTTAACGTATCCTACGGCGTATTTGCTACTCAACAAAGGGTCCTCCCCTGGCGTCTCTTGTCCACGTCCCCACCTCGGATCCCTGAAAATGTTAATGTTTGGTGACCAATATGTTAATCCAGCCAACCCCACATTGTACATTGCCCTTGCTTCTGTTGAAACCACCTAAAATGACCACAAAAGAAATATGAAACACCACAAAAGTTGGCCATTTTGCAGCAAAATATCATGAACTCCTTGTTTTGGATTTTTTATAAGTTAAAAGCAAAGTTGGTGTTTTCCTTCATAAATCTATTATGAGAAAAATAGAATTGAGTTAGTGGTCAATTGACCCAATTCTTAAATTATGTAATTGGTAATCAATCAACATCAACAAGTCAACAACAACAACTATATTATTCACTCTGGCTTCAACTTGCAAGTTGGAAACCCTCTGAAGTCTACTTCAAAATTGTGGCAGTTCACACCCGCAACTCACCTAAAGTTTTGTTCCATTTAATTATTGTACTGACCAATCAGACATTTTTACCTTTATGTTAAAAAAAAAAATAAAAGCAAAAATAAATCTCTAAAGTCAATCCCTTTCCCCCAGCTTTTCAAAATCTTCATACTTAGAACACTAATTTAATAAGAACTCTCTTTTCTTTTTTCGGTGTTCACCTCTATCTAAACCGTTGAATCAAGTAATGAACTGCATTATGATTATGGCTGTAACAGAAATGTATAATAAATTCCTCATTGAAAATCTCAGCACACATTCTGAGATTTTCAGAATAGAACTACCTCTACCAACTCCATTGACAAAAACTTACTGCATTTTAAGTCTTTGTCAGAAAAAAAAATTAAGAAAACATAAATAAAATTCGTTAATAGTAAAATTTCAAATTATCAAATGCATTAGATTTACTGAAAACTTGAATAATTTTTTTTATAATCAAACATTATCCAAAAACTGAGAAAAGAGAAGAAGAAGAAGAAGAAGAAAAGAGAAAAGTGACTAACTTTTCCAATGGCTTGAAAGAGTGAAGTGTTGAAAGAAGCTGCTGTGAGAATAGGCATGGGAAAACTGGTGGCTGCCGGAACAAGAGTGGAAAAACGTGTGCCGGGGCCGACGTCGGAGACGCCATGAAGAGCCTCAGACCACCATTCATACTTGGGAATCCCAAGCCTGCTAACGGCAACAGCAGAATTCACCAGGTTCCCGATCTTCTCTTGCAGTGTGAGCCTCTTCACAAGGTCGCTTACTCTCTCTTCCACCGACAACGACTTGTTGCAGAATCCATAACCAGACAAAGAAGGGTCCTTAGAAACATCGCATGCAAAAACTGCAGATGTTGTTTGCCCTTCCACTCTGTCAGAACTCAGCAAAACAATTGCATAGCACAATGAGATGCAGAGAAAAACAGAGACCTTCGGTACTCTGCTTTCGTTGTTGCACCCCATATGAAAAACTCAAAACACAAAACGGAACAAGTTAGTTATTTCTAAGAAAAGAAGAGAACTGGCAAAAGGGTTATGTTTTTGTGTGTTTGGTATCTATAAAAAGTAATAAAAAATGGAACTTGGAAAGGTTTAAAGGTGTGTTAAGAACACATTGTTTTGTAGCAACCCGTGATGGGTGATGAAGGAGAAGGAGGAGGAGGAGGAAGCCCCCCCTTCTTTGAATGCAGTTGTTTGTTTTTGGCAGAGAGCCAAAAAGAAAAAACAACTGAAAAAGAATCCTATTATGTAATTTGATTCGATGAGGGAGCTCTAATTTTTGTGTCTATATATAGTAGTATAAATGTAGAATCAAATTAATTAAAAAAAAAAGCGGGAAGAAATAATTTGATTAATAATAAAAAAAATTATAAAAGAAAGAATTCAATTTAATAATTGTGTACTTCATTGAAGAAATAATTCTGATGATTATTTAGCATTTTTGGTAATAGGATGATATAGTATGGTATTTTGTAAATCCTATATGACTAAAACTACTTTTGGTTAATTATTAATTATAATATGGTGACAGTTGCCTGATACGGTAAATCACTTGAAGACTTTGACGGCTAGGCAGCTACTACTTTTTGAGGAGTGAAATCAAAGGAAGACATCTTTTTATTGATTAATTACGAAAATGATGGAAAAAGCAGGTTATTAGTAAAAGAGTGTATTATATAACATGTAACATAATTATAAAGGAGTTCACAATTGAATCATGTGAAGCTTACTTAGATGGGGGGTAATGTGATGTGAGGCTTTTAGGGTGGATCAGAATAAATGAATATGAGGTTGTCATTTTCATGGAGAAAGCGAATCGGGCATGAATGAATTAGATAGTTAACAGTTTTAGTTCGGGAGTGTATAATAAATGAAGCAAATGGATATTCTGTAAGTGGTAATATCTACGCCGATTGTATCAAATTATGTTCACTGGTTTGTCATTAAAATGCAATGTTTTTCCATCAATCATGAATGATCAGCATCAACCGTCATGCAATGTTTATTCATCAAGTTCTGAGTGGTCCTCCTACTTCTAATTGGTACAAATTTTCTGAGAGCTGAGAACAATCGTATCTCACACGAATTGTATTATTATTTATTAATGAAATCGATCACCAAACCAATCGGAATCAAGCGCAATAATATGGGCGAAATTGGGAAAATGTTTTTGTCAATCCATAATTCAAGGGTAACATACTAACATGCCACGTTCTAATGAATTAATAATACACTACTAATAGTATTTTAAATTTAAAAATATTATTTACACTAATATAATTTACACTACTAATTTAATTTACTTTAATATGTATTTGATTCTACTAATTTTGATGACCACCTAATATAATTGTTTTAAATTACATGTTACCAAAATTAATAAAATAATAAACAACTCAACATTTATCAAAATCTATTTATAATATATTAAAAGAAAATTCAAGGTAATTTCACAATCATATTTAGATATTTAATTTTATTTTAGACTGTTACATAAAAAAAAATTTTTTAGGTGACATAATCTTTTATATTTATATTATGTCATAAAATTTTGATTGTATTTCATTTTCTCATAATAATCTATTTTTATATAATATTATAAAAATTTTTAATATTATTTTTATTTAATAACTATAATTGAGTTATAAATTTTATTTCATTCTCTTATATCAAGTCTATTGTTTCTCAATTTTTATTATTTTTTATTATAAAATTAGTATTTGACCTTAATTTTTTTTATATTTTTTATGTAGGTTACGCTATTATTTTTTAATATTAATATTAATTTTTTTAATAAATATAAATTTAATTAAAATATAATTTTTTCCCTTCTTTTATATTCATTACTCTTTTTATATTTATTATATAAATTAATATTAATTTATATATTATTTTCTCTATTTTTAAATGATATAATAATTTAAATTTATACTATAATTAATTTAGCCCTAAATGTGTGGATTGTGTGATTGAATAATGTTATATATTTAAATTTTTTTATAAATTAAGTTTAATCAAATTGAATAATAAAACTTAAAATAATATTATACATAATTAATTTTTGTTAATATTAAATTAATTTAATTTTGTTTGACTTAATTAATAAAAATATTTAAATGCGTAATATTATTAGTGTGATTCCATCATTGGGTGGCCTCTATAAATTATAAAGTACCCTTGTCCTTATCTAAAATGCATGTACATCTGTTTTTCGTTTTCTTTCTTTATTTATTTCAATCTACTATTACTATTTAAAGTTTAAACATGAGAAAATTAGTTAATTAGTACTTTTTCTGGTTATATATAGAAATAATTATAGTAGTGATAAAGTGTAATAATAGATACCAAAATGATTATGAAGAAGTAATTTAAAATAGCCAAAGAAAATTAGTGTTATCCAAAATTCATAATTAAGATGAGAGATAAGAATGGAAAATAGATCCTCTTGATTTTTTTAACATTTAAAAGAATAAAATGTGATATCTCATGACTCATCATTAATTTTATAAATAGAATAAAAAATTAGATTAAACAATTGATATTATTTAATATTTTTTTTTACTGGAGAGAATTTTTTTTCTTTTTTTGGTGACTACACTGGAGAGGATTTGATGTGCTGAGAAGGAGATGAATGGGAAAGTGGGGGTGGGGCTGGGATACGGTGGACCCGAGTGCAGAAAAGCACACTTCTCATACGGGTTCCAGTGGGGTCCACTACTTGGTGACGCATATGATACGATCCTCACTGTAAGGCACCCCCACCCACTTCATAGCTACCATGGATAATCCAACATGCATCATCACATTCATTTATGTTCAACCATCTCGTTAGTTAGTTCTACAATTGCTTGCAACTTGCAAATTAAACTTTAAACTTTGATAGAGCAGAGTTTTAGAGCAGTTAATGGTCCAATTCTAACGATAAAGTTTTCAACTCTCGATCCATCTTCCAAAAACAGCATCTAGCTTACTATCTAGGATAAGTATATGCCAACGCATATCTTTAGCTCCTTTTGATAAGTGCATATACCTGCATATAGAGGAATAATAATGCTCACATATCTAATTTTTTTTAAACACAGCATACTCCATAGAGGCCCATACTAGACCCATTTTATATTTGGTCCGCTGCAAATTACCTACCCAATATTCATTGCATTTGCAGCCTGCCTACCAAAGTCAAAATCGTTAATAAAATAATAATGACATACTATGCAGTGCTTCAAAAATTCGTATTCTAATTTCTACCAAATGTAACGTAGCTCATTCTTCGAGTAGGTGACAATTATAACATTTTAAATCATTTTCCTAAATATCATCACCCTAATATATTTCATCGGCAATGAGTTCATAAGTGTTAGCTATCCAGAATCCTATTATTTATTTATTTTTTGTTTTTTTATTCTAACCTCTCGTTGTTCAAAAAATGTGGAACAATAATAATCCTTTTAATTTATTCTCACGACGACGACGTTCCACAATTGCATAGCGTACGTGAAAGGAAAAATCATCATCAAACATGAATATAGCTTCTTTTTTGGTTTATTAGGTACTTAAAATTATGGAACTAAACTGAATATGATTTTTCAAATCGATAATAAATCAGAGAATAATGACGTTCCGTGGTATAACTAGCTACGGTTGATAAATAAGACAAGGCAGCATGTGGTCGTGACCACCGAAAAAAGCCATGAAAGTGGCTCAGATCCAAATCAATTGCAAGAGAGTTAAGATATATGGATCTGATCATAGTAACGTTCTTCTAAAATTGGGGAATATTATTGAAGAATGTCTTATTCTTTGTTTGATATATGGAAATTGAATGAGACAAATTAAATTAATGGGACACAACGCATCAATTCATTCTTTAAGAAAACGCTAAAACTACGTATAAGACACAAAAATTGAAAGCTGTGTTTCACTTTTAGGGTGACTTAGCTTCTGCGGCTGTGAATAAATATGTATTGATAATTTGATGGAGGAAAATGAATTGAATTAAATAATAAAATTCTAACAAACAATAATAAATATACATACATATACCTCTACTAGTCATTGTTATTATCATTGACCAAAATATCATTAGTGAGGAGTCACCTCTCAACTTTATTATATGAAAGATGATTTTGCAGGTTGAAGCACTTGCTTGTAAAATAGGGTCATATATGTATACTCATATGAATCCATGTATAACATAGGAGTGTCCTTACTCATCAATTATAACAAGTTTATTTTATTTTTTGTAGTCACATTTGGTGTAATAATAATCCATATTTGGTGTGACAGCAATGGAACTAAGATTCAACATTTGGGTAAATCCGAAGGTGGTGGAAGAATTTGTGTCTGAGGAGAAGGACCATCTTTCACTAGAAGCACCATTCCCATCCCCCAACTTGCATGCCTCTCTAAATGACAATGCACAAACCACACCCCTAATCATCATATTCAACACATTCATTAGCCTTATATAATCTTAAACAATCCAAAAATGCATCGAAATACTACACATCCAAGTCTTTTTGTTAACCAAGTCTAACTAAGTTGGTTTAACATAACAAAAATCAGTTATGATTAGCATTATTCCAAATCTTATTGTTTAACTTAGTTGGATTCAGTTCATAAAAAGACTTAGATGTATACATTACTCAATAAAAAGATATTAACGAAGACAAAATAGTTTGAAAAACAGACCTGGATTGTCTGCCCTGAATCTAAGGGCGACCCAACCATTCCTTGGAACTCCAACAGTGGTCTCTTGAGGTGGATCAACAAGGTTATAGTTCTTGGGATCTCTTTTTGGATCAAAGTTTCCAAAACCCCAACCAACCACATAGAAGCTGTATCCATGAAAATGAACAGGGTGGTTATCACCAGTCACCACACTAGTCCCTTGCAAAACTACCTCAACACTTGCATTATACTCCAAAACCAACACCTTGCTTCCAAAATCTGTTGCCAAGACATAACCTGGCAACTTATCATCAGTGTAGTTGAATCCCCTTTCTGGTCTTCTGGGGAAATTCATCTCAAAAACACCAGGGATTTTCTCATAGTAGGCTCTTAGAAAATCAATGTTTGGTAACACAAGGCTAATGTTGTTCACACTAGCTGCAAGCCTTTTACCAAATGGTCCTTTGCATGGTTTATCTGCACTGCAATTAAGCAGGTTAACAGAGATTGTGAACAATAATTTGGTGTCCACTTTCTCAGGTACTTTGATTGGCTTGTCTTTGCTTGCAAGGCTTCTCAACTGCTTAGTGAATTCAGTTGCTGCTTCTGTTCTGTTATACGGTGGAAGACGGCACCCAATCGGGCTTTTTCCGTCTTCCTCGGAGCCATTGTATATAACCAAACCTGCATGCATGGATGAAATCTTATAAATTTCATGGCCTTAAACAAAAATAAAAAAAATTTCCTTTTTCTTTTAAGTTATAAGTATATAATACTGTTTTAAATTTTCTGGATCTGTTACTGCTTGAAACCTGTTGTGGTTGTGTTATCAAAGCCAGCACCAAAAGCACTCAAATATGCACTGGCGGCCATGGAATAAAGAGCAGGTGGTTGGTTTGCTTCTAAAAGAATGTCCATGGTTTGTCCTGGTGTGATCATTATGTGATCTGTTTCTATTAGTTTGACATAGAATCCATCTTTAGCTACCACTCTCAATCTGTGTTTTCCAATTGCAAAGAAAATTTCTTCATCCATCACTGCATTGATCACCCTAAGAAGATATGTTTTTCCATACTCTACAACCATCTTGAAACTACCTATCATATTAAAAGCAAAAACATACAAAACTAAATAAACAGAAATATTTGGTAACAAAAAAATTTACCAAAAATGATCAACTTGCTTTATTTAGTATTTATAATTATTACTAAAATTAATAAATGCTAAATAAAGCAAGTTTTGACTTTTTTTTTTTTTAATCTTTCTAGCATATTACCGGAGCAGGGATACAAATAACCAGGTTGACCATTGATGGTATATGCATCAGATAGAATTGGCTCCCCTCCTGTTTTGTTTGCTTCTATTGGAATATTCATGACTTCTTTCTTCCACCACTCTCCTTCAATAGAGTCAAAAATCATAGTGATCAATAATGGAGGAAAAAGTTTGTTGGTGCATTAGTATTTAGTACATACCTAGTATGATTGGAATCTCAGCATGGGGTTTGGGAAAGGGATAGTTTTGTCCATGCTTGGGATAAATGATGAAAGCTCCATGAACTGTGGCTCTTGACCAACCATCATGTCCATGCCACCATATGGTTCCTTCCTCTGTGGTCAAATGGATAACTTGTTTGAACACTGCACCTGGTTGAATTGGACACTGTGTTATGTAAGCAGCTCCATCTGACCATGGATTCCTCACTTGTCTAGCCCCATGCCTTTGAAAAATAATGCAAATATTCTTTCAATAATTAATGCATATATTCTCTGTTGTATAGAGTAGAAGCTAAGGCACATACCAATGTATTGTTATATTATGGTTTGCTTGGTTATAAACATTGACAATAAGAGTGTCTCCTGTGTGGGCCTTCAAGGTTGGACCTGGAAACTCTCCATTTACTGTCAAAATATTCTTGGTGCTGCATAGTCTAGTGTAACTTGAAGATTTTATCTGCAGAAATTAAGGCATAATTCATCTAAGTGTTGTGTAACATGCATGTATGATGAAATAAAGTAGACTTACCACAAAGTTATGATGATGAACTTCAGCATTTGCAACATGATCAATGAGATAACAACCGTATAGCACTGCAAAAATTATCAAGGAATATGCATTACTAGCCTTCATCACCATCATTGGTTGGGAACTTGGGATCCAATCGAAAGTGCGTGTGGAGTGAAAGGTGTCTCGTGCAGACAGAAGAAAAGAAAAAATGTTATGGAAATATTTGGTAACAATAAAAAAATAACAAAAAAAATTAAAATTTTCTTTATTTAGTATTTATTAATTATGATAATAATTAATAAAAGTTAAATAAAATAAATTTTAGCTATTTTTTTTTTTGTCTTGTTAGCATTACCAAAAATATTAATAGTAGAATAAATTTTAATAATGTTTCTGAAAAAAAAATCAACTAAAATAATTTAAATTTATCTTATTTAATATTTATTAGTTGTTGTGATAATTAGTAAATATTAAATAAAATAAATTTAAACTATAATTAATAAATATTAAATAAAAAATTTTAAATTATTTTTTTATTTAAATAATTAATAATATTAAAGAGATAATAATCTAAAATTAATATATTTAATTTAATATTTATAATTTTTTGCGTATAATATTTAAAAATTACATATTTGTTATCTATTTATTTTATAAAATGCTCATTAATACTAAAGAATAAATTTCTGTTGACTCTTTATCAACAAATTATAACTTTCCAAAAATGTCCGTTGACTCCTAATGGACATCCTTAACCATGAATTTTATATGGAACCTTTTAGTAGTATTTTTATTTTTAGGATCTTACCGATAAATGTTCGATGCTTATTAAAGTGTTTTATATTAAAAAAACTATTTAACAAACTTTTTGAAAGTAAAAAAGATAATTGCGTCGTAGCAATTGTGTAATCATGCCTATGGTTGATTTAACATATCTTTAAGCAAACGAGCATATGTATCTATTCTATTTATTTTATTATATAAAAATTAAATTTCTGTATTTAATAATAAAACTGATATGACATGTTTTTTTTAAATTTAATTATTTTAATTCGTTCAATATAATTTATTATAATATATTACTTGATTAATTTTACTATATTAATTATAATTTATTATATTAGTTAATTAATTTATTCATTTATAAAGTTTGAAATAAAAATAAATAATTTATTGTTTATTCTAATTAAATTCATTAAATTTAATTATACATTATATACGAATTAATAATAATTTATAAATCACTCTAATTTATAATATTCAATAAAATAATTTGTAAATCACTTTACATTATATATGTATTAACGAAATATTATACATGTTTTAATGTGTTAATTAAATATTATATACACACAAAAAATAAATACAAAGATGATTTATATGATATTGATAATATTATATTAGCACATTGATTTTTTTTTTGTTTTGATATTATATAATATTGATAATGATAATATTATTATATAGTATTATATAAACTTTTCAATATTAGTATAGAAAATTAGAAAATTATTTCTTATGGCAATCATTCTTAGTAAAATAGTGTGTCCTGTATATAGTATTAATAATTGTTGCTTAATTTAAAGTAATTGTATGTCTATCTTAAATTTATTTTTCAATAATAATCTAAATAGATAAATCTAATTGAATTGAATAATTATATAAAATATTTTATATTATTAATATACTAAAATTAAATTCATTTTTCGGTACAGAATTTTATAGGTGAATTTTATATAAGATTAAGTTATTTTTTATTTTTTTATTTGTTTTATCTGTGTTACTTTATTTAATTTTAAGTAGCGTAGTATTTATAATTATTGTCAGTATGATATTTTATAAAATATAAAAATCAATTTTTTTATAATTTAAATATCAATGTTTGAGTTAATTTTAATTTAACTTTTTTAAATTAATGTTATCTTTCATTTAGATCTTAATTAATTTAAAATACAAAAATACTAATCTATCATTTTCTCTTTAAATAATAATAACTTTAATTTATTTACTGTCTTTTTTTCTTTTTATATTTTGTTTAGCAAAGATAATATATGGATTAGGATAGAGTTAAAAAATACTCTATGTAATGTATGTTTGGCACTGATAAATTCATATGAAATAGAAGAGAAGAAAACAAAAAGCTAAAGAACGCTGAGTTAAATGGTGTAAACAGATTTATTGAAGCTAAGTGTCCATGTGTTCTCATGTCTCATCTCATTTTTCAAAGTTCAAATACATTTTGAATGTATGAATTTTAATTATATTTGTTTTTTCCTTCTTTAATAAATACTACCATCTCTTCCTATTTTTGCTATAGGCTTGTCTTTTATTTAAAAAACACAAAAAAAATGTAAAAAGAAATATCAAAGAAATTAAAACTGTTATTATATTTTAAAAAATTAAATGCTCTTTTAATTAAATATCTATGTAATTCCTATCTAGATATACATTGTATTTTAATATTGAATAGTAAATATAAAAAAATATATAATAGATAAGTTAAAATAACGAATAATGAGATATCTATCTATTCTATTATATAAAAATAAAATTTTTCCACTTAATGATAAAGTTGACGTGGCATGTTTCTTAGAATGTTTCCTGGTTTATTTATTTTAACTCATTAGCTATAATTCATTACGGTGGATTAATTATATCAACTAATTGATTTGATTAGATATTTAAGTATCACACAATTTAATATTATGTATATCAATTAATTGAATATAATTGTTAGAGTATAATTAGGATCAATTAGATCAATTAGCATTATTCAACATATCTGAACATTTATTATAGGATATTATGTCTTTATTATTTCGATTCTCTTATTACTTATAAATACCCTTCTATATTGTATCATTCTACACAACTTGAATACTCACAAATCTTTTTTCTATTGCTTCATCTCCCCTTTCTAACATGGTATCAGAACTATGGTATCCTCCTTGAGGAGAATAAGTTGATTTTCTTCTGGTAAAATTACCGTACTTTTTATATTTTTCTTCCGTATTATTTTTTTCCTTCTCTTTTGTTAATACTTTGATGCTTTTCTGACCCCACCGATTAGCTCATCCACTACTTACTTATTCTCATGGAAAAACTATATATTTTTCGTCACCTTCCTATAGTATGTCATCTCTTTGCGGTTTGTTACTTTTCAATAGTTTTCCGGCAATTTGCCATCTTTTCAGCAGTTTTTCGGCAGTTGGCCACTCTTGCGGCAGTTCCGTCTGCGTTCTCTTTTGCCAGTTTCATCTGTGTTCCCTTCTGGCAATTTCATCTACGTTTCTTTCCGACAGTTCCGTCTGCATTTTCTTGTGGCAGTTCTGTTTATGCTTCCTTCATGCAGTTCCGTCTGCACCTGTTCTTTTAGTTTATGTATTTTTTATTTAGTTGTTTCAAATAAATTTCAAACTCAAGTTGTCACTTGAGTTTGAGGGGGGATGTTAGAGTATAATTATGATCAATTAGATCAATTAGCATTATTTAACATATCTGAATATTTATTATAGGATATTATGTCTTTATTATTTCGATTCTCGTAGTACCTATAAATACCTTTTTATATTGTGTCATTCTACACAACTTAAATACACATAAATATTTTCTCTACTGCTCTCCCTTGTCCTTTCTAATAATAATAAATACAATTTAATTTAGTTAGAAATTCATTATTTTATAATCTTCTATAAAATAATCTTTTTATCACTTTGGATATTTTAACTCTTTTTTCTTTTTTTTTTTTTCTCTTTACATGTAATTTTGTTGTGTGTTAACTTTGTTTATTTAATGATGAAATATACTCATATTAATTCTATCATATAATAGTTTGTTTTTTCTCCTATATATTTTGATTTGTATAGTTACTATTGATCTTACTGTTTTCGATCTTACTGTTTTCGTTTTCTTGAATTGTTCTTTATTTTTTTATGACTTGATAATTAAAAAAAAAACAGCAAAAAAAAGAAAAAAAGATGGCCAAAGACGAAGGTTAGAAGCCTAAAGCAGCAACATCATTTCTCAGCATTATTATTATTATTATTATGAACTTTATTATTTCTTTTCTAACATTCTTTAATACAGGATTCGTTTCTTTTTCTTAATTATTATTAATACTTTTATTCTTTTCTTCTCTAATTATAAATCTCCTTATAATAATATTTTGATAGGATATTTTTTTGGTCAAATAAATTTTTTTCTCTATTTTTTGTGAAAAATAATTTATATTAGAAAAAAAGATACAAATTAAATTTTAAAATTCAAATTTAAATAAGATGTGCAAATGATAACTATTGAATTCATTTGGTCGATTTAAACACTTGTATTATCGTCATTGAAAATTTCAAATACTATTATAAAATTCTAGATATTTTTATTTATTATTTTTAAATTATATATTATACTGTGTATTTGAAGAATTTCAACTTTTTTAAAATAAGTGTGACATTATATACTTTTTTAGATACAATAAATGAATAATAAAGTTAAAGTGAGTAACAAAATTGATTATATAATAAGATACAAATTTTTAGAATTTCTAGCACAATTAACAAATTTTTTGTTTCAAAATAAATGTCTACTTTATTTTTTACCTTTTATTTAATTTTTTATAATTTTTTCTTAATTTTTTAAATTAATTATGATTGTAATAATTCATCATAAATTTGTGTTTTGTAGAAAAAATTTATCAATCATAAAATATAGAAGATTTAACTAAAAAATTTAAAAAATATTGATTAATCACAAAATAAAAAATTATGAATTGTGCTTTAATTATGTTTTAAAATACAAATTGAAACTATTTAAAATTGATTTTTTACCATTAATGTTAACTTCAATCATAATAAGGTAAAAAGTAAAAATTGTATATAATAATTTAATTTTATTATTTATACTACTAAAATTATTCTTTAATGTATTATATCTTATTTATTTTTATTCATTGATGATCTTTAATTGTCTATTTTCAATAAAAATTTGAATTAATAAAATTGATTTTTTTAATTAGTATAATATAACTATTGTGACATTTGTTTTATTCAGTAATATTTTTTAATTTATTTAATCTGATTAATCATTTCTTTCTTATTTTATGTTAATTTAATTAATTAAAGTTAATAATTTCAGTTATTTTAATTCTTGAAACTTTTTATTATAATAATGTATTTCTATTAATGTATTAATATAATTTTAATATTTATATGTCATTAATAATAATAATCTCATTTTAAAGTGATATTTTATTCCTAACATATATATATATATTAATTATATTAAAAGATTTAAGATTATGATAGATTATCATTATTTTATTATTTTTTATTTTTTTTATATTAATTCAGATATTTAGCTTCTTTTTATTATTATTATTTTTTATTCTTTTATTTTATGTGTTTATTCTCATAAATCTTGCTAAATTAAATAAGGTACTGTATATCTTCTTTTTATACTTCTTTTATATACACATAAAATTTATTAAATTATTTCTCTTCTGTCTAATAATTTTGTTTCTCTTCTATTTATATTTCTTTCCTTCAATATTTTATTGGTTCTTATTTTTCTAAATTTTATTTTAATTTATGTATTTGTTCTAACTATACCTAATTTTTTTATTTATGTGTAATATACATTCTTATATATGTTATAGAAATATAATTTGATTCCATTAACTTGCCAAATTTTTTTGAAAAATCTAAATCTAAAGCACAAAAATATATTTATAGATATTTTACTTTAATTTTTTAACTAAAAAATATTTTTTTTTTGTCATATTTGTTGGAATTCTAAGTTAAATTTGAATATTAATTTTTGAAATAGAATAAATATATTTTAAATTTTTTGCATCTAAAAATAATATTCTATCAATGTTAGAATTATTTAGATGGATAAATAATAGTGAATATAGAATTATTTAGGATGGATAGAACTAAGTACATCTTTTTATTAAAAATACGAATTTAAAAATATTATATTCAATTCTTAATAGTCAACCTCTCATTGAACCATTGTATTTTCAAAAGATTTTTGAAAAAATGAAATAGTTTTAGGTGTATAATTTTTGTAAAAATTTAATTAATTTAAGATATTTATTATCGTTGATTAAAAAAGTAAATTAAAATGACAATTTAATATTTCTATACTCTTAAAATATTATTTATTTATTTTTTTAGCATTCTTTATCATCCAATGATCACATTAATATAATTTAATTCAATAAAATTATTTATTATCATTTGATTGAATAAAATTTTTATTTTAGCTAAAAATTTTAAGATTTCTCAACTCAAGATCATCCATGTTAAATCATTAAAAAATATAACTAAGAGCGCGGAAGCGTCTCTTCATTCAAGAGTATGATTGAGATTAGAGAGCTTGACTCTTGTGGTTCTTTGATCTTCGTCAACCAAAACCTTCTGTATTTCTGATAGGACTGAATCACAATTTTACTTTGGGAAAAGAGCTACGAAGGTGAGTTTGATGTGTTGAAGACCAAAATTCTGAAATTATTATTTATATTTGAGTATGACACTCATTAAACCCTAAAACTCAAATAAAATAGTATATATGATTTTAATCTTATTTATCCAAATCAAAAGTAATAATGACTTATTTAATTCAACATTTATGACAATAAATGAGATCACCGTTATATAATTCATTTAATATGAAATTACTTAATTTGCGATTATAATTAACATATGTATTGTCCATAAATATATTAAGAAATAATAATTTCCTAACAATCTTCTACTTGGTTATAAATATATATTTTCCTAAGATAACCACCTCTTATAAATTTTACGCGTAAATCTAAATGTTATTTCTCTTATGACTTTAATAATCTGGTCTATCTCATATATTAGTTATAAAATTACCGAAACTTTTATCACATTAGTGTCGCAACAAAACCACGATGATCCCATACTAAAATACTCAACCACATAGATCAAATTTGGATGATAAAATTTAGAAATTACATGCAAAAATGATCTCATACATGACTATTTTCAACTTGAATAAAAATTTTATTTTATTCGGTGACAGACTCAGATGAAACTGCAACGGCAACGTCTGGGCTCAAAGCGACGGCGACTAAGTGATGAGTTTGTGGAAGAAGAAGAGAAGAACTTAACAGACTCACAATGAGAGAGAGAGAGAGAGAGAGAGAGAGAGAGAGAGAGAGAGAGAGAGAGAGAGAGAGAGAGAGAATTTACCTAGAGAAAAGGGACTCGGCAAGAGAAAGGTTGCGACGGGCTCAATAGCGACGGTAACGGGATGAGCAGCGATGATGACATGAGCTGTGAACAGTGACGAACCCAGAAAAATTTAGTAATGGAGGCAAAAATATAATAAAATTTAGGTATAGATATTTTTTTGCTTCCCACGATACCCAACAAGTTAAGGACTAATCCGTCGTGAATTTGAATTCCATTTAAGAATCTACGATTGGCCAGCAACGAGTTGCTATACATACGAGACAGAATTTGAACTCTCAATACTTACTTAAACGGACGACTAAGTTGATCATTTGACCAATCCAAATTGGTTTAGATATATTCAAAATTTAAAATTAAAACTATCTAATACATATTGATAAGAACTAGAAATATATACACAATTATTATTATAATATTTAAAATAATAAAAATATAATTCATACACATAGTATAATATTTAAAATAACAAAAAAATTTATAAGGACTTTTTTTTTTTAATTTTTAACATGACTAAATATTATTTTTATATATATATATATATATATTTAAACAATTATTTTACTTTTTATTATCTCATATTTAATTGTTAAATCTACTTATTATCATTTTTATAGTATAAATAAATTTTTTAACCAAAATAATTACAGTATATTAATATATAGATAATATTTCTTTTATTAAATAATTTTTAAAAAATCACTAATAATTTAAGTTATATTTAATTAGAAAACTAAGTTTTAATTTAATTATTAATTAATTAACTAATATAATAAAATTAATTATCACTATTTTTTGAGTTTATTTATTTATTTTTCATACTAAATCAAATTTAACAATATAATTATTATTATGTGTTAAGTTTAATAAAATATTTTTTAACATAAAATACACAAGAACTATTTATATTTTATTTTGAGACAAATATAATATAATAAGTGGTATATATGTATATAAGTATTAATTTTTTTTAAAAAAAAAATTGTGGGGACAAATGCCCCTCTATATTAAACGTGGATCCGTCCCTGAGTGTGAAGGAAGATGGGAGTTGTGAAGGGTAGGCGGTGATGGAGTCAGCAACAACGATGACGGGAGCTATGCGGTTTTTTGTGAAGAAGTCGAGAAGAAGAAGATTTTGGGTAAGGATGATGGAGTTTATCTTGCATGGCTATATAGTATAGATTGAAGTTATGAATCATTGATTCTGTTATTTGAGACAAATCTTAATTTTTAAAAAGTGTTTATATGTATATATCTGGGGCAGGTACACCATAAACTCGACCATGCTCTGTCCTGAGCAAAATCTGTCCTGACTCGGGTCAAGTTATTACCCTCTCCATCCGGGTATGGACAAGTCGGGTACCTGCGTATTCGGAAACTCCTGCCAAGTCTAACCACGTATTGATACTCCATTTATTAAGGGTTTATCGCTAGCCAATTGATTGCTATATACACAATACGAGATTCTAACTCCTAATAGTTGTTTAAGCGGACGAGTGAGATGATTACTTAACAAACTCAAATTGATTAAGACAAATACTAATTATTTTTAATATTTTAATATTAAAAATTCTGAAAATTTGAATTTAATTATAATTTTATAAAATATTTATAATAATAATTATTATATATATTATTTAATTTTTTAATAAAATTTTTTATATAATTTTATGTATTATTTCGTATAGGATACGAGAACATACACTAGTATATAAATAAAAATAAAAAAAATACTCTATAAATCTTGGACATAGGTCATCACATATTTTTGTATATATATATATAATCAATACCAAAATAATTAAAACTTTTACCAATACAAAAGTCAGGCATGCAAGACTATATATATATATATTGGTAATAAACGTAAATTAATTTTAATTATGCTTACGCAACACACTGTGGTATGATTATTTGTTTTTGGTATAATAAACTTCATTTTTATTGAAAACGCCCAATTTACGGTGGTATCATTAGACTAGTATAAAATGGGCTGAAACGATAGTACACATTGGCAAACAGCCCAATCCAATAAAATATGCAAGATTTTATATCTGTAGATTGAAATTGAAGCATGGCCCAAAATACTAGGTTAAAAAATTTCTTGTTCAGTATCATACTAGGTAAATTCTGCTTAATATTGCCCCGTCTTAATACCCAAAAAAAAAAAAAAATCTGCTTAATATTCTCTATAAATAGTAAGTTATTCCTTATAACATGTCCAATTATTATTAGATATATATTGATTTATCATAGTTAATATTAACTATTAATTTAATTTAAATTTTGATAACTTAATTAATTAACTAAGGTATAACTTTTATTATATTATATAAAAATTAGATTTTTGTATTTAATGATAAAACCGATGTGGCATGTTTTTGAGAGTATTTCCTAATTTATTTTTTTTAACTTATTAAATATAATTCATTACGATGATTTAATCATATCAACTAATTGATTTAATTAGATATTTAAGTATCACATAATTTAATATTACGTATATCAATTAATTGAATATAATTGTTAGAGTATAATTAGGATCAATTAGCACTATTCAACATATTTGAATATTTATGATAGGATATTACGTCTTTATTATTTCGATTCTCTTATCACCTACAAATACTCTTCTATATTGTATCATTCTACACAACTTGAATACTCACAAACATTTTTCCTATTGCTCCCTCTCCCTCTTTTTTTTTTCTCTTTACGTGTAATTTTATTTTGCGTTAATTTTGTTTATTTAATAATAAAATATACTCATGTCAATTCTATCATATAATAATTTATTTTTCTCATGTATTTTAATTTGTATAGTTACTATTGAACTTGCTATTTTTATTTTCTTAAATTATTCTTTATTTTTTATAACTTAATAATTTAAATAAAAAAGCAAAGAAAGAAAGAAAAATGATGGCCAAAGACGGAGGTTAAAAGTCTAAAGCAGGAACATCATTCCTCATTATTATTATTATTATTATTATTATTATTATTATTATTATTATTATTATTATTTCTTTTCTAACATTCTTTAATATGAGTTTCATTTCTTTTCTTTATTATTATTAATGCTTTTACTATTTTCTTCCCTAATTATAAATCTCCTTATAATAATTTTCGATAGAATATTTTTTTGGTCTAATAGATTTTTTTTCTATTTTTTGTCAAAAATAATTTATATTAGGAAAAAAATATACAAATTAAATTTTAAAATTTAAATTTAAATAAGATGTGCAAAGGGTAATTATTGAATTTATTTGGTAGATTTAAACTCTTTGTATTATTGTCATTGAAAATTTCAAATACTATTATAAAATTCTAGATATTTTTTATCTTATTGTTCTTAAATTATATATTATACTGTGTATTTGAAGAATTTTATTTTTTTTGAAATAAGTATGACATTATATACTTTTTTGGATACATAGGGATAATGAAGTTGAAGTGAGTAACAAATTAAAAAGAATTATATAATAAGATACAAATTTTTAGAATTTCTAACACAATTGACAAATTTTTAGTTTCAAAATAAATTTTTACTCTATTTTTTATCTTTTATTTGATTTTTTTTATAATTTTTTCTTGATTTTATAAATTAATTATGATTGTAATAATTCTTCACAAATTAAATTTATTTTTTGTAGAGAAAATTTATCAATCATAAAGTACAGAAGACTTAACCAAAAAATTTAAAAATATTGATTAATCACAAAATAAAAAATACCAATTGTGCTTTAATTATGTTGTAAAATACAAATTGGGGCTATTTAAAATTAGTTTTTTATCATTAATGTTAACTTAATTATAATAAGGTAAAAAGCAAAAATTGTATATAATAATTTAATTTAATTATTTTTTATTATATTCCATTTATTTTTATTCATTGCTGATCTTTAATTGTCTATTTTAAATAAAAATTTAAATGGATTGAATTGATTTTTTTTTAAATTAATAATATAATTACTGTGACATTTGCTTTGCTCAGTAACATTTTTTAATTTATTTAATCTGATTAATCATCTATTTCTTATTTTATGCTAATTTAACTAATTTAAATTAATAAATTTCAATTATTTTAATTCTTGTAACTTTTTATTCTAATAATGTATTTTAATTAATCCATTAATACAATTTTAATATTTATATATCATTAATAATAATAATCTCATTTTAAAGTGACGTTTTATTCCTAATATATATATAATATGTCTAATTGTAGAAAATTTATTATTTTTTTATATAATTAGATTAGACATATTTATATTTAATTTATTTGATTATTTAATTAGAATTAATTATACTAAAAGATTAGATTAAGATTATGGTAGAGTAATTATATTTTTATTAATTAATTATATTAAAGATTAAGATTAAGATTACGATAGATTATTATTATTTTATTATTTTTTATTTTGATATTAATTTAGATATTTAGTTTCTTTTCTTATTATTTTTATTCTCTTATTCTATGTGTTTATTTTCATAAATATTGCTAAATTAAATAAGATACTATATAACTTTTTTTTATTTTTCTTTTTTATATACACATAAATAAATTATTTCTCTTTCATCTAATAATTTTGTTTCTCTTCTATTTATATTTTTTTCTTTCAATATTTTATTGGTTCTTATTTTTCTAAATTTTACTTTAATTTATGTATTTGTTCTTATTACATCTAACATTTTTTATTTATGTGTAATATACATTCTTATATATATTATAAAAATATGATTTGATTCCATTAATTTGCCAATTTTTTTTGAAAAATTCAAAGCTAAAGCACAAAAATATATTTATAGATTTTTTAATTTTTTCACTAAAAATGTAATATTTTTTGTGTAACACCCTCACTATCAGAAGTCACGCTTCCGGCTGCGCCACTTTGATAGTAAGAAGTATTACAACTACTTTACATACTAAATACTAAAATAGGAGCCTGTGACTCGACACTGTATCGCTGATTTCTTCGAAATCGGAAATAAATACTTTATCTTAGCAAAAATACAAGCAGGCATAGATTCATATACAAAACTCCTTACATAATAACTCATAATATAATATACATATAAAACATACAACTCCTACCCCTCTTACAAATTTGTAATAACAAAGACGAGGGAAAAAAAATAATCTAATTAATACAACAATATATAAATCAAACGCAGTATAACGCTCCTTAATGCCTCTTCATCTGGTTCCTGAAAAGGTAAAGCTGTAGGGGGTGAGAACCTAACCACACGGTCTCACCACGGAATTTCAAAGTTGTCATAAGAAGATATTTTGTAAGAAAACTGTTTTCCAAACTCAGTGATTATCATTGCCTTATGAATCTTTTAAAAACCAATGGGTAATTGTTCAAAACCTTTTCAAAAAAACAATGTTTAATCTTTCAGAAATCCGAAACCTTTCCTTTCTTATAAGAAACTTTCAATCAGAAACCAACCACGCAATCAAACAACACAATCATTAATATAGCACCAAAGTTCAATCTCAAATGTAGCACGCCAGGACAAACACAGGCAAGGCGAACAAGGAAAGCACAAGTAGGCAGCAGTTACAGCAAATAGTCCAAGTAGCAGTTACGAACAGTTTAGCAATTAGGCAAACCAAAACAAGTTCAAACTCAAGCAAAGCATACAAATGCATATGATGCATGCCTGTCCTATGGCTGATGAGGCTCATCTGTCGGTTATCCAGCCAACTCGACAAGTCTGAATTGTACTTAGACTGTCCCCCGACGTGCATCCCCAAGAGTCTATGCATAGCTTTTTCTCAAATAATCAATATTACTCAATGGGGGTAACATTCCCGGGAATTTATATAGTGCCCGGCCACACACTTACATCGTAGGGTCAACAGAGTATCGAGTTTTCAACCTGGTACACGTGGTGGCAAGCCACGGTACTTAATACAGGGAACCTCGTATCTCAGATATTTCAAATTCATAAGCCATATAAATAATTCAAAGATCTTATCTCAACATTCTTAACATCATAATCATTCATCAATCCAAATCTCATTTCCAACTTCATTCAAAAACCATATTTCAAGGAAAATCCTCATCAATTCTCATCATCCTTCTTTCCATCCCATTCATTAACAGTCCTAATTCAAAACATAATTCTTTCTTTGATAAATAAATCAATCTTGAAGCATAGAACGTTTAAAAAAACAAATCTTTTTATTTAACTACTTCAAATAAAGCTTCCAATTTTATAAAATTTCGGCAGCATTTCCTTTAAAACTCGGACACTGCCACCCTTTTCGGGTCCCATCCAAACATTTCTCAAATCCTTTCTCAACCATTTCCAAATCTCAACACTTTCCAAAATTCAACCAATTCCATTATCAAAGTATTTTCAAATCAGACCAATTCCAATAATGAAACCCTTTTTAAAGTCAAACCAGCTCAAGTATTAAATTATTTATAAAATCAGACCGACTCAAAATCAAACCGGTTTAATTTCAAACTAAGAAAAACCACTTTTCATAATAATCAAGTAAATAACTTTCCAAATCCATTTCTTATCAACAACCGTACTTCACTCAAGCAATCAAGCACCCAATAATCCAGTCCAACAATCCATTACATCCACAAGACAAATCTAATCACATAAATATATCTTTTTGCATCAATACCTATTTATCACAACTCTGTAATGTAAATTAGATTTTAAGAAAAACCCCTACCTCAATTTAGTCAAAGCTCAGTAGTTAGACTCATCAATTCCTCTTTTGTTTATTTTCAATTTTACAGCAGCAGCAGCAACCTTGTTTATTTTCAGACAATATCAACAGCGGCATCAAGAATCGCGGCAACAACACTTTTCTGACATAAATTGGAATTTAAAGCGAAATTGATATTGAGTGGAACAGAACGAAATTAGTAATGGAACATTTACGATAAATTGAAATAGAATCAAATAACCTCACCACGAGAAACAAAGCAGTAGTAACCCTCTGAACCGATCAGGCGGCAGCTCCGGCACTCCCCGAAGCTCCGGTGGTTCAATAACAACCTTAATTTCGACGCGCAAATACCAGAACCCAAACATGCGGTACCAGCATCTCAGAATCTCCAACAGATTGCAACGGAACATTGATTTCAAGAAGCTTCAGAAACAAAGTGCTTACCAAGAAGGCAGGGGTTCCGGCGGCAGTTTCCAACATACACAGGCTTCAAAGGCGGTTTTCGGTGGCAGCAGCGCTCTCCGGCGGCAGAGGCGCGGTCAGAAGTCGCGGCCAGAAGCTTCGGAGGCGGCGGATTTGATGAGGATGGCCGGCGATAGGAGCGGCAACTGTGCGCGGTGGCTGGACAGGTCCCGATCCTCCCTTCCTCCCAGATCTCTCTCCTCTGCCTCACCCATGGACGACGGCGCTGACAGCTGCAGCAACGGCGACGGACTTCGCGGCGGGGACAGTGGCTGTGACAGGAGCCTGCAAGGACGGCGATAGACACGACGCGGAAATGGTTCGCGAGGCATGGTGCAGCGGCGGCGCGGCTTCTCTGCTCCCTCAACTATGTGCTTGCTCTCTCAGATCTCCCTCCCGACGGCACAGCGACGGCGACGGTGGCAGTGATGCCCACCGGCGCCGTCTCCCTCTCTTCTCCCCACTCCCTCTCTTCTCTTCCTTCGGTCCCCCATCTCTCTTTCCTTCTTTCTCTTTTCTTTCTTTTTTTTTTCTTCTGTGAATATGTTGCGTGGCTTATGGAAGAAAAGGAGGTTCGGTAGCTGAAGAGATAAGGCAGCTGGGTTTTTGGGAAATTAGGATTAGGGTGATATTTTGGGAATTTAGGGTTTTGATAAAAATTAGGTATAGGGATAGTTTAGTGATTTTAATAAAATTGGAGTATAAAATATTAATATTTGAAAAACTAATTTAATCTCTAAACTTACTTTAAAATATTATTTGTGGTATAAAAATACTAATTGATTCTCAATAAATTACTCTAATTGAGAATACATGGTAATATAATTAATTTTATTTATCTTTAACTTAAAGTATTAAATGATATAAATACAATTAATCTAAAATCAAATCATATAAAATTTTTATTCTTTTACAACTATTCAGCTATATAATTTAAATATAGAAAATTATTCAATAACTATAAAATTAAGTAAAATTTCTAATTAATTATCAAAACTTGATTTAATTTTTGATTTAATTAGCTTTAATAAAATAATTTATGAAGCTAAAATTTCTAATGAATTAAATGAATTGAAATTAATTCATAACAAGATTTATTTGAAAATTCTGGGTCTTACATCCTACCCACCTTATAAAATTTTCGTCCTCGAAAATTGATACAAAATAAAAGAGATTTCATATTACTTCACTCTTGAACTTATTTAAAGAAAAGGTAAAAAGTTCTCAGTATATATATTCATATAGTTTCAAATACTAGAATTTTCGTATGGCATAAAGTTATAAAGGATATAAGTGTGATGCGAAACAGAAGTTACAAGATAGGCTTGATGTACAAGATGATATGTTTCAAACATGTGATGGTAAAGCAATGTGGCAAAAGGTTATAACACAAGCTGGGGTTAAAGATGTGCTTAACGTCCACATACTGATCTTATATCAACTTTAGGGATTCAATTATTCAAACTTCAACATAATTTATCTCCACCATTTCTTAACCGTACTTCATTGAGCAACTCATCCGAAAGTTCTCAACTTTGTTAAACACTTTGCAATCCTTACTACTGGTTATAAGTCCCACATCAACAAAACTCTTTCACGTAAAACAAGGTTTCACAACTCCCTGTGATGTCGTACACTTATGAGTTTTATCTTTTGCATTCACCAAACGTGTCCTAAAGGACTAATGTGTCGTTTACTAAGTCTAATGGTCGCACAAAATGCCAAAACTAATCTCGAGTATACTCAGAAGGATAGTAGACCATAGAAAAGGAAGAAAAGCGACAAGGACCGTGTTCGCGAAAATTTGAAAGAATTGCTGAAATCACAAGTAGACAAGGATGAACAAGTAATAAAGAATGCTGGAAAGAGAGTCAACTAATATCTTTAAGGGTAACTCTTGAATCGAAGGAATTTGATAAGACCAATAAGATAAAAGACAATGCAGCATTTTGAAACGAATTCAAGTTGAGTCAAGTAAATATGAGGTTTGCAGAAGAAGTATATCCAAACCAAAGACAAAGTTTATAGAACTTAAGAGTATGGTTAAAAATATTTTCAAATGCATTGTTCGTAAAGAATGGAAACTTAAGGGGAAATTATTTGATGTTCTAAAAGAGAAAATGGGTAACAAACATCCTTCAAAAGAGTAATAAAAATGTAAATGTGGCATTATTTCAATATAAATTCAAGTGGAAATAGATTACACAAACTTTGTAAATGGAAAGATTAATTTGGCTAAGAGCAAAATTGTATTTTCTCTTCTTTTTTAAGCATGTATGAAAACTATAATCTTGTTGGAAGAAAATCTGAGATAAAGTTTTACTCATAAAAGAAAAGATGATGTATTACAATCAGACAGGTTTAAATCACATAGAAATTTTCAGAGTATAAGGTAAAGGACTGTAAGCTAAATTGAAAGCGATTTTATTAAAACTTCAATAGATGTATCACCCCAAAACAAGTTCAAATCACACCAAAGAGAGGCACTGCTCAAGTAAAGCAATTCTAGTCAGGGACAACTTTGCATAAAAATAAATCGAAACTTGTTTAAAAAGGTTTAAATCAAAACTTCAATAATATACTTGAAGTCACAACTTTATAAGGATGTTCAATAATGTTAAGATGTGCTAAAAAGGAAACTAACTCATTTTAAGAAAGAAACTTAAATTGAAGGATT
The DNA here is from genome assembly GCF_059453495.1 of Arachis ipaensis. Classification (NCBI taxonomy): domain Eukaryota; kingdom Viridiplantae; phylum Streptophyta; class Magnoliopsida; order Fabales; family Fabaceae; genus Arachis; species Arachis ipaensis. Next base: position 10,835,591 of record NC_142435.1, on the reverse strand, counting down.
TCAATTAGGATTCATAAAGCATGTCACTCATAGAAACGAAAAGCTTAAGAAGAAACTTAACAACTTAAAAAGTTGATTCAAAACTTAAATTTCTTCAAAAGAATTCAAAACCTTTTCAAAAATGGTTCAAAACAAAATTCTGAAAATATACTTGAAATAACACCCTCGCAAGTATCATTTAAGAAGATCACGATGTGCTTAAAACGAAATCAGCCCATGGAAGAAAGGATCTTTAAATTAAGGGAATCCAAACAAGAACTCACTGGGTATGGATTATCAAATGAGTTTTCAATTGGTCTAAAGGAATACAAAACGCGCCAGGAAGACAACTCAATCAATAGAAAATTCTCAAGAAAGAACCTTTGACTAAAGAAAGACAAATAAAAGGACAAATGGTGCATTAGATGGAAACAAATTAAAGTTGACTCGGATGAGAATGAGTTTCACAAGAAATGGAAAACTAAGACTAATGGTAACGTTAAAAAAATAAAAGAGTAGTTAAAAACAGAATTAAATATGACATCCACAAAAATAAAAAGTTTAAGAAAGAAATTGGTCCATTCATAAGAATAAAGACATGAGTCCAACATTTTTTTTGTAAGAACAATAATTGCATAAATAATATAGTATGCTAAACCAAATTCGAATAAAAATAAATTAGGTGAAGCTTACCAAACAAAACCAACTGGAAAGAGATAAAAGCTTTCTTTGAAAAATATCTAAATATATAGTCAAATAAGGATATTCGTAAAAGCTATAATAAAATTGTTAGATAATCAAATTGTATTTGAAGTATATATACATTTTCATAAATCAGTGAAGAAACAGGCGAGGTATTGGAAACAACTAGTTTTAAACTGTATAAGGAACTTTCAACATTTATATAAAGAAGTGCATATCAAATTAAAAGCGGTTGTATATTTCAAATCAGAAACGGTTTTGTTAAGATTTAAAGAATGGCTGTAATTATTATCAAATAAGAGGAAAACTAAATTACAATTTATTTAGAAAGGACTCAAAATATGAACTTAAAAAAGTGTCCGGCATCAAAACAGATTTAAATGTATATAAAAAAATACATGATTCAAAAAGAAGTACCTAAATAAAGAAGGTAAATACACCGAGAGTTTTAAACAGGCATATGTAGTTAGGATCAAACAAAAAGCGTACGTGAACAAGAGAGTAGGATTGAAAGATAATCCGTTCACTTTCCAAGAAAAGTATCGCAGACAAGAAACTTAGAACATACCAAGCAGGAATAAGATACGTGATATTCGCAGAGTTCAAGACACCTAACCGAGTAACCTCAAGAATTAACTCCTAACGTTCCCAAAACCCGCAATTCGCATTATCTATGACTCGCATATCGTCTATGATAACCCATTAATGCCTACATATACATAATTCACTAGTGTTAAGCCGGCCAAACTTAATACCAGGAATTATGCAATGCAAGACTAATGGCATTAATCAATAGACCGTCATGTGCATAAAGTTCTAATTCTCGTTATTCAAACAAGACCTACAACATGACAGACTCTCAGAGTATGCAATTGAAGCATAATCGGTCCATTCCTCAGGCTCTACAGGAAAGACCGCTCTGATACCATAATGTAACACCCTCACTATTAGAAGTCACGCTTCTGGCTGTGCCACTCTGATAGTAAGAAGTATTACGACTACTTTACATACTAAATACTAAAATAGGAGCCTGTGACTCGACACTGTATCGCTGATTTCTTCGAAACCAGAAATAAATACTTTATCTTAGCAAAAATACAAGCAGGCATAGATTCATATACAAAACTCCTTACATAATAACTCATAATATAATATACATATAAAACATACAACTCCTAACCCTCTTACAAATTTGTAATAACAAAGACGAGGGAAAAAAATAATCTAATTAATACAATAATATATAAATCAAACGCAGTATAACGCTCCTTAATGCCTCTTCATCTGGTTCCTGAAAAGGTAAAGCTGTAGGGGGGTGAGAACCTAACCACACGGTCTCACCACGGAATTTCAAAGTTGTCATAATAAGATATTTTGTAAGAAAACTGTTTTCCAAACTCAGTGATTATCATTGCCTTATGAATCTTTTAAAAACCATTGGGTAATTGTTCAAAACCTTTTCAAAAAAACAATGTTTAATCTTTCAGAAATCCGAAACCTTTCCTTTCTTATAAGAAACTTTCAATCAGAAACCAACCACGCAATCAAACAACACAATCATTAATATAGCACCAAAGTTCAATCTCAAATGTAGCACGCCAGGACAAACACAGGCAAGGCGAACAAGGAAAGCACAAGTAGGCAGCAGTTACAGCAAATAGTCCAAGTAGCAGTTACGAACAGTTTAGCAATTAGGCAAACCAAAACAAGTTCAAACTCAAGCAAAGCATACAAATGCATATGATGCATGCTTGTCCTATGGCTGATGAGGCTCATCTGTCGGTTATCCAGCCAACCCGACAAGTCTGAATTGTACTTAGACTGTCCCCCGACGTGCATCCCCAAGAGTCTATGCATAGCTTTTTCTCAAATAATCAATATTACTCAATGGGGGTAACATTCCCGGGAATTTATATAGTGCCCGGCCACACACTTACATCGTAGGGCCAACAGAGTATCGAGTTTTCAACCTGGTACACGTGGTGGCAAGCCACGGTACTTAATCCAGGGAACCTCGTATCTCAGATATTTCAAATTCATAAGCCATATAAATAATTCAAAGATCTTATCTCAACATTCTTAACATCATAATCATTCATCAATCCAAATCTCATTTCCAACTTCATTCAAAAACCATATTTCAAGGAAAATCCTCATCAATTCTCATCATCCTTCTTTCCATCCCATTCATTAACAGTCCTAATTCAAAACATAATTCTTTCTTTGATAAATAAATCAATCTTGAAGCATAGAACGTTTAAAAAAACAAATCTTTTTATTTAACTACTTCAAATAAAGCTTCCAATTTTATAAAATTTCGGCAGCATTTCCTTTAAAACTCGGACACTGCCACCCTTTTCGGATCCCATCCAAACATTTCTCAAATCCTTTCTCAACCATTTCCAAATCTCAACACTTTCCAAAATTCAACCAATTCCATTATCAAAGTATTTTCAAATCAGACCAATTCCAATAATGAAACCCTTTTTAAAGTCAAACCAGCTCAAGTATTAAATTATTTATAAAATCAGACCGACTCAAAATCAAACCGGTTTAATTTCAAACTAAGAAAAACCACTTTTCATAATAATCAAGTAAATAACTTTCCAAATCCATTTCTTATCAACAACCGTACTTCACTCAAGCAATCAAGCACCCAATAATCCAGTCCAACAATCCATTACATCCACAAGACAAATCTAATCACATAAATATATCTTTTTGCATCAATACCTATTTATCACAACTCTGTAATGTAAATTAGATTTTAAGAAAAACCCCTACCTCAATTTAGTCAAAGCTCAGTAGTTAGACTCATCAATTCCTCTTTTGTTTATTTTCAATTTTACAGCAGCAGCAGCAACCTTGTTTATTTTCAGACAATATCAACAGCGGCATCAAGAATCGCGGCAACAACACTTTTCTGACATAAATTGGAATTTAAAGCGAAATTGATATTGAGTGGAACAGAACGAAATTAGTAATGGAACATTTACGATAAATTGAAATAGAATCAAATAACCTCACCACGAGAAACAAAGCAGTAGTAACCCTCTGAACCGATCAGGCGGCAGCTCCGGCACTCCCCGAAGCTCCGGTGGTTCAATAACAACCTTAATTTCGACGCGCAAATACCAGAACCCAAACATGCGGTACCAGCATCTCAGAATCTCCAACAGATTGCAACGGAACATTGATTTCAAGAAGCTTCAGAAACAAAGTGCTTACCAAGAAGGCAGGGGTTCCGGCGGCAGTTTCCAACATACACAGGCTTCAAAGGCGGTTTTCGGTGGCAGCAGCGCTCTCCGGCGGCAGAGGCGCGGTCAGAAGTCGCGGCCAGAAGCTTCGGAGGCGGCGGATTTGATGAGGATGGCCGGCGATAGGAGCGGCAACTGTGCGCGGTGGCTGGACAGGTCCCGATCCTCCCTTCCTCCCAGATCTCTCTCCTCTGCCTCACCCATGGACGACGGCGCTGACAGCTGCAGCAACGGCGACGGACTTCGCGGCGGGGACAGTGGCTGTGACAGGAGCCTGCAAGGACGGCGATAGACACGACGCGGAAATGGTTCGCGAGGCATGGTGCAGCGGCGGCGCGGCTTCTCTGCTCCCTCAACTATGTGCTTGCTCTCTCAGATCTCCCTCCCGACGGCACAGCGACGGCGACGGTGGCAGTGATGCCCACCGGCGCCGTCTCCCTCTCTTCTCCCCACTCCCTCTCTTCTCTTCCTTCGGTCCCCCATCTCTCTTTCCTTCTTTCTCTTTTCTTTCTTTTTTTTTTCTTCTGTGAATATGTTGCGTGGCTTATGGAAGAAAAGGAGGTTCGGTAGCTGAAGAGATAAGGCAGCTGGGTTTTTGGGAAATTAGGATTAGGGTGATATTTTGGGAATTTAGGGTTTTGATAAAAATTAGGTATAGGGATAGTTTAGTGATTTTAATAAAATTGGAGTATAAAATATTAATATTTGAAAAACTAATTTAATCTCTAAACTTACTTTAAAATATTATTTGTGGTATAAAAATACTAATTGATTCTCAATAAATTATTCTAATTGAGAATACATGGTAATATAATTAATTTTCTTTATCTTTAACTTAAAGTATTAAATGATATAAATACAATTAATCTAAAATCAAATCATATAAAATTTTTATTCTTTTACAACTATTAAGCTATATAATTTAAATATAGAAAATTATTCAATAACTATAAAATTAAGTAAAATTTCTAATTAATTATCAAAACTTGATTTAATTTTTGATTTAATTAGCTTTAATAAAATAATTTATGAAGATAAAATTTCTAATGAATTAAATGAATTGAAATTAATTCATAACAAGATTTATTTGAAAATTCTGGGTCTTACATTTTGCATATTAATATATTTTAAATTTTTTGCATCTATAAATAATATTCTATTAATGTTAAAATTATTTAGATAGATAAGTAATAGTGAATATAAAGTTATTTAGGATGGATAGAACTAAGTACATCTTTTTATTGAAAATATAAATTTAAAAATATTATATTCAATTCTCAATAATCAACCTCTCATTGAACTATTGTATGTTCAAAAGATTTTTGAAGAAATGAAATAATTTTAGGTATATAATTTTTTGTAAAAATTTAATTAATTCAAGATATTTATTGTTGTTGATTAAAAAAATAAATTAAAATAATAATTTAATATTTTTATACTCTTAAAATATTATTTATTTATTTTTCTAGCATTCTTTATCATCCAATGATCATATTAATATAATTTAATTCAATAAAATTATTTATCATCATTTGATTGAATAAAAATTCTATCTTATCTGAAAATTTTAGAATTTCTCAACCTCAAGATCATCTATGTTAAATCATTAAAAAATATATCTGAGAGTGCGGAAGTGTTCCTTCGTTCGAGAGCATGATTGAGATAAGAGAGAGAGGAGTCAATGAGTGACAAAGAAACTGAGAGCAATAAACACACTTGTGAGAGACAGAAAGTTCGAAAGTTCTAGCTTAGACAAGAGTGCATTAGTATCATTGAATTCTATGGAATCCTTAGTTTCTCATACATTTAACCATGAAATTCCTAGTATTTTTATATCAACTTTTCCAGGCTTTGTAGATTCACTGATCAATTATGGAGGCATTAAAATGGATGAAAAGAAAGGAAGACAAATTGCACACCTTGGACAAGATGGTGAACGTATGGTTGGAAAGATTGAACTAGCAAAGGACATAGCCACAATTCAGTGGGTAGAGGAGAGTCATCAAACCATGGTATTTAAACCTGGAGATTGGGTTTGGATTCCTTGGAGGGACGAAGAGCATCTCATTCAAGATTCGAGGACGAATTTTATGAAGAGGGAGAGAATGATACGTGGTCAGGAGGGTATTTTTGTCATCTTAGAGTTAAGGGACAGAATGATAATCTTGTCATATTCAGGATCTGAATTCTACAAGAATTGTGCCATGCCAGTCTTGGACATCTAAAAGACCAAGAGTCCGTCTCAAAAACAATGGTGCTAAAAGGGTAACAATTCATAAGGCCCGTTGGCTAAGGCAAGACAACAAGAAGCACAATAAAGCTTTTCAAATTCGATGGGAGGCATAATTTTTATTAATTTTCGAATTTTTAGTAATTTATTTTTATTTGTTTTGCTGTTAGACAGTTAGAGTTTGTTGGAAGACTTGAATTACTTCTGATTTGCTTAGTAGTATTTTTAGAGATTTTAAATTTAAATCAAATCTGATCTAATCTAATAAAATCAAATCTGATTTAAATTAGTTATCATATCTTTAGGATTTTAAAATTTAAATCAAATCTGATCTAATCTAATAAGATCAAATCTGATTTAAATTAGTTATCTTATCTTATCTTTTAGCTAGTTTATTTGGGGTCTATTTAAACACCTTCTAGTGAGACAATTTATATAACTTTGATGACTAAAATTTTCTTAGTGCTTTATGCACATTTTTTTTAGTGTGATTAAGTGAGGTAAGTGATTTGCTTCGCTTGTTGCATGGAGAAGATTGAGTGATTCAATTTTCATCCCTCGTTGTCAAGGATAAGTTCTTTGAAGGTCTAGTAGGGAATCTTTTCCGGTGACCTAGGTTGCTAAGAACAGGTATCTTAGAGGTTTAATAGGAAAAACCTTTTATTTATCTTTTTTTTTTATTTTCTTATCATCTGGTATCAGTTACAGGTCGTAGATAAATTCTTATTTATCTGCACGTTCCAGGATTTTGTTTGGTCTCTTTAGTTTTCTTTTTACTACAGAGTTAAAAAAAACAAAAATTTCTTCCTTAACCTCTATTATTGCAATTTCTGTTTATTCAAGTTAACGAGAAAAAAAAAACCAAAAAAAAAACAAAAAAAAAACCAAAAAACAAAAAGAGTCGCCAAAAAAATGTTTGCGTATTACGATAGTGATGATGAAGGAAGTTCATATGCAAAAAAGGGTTCTCAGTTGCAAATCCCTGCATTCAAAGGGAGGAATGATCCTGAAGCGTATTTCAGATGGGAAAGGAAGGTAGAATTAATTTTTGTAAATTACATCCTTTCAGAGGAAAAGAAGGTTCAACTGGTACAAGCCAATTTTTTCGATACTGCCCGTATATGTTGGACTAAATTAGGAAGATCTAGAAGACGGTACGAAAAGAGCCCAATTTGCAGCTGGGAGAAGATGAAAAAAATCATGAGGAGCCAGTTTGTGCCATCATCATACCACATGAAGAATCGAGTTGTGCCATCATCATACCACAACGAATATTTTAGAAGATTTTGTAAGTTGCAACAAGGGTCACAATCAGTGATGGAGTACCATAAGGAGTTTTTATATTTGATGGACAAGGCTAATATTAAAAGGAGTCATGAGGTTCTTATGGAACGATTTTTGTTTGGATTACGTGAAGAACTTGCAGATACAGTCCAACGTTACCGTTACGCAACCATAAAGGATTTGGTCAAATTGGCCATTGGCTGGGAGCAGTTGCAACAAATGAGAGATCGCCATAACAAGAGGATTTCTTCTACGCCTATCTTTCACTCTTCTTCAAAGCCAGAGATGGAAGAATTTGTTGAGTATGCTGTCGAGGGTGATGTGTCCTTGAAAGACTCAGAAGTGCAAATTTTCTCAATTGGGTTCTTGGGATGTGAGAAATTTAAAAATCCAGAGAGAAAATAAACAAAGAAAGAAGGTGAGTGTTTGAGTGAAAAGGATCAATGTTTAATTAAAAGTGAGAATTTTGAGAGAAAATATGAGAATAGTGAGAGAGAGGAGTCAATGAGTGACAAAGAAACTGAGAGCAATAAACACACTTGTGAGAGAGATCCAGAAAGTTCTAGCTTAGACAAGAGTGCATTAGTATCATTGAATTCCATGAAATCCTTAGTTTCTCATACATCTAATCATGAAATTCCTAGTGTTTTTATATCAACTTTTCAAGGCTTTGTAGATTCACTGATCAATTATGGAGGCATTAAAATGGATGAAAAGAAAGGAAAACAAATTGCACACCTTGGATAAGATGGTGAATGTATGGTTGGAAAGATTGAACTAGCAAAGGACATAGCCACAATTCAGTGGGTAAAGGAGAGTCATCAAACCATGGTATTTAAACCCGGAGATTGGGTTTGGATTCCTTAGAGGGACGAAGAGTATCTCATTTAAGATTCGAGGACGAATCTTTTTGAAGAGGGAGAGAATGATACGTGGTCAGGAGGGCATTTTTGTCATCTTAGAGCTAAGGGACGGAATGATAATCTGGTCATATTCAAGGATCTGAATTCTATAAGAATTGTGCCATGCCAGTCTTGGACATCTAGAAGACCAAGAGTCCGTCTCAAAAACAGTGGTGCTGAAAGGGCAACAATTCATAAGGCTCATTGGGCTAAGGCAAGACAACAAGAAGCCCAATAAAGCTTTTCAAATTCGATGGGAGGCATAATTTTTATTAATTTTTGAATTTTTAGTAATTTATTTTTATTTGTTTTGCTATTAGAGTTTGTTGGAAGATTTGAATTCCTTCTGATTTGCTTAGTAGTATTTTTAGAGATTTTAAATTTAAATCAAATCTGATCTAATCTAATAAGATCAAATCTGATTTAAATTAGTTACATATCTTTAGGATTTTAAAATTTAAATCAAATCTGATCTAATCCAATAAGATCAAATCTAATTTAAATTAGTTATCTTATCTTATCTTTTAGCTAGTTTGTTTGGGGTCTATTTAAACACCTTTTGGTGAGACAATTTATATAACTTTGATGACTAAAATTTCTTTAGTGCTTTATGCACATTTTTTAGTGTGATTAAGTGAGGTGAGTGATTTGCTTCGCTTGTTGCATGGAGAAGATTGAGTGATTCAATTTTTATCCCTCTGATCTAGGTTGTCAAGGACAAGTTCTTTGAATGTCTAGTAGGGAATCCTTTCCGGTGACCTAGGTTGCTAAGAACAGGTATCTTAGAGGTCTAGTAGGTAAAACATTTTATTTATCCTTTATGTTTCCATTGTGTCTCCTTATGCTAATAAATTCCTCTTCTTGATGTTATTCTTTTCTTGTCCCCCTTTCATTAGGATTTTATTACTTTAAATGTATTAAATCCCAATTAAATTCTTATCATGATCACTCAAGAAACTCAAATTGATTAAGATAAATATTAATTATTTTTAATATTTTAATATTAAAAATTATAAAAGTTTGATTTTAATTATAATTTTATAAAATATTTATAATAATAATTACTATATATATTTTATTTAATTTTTTAATAAAAATCTTTATATAATTTTATGTATTATCCCGTACAGAGTACGGAAACATACACTAGTTTTGTGTAATTTATAAGAATCGTTAGAGAATTCTATTTTATAATTATTGTTCATACATGGTCCAAACATAAGTTAGGCCTAAAAGCAGAGAAAGCCTAACAGACAATTATCATATGACCGACCTCTTGAGAGGTCGGAAAAAATGCTACAAGGTGATAATTCTCCTTTGAAGGAGTTATAACTAACCCCTAATATCTTTCATCTACTTCTTGGAGAGAGATCTCAACAACCACTTGATAAAGGGACGGTTATCCGTCATCAATAGTGGAGCTACTTCAACGGTGGTTATTGGTTCATCACCTATAAATACACTGACACTCTCAGGTATACTTAAGATCCAATACACTATAAACCTACTGATACTCTTGCTAGCTTAAGCATCGGAGTCCCTTACAGGTACCACCCCTCTACCTCCTCACGAGGAACTCGGATAGGTGGCACCTCGGTACCAAACAAGTCAGACGCTGCCACCCAAAGGGACCTGGACCCCACGTTTAAGCCCAAATCAACATTTCAGGTAACCTTCAAAACATTGGTGCCGTTGCCGGGGACCTGGAAATCAACACCCCCCAGCAGACGATCATCCTGAGGGCGGATGTACGGCGTCTAAGTCGGAACCAGAATACCAGTATGTAGTCAGCAACCCAATTCTCTCCCTTTTTGGTAATACTCATGCTGCTTTTTCGACTCTTCCAGGTAATTTTAAATGGTATTTTGACTCGGGTTACTTTAATCACATATCTCCGTTGTGTAATATTTTCTCGTCTCTGTCTACCACTACAAATGCACCTTCTGTCAATACTGCTAATGGTTCCCTCTTGCACGCAACACACAACGGTTCTATCTCCCAGTCAACTCTTAATCTCCCTGATACTTTTTATATTCACAAATTGAACTTTAGTCTTATTTCTGTTGGTCAACTTGTTGATATGAATTTTGATGTTACTTTTTCCATTTCTAGTTGCTGTGTATAGGATCGTCAGATGGGACAAATCATTGGGATTAGACGTAAGGTCGGAAGGTTGTTTGAACTCGAGAATCTTCATATTCCTCCTGTGCCAAATCTCTGTGCTGCTTCTTCTTCTCCTTTTATCCTTCACTTATGGCATCACTGTCTTACCCACATCTCCTTAGAAAAATTGCATCCTCTTGTGTCTCAGGGTGTTTTGGGTCAGGTTCCTAATGAGTCTTTTGATTGTATTTCTTGTCAAACTACCAAACAACCTACTTTATCTTTTCACAATAATTTCTCTCTTGCTTGCTCTCCTTTTGATCTTATTCACTCTGATGTTTGGGACTCCGCTCCCACCGCTTCTATGGGAGGAGTTTGATACTTTGTTATTTTTATTGATGATTATTCATGCTTTACTTGGGTTTATTTGATGACTAATCGCCATGAGTTACCTCAGATTTATATTAACTTTGCCATTATGATTAAAACTCGGTTTTCCAAGGTCATTAAAGTTTTTCGACGCGATAATGCTATGGAAGACCGTGATTCCAAACTTTTAACCTTTCTTACAGAACAAGGTACTTTTGTCTGAGTTTTCTTGTCCTGGTATGTCTCAACAAAATAGACGAGCTGAACGCAAACATCGTCATATTCTTGACTCTGTTCGTGCAATGCTTCTTTCTTCTTCGTGTCCTGAGCGTACTTGGGGTGAAGCTATTCTTACTACTGTTCAAGTTATTAATAGACTTCTTTCTTCTGTTCTCGGTAACATTGCTCCCTTTGAGCCTATTTATCATACCTCTCCAGATTATAGTTCTCTTCGAGTTTTTAATTGTATCTGTTTTGTTCTTCTTCAGCCTCATGAACATAGTAAACTTGAACCTCGGGCTCGTATATGTTGTTTCCTTAGTTATGGCACTGAACACAAGGGTTATCGTTGTTAGGATCCTTCCTCTAAACATATTTGTATATCTCATCATGTTGTCTTCTGGGAGCATCACATGTTTTCTTGGTTCTCCACCTTTGAGTCCATTCCTCCTACTCACTCACCTTTTTTCACTAACCCAATGTTGATCTTTTTTCTAGTGATGATTCTATAGGTTCTATCTCGAGTCACCCTCTACAGCCTCCTGTTCTTCCACCTTCTCTTTCTCTCGATGATTCCAGACCAGACGGCGATTCTACTCCTACCATCATGCCTCATTCTTCTACTCGTTCTTCTAGGGTAAGAAATGTAACACCCTACCATACAGAGCTTTACGCTTAAAAAATAAAACAGAGGTGGTGTGGTATTACGACCTCTAAAATAAAAAATATATATGTATAATAATTGGAAGAGCGTAGTATACGAGGAGCCTTAAATGATAAGTAAAACCAAATCGCAAGATTAAAAGTGCAATGCTCGTCATATGCTAGACAGATTAGGGATTAACGAACATATGTCAGTAATAGCATACTTGAATGGAACCGCATTCACATAGAGAGAAAAAAACTTATTAAGGGAAAGAGCGTAGTCCATAGAAAAATGGCCTGAGTTTTGTTGTGCCCAGTACTGAGCGCCCGACCGTGACTAAAGGGATGGATCCCTTGTTGATATAGCTGAAAGTGGGTGGAATCAATCGTTTAGTATAGTTGATCATGACTGCTATAAGGATTACTTGCGTACGAAGGAAGCTAAGGTACATAAACATATGTGTATAGAAAGTGAGAATAGAAGGTCAAAGGTACAAAATAACCAAGCTCCTAACTCAGCCTGCAAAGCTAAGGCTGGCCGGAGAATATTTATACATATATATAGAAATCCATAACCCAAAATACATAAAAGCAACCCTAGTTCTCCATAAACCACTATAGGGTGCAAAATTAAAGCATATATACATAAGAAGAGTCTATACATATAGATATAACAAAATAGAACAAAGTGTAAACTCCCAAAAGCCCCACTTCACTACAGAGAACTCCAGACGCCTAGCGAGGTGCCTCTCGACCTGCATATGAGAAACACAAATATCCATATGGAATGAGAACCGGGGGTTCTTAGCATGGTAATGGTGCCGCATACATAAGATATAAGGTCTCGAAAAAGTCAGAGACAATCCTAGAACGCCGACACTCAGATTATAAGACCTGAAGAACTAAAGCAGAAACCATAAATTAGGGTGGTCCTCTAAGGATTCCTAGACCTAACCAAAACTGCACTAAAACCCTAAACTCTTATGCCTTTCCTCCAATCCTCTAACACCCGTGAAACCACACAAACAAACAAGCAGACAATGGCAAACACAGGTAGAATACGAGTACTACAGATAGCAAATATAACAATTAAACATAGTAAGTTCACTTAGGCATTCCCAATTAATGCACAAGCAAGCAAATCAAACAATATGCATATGATGCATGTCTGTCCTATGGCTGATGAGTCTCATCTGTCAGTTATCAAGTCAACCCGACAAGTCTGGCTGCTAAAACCTGGACTGGCCCTCGACGTGCATCCCCAAGAGTCTATGAATAGCTTTTTGTCATATATAAATCTTTCTTATTGGGGGATATCCTTTCCAAAAATTTATACGTGCCCGGTCATCCTTACGTCGTAGGGTCAACAGAGTATCAAGTCTCAAGCTGGAGCCCGTGGTGGCAAGCCACTGCTCTTTACCCAGAAAAACTCGTATCTCAAATAAAATAAGTGCAAAAACCTCATTCTCATTCATACTCATTCATAATAATTTCATAACCATTCATTATAGCCATAACATCACTTATACATCATATATTTGCACTTTTATACATAATTCATGATAACCCGGAGCAAGTAGGGCGAACCACACCCTTGCATCTACCTGGGGAGCCTTTATACTACCAACCTGAAGCAAGTGGGTGAAATTGCAACCCTTGTGTCTATCCAAGAGGTTCGTTCTTATATGCTTAGGAGGAATAAAGGAGGGATCTTAACCTCCCACCATCTCGTTGGAGGCAATTTTACAATATCAGGAGGAACAAAGAAAGGGATCCTCACCTTCCACAATCTCCTGGGGTCGCACTTTTAAGAAAGAGTGCTCAGATATTTATTCCTTACCTAATTCATCACTTCTCAAGCTTTCTTCATCTCCAAGTTACTTCACCTTCCTAGTTCAAACCCTTTCACTACCAGTACAACTCATTTCTAGGGTCCTAGAGGGTAAAAAATAGAAGTTTAGAAGTTTAAAACCATGTCTAAATCACAAAAATATATGTTGCTGAAAATAGGGTGTGTACGTACTCACACATGTGTGCGTGTGCACGCGCTCAACAGCAAGCATGTCCATGTGTGTCCGTGCACAACATGGTGTGCGTATGCACGTTTGCCAAAAATAACAGGGTGTGCATGCTCACACCGCTCGTGCATACACACAAGTGAAAACATAGCTCCTACTCAGCGCGTGTGCACATTAGTGTGCGTACGCACACAAAGCAGAAGACCTGGTTTTGCTGCAACTTAAGAAAATTTCAATTTTTGCACAAAACTTCCGACGTTCATAACTTCCTCTACAAAATTCCATTTCCTTCAAAATTTATACCTTATAAAGCTTCTAAAACTATATTTGATTTGAGATAAATTTCATTCCCATCCAAAATTAGAGGCTCCAGTTATAGACCGCTGAAGTTCATTAAAATAAAGTTTTTCAACTAAAACACCAAACCTCTATTTTTACCACATTTCCAACTCAATTCAAAATTCCAAGTTTTCAAACCAACCACAAACAAACTATATTTAATCCCAATCCTTCTCAATCATTCCATTACTCATTAACATACATATACCTCAATTTCAACCTCAAAAATTCAAAACTCAACATAATTTAATCTTCAACTTACTCATTAACATAGCATTATTCACACATTACAAAATTAACCATCCACCACATTCATATCATCCAACATCACTCCCATTTATGCACATATAACCCAACACACACGACATCAACTAAAACCACCCAACATGCATCAAACATACAATTCAACTTATCTTAAGTCATCTAGCCTAAGTTTTCACAAAACATTATATATTATATACAAGAAATCAAAATCATACCTTGGCCGATTTTCCCATATAATCTAAAGGCAACCCCACAAGGCAAGCTCACAAGTTCTACCACCAAAATTCAGCCTCCAAAGTTTCACCAAGCATCCAACATTCACAATTAAGCTCCAATTCGCATATATACACACCTATATCATATCATTGCACCATACATACACACTTAATACCAAAAATTACAATTAACTAAAGGGATTTACTAGGGTTGAAGATTCTTACCTTGTATATACCTCAATTAAGCCAGGACCCACTAATTCCTCAAGTCAATTTAGTCCTAAAACATCAAATTAACCACAAATCTTAACAGACGAGACCATGCCATTTTCGGATTTGAGAAGAGGAGATTGAAACTGGGAATGTGATTTCCTTACCTTACAATGTACTGGGCTTTGTAAAGCTCGTCACCGTAGACGTGTGGCCACAAACAATGCGGCGATCGAAGCTCGGAGCGAGATGTTATATGGAATTGATTATGATGTTAGGGTTGGATGCTCTTCTTCCTCCTTCCCTTCCTTTGTGCAGCGTGAATAACATTTGGGGGAGGAAGAGAATGCTGAGTCCTTGGTTAATGAGGCTTGGGTTGGGCCCGGTTCGACCAATTCGGCCCATTTGGCCCAATCTTGGGCCAAATTCTTTAAAATTAGTGTCAAAATTCTTCTTTTAATTAGCTATATCTTACTAAACTATAAAATTCATATTTCTAATTTCTTTTATTAGAAATTAATTTATTGATTCATTATTCGCTAATTTTACAGCGTTTACATCTTACCCACCTAATTAAGAATTTTGTCCTCAAAATTCAGATTTAGTTACCTGAAAAGAGGTGTGGGTAGTCCTTCCGCATATCTGATTTGAGTTTCCAAGTATGTTTTCCAATTCCAGCTCTACTCTCAGCATTCCTCTGCTAACAAAACTCTTTCTCTGCGTAGCCACTTAGCACTGGTATCATATTATTAATTCTAACCGAAGTTACTTGAACCATTAGATCCTTTCTCAGTTGCACTGGTTCAGGTTCTAATACGTGATTGGTATCAGAAGTGTACTCCTGAAACTGTGAGACGTGAAATACATGATTGGTATCGGCTATCAAATTCGGGAACTAATACTAAGATGTTTGATGCTCTAGTTTCAAATCAACACAGAGGCTTTTAGCGCACCGTGAAACCTCATCTTCTTTCTGATGTATAGTTTCGTCAGTATCTCTGATAAATGATTTGCTCCGATGGACGGAATGGACTTCGTCAATTAATCCGTGATTACCTAACAGCATTACTTCCTGTCCTGACCAACGATAACCCCTTTCATAATCAGTAACAATCCCTTTTCACTTTCATTGTGAAACCTTCCATGGTTGCCACATCCTGGATGACTCTTAGTACTCGCTCCTTATCTTCTACCATGTCAGATATTCAGTCACATGCGCCGCCATGTTATTCATCATTTTGGGCCACCCAACCCTATTTTATCAAAATTGTGATACATTTTAGTAATCCTAGGTTGAATTGAAATCCGTTCTTGATGGCTTCAAACAATGGTTTACATCTCCACTTTCTGCATTAGGCACACTAATCTCTTCTTGTACTTTCGAATCCGTTTCTTCATTCTTCTAAGTTTTATTCTTTATTTCCCTCGATCTCTTCTTGATTCCCTTTTGTTTACCAGACTTTGACATCCTTGGTAGCTCTCTATTGTCTTGTTATGCTTCTTGTATCTCATATTTACCACGTTTCAAAATTGCAATGAATTTAGTCCAACACCTCCAACTACACTCTCAATATCTAACTTAGAACCTCAATTTGCCTAGCATTCCTTCCTCTGGGATTAAGAAATTTCTTTCTCAGGGCGTCCGCTACTACCTCATAATGTTGCATCAGCACGCATTCTAAGTCAATCAACGACGCATTGCAGTAACTCCAAATAGTCCTTTAGGTTCGGGTATCCCAAATACTGGCCCTAAGGTTAATCTTTTCTCTCATGGTTTGAAAGCTTCCATCATATTTAGGTGTCCATACACACGGTGCATCACATCGAGTTAACTTAATCGTATGTAATACGATCGATGAGAATTGAGGCTCCAGAACTCTCCTTAATATCGCATTCCTACACACTTCATATTTCGCATCCAGAAATCTTACTTTAAGAGACTATTGTCTTGATGGGTATATCTAGAAATCGTACGATAGTCTAACTAAACTCGAATTGATTTCCAAGGAATTATTAAGCTCAAAGAAGAACGAACAACACATACGATATTTACAAGAAATTTGAGGAAAGTCTTGTATACGGTCAAATAGAGTTGTACGGAAATAATAAAATACACAAGAAGAAGAACTAAGGAGCATCTCAAGAAAGAAATTCGAATAAAAAACCTGGATAGAAAGAACAAGGCATGTCAAATTAAATAAGTTCTAGTTAACTCTAAAGAAATGCAAGTTTACAAAGGAGAGCAACTCCACACACCGCAAGTCTTCAAGATTCAAGGATTATGTGATTATACTAGGACAAGTTCATGCTTATTCCAAAAGAGACAAGCTTTATGTGAGTAAGGAATAGAATTAGAAAAACGATGAATTTGGCTTTTCAAGAAGAAATTCAACATAGAGTTTTCAATGTAAGCTATAAAAGAAAGGTTAGTTCAAGTCGTGAGGATTAGTTGGCGCACCCTCTCTCTCGCGTAGAGCTTCCTGTTGTTGCCTTTTCTCTTCACTTGACATAACCAGTACCTCCCACAGGAAAATACTTGGTCGAATGAGTTTCTTTTTTGCTACTTCCTTCAACTACCTCCTAAATTCTGTCGATTATCACGATGTCTTCTATCATGGTACAATCGAAGTTAATCTGGCTTCCAGCACTAAGTCTATCATAAACTCACTTTCTCTCTGAAATAGATATTCTAGTATACCTTCAAGAATTACCCCGAGAACTTTCTCGCAATAGGGATTTGGCCTCATCTTCACTTGCCTCTTAAACAATTTCTAGCTAAAGGTTGAATCCACCCCATTCCTCTTCCTCGCAGTTTACTGTCACTGTGTTTCAAACAATAACTCCGCGTAGCTCTCCACACTTCCGATTCCTTACATATAATCCAACCCGCTTCCACTGCATTCACTCTAATTCTTAGGCTTCAAGAACTAAGACACTCTTTTAAGTTAAATAAATATCGCTCCGTCTCAATAACTAGAAATCATAGGTCGATCATTCGTTTAGAAACCACTATTATCACAACATACCGCGCGTTACAATTGAATGATATATACAAATATCATGCAAGGCAGTTAAAAATTTAGTAACTTGTTTACCATTACCTCGAGTCTAAGAATCAAACTTAACTGCGTCCCAACTCCTCCTATGTGAACAATCCCGAGATATATGCCCTGTCTTCTCGCACTGGTAACATACGCTTAGCCTGCCCCTGCATGGTCTGTTTCGGTGATACTTTTTGCATCTTGGACACTTTAAGTCTTCCAGTTGAGTACTAGTCTGCTCGTCTGAATCTTGTCTCCGACGGTTGTCATTCCATCGGTCATTGTTCTAGCGTTGAGAATGTGAAGTGATATAACAACCCCTTTTGAAATTTTGGCACCTAGGTGTAATCTTCTTTTTCTTTTTTCTTTGTGAAAGATTCCCGGCGGTCACTCCTTGCCACCACAGTCCTTCTTAAGCTTTCTCCCGTCGCTTGACCTGTGTTAACTAACTCTGGATAATTCACTATTTCCACTGGTACCACTGTACTTGGGACATTATTTTTGACTTCATGTCTATTACCATCATCGTTGCCAACTCTAACTTGTTGTTCCATCTTGCCCATCGCTCGGCTAGTCGTAGCAGCAACAGCACCAATGGCAGCAGCAGCACTCGTCATCGCGGTCATGAAATCGGACAAACTACCTACCAATATGGTTACCTTGTTACCTCTCCGTTCTGGACCTTGATTACGCCCACGAGATGCCATTTGGTTCCTGTTCATGTCAAACAAGTGATATCAAGGTGATCAGTCTTAATATCGCAAGTCTAGAACTTCAAAGTCCCAAATGCATGCTCATGAACATTCATGCCATATATATCAGTTAGATATCCTAATTAGCATGTATAGACACTCAGAGTATGCCTAGAAGCATAGTCAGTCCGTCCCTCAGACTCTACAGGAACGAACTGCTCTCATACCATAATGTAACACCCTACCACACAGAACTTTACGCTTAAGTCGTAAAACAGAGGTGGTGTGGTATTACGACTTCTAAAATAAAATATATATACGTATAATAATTGGAAGAGCATAGTATATGAGGAGCCTTTAAGGATAGGTAAAACCAAATCGCAAGATTAAAAGCGCAACACTCAGGAATAAGGATTACTTGCGTACGAAGGAAGCTAAGGTACATAAACATATGTGTATAGAAAGTGAGAATAGAAGGTCAAGGGTAAAAAATAACCAAACTTCTAACTCAGCATGCGAAGCTAAGACTGGCTGGAGAATATTTATATACATATATATAGAAATCCATAACCCAAAATGCATAAAATCAACCCTAGTTCTCCATAAACCTCTATGGGGTGCAAAAGTAAAGCATATATATAAGGAGAGTCTATACATATAGATATAACAAAATAGAACAAAATGTAAACTCCCAAAAGCCCCACTTCGCTGCAGAGAACTCCAGATTCCTAGCGAGGTGCCTCTCGACCTGCATCTGAAAAACATAAATATCTGTATGGAATGAGAACCGGAGGTTTTAAGCATGGTAATGGTGCCGCATACATAAGATATAAGATCCCAAAAAATCCAGAGGCAATCCTAGAATACCGACACTCAGATTATAAAACTTAAAGAACTAAAGCAGAAACCATAAATCAGGGTGGTCCTCTAAGGATTTCTAAACCTAACCAAAACCATACTAAAACCTTCAACTCTTCTGCTTTTCCTCCACTCCTCCAACGTCGGTGAAACCACACAGACAAACAAACAAATAATGGCAAACACAAGTAGAATACAAGTACTGCAGATAGCAAATATAACAATTAAACATAGTAAGTTCACTTAGGCATTCCCAATTAATGCACAAGCAAGCAAATCAAACAATATACATATGATGCATGCCTGTCCTATGGCTAATGAGTCTCATCTGTTGGTTATCAGGCCAACCTAACAAGTCCGGCTGCTAAATCTTGGACTGTTCTTCGATGCGCATCCCCAAGAGTCTACGTGGTGTGCACGAATCCCCATACTTTGTACACTAAACCAGCAAGTGCACTGGGTCGTCCAAGTAATACCTGAGTAAGTCATGGTCGATTCCACGAGGATTATGATTTGAAGCAAGCTATGGTTATCTTGCAGATCATAGTCAGGCGGATAGAAGAGTTGTTGGATTTGTTTAAATGCATAAAATTGGAATAAGATGGAATTACTAGGTTTGATTATAGTCAGTGATAAGAAGATGGTTAAGGCTTGGAGATGCTTTGTTCTTCTGGATTAATTCCGGTCTTACTGTCTTCTTCAATTGTGAATGATTTTTTCTATGGCAGGTTGTATGTGATTGACGCCGGTTGAGAGGTCGCCAATTCTCCTCCAGATCTGAACCCCAGGGTTAGTGTGGATCCATTCTGATTGAAGGTGAAGCTCCTGGAGTTTATTCTCCTTGGTGATCCTACTCAAAACACCATAGACAAGGTCGAATCTTCCGGATCAGAGGATGCTGCGCCTTTGGTTCTAGCCTCTACCACAAAGACTCTAATCTCCCCATACTTCGGCTGAACTGGTGTCTCGAGAAGTCCCCAATGAAATCGTGGATTAGCCGTCTAAGAGATGTATAATCAAGGTGGTGGTTCATCATTGTCCGATGAAAGACTCACTCTGAATCCATGTAGAATATGATAACCTTATGCCAGTTCAACACATTCATATTGATGAAGAACGAAGATACATCTTAGAATAGAGAATCAAACACGGATTGAAATAGAACATTAATACTTTTATTAATCCATAAAACTCAGCAGGGCTCTTCCCCTTAACCTAGGAGGTTTAGAAACTCATACTGATAGAGAATACAATAATAAATGTGTAAAGTGTCAAAAGGTCCTGAAAAAAAGTGTAAAAGTTCTCAAATAAATACTAGACTAATGACTCAGAATTACATAAGTAGGGTAAAACAGTCTTTTAGTGCTAAAATCCACTTCTGGGGCCCACTTGGTGAGTGTTTGTGCTGAGCTTGATTGAGATCCACGTGCTAGGAGGCCTCTAGGGTATTGAACGCTGGCTAGGGGGTTCTTTTTGGGTGTTGGACGCTGGTCTCTTCTCCCTTGGGCGTTGGACGCCAGAACAGGGCAAGAAGCTGATGTTGAACGCTAGTTTTGGGCCTTCAATTCTGAAGCAAAGTATGAACTATTATATATTAATGGAAATCCCTAGATGTTAGATTTCCATATCCATTGAGAACGCTCCATTTGGATGTCTATAACTCTAGAAAAGCTCTTTTGAGTGCAAGGAGGTCAGATCCAGACAGCATCTGCAGTGCTTTCTCTGTCTCTGAATCAGACCTTTGCTCTAGCTCCTCAATTTCAGCCAGAAAATACCTGAAATTGCATAAAAATACACAAACTCAAAGTAGAATAAAAAATATGAATTTTACACTAAAACCTATGAAAACTTAATAAAACTTAAACAAAACATGCTAAAAACTATATGAAAATGATGGCAAAAAGCGTACAAAATATTCGCTCATCACTATGCATAGCGTTTTCTCATATATAAATCTTGCTCATTGGGGGATATCCTTCTCGGAAATTTATACGTGCCCGATCACCCTGATAAACCCATATTTCGTGAGTTATTTTGTGCTTAATTTGAGTGATTTATTCAATCCTTCACCCACTTATTCATATTAATTGCATGGTTTTACTTTTCCTTCCTTATTATGTGATGTATGTGAAAAACATGTTTTCTAAGCTTCAAAATCAATTATTTTAATTGCCTTTATTTCCATTCGATGCCGTGATTAGTGTGTTGAGTAGTTTCAGATTTTCTAAGGCAGAATGACTTAAAGGATGGAAAAGGAAACATACAAAAATGGAAGAAAAGTGTGAAACGGAGTTTTGAAGAAATTGGTATCCACGCGATCGCATGGACGACGCGATCGCGTGCCAGAAGCGAAGAAGCAGCGACGCGGCCGCATGACTGATGTGACCGCGCGCCTTAAGTAGAACGCATATGACGCGGACGCGTGACTGACGCGACCGCGTGGCAAGGAAAACTCCAGATGACACGACCGCGTGACCCACGCGGACGCGTGACAGAGGCCATGTATCAGAATTTACAGAATACGCTCAAAGCGGATTCTGAAGCCTCTTTGGCCCAAATCCAAGTGCAGAACACATAGACTAGAGGCTATAAAGTGGGGGAATGCATCCATTCAAAAGGAGCTCGCATTTTTTATTACTTTCCATGATTTAGATTCAGTTTTGAGAGGGAGATTCTCTCCTCTCTCTCTTAGGATTAGGATTTAGGACTTCTCTTAGTTTTTAAGAGTGATTCTCGATCCAGGTTTTATGTTTCTTTGTTTTAAGCTTCCCTTTTCACTTTTACTTATTTATTCCAGCACTTGAGTTGATTATTTACTTTTATAATTTAATTTATGAATTATTCCATGTTATGATTTGAATTAATGATTTTTTGAGGTATTTCAGTTATTGATTGCTTTCTCTTTAATTTAAGTTATTATTGCTTCCCATCTACGGACATTTTTATTCCAGCAATTTTACTTTTTCCCCTTTTGGTCTTGGTTAAGAAATCAGTAACTCAACATTATCAAACTCAACATAGCTGATAATCGCTATCTTGCTAATTGAACCGAACTTCAATAATCCCAACTTTTTCTTAGGAATTAAACAGGATTCGAAGGTCAAACTAATTAGTCCCTTGACTTTCCTTTGCTTTAGTAAAGGTTAACTAAGTGGAATCTAGATTCAACTTTCATTATTGTTGAGAGAGATAACTAAGTTGGACTTCCAATTTCTTTTACCTTGCCAAAAGTTTGCTTTACAATATTTATTTATTTTAATTACCATTTATTTTACTTATCATTTAAATCACTTGCTTCTCACCTCTTAAACCCCGATTACAACCTTTATAGCCAATAATAAGAACATACTTCCTTGCAGTTCCTTGAGAAGACGACCCGAGGTTTGAATACTCGGTTAACAATTTTTAAGGGGTTTGTTACTTGTGACAACCAAAACGTTTGTACGAAGGGATTTCTGTCGGTTTAGAGACTATATCTACAACGCGACTGTTTTTATGAACTTCTTTACTGGCAAAAATCCCAACGTCAAAATGGCGCTGTTGCCGGGGAACTGCTAACGTGTGCCTTATTATTGGTTATTGTAAATATTTTTCTTTTGCTTGTTTATTTATTTTTGTTCTTCCTTTTTATCTTTATTTGCTACCATGAACTCTCACCCCTCTCGCTTTGAGTTTGGTTCTAACTTTGTTGAAGGAAATAGAAGTTACAGCAAGAATGTGCATCAAGGTCAGACCAATCAATGATGGATGGAGCCAAGAGGATCTAATCAACCCTTTAGGCAGTAACACCCTCCGAGATATCCTGGACAAAGACCATTCTACAATGCATACCCAGTTGAAAGATATGGTGGACAACCTTGTAACTACCAACAAGCCCCACCCCGTGCCTATAGACTATCCTTTCAACATAACCTCAAACCACCACACTCACAAGCTTCTCTTCACCATTCGCCACCATATGATCCTTTCTTACCCAGATTCCAATCCAATCACTCCCAACCACCACCACTTCTATATGTGTCCTGTCCAAATCCGGCAACCCGAGAAGCAGAGGTTCGCCTAAAGGAAACAGTAAATAAACTTCAAACAACCATTCGACAACTGGAGCAAGCAGTAATTCAATGGGCTTCTAGACACTCAATTATACAAGGGTCAGCCACAGCCCCATGTGGACAGTCTAATGAAGAGCGTAGCATGAAGGAGATACCAGAAGCTCCAGTGGACAAGACAGAGCATGAATTTGTACTAGAACAAGTAGAAGAAGCTGTCATTGTACAAGAAGATGAGTTGGTTGAAGATCTAGGAGATGCTGAACCTCCATGGGAATCCAGAACTGAGGAGAACTCCGTCAAGGATGTTACATTTGATGCTAAGGAGGATAGTACACAACCCCCAAGGCAAGTCATTTATGAAGAATCAGACGGAATAACCCAAGACACAAATTCCCTTGATAGTGATAGTCACAAGTTTAGCTCTCTTAGTAATGAACTTGCATCCGCAAGTGAATTCTCTGAGATCGAAGAATCTTCCCCAAGTGAATATGAAAACGATGCGGAGGTAGATTTCTCTCAACCTCCAATCTATGACTCAAGTGATGAGGAAGACATAGAAGACTTTGATCAGGACACTGATACAATTGTAGAACCTTGCAAGGAAGTGGAGGAATTCACAGAAGAGCACAAGGGAGTAGAACTTACAGAACCACCAGAAACACCTATCCCAAGGCCATTACCACCTAATACAAGCTTCAAGTGGGTACAATCCTTAACCTTTAACTTTACTTATTCACTTGAATATGGTTTACTTGAAACAGATGGCCAGCTTAGAGCTCTCTGCGGCTTTAAGAGTAAGAGGGAAATGGCTCGTACTCAGAGTTGGTGCACAAGGTTCAATAAGGTTCCACGCTTCACCTCGAAGTACATGGATTGGTATCATGCTCAATTGCATGGATCACGGAGAACGTTTGGTCACCATGGTGAGATTCTACTTTTTAAACCGCCCGGATGGAAACATATAGATCAAGACAGAGGCGGATTTAAAAACAAAGATCGGGATCATGGATTCTATTCTGACATTCGTCATCCCGGGAGCCTGAAAATCTGCTTGAAGCTGATCAGAAGCTTCATATGCCTAGTTTGGGACCCCGGAGGCTATTGGCATTCCAAACATTGGTGGAGATTTTTGGACGAATTTAAACATAAGCCGCCATAGCAGGAAGCTCCTACAATGTCCAACTTAAGGACTTAAACTAAAAGTGCTAGGTGGGAGACAACCCACCATGGTACGGTCGCTTCTTTTTTAATTTATTTCTTGTTAATTGCTTTCATTTTTATTTTCTTTTTATTTTACTTTATTGAACCTGGAATCATGCATAGCATTCACATTAAGCATTGTATTCTGCATACTACATTCTGCATTCTCAAAAAAAAAAAAAGCCACGCGATGCGACTGCATCAGCGACGCGTCCGCGTCGCAAGGAGAGGGGAGAAAATAAAAACGAACAGAGAGTCACGCTGGAGCGTGGCTGGAGGCGTGCCCGTGGCACAAATCGTCCCACGCGACCGCGTCGCTGACGCGTCCGCGTCGAGTGGGAATACTGGCCTCCCACGTGACCGCGTGACCCACGCGACCGCGTGCCCTGGATTTCGACATAACAAGGTGTATGGCCGAAAGTTGAGCTGAAATTGGGCTGGACTCGTGCTGGAAGCCCAAGCCCTACCACGCGACCGCGTCACCCTGGATTTTGGCAATACTAAGTTTTAAACAGAGAGTTGTGCGACCGCGAGGCTGCACTCGCGCCACTAGCACAAATCGAGTCACGCGATCGCGTGCCCCACGCGTCCGCGTCACCCAACCTTATCGTGCACCACGCGACCGCGTCGCCAGCGTCGCACAACCTATCCAGATTAGTGCCAATTTTCTTATCTTTTCTCCCCCAATCCTAATTTTTCCTCCCTCCTTTCTTACTTACTTCTTCTCCCCTTCTTTCCCTTCTCATTCTTCTCATCTTTTATTTTATTTTACTTAATTTATTTGCATATTTTATTCATTGCATCTTTATTTTGTGCATATTTTTGTTTTCTTTTCTAAATTTATTATTTTCCATTGGTGTTAAAAGTTCTTATTCAACGGTTATATCTTTTCTGGTATTATCTTGGTGCTTCATGACTTGTTTAATTTTGATTGAGTAATATTATTTAAATCAATGCCAATCTTTTATATCTGTATTACTTTTGCATTGACATGAATTTATATTATCTCTCCTTCCCCATTGTTGTACATTTTGTACCACTGGCATGCCATGGCTTCTATTGTTTTCTCACTTGCATGTTGTAGCTACCATGTAATTGAGACCCTTATTATTTGGCATTAACCCACCCATACTGTATTTATTTTCCTATCCTTATTTCTGGGTTACTCTTCTTCCCTTTTTCTTTCAGGATGGCCACCCGGAAGAGAACCGGAAGACGTTTACATGGGGAGACAGGCAAGTCAATCTGCACAATCTATAGAGAAAAGCATCAGTTGAAGCCACCCGTCCACTTGCGCATCTTAGCATGCACCGAGGACGGTGCAATCTTTAAGTGTGGGGAGGTCGATACCGATCTCCATGGGTTAGTACCTTTCTGTTTCAACACCAATGTTTAAATTTTCTTTGTTAAATTAGTTATTGCATTTGCATATTTTTTTGATTTTATGCATTTAGTTACTACTTGGTTAAAGTAATAATATTCTTTTAAGACCCTATCTTTGAAAAATTTCACTAATTTAAATTGAAAAAAAAAATTTATGTTAAAACTTGTTTGAAGTTGTATGTGAAACATGGTTTTTGAGCCAAAGAACACACAACCTGTGAGATTTTGAGCTTATTTATATGGTTACATTATTTAACCATAAATATTTTATTCTTGTGTGTTTACTTCACTATGATTGCAACCTTTGCTTTGTTCCATTCTATATGTCCAATATTTAGTGTATTTACATGCTTGCATATGATTGAGGCCATTGTTTGATTTTAGCTCACTTATCCCAAATAAGCCTACCCTTTAAATCACCATTGTCAGCCACTTTGAGCCTTTTTATCCCCATTTGTTCTGTATTTTACCACATCACTAGCCTTAAGCAGAAAAACAATTGAATATCCCAATTGAATCTTTGGTTAGCTTAAGATAGAGATTGTGCATCAACTAAGTGTGGGAAAACTGTGGAAACATGGATTAATAAGGGAATGTATCATGTTTCTAATTTATTTGAATATTGGAAATTTGGGAACCTACTCATGAAAAACCAAAATAGAAAATCCATGTGCATTGATAAGTTATGTTTGCTTTTATGATTCAAAAAAAAAAAGAGAAAAAAGAAAAAAAAAATATATATATATATATATATATAATATAAATAAATAAGGGGACAAAATTACCCCAATATTAAGTTTAATAAAAGTTCAATGCACATGTGATAAAAAAAATTTTAAAAAAATTTGGTACATGAGTATGGGAATTATACAAAAGTGGGAATTATGGGTAGCTAGGCATGAATTTAAAATTATATAGAGTATATGTATATTAGGTGAGAGCTTAGGTTAATTGAAGATTCATATTATAGCTCACTTGGCCATACATATATCCTTACCTTTACCTCAGCCCCATTACAACCTTGAAAAGACCTCATGATGTTTGCATTAGTACATTAAATATATGTTGATTGGTTAGATGAAGAACAAAGTTTTAGAAAGCATGATTAGAGAAGACTAGAGTGAATTACCCTATACACTTGAGAGATTAGAGTGATATACACTACCAGTGAGGGTTCAGTGCTTAATTCTATGTTCCCTGCTTTCATGAGCTATCTTCTTACAAGTTTACTTGCTTTTTATTGTATGATTTGAATTAGTGAAATCTGATTTATTTTTGTCTTGGAGAACTTATTTATTTTTAACCAAGTAGGTAGAAACATTTCTTTGCATGTAGTTGCATTCATATAGATAGGTTGCATTTCATATATTCTACTATTCCTCTTCATCTTTATATCTTCTCTTGAGCTTAGCATGAGGACATGCTAATGTTTAAGTGTGGGGAGGTTGATAAACCACTATTTTATGGTTTATCTTGTGCTCAATTGAGTGGATTTTATCAACTCTTTACCCACTTATTCATAATATTTGCATGGTTTTATATTTCCTTCCTGATTTTGTGCTATGATTGAAAACATGCTTCTTTGATCTTATATTTGCTTATTATTAATCCTCTCTTATTACCATTAGATGCCTTGATATGTGTGTTAAGTGTTTTCAGAGATTACAGGGTAGGAATGGCTCAGAGGATGGAAAGGAAGCATGCAAAAGTGGAAGGAATACAAGAAGTTGGAGAAACTGCTAAGCTGTCCAGCCTGACCTCTTCGCACTCAAACGGCTATAACTTTAGCTACAGAGGTCCAAACGACACGGTTCCAGTTGCGTTGGAAAGCTAACGTCCGGGGCTTCGATTTGATATATAATATGCCATAGTTTCTCTAACGCTAGGCGACGCGAACGAGTGATCCACGCGGACGCATCGCATCTGCGAACTTCAATCCGCGCGGCCGCGTGGACGACGCCTCCGCGTCACTTGTCCGCGACCTGAATGTACCAGAATACGCAGGGGGCGATTTCTGGGCTGTTTCTGACCCAGTTTTCGGCCCAGAAAGGACAGATTGGAGGCTATAAAGTGGGGGAATGCATCCATTCTAGGAGGAGCTCGCATTTTTATTACTTTCCATGATTTAGATTCAGTTTTGAGAGGGAGATTCTCTCCTCTCTCTCTTAGGATTAGGATTTAGGACTTCTCTTAGTTTTTAAGAGTGACTCTCGATCCAGGTTTTATGTTTCTTTGTTTTAAGCTTCCCTTTTCACTTTTACTTATTTATTCCATCACTTGAGTTGATTATTTACTTTTATAATTTAATTTATGAATTATTCCATGTTATGATTTGAATTAATGATTATTTGAGGTATTTCAGTTATTCCATGGTATGATCGTTTCTTTTAGTTTTTATTTGGTTTTATTTGTTTTCAAGTTTTATTTTATTTTATTATATTGAACCTGGAATTTTGCATCTCACTCATATTAGTCATTGCATTCTGCATTTTTCATGCATAAAAAAAAGGGGGATGCACGACGCGACCGCATGCCCCATGCAATCGCGTCATACTGCGAATACACTATCCACGCGACCGCGTCATCCACGCAGCCGCGTGCCCTGGAGATCGGCGTAAAAATCCAACGTCCAGAAAGTTAGGCTGGAATCGTGCGGCCCTTGTGCGTTTTGCACAAATTGGCTCACGCGATCGCATGCCCCATGCGATCGCGTCACTTGCACAAATACCAATCCCACGCGACCGCGTGAGCGACGCGATCGCGTCGCATGGATTGCACATCACCCCAGAAGGAGACAGAGAGTTGCGCTGAAACGGTGCTGGAGTCGTGCGTTTAGCACAATTTCCAGCGACGCGATCGCGCGACCCACGCGATCGCGTCATCCCCTCTTCCACCCCTTTCATGCGATCGCGCGACCCACGCGATCGCGTCACCCCATTATCACCCCCACCACGCGACCGCGTCCCCCCACGCGATCGCGTGGATTCGAAAATATAACCCCTCCAGCCACGCGAACCCTATCAGTCGTGCAGCCCCCCCAACCCTCTTCTCCCTCTCTTCTTCTTCTACTATCAACCACCACCCAGCCACCATTGCCGCCGCCCCGACCACCGCTGCACCAACCACTGCCGGAAACCACCGACCAACCACCGCCGCCGTCCGCCCCCAGCCGCACCCAACCCCCTCTTCTTTCTTCCTCTTTCTTCTTCCTCCCTCCTCCTCTGCCACTGCCCCCCCTCCGCGAACCACCACCCACCGCCGCCATCCGTACCCGCCGCTCCCACCACCACCCGCAACCCCCAACCCTCTACCCTATTTCCCCCATTACCCTTCCCAAAGCCCCTGCCCCCTAACAGCAGCAACCACCGTGCCCACCGCCGCCACCCGCCGTGCTGGACGTCACCGCTACCACCCTAGCCACCTCTGTTACCTAACCTCCTTCTTTCACCTTCCAGATTCCGCAACACGCAAGCCCTTTTATCCATTCGTAGTTTTTTTATTTTTTCTTCGTTTATGTTCATGCTTAGGATAGCTAGATATGCATGTTGTAGTGGATTTTAGGTTGTTAGGTAGATTAGGATGTGGTTAGTGGATCTAGGTCTATTTATTTGCACTGTTCTTGCTTCTGTTTTATCATATTTGCAAATCTGCTGTTGTTGTAATCTTGTTCATATGCTATATTTCTTGTATATTACTGCTCTTTACATTGAATTTTCATGTTTATATTATATTTATGTACCTGCAGCTTGACTTTTTAATTCATATGAACTGCTTTGATTGCTGTTTATTTTCCGGGATAATCCAATTTTAGCCGGAATGCTGCCCAAATTTCTATAACAATGTTTTCATTCATATTTCAGTTTGGCAATTTGAACTCTATTTTCCACTGCTTTCTCCAAACCGTTTCATGAATGCTATGGCAGACTTTCTTATCCTCTTTGATTTCCTGGTTTATAAACTGCATCTATGATATTCTGATTCCAATTCTTGCTTTCTTTATATCTCTTTGAATCAACATCACCCTGTTTTCCTTGTTAGGTTGTGAGTTATTTCTAGTCATAATTGTGAATCCTTGTTACATGGAATATTTTCTTTATGCCACTTACTTGAACCCACATTTTACTGCTTCACTAATTTTAATTTACTAACCCCTCTTTCAAATTCTAACCATACTAACTTTTTCCAAATCTCTTTTCTGATTTTTTCTCATTTCCCTCTAACTTTCTAACCATGGCATTATGACAATTTCTCTATTTAACTTGGATTCTGATACATTTTGGATTGTTAATTCTTCCTTTCAAACTTTTAAACTACTATACAATCCTCAATACACCATTACTTAACTCATTTACCTATTTCCCATTCTCCTTTGCCGCTTTGAGTTTTCTTTGTTTAATTGCCTACTTGCTTTTCTATTTTTATATATCCTGGTTTTTCCATTTTTTAGGATGTCTGCCTCACAGAGGAAAGGAAAAGGCAAGGCTACTGGCAAGCGCAAAAGAGGAGATTCCTTCCAATCCATCATTGCCCTCATGCATGATTCCTCATGGCGGGAGAAGAACTTTACACAGCAGGAAAAAGCTGACCAGCTGCTCCCTGCAAATGATTCAATAAAATTTGCAAACCGATACTGCGAGTTGAAGTATCAGGCATTTGCAAACTCCAGGAATCTATACCTGGAGAGAACTCTGAGGATTCCAGAAGCACTCCAGCAGTACACCACTGAGCAAATCAAGCAAAGAGGCTGGTTCTTTCTGGAGAGAACACTGACAGAGGTCAATGCATCTTGGGTCCGGGAATTCTACTGCAACTACTACATCACCACCCTAGATGCAGTGAACCTGAGAGGAAAGCAGATTCTGATCATTGAGGAGGCCATAGAGGACATTCTCCGGCTCCCAGCCAAGTCCGATAAGCCTGATGGTTATTCAAAGGCTGAGGAGGACATGCGCCTGATGCAGTTTGATTGGGATGCTGTAAAGGCACGGATAGCTCTCGACCCGACTGTTTCTTGGGAGATGGGTCAGGACACCACCATGCCTAGAGGGATCAAGAGGGCGTACTTAAATGATGAGGCTCGGTTATGGCACCAGATCTTGAGCAACTATGTCATGCCGAGTACTCATGAGACGGAGATCCCAACTGCTATGATCACCCTCCTATGGTGTGTGATGGAGGGTAAGGACCTTTATCTGCCATGCTTTATCCGGCATTATATGGCCAGGGTCCACGTCCGAGGCACCCTCCCTTTTCCGTATCTGGTTACACAGCTAGGCCGTCGAGCTGACGTGCCATGGGAGGATGCCGATGAGAGACCACCAACGGCGGACTGCAGGAAGATCATTCCTCACAGCAGGAACTTCCTAGCCTTGGGCTACAGACCACCACCCTTCACTGCTACTGATGAGACAGCCCCACCGTCAGTTGGACCCTTTTCATCCACGGCTTCCCCTGTTGCCCCTGCTGCCACCACTGCACCTCCACCTGCCTCTGAGCCCGTATACCGCCTCGTGCACCGCCTATTCCGATAGCTTGATCAGATGGAGCGCCGTAACCGGCGCCGGTATGAGAGACTGGAGCGTCGCAGCCAGCGACGCCATTCGCATCTGAAGCTGATGATCCGACAGGGTGGTGACATCCCCTCCGAGCCCGACACACCATCAGAGCCATCAAAGGAGGAGGAGGATGAGCACGAGGAGGAGACTCACTTCCAGGCGGAGACCCATCAGCAGGCAGACACAGAGCAGGCTGCACCATATCAGGAGGTTACGCATCAGATCGAGGCTGCAGATCCGGAGATCCCGATTCAGTCAGCACCGCCTTTACAGTAGCCAGACCCTCAGCCCACCACCACCACAGAGCCTCCAGCTACCATCCCTACCAGTGATGACACCCCTTCACACCCGGCTTGACTGAGCATCAGGGACGATGCTTCATTTTAAGTATGGGGAGGTCGCCATCTCTGGCGTTTTATTTTGGTGAACCACTACATCTCTTTTTTTTTTTCTTTTATTTTGGATATTTTTCTGTATTTTTCTTTTTACTGTTATTTTCTGAGTACTTATACATTGCTACTTTTACTCTAATTTTGTATTTTGCATTTTTAGTTCATATTTTAGTTATTTAGTTTAGTTGGCAATTCTGACTTATTAGTGGATTAATTAGTATAATTTACCCTTTTTAGCATAAGATATCATAGTTTAAATTGAAAAATATAAAAAGGAAGTAAGCTAGGAAATTGAACATAACAGATTTAAATCCATAAACCTTGTATATATAGCATTACATCATATAGTTAAGTTGACAATATTTCATCAAGGAGGAACATTAAAACTTTAAAGGCTACCTTAAATAATTTTTTTATGAGAATAATGGAAATTTTTAACTAAACCTGCATAACAGATATGAATGATATATGATGCTTGAGTTAGAGAACACACAGCCTGTGAGTCTTGAGCTTAATTGTATAGTTGCATTTAAACCATAATTTCATTCCTGTGTGTTTCGCTTCTTTTTATTCTGATGTTCTTTACTTTGATTTAATCTATATGTCCAATTATAGGATCTAGATACATGCCAAAAGAATGATTAAGGCCATTATTTGATTTTAGCTCACTTACCCCAAAATAACCTACCTTTCACATCACCCTTGTTAGCCCCCTTGAGCCTTTAAAATCCCTTTTATTCTATTTAGCCACACTACTAGCCTTAAGCAGAAAAACAAAATAAAATCTCAAGTTGAATCCTTGGTTAGCTTAAGATAGAAAATTATGAATAGATTAAAATGTGGGAAACCTATTGGGAACATGGATGATAGAAACAAAAGGTAGAAAAGTTAAAAGAAATAAAATAAAATTTGGGAAGCATGCTCATGAGAAATCAAAGTGATTCAATTACCATATGCATTAAAAAAAAAAGTTATTTTTCAGCATTCAATAAAAGAGGATACAAAAGAATTCCTCAAAATAAAGCAATGCACATGGGATAAAAATAAAAATTGAAACATGAGCATGTAACAACAAGTGGGATAATATGGGAAAATTGGTAAAGAAGCTTGTTCTACTAAACGTGTATGTTAGGTGAGATCTTAGTCTAATTAAGGATTCACTTATTAGCTCACTTAGCCTTATACATATATCCTTACCTTTACCTTGGCCCCATTACAACCTTAATTAAAGACCTCATGACTTTTGGTATGACTGTACTCTATAATTGTTGATTAGTTAGATGAAAAACAAAGTTATAGAAAGTAAGAATAAAAAGAAAAGTAGAGTGAATAACCCCAATAAACACTGAGTGACTAGAGGGTAAACACAAAATCCAGTGAGGGTTTAATAACTCATCAACATATATCTGTGCTTAATTTACTAATTGTTTTGCAAGTTTGTACAATATTTTTATTTCCCATCTCATTTGCTAAAATGCTTTATTATTTAAGGGTTGGCTATATATATATGACTCCTTGAGGATGTAAATTAATTTGACTACATGTAAGCTTTATATATGAGTGGATAAATTGGAATTGCATGACTCATTTAGGTAGATGCATTTAGAATAGGTTGCATTGCATAACATTCCACCACTTTAACCTTACCTTATTCTTTACCTTGGATTTAGCATGAGGACATGCTATTGTTTAAGTGTGGGGAGATTGATAAACCCATATTTCGTGAGTTATTTTGTGCTTAATTTGAGTGATTTATTCAATCCTTCACTCACTTATTCATATTAATTGCATGGTTTTACTTTCCCTTCCTTATTATGTGATGTATGTGAAAAACATGTTTTCTAAGCTTCAAAATCAATTATTTTAATTGCCTTTATTTCCATTCGATGCCGTGATTAGTGTGTTGAGTAGTTTCAGATTTTCTAAGGCAGAATGACTTAAAGGATGGAAAAGAAAACGTACAAAAATGGAAGGAAAGTGTGAAACGGAGTTTTGCAGAAACTGGTATCCACGCGATCGCATGGACGACGCGATCGCGTGCCAGAAGCGAAGAAGCAGCGACGCGGCCGCATGACTGACGCGACCGCGCGCCTTAAGTAGAACGCATACGACGCGAACGCGTAACTGACGCGACCGCGTGACCCACGCGGACGCGTGATAGAGGCCACGTATCAGAATTTACAGAATACGCTCAAAGCGGATTCTGAAGCCTCTTTGGCCCAAATCCAAGTGCAGAACACATAGACTAGAGGCTATAAAGTGGGGGAATGCATCCATTCAAAAGGAGCTCGCATTTTTTATTACTTTCCATGATTTAGATTCAGTTTTGAGAGGGAGATTCTCTCCTCTCTCTCTTAGGATTAGGATTTAGGACTTCTCTTAGTTTTTAAGAGTGACTCTCAATCCAGGTTTTATGTTTCTTTGTTTTAAGCTTCCCTTTTCACTTTTACTTATTTATTCCAGCACTTGAGTTGATTATTTACTTTTATAATTTAATTTATGAATTATTCCATGTTATGATTTGAATTAATGATTATTTGAGGTATTTCAGTTATTGATTGCTTTCTCTTTAATTTAAGTTATTATTGCTTCCCATCTACGGACATTTTTATTCCAGCAATTTTACTTTTTCCCCTTTTGGTCTTGGTTAAGAAATCAGTAACTCAACATTATCAAACTCAACATAACTGATAATCGCTATCTTGCTAATTGAACTGAACTTCAATAATCCCAACTTTTTCTTAGGAATTAAATAGGATTCGAAGGTCAAACTAATTAGTCCCTTGACTTTCCTTTGCTTTAGTAAATGTTAACTAAGTGGAATCTAGATTCAACTTTCATTATTGTTGAGAGAGATAACTAAGTTGGACTTCCAATTTCTTTTACCTTGCCAAAAGTTTGCTTTACAATATTTATTTATTTTAATTGCCATTTATTTTACTTGTCATTTAAATCACTTGCTTCTCACCTCCTAAACCCCGATTACAACCTTTATAGCCAATAATAAGAATATACTTCCTTGCAGTTCCTTGAGAAGACGACCCAAGGTTTGAATACTCGGTTAACAATTTTTAAGGGGTTTATTACTTGTGACAACCAAAACGTTTGTACGAAGGAATTTCTGTCGGTTTAGAGACTATATCTACAACGCGACTGTTTTTATGAACTTCTTTACTGGCAAAAATCCCAACGTCACACCCTTACGTCGTAGGGTCAACAGAGTATCGAGTCTCAACTTAGAGCCCGAGGTGGCAAGCCACTGCTCTTTACCCAGAAAAACTCATATCTCAGACAAAATAAGTGCAAAAATCTCATTTTCATTCATACTTATTCATAACTATTTCATAACCATTCATTATAGCCGTAACATCACTTATACATCATATATTTGCACCTTTATACATAATTCATCATAACCCAGAGCAAGTGGGGCGAACCACACCCTTACATCTACCCGAAGAGCATCTATACTAACCAACCTGGAGCAAGTGGGGCGAAACCACAACCCTTGCGTCTATCCAGGAGGTACATTCTCATATGTCCAGGAGGAATAAAAGAGGGGATCCAAACTTCCCACCATCTCGCTGGGGGCGATTTTACAATACCAGGAGGAACAAAGAAGAGGATCCTCATCTTCAACCATCTCTTGGGGTCGCACTTTCAAGAAAGATTGCTCAGATGTAACATTTATTCCTTTCTTTAATCATCTTTATAATATAAAAAAAAGTATATATATGCAACCTATTTGCTCATACCTAATTCATTACTTCTCAAGCTTTCTTCATCTCTAAGTTACTTCACCTTCCTAGTTTAAACCCTTTCACTACCACTATAACTCATTTCTAGGGTCCTAGAGGATAAAAAATAGAAGTTTAGAAGTTCGAAACCATATCTAAATCACAAAAATACGTGTTGCTGAAAACGGGGTGCGTGCGTATGCACACATGTGTGCCTGCGCACATTTGTACAATTTTTCAAAGATGTGCGTACGCACTAGGAGGTGCAGACGCGCTCAACAGCAAGCATGTCCATGTGTGTGCGTGCGCACCGTGGTGTGCGTACGCACAAGCAAAGTTATGGACCGTCGAAGTTCATTTAAATCAAGTTTTTCAACTAAAACACCAAACCTCTATTTTTACCACATTTCCAACTCAATTCAAAATTCCAAATTTTCAAACCAACCACAAACAAACTATATTTAATCCCAATCCTTCTCAATCATTCCAATACTCATTAACATACATATACCTTAATTTCAACCTCAAAAATTTAAAACTCAACATAATTTAATCTTCAACTTACTCGTTAACATAACATTATTCATACATTACTAAGTCAACCATCCACCACATTCATATCATCCAACATCACTCCCATTTATGCACATACAACCCAACACACACGGCATCAACTAAAACCACCCAACATGCATTAATCATACAATTCAACTTATCTTAAGTCATCTAGCCTAAGTTTTTTCACAAAATATTATATATTATATACAAGAAATCAAAGCCATACCTTAGCCAATTTTTCCGTATAACCTAAAGGCAACCCCACAAGGCAAGCTCACAAGTTCTACCGCCAAAATTCAGCCTCCAAAGTTTCACCAAGCATCCAACATTTACAATTAAGCTCCAATTCACATATATACACACCTATATCATATCATTGCACCCATACATATATACACACCTATATTGTGGGTGACGCGTATGCGTGGGAGGGTGCTCTGGTTTTTTTTTTAATTTTTCAAGTTCTAGCACCACCTCAAGCATTCCAAGCATCCAAACAGCTACCAAGACACCATCAAACCTTATTTAACATACTAGACTACCAAATAAACTCAAAAATTAAATTAAATATGAAATTAAACTAATTTATCAATATTTACAAAAGATAAAATAAAAAGATGTTACCATGGTGGGGTGTCTCCCACCTAGCACTTTTATTTATTGTCCTTAAGTTGGACATTTGAAAAGCTCCTTGTCCTGGTGGCTTGTGCTTGTACTCATTTTCGAACTTTCACCAATACTTGGACTTCCAATAAGCTCCAAAGTTCAAAATCAATAACTCCAAGCTTTGATGGAGTTCCACACAAGCTAAGGACTCCCAAAATTGATCATCATATATGCCGAGATCCCAAATCTTATTTCTATACCCGTCTTCAAGTTTATCATCATAATTCCCATTGGGTGGCAAGTGATCCGAATTCTGAAGTAAACACCCAAACAACTTCCTAAACCCAAGAAATTGAGCTCCACACCAACCTCTGCAATTAGACTTTGAGCTCTTAACCATAACGAACCTTGAGTGTTGTTTCCAACCACTAATCATCTTCCTTTTGCTCTTAAAGTCACAAAGAGCTCTAAGTTGACCATCTGTCTCAAGCAAACCATATTCAAGTAGAATAATAAAGTTTAGAGATAAGAGATTTACCCACTTGAATGAAAGGATGGATGGTGATGGCTTGGGCAAAGGTGTCTCCAATGTTCTTGCAAGCTCCACTCTCTTATGCTCTTCTTGATTTACCTCCACCTCTTGGTAGCTTTCTTCCAAGTCAATTTCTTCTTCATTGCTTACCAAGAGTATGGGAGGTTGTGCACCTTCTTCCTTAACCTCTTTTTCAAGTCCAATGAGAGAGGATTCAATTGTAGATAAAAACTCATCAATTATTGAATCCATATCTTGATCAACCTCTTCAAAGTCTTCAAACATGATATGTTTTCGAGGTTGTACACCCTCCTCAACATCAAATTCAAACTTCTTGGAAGGAGGCTCTATGACTTGAGATTCCCATGGAGGTTCCACATCTCCTAAGTCTTTAACCACTTCTTCCTCTTCAACAATTACGGCTTCCTCCAATTGTTCCAATACAAAATTCAATTCCTCATTCTCCACCGAATTTTCTAATCTCTCCTTCATACTACGCTCTTTATTTGATTCTCCACGTGTGACCATAGGAGTGCTTTGATTGCTTAAGCATTGGGAGGCTAAGTTGTTTATTACCTTGGTCAAGGTAGCCATGCATTCTAGATGCCTCCTTTGAGCTTCACGTTGCTCTTGAAGTAATGAAGTGAGATAATCATCTACTGGGACTTGGGGTGGATAGGAGGGTTCATCATTTGGGAGAAAGGATTCATAATAGAAAGGTGGCTCATCTTGATAAGAATATAGAGATGGTGCATATTGGGGTGGTGGTTCTTGGGAATATTGATGTTGGAATGGTTGTGGCTCCAAGTATGATTCATATGTCTCATATGGTTCTTAGTATGGTGGATATGAGTTAGGATCATATGGAGGTGTTTGGTGGTAGGGGACTTGTGAGTATGGTGGTTGAGGGCTATGTTGAGGAGGGGGCTCATAGGCATATGGTGGTTGTGGTTAATAACCACAAGGGGGTCTACCATAGCCATTGGGTTGGTATGCATCTTGGAATGACTCTTGCTCATAGTACATTGGTGGAGGTTGTTACCAAGAGGGTTGTCCATAATTAAACTTGGGCCTCCTCCCACCTTTGATTGTTCCATCCTTGATGCATGTTCTCATTATGATTCTCATTTTCTACAACATAGTTGTAACCACACTCATAGCCAAAATGATAAGAATTCATAGTAACAATAGAAAATAAAAATAAAAACTAACAAGAATTAAGCAAATAAAGTCCTACAACTAACAAAAACTAACAAACAAGCAAAAGACAAACATATTCACAATATTCACATATGAACAATAACCAATAACAAGCACACATTGCAATTCCCCGGCAACGGTGCCAAAAACTTGACGGAGGATTAATGTCGGTTAGGAATTTTTACAAAAATAATCACGTTGCAAGTATAGTTCCAAACCAACAAACAATCCTCAATCAAAGTTTAATTTTTTTTGTCACAAGTACAAACCCAATAAAAATAACCGAAGTATTTAAACCTCGAGTCGACTCTCAAGGAATTTTCAGGGAAGTGTGTTTATTATTAGTTATGATTATATCTTTTGGGGGTTTTTGGGTTTGATTAACAAGAAAATGTAAATTGCAAGAAAGTAAAACTAACAACTAAAATGGGTCTTGACAAGGATCAAGGGTCAAGGTTCCTATCTTAGATCATTGACCACAACATGGTGATTACAAAGGATTAATTCCACTTAGTTGCCCTCTAACATCGGAGGATTAAGTCAAGTGTACATAATTGGTCTTAGAACCAATATTAACAACCCTAAATCACCAATGAAACTGGACATCAATGATCTCAAGGGACCTAAGTCCTCAATCACAAGTCAAGAGTACCAAAATATACTCTAAAATTCAACCAAATATTTTATCAAACACTTGAAAGGTATAAAAGAAAAGCATATTAAAACTGCAACAATAATAAAATCTAACAACTACCCAAGGCAAGAAAATAACAATAACAAGCCAATTAAACAAAAAAAAAAAAAAAACATCAAACATAAATTGCATTAATGAAGTTAAATCAACACAGAGTGCATGAACATAAAGGCAACAAATAAAAGGAAATAACAAGTAAACTAGAAGAGCAAAGATGTAAGAACAATAAATTACAAAGAAAAGTAAATCAAAACAACAATTAAACCTAAATCTAAGGGAAATCTATCCTAATCTAACCTAATTCTAGAGAGAAGAGAGAGCTTCTCTCTCTAGAATGTGACCTAAAACATATTTCTAATCTAGTCCTAATTGCTCTCCCTTTGATCCATCTTGAATTCAGCCTCTAATAGCTTCATAAATGAGTTGGATTTGGGCATGGATGGCTCAGAAATCGCCCCCAGCGTATTGCCTTTAAGTTGGTCACGTGCCGCTTGTCATGCGTACGCATGGGTGACGCGTACGCGTCGCTTGGTAAAATTCCCTCTCACGCGTACGCGTAGAGGACGCGTGCGCGTGGCCATGAATCCTCCAAATGCTCATTTTTTTTATGAATTCTCCACTTTGCATGCTTTTTTCTTCATTTCTTCCATCCAATCTTTGCCTTATGAGCCTGAAATCACTAAACAAACATATCAATGCATCGAATGGAATTAAAGTGAATTAAATTTAGCTATTTTAAGACCTAAAAAACATGTTTTCACTCTTAAGCATAAATTAGAAAAAATTACAACATGCTATTTTAGTGAATAAATATGAGAAAAATTGATAAAATTCACCAAATAAGACATAAGATAAATTATCACTCGTATTAATCGTGTGTTATAAAATAAATAAAAAAAGAATATAATAAATATAAAATAAAAAAATATAAATAAAAAACTCTAATATTAATATTTATCAATATAATTATCTCACTATAATAATAGAAATAATTTATATATTTATTAAT
Source organism: Arachis ipaensis (assembly GCF_059453495.1). NCBI lineage: Eukaryota > Viridiplantae > Streptophyta > Magnoliopsida > Fabales > Fabaceae > Arachis > Arachis ipaensis. Next base: position 10,795,346 of record NC_142435.1, on the reverse strand, counting down.
ATTATATATATTACAACATAAAAAAAAATTATATGTTATGGTAGTGCTGCATATTGTCCACCTCTATTTATATATACACATGACTTTAAATTTTCAAACTTCATTCAAATTAAACATTCTTTGGTTAGAAACCGAGCCGCCCAGACCCCAGATATTAATGGGCCAACTCAGCTCTCATCCTTATCACAACAACAACTACTATTATTAGAAGGTCGAAAATTCCAACACAGGATGCAGCATTCATTGACTCTGTTCCTCTCCTTCACCCTTCTTCCGTCGACCGTGTTCCCTGCATTTTTCAGCTGAAATTCCCTACACCCATCTCTGATTTCACCTCCAGATTCCAAACTAAGACCTTAGACACAAAAAAGAACGCAACTTGCAACTACCCAGACTTCGATTCTGCCTCCTCTTCCAAGTTAAAAGTGGTTCCTTTTTGTTTTCGGTTGGTCAACGAGGTCAAGATGCTGCTGAGCTTGAAGGGTATCATGTAGATCGAATAGGACATAGAGGGGTCTGTGAATTAGTGAATCAATTGGTTTTATGACTTGATTATTATGAAGGTGTAGGTGAAGATTAGTATGGGAAACGTGGAGATGGTGACTTCAACTTGCAAGGGTTCTTTTCTTGTTTGTGCAATTTTGCTGCTTGATTTGGTGCTTAAGGTCTCTGGCAATGCAGAAGGTGGGTGGTTCCCTTTTGTCCTTGCTTCTATTGTGTTTTAATTGTTCCCATAAATGTTTGTTCCCATTAAGCAGGTGCTTTAAATGATCAGGGTTGGGAAAATTTACCCCAATTATGTTACTTGTTCCTTTTGTTCTTTCTTTTTGATCTAATTGATTTCCTTTCGGCTTTGTTGTAGCTGGGTCATGTGTTAGAACTGGAGAACTTAATAATACACTTGGAGTAGCTTTTGTCAAGTTTCAACTTAATGCTTCCCTAGTTGTAATATATGAGTTGATAGAATTAAATGGCTTTATGGTTTTTCTTAGTTTGATGATACCCTTGTATCTGTGTCATTAGTTTGGGTTATTCACTTATTTGTTGATTATTGAGTAGGGAAGGTTCAATGTTTAGTACAGGATATCACCATAATTGGTGATTCTAATAGTATGGGAGGCTTCTTTATCTCAGAGTGGTTTGTGGAAATGCTTTTGTCCTTGGAGAAAAAGAAGTGGCTTTCCATTCGCTTTAAAGTTTAATCTTTTTTGTGAGTTAGTTAATTGTGAGATGGAGGCTACTAGGGTTGACTCATTAAAGTTGGGATTCATGTTTGTGATTCCTAAATCTGATAATATTTCGCATTGCACCATAAATGTGGCGACCATACAACATAATAATGAATATCTTTGCACCTGAATATTGCTTCTATCTAACACAGGCGATGCCCTAAATGCATTGAAGAGCAACCTACAAGATCCTAACAATGTTCTTCAAAGCTGGGATGCCACCCTTGTCAATCCATGCACATGGTTTCATGTTACATGCAATAGTGATAATAGTGTGACCCGTGTGTAAGTTGATATGTAACATTTAAAATTTCCTGTTTATTTATGATTGGTTGTCTGTATAGTGATTATTAATCCCTTTCTGGTCAGTGATCTTGGAAATGCAGATCTATCGGGTACATTGGTTCCAAACCTTGGTAATCTACCAAATTTACAGTACCTGTAAGTTGCTATCCATATACTCTTTATGATCAGATTATTTCATTATCAAAATCTTTGAGTTTATATTCGGGGGGGTTTCAATTACAGGGAGCTTTTTAATAATAATATAACTGGAAAAATCCCAGACGAGCTTGGAAATTTGAAAAACTTGGTGAGCTTGGATCTTTACTTGAATGTGCTAACTGGTCCAATACCAGCTACATTGGGCAAGCTTAGTTATCTACGCGTCCTGTATGAAATACTTTCCTTATTCTCATATTTATATGCAAAATATATTTGACTTGATTTCAATTTCGTTTCTCCCTTTAGCTTTTCAGCATCCAATTTATTGTTTGATTTCCCATGCAATATAGTGGTAGAGTACATTGTCTGCGACATGCTATTTCATTTTCAATAAAAGCTGTGGTATAAATGAGCATATACCTATAGGAAAAGTATCTTTCATATTTTTATTGTTGCTAGTACTTCTATTTGACTCAATAATGATTGTGTGTTGAATTGCATGAAATATATGGTAATTAATGATAGTGCTCCGTGGTTGTAAAAATGAATAAATGAAGCACTTATTAAATATGGTCAAAGGTCCACTCTCATGCTTAATCATATAGTTATATTTGTTAAGTAACTTCGGTGAACTGATATGCATCCATGCGCTCTATCTTTTACTCTCTCTTTTTTTTTATGTTTCAATATAAGTTTATATTAGTGATAGGCTTATTCTATTTTTAACTCTTGCTTGCATGAAACTTGCACAACTTACTATTTGGTAATCATTGTTGCACCTTTTTGCTGATAATGTTTTTTTATTAAAGTATAAAATCTTATTACCTGCAAATTAATTCTTCCTGCCCTCTGAAATAGGCGTCTCAACAATAACGCCTTGTCAGGAGGCATTCCCATGTCTTTGACCAGGATCAATACACTGCAAGTTCTGTGAGTGTGACTCCTATATTTTCATTTCCCACTGAGTTAATATAGACATGTATTCTTATTTATAATCATTTACTATATTTTTGAGAGTGCAACACCATGATTGTTGTGGAATGCAGTGATCTCTCAAACAACCAGCTAAAAGGGACTGTGCCAGTCAATGGTTCATTTTCAATGTTTACTCCGATCAGGTTGGTGCTAATAGTTTTATTTATATCTGTGACTATTATTAAGAGGTGACCTCACTGTTGATAGTTGGTGGATTCCAATTACAGTTTTCAAAATAATCCTGGCTTGATACAACCAAAGATGTAGATAACCAGGTTGGTGCAGTAGTATTTAGTACATAATTAGTAAGATTGGAATCTCAGCATGGGGTTTGGGAAAGGGATAGTTTTGTCCATGCTTGGGATAAATGATGAAAGCTCCATGAACTGTGGCTCTTGACCAACCATCATGTCCATGCCACCATATGGTTCCTTCCTCTGTGGTCAAATGGATAACTTGTTTGAACACTGCACCTGGTTGAATTGGACACTGTGTTATGTAAGCAGCTCCATCTGATCATGGATTCCTCCCTTGTCTAGCCCCATGCCTTTGAAAAATAATGCAAATATTCTTTCAGTAATTAATGCATATACTCTCTGTTGTATAGAGTAGAAGCTAAGGCACATACCAATGTATTGTTATATTATGGTTTGCTTGGTTATAAACATTGACAATAAGAGTGTCTCCTGTGTGGGCCTTCAAGGTTGGACCTGGAAACTCATCATTTACTGTCAAAATATTCTTGGTGCTGCATAGTCTAGTGTAACTTGAAGATTTTATCTGCAGAAATTAAAGGCATAATTCATCTAAGTGTTATGTAACATGCACACTGATGAAATAAAGTAGACTTACCACAAAGTTGTGATGACGAACTTCAGCATTTGCAACATGATCAATGAGATAACAACCGTATAGGAGTAGGACTGCAAAAATTATCAAGGAATATGCATTACTAGTCTTCATCACCATCATTGGTTAGGAACTTAGGATCCGATCGAAAATGCGTGTGGAATGAAAGGTGTCTCGTGCAAACAGAAGAAAACAAAACCGGGTAAAGTATATTTTTTGTCTATAAAGTTTGACAAAAGTTTTAAAAATACCTATAAATTTTATTTTATTTCAATTTTGTCTCAGAAGTTTTTTATTTGCATCAAATATACTCTTAACGGTTAATTTTTCAAAAAATTTAAAACCAATTCGACAAGAAGTTAACTTTTATGCATTATTGTTAGATTGGTCTTAAATTTTTTGAAAATTTAGCCATCGAGGGTATATTTGATGCAAATAAAAAACTTATGGGACAAAATTGAGACAAAATAAAATTTAGAGGTATTTTTAAAATTTTTTGCCAAACTTCAGGGACAAAAAGTATACTTTATTACGGAAATATGTGATAACAAACAAAAATTAGAATTTACCTTATTTAGTATTTATTAATTATAATAATAATTAATTTATTGAAAATTAAATAAAATAAATTTTGGCTATTTTTATGTCTATTAACATTATTGAAAATGTTAATAGTGGAGCAAATTTCAATTATGATTATGAAAAAAAAAGCCAAAATAACTCAAACCTTGTCTTATTTAATATTTTTTAATTGTTACGATAATTAATAAATATTAAATAAAATAAATTAAAATTTTTTTATCTCTTTAATATTATTAATTTTTTATTTAAATAATTAATAATACTAAAGAGATAATAATCTAAAATTAATATATTTAATTTAATATCTATAATTTTATGCGTATAATATTAAAAATGACATATTTATTATTTATTTTTTTTATATCATGCTCATTAATATTAAAGAATAAATCTCTGTTAATGATAAAAGATAAAAAAAGTGACTCCGTTAGGGTTAATTGGAGCGGTTCTTCACAATTTTTCAACTGTGCAGTACTCAGACTATACAATTGAATATGGAGGCAGGGATGAGAATTGGCAGAGAAGAAAATTCCGTTAGTGATGGAGAAAACGACAATGAGGTACTAGTCGAGGAAGAGGACATCAGGAAAGGGAAGGAAGCATGCGCTAAAAGCCTCATAGGCCGTGTTTTTGTGGACAAAAAGTTTTCTTTGGGCACTATGGAGAACGCTTTTAGAATCATATGGGGGTAGACCAGAAGGATTCAGAGTCTCGGATAGAGGAGGTAACAAATTTCAATTTTTCTTTGACAGTGACAAGGATCTGATGCGGATTGAAAAAGATTCCCCATGGCTCTTTAAAGATTATGTTCTTCATGTGAGGAGATGGAACGACTCTGATCGGAGGAGAGTGAGATGCAAGGCTTCTCGGTATGGGCTCAATTCTGAGGTTTGCTAGAATGCTATAAAACTGTAGAAGTTGGAAGGAAACTGACTGAGAAAATTAGTACGGTTATAGAGATTGGCTTCTATGAAATGAAGGGTGGAGAATCCAGAATAATCAAAGCAAGGGTGGAAATGGATGCATCTAAAAAACTCAAAGATCACCTTTGTATGATTGGCCCTGATCAACAGGTTGGTGAAATTGGTGTGCGGTATGAAAAGATTGGGAGATTTTGTACCTATTGCGCACGGATAGGGCATGAGCCAAAAGGGTGTGAATTACTCGTTACGGATTCAGCAATGAACTCAGTGAGGCAAGACAAAATTGGGGATTGGATAAAAGCTGACCAGATGGGTAGGAGGATCGAAGTTGAATGCAATGGTTATAATGCGTCTAGTTCTAATCTGAATGACCAAGGGGACAAACCGAAGAAAAAACCTATGCCTAGCTAGTTACTTAATAGCCTCTCAGGTCTCTCTATGAAAGAAACGGTGGGTGAAAAAATGGTCCCAAAAGTTACTAGTTCTCATTCAAAGAGCAACTCTTTGATAGAGAAATCGGGAGTGAATTTGGTAGACATAACTTCAGCAAGTACCAAGGAAACACAAGAGCGAGCGCAACCCCTTATGGCTGTAGAAGAGGTTCAAAATGTTGATCAAACTAACACACCAAAAAAGGAGCAAATCAAGATCAAGCAGATGGTACGAAGAAAAACAGAGAGTCCTCACATCAAATGTGGGGTGAAGAGAAGATTCAGTGAGAAAGAAAATATAGCACCGCACAAAAGGATTTGCTTGGAAGAGGTCTAAAACACTCGTGAGGAGGTGGAGGGCACCGGCCGTCAAACGGTGCCCCAAGAGCCATGAGAGTTCTAACGTGGAATTGTCGGGGTTTGGGGAGACCCCTGACATTCTATAATTTTAAAGGAATTTGTCGATCCCACTCCTCCAAGGTTGGTTTCATCTGAGAAACAAAAAATCAGCCTCGTCGTGTGGAGAACAAGTTAAGGGCATGTGGTTTTGGTGATTGGTCTCTGTGCAATCCTAATGGCACAGCAGGTGGCCTAGCATTGACATGGAAAGAGGGCACTGATGTGGTAGTAACGAACTTGGGTGATTTCTTTATTGCTACAAAAATCAAGGATGTTACTAGGCAGGAGGAATAGGGACTAATTGGTGTTCACTTTAGCAGCATAGAACAGATCCGGCTTCAGCAATTTGAACAGATCAAACCTGTCCTGCAACAATTTCAAGGCAAAACCATCATTCTTGGTGACTTTAATGCTATAAAGAATACCCAAGAAAAGGAAGGTGGATGTTTGACTTCGGAACCTTCTATGACAGCATTCAATTCCTTTATAGATGACAATAGTTTACTGGATCTGGGAATGATTGGAAGACCGTTCACCTAGTGAAATAGAAGGAGAGGACAGGAGCTTATTCAAGAGAGGCTTGACAGGATCTTGGCAACATTGGAGTGGTGTGAGTCTTATCCTACAGCTACAGTTCTCAGACTACAAGAGGACGGCTCAAATCATGCCCCTTTACTACTGGATTCTAATCCTCCTATGGAGAAAACAAAACGCAGGTTTAAGTTCCAGGAGAGATGGTGTTGGAATGCTGAGGTAAGGGGAATAGTTGAGGAGTCGTGGAAAGCGGAAGTTGTGGGTTCTCCTATGTTTATTTTTGCCCAAAAACTAAAGAAATGCAGACATTCACTCATGCGATGGCAGCAAACTTCTCAGTCAAATTCCCTGCAACAAATCCGGGAACTCAAGGACCGATTGGAAGAACTGAGATCCTCTGGAGTTCAAGGGGGTGAGTAGGTTCTGGAGATTGAAAAGCAGCTCGAGGTGGCCTACCTAAATGAGGAAAGCTACTGGAAAGACAAGTCAAGAATAAAGTGGCTAAAAATTGGGGACCGCAACACCAAGTTCTTCCACCAATTTGCTCGAGTCAAATACCGCAGTAATAAAATCTGGAGTTTGGTTGGTGAAAATGGGGTAGTGGCAAACACAAACGAGGGTATTGCAAAAGTAGCTAAGGATTACTTCAAAAGTATCTTCTCAGCCTCTGCTATTCAGGATCCGAGCCAGGACTTTGAAGAGTTTGAACCGAAGGTAACCCCAAGTATGAATCAGAAACTTTTATGGCCTATTTCTATGGAGGAGGTTAAAAGAGCAGCATTTAGTGTCCATCCACAAAGCACCCCGGGGGATGACAGATTTACATCTAAGTTTTTTCATACATTTTGGAGCATTGTGAGTGGAGATGTTTTCTCGGCTGTGAAGAGTTTTTTTACAAGAGGCAGATTACTCAGGAGTTTCAACCATACCCAGATCTGCCTTATTCCTAAGGTTCTCGGTGCCAAAGACATGTCCCAGGTGAGACCCATTAGCCTCTTTACAGTAGTCTACAAGATTATCTCAAAAATCCTTGTCCATAGACTGCAACACTTTATGAATCTCTTAGTTAGTCCGAACTAGAGTGCCTTCCTGAAAGGTAGACTGATTTCGAACAATGTTTTTATTGCGCATGAAGTTATGCACTACCTAAAAACGAAGAGATTCGGGAATGTAGCTGAGATAGCCATTAAACTAGATATGAGAAAAGCGTACGATCGCATAGAGGGGCCTTTTCTTCGGTTTATGATGGAACGACTAGGGTTTGATGCAAGATGGATTGGGTGGATTAAAGAGGTTGTTACGACTATTTCTTACTCTGTTGTTGTGGAAGATCAATCATTTGGCTATTTCAGGCCAAGTAGAGGTATCCGGCAAGGTGACCCTCTCTTCCCGTATCTTTTTCTCTTCTGTGCAGAAGGCCTCTCCTTCCTGTTACACAAAGCAGAGCAAAACAGGAGCTTACAAGGGATCCAAATCACTAGAAGATGCCCGACTGTTAACCACCTCCTCTTTGCAGACGACTCTATCCTCTTTTGTAAAGCGTCTCCTAACTGTTGTGATAGTATTCTGGATCTACCGGGTGATTATGAAAGGTTTAGTGGACAAACAGTCAACCTAAATAAGTCGGCTATTTTCTTCAGTAAAAACACCCCCCAAAATACCAGAAGCCAACTGGCTGAGAACCTAAATATCCGACATATTGGGGTCCAAGATAAGTATTTGGGTGTGCCTTCTACAATCCAGAGATCAAAAAAGGCAACATTTGGGGCTATTAAAGACAGAGTTCGAAAAAGAGTTGAAGGTTGGAAACGTAAACTACTCTCAGCTGGAGGGAGACATGTCCTAATTAAGGCGGTGGGAGAAGCTGTCCCTATCTACACCCTGTCATGCTTCAAACTGCCTGACTCTTTAATTCAGGAAATTTACGGTATTTTAGCTCACTTTTGGTGGGGTCAGAAGGGAGAGGAACGGAGGATTACCTGGGTCAGCTGGGATATGATGACTAGGCCGAAAATGGAAGGAAGCCTGGGATTTAAGAACTTAAAGGCACAAAACCTGGCACTTCTAGGCAAACAATGCTGGGGAATAGCAACACAGCCTAATTCGATATTGGCTAGAATCCTAAAAGGCAAGTACTTTCGCTATACAGATATCATAAGAGCAGAGGTAGGGAACATATCGTCTTGGGGCTGGAGAAGCATTCTGGAAGGGCAAAAAGTCACTGAGAAAGGCTTAATCTGGCAAATAGGTCCTGCTTCTGAGGTGAACATTTTCTCTAATCCATGGGTTCCGACTCAGTAACAATTTACCCCTACCATCAGGTTAAACTCCTTTGCCACGAATCAACTCGTCTCACGGGTCAGTCACCTGATGCATGAAAACAACGAATGGAATCAACAACTCATTGCCTCAATTTTTTCACCAGCCATCACCCAGCAAATTTTAACACTAAAAATTGGGAAACAGAGGGATAAACTTACCTAGTTGTTCCACAAATAAGGTAAATATGAAGTCTCTTCTTGTTATAGAGTAGCTTTTACCTTCAACCACGAACCACCTGAGCTTCATCCACACCTCTAGCAAAGACAAGGGATTTGGCGTGATCTCTGAAAAACTAAAGCTCCACCAAAAATCCTCCTTTTCCTCTGGCGTGCTCAGCATGAAAGGCTTCCGACTATGGAGCTGCTTCATCGAAGGATCCCCTCGAGACTGGCTACCTATCCGCGGTGTCATGCACCCACAGAAATCATCATACATTGCCTATTCTCTTGTGAGAAAGCTAAAGAAGTGTGGAATATGAGCCCTTACTGTGGTATTACTGCTGGCGAAGAGGAAAATCTGTTCTTCAAGTGTTGGGAGGCGAAGAAGAAACACTTAATTTTTAACCCAACTGAAGAGCAGAACCTAGTATCATTGGGGATTTACTGCTGGTGTATATGGCGGTCTCACAACGACCACGTCTTTGGGCAAGGTGCCAAGACTCCCCAAGAAGTGGATGGCCTCGCGAGAAGGATGATTAACTGGGTTTCAGTAACTGCCAATGAACCCCAAATCTGAGTGGGTTATTCTTCTATCTTCTCTCTCTTTATTGTAACTATTAAGTTAATGCTCTATGTGTCTGAGCCTTAGAGAGTCTACTCTCTTTCTTTTTTTTGTCTCTACTAGTCACATGGACAGTTGTATTCTTTTTTGCTGAAAGGAATAAAGTATCTAATTTTTTTTTAAAAAAAATCTCTGTTAACTGTTTATTAACAAACTATAAGTTTCCGAAAATCTCCCTTGACTCCTGATGGACATCCTTGACCATGGATTTTATATAGAACCTTTTAGTAGTATTTTTATTTTTAGGATCTTACTGATAAATGTTCGATGCTTATTAAAGTGCTTTGTATTAAAAAAATATATTTAATAGCTTTTTTGAAAGTAAAAGAGTAACAAAAAAGATAATTACGTAGCAATTGTGTAATCATAGCCTATGGTTGATTTAACATATCTTTAAGCAAATTAGCACATATATATAGGTCATCACATATTATGTATGTATATATATATATACCAAAATAATTAAAATTTTTACCAATACAAAAGTCAGGCATGCAAGACTATATATATTCTTTTAATTTGGTTCTTATTTTGATTATTTTGGTGACTTGGTTCTTATTTTGATTATAAACGTAAATTATTTTTTTTTGGTAATAAACGTAAATTAATTTTAATTATGCTTACGCAACACACTGTGGTATGAATATGATTATTTGTTTTTGGTATAATAAACTACATTTTCATTTAAAAAGCCCAACTTATGGTGGTATATTAGACTAGTACAAAATGGGCTGAAACGATAGTATACATTGGCGAACGGCCCAATCTAATAAAGCATGCAAGATTTTATATCTGTAGACTGAAATTGAAGCATGACCCAAAATACTGGGTTCAAAAATTTCTTGATCAGTATTAATGTATTATATTAATTAGGTAAATTCTACTCAATCTTCTTTATAAATAATAAGTTATTTCTTATAACATGTCTAATTATCATTAGATAAAATATGTTGATTTATCATAGTTTATATAACTTTTAATTTAATTTAAATTATGATAACCTAATTAATTAATCAAGATAACTTTTTTTTTGTAACTTATAAGAATCATTAGAGAATTCTATTTTATAATTATGATGAAAAGTAATTGCTAAAATTTGTTATTCTTTGTTATTATGAACAGTGTAAAGTCACTTAAAGTTTAATTTCAATTATCATAACTCAGGTTAAATTAAGAATTAATATTAATTATAATAAATTAATGGGTTAAATATGATTTTGGTCCTTAAGATATAAGTCACAACTTTTTTTTGTTTTCAATATTTTTTGTATATAAAATCGTCTATAAAGTTTAACTTGGTTTTAAAATTATCCTTATTTTAAAGACCAAAATCATACAGAGGTAGCGGCAGAAGTAGAGTTAAAGATGGATCGTGGACAACTTCTTCTTCTTCTTTTCTTCTTCCCTTTTCTTTTTCCCTTTCTCCTTTGCAGAAGCAAAAATACTCTTTTTTTATAATTTTTTATTATGAGTAATTTGGTCTAAAATTTTAAGATTTAAGTAAAAATGACGATTTTGTATGGAAAAAAACGTTTGAGACGAAAAAAATTTTCAACTTATACTTAAGGGACCAAAATCGTACTTAACCCTAAACTAACTCATTTTATCCAATAATAAATAAATATATCACAAGAAATAATTTATCTTTTGTTTAAATTCATGTAAATTATTATTAGGAGTAAGTATTGTTTTGCTCCCTAACGTTTAGGTCAGAATCAAAATCGTCCCTCACGTAATTTTTTATTTGGAATTGTCTCAAACGTTTTATTTCATATTAAAATCGTCCTTTTAACTTTTCATGGACAAAAATACCCTCCACCACCACCAGTACCCTTACCACCACCACCACCTCCCTTACTCCTACCAATACTAATAATCAGATTCAAGAACACCAACAAGAACACATTATTCAAATTCAACAGTAAAATCAGCACATAACAACAATGAAATCAGAAGATAACAAATCAAAATCAGAATTAGAAGCAAAAAGTACAGAAGCAGAAGCAAACACAGAAATAGAAGAAGCAGAAGCAAAAAGCAAAAAGCAGAGGCCGAAGCAAGAAGTAGCAAAAAGCAAAGGCCGAAGCAAGAAGCAAAAGCAGAAGCAGAAAGCAGAAGTCGAAGCAAGAAGAAGCAGAAAACAGAGGCCGAAGCAAGAAATAGAAGCCGAAGCAAGAAGTAGAAGCAAAAGCAGAAACGGGGAGGTGCAGCGGCGAGGTCGGTAGCAGCGGCAGCTAGCTCTCTCCCTAGCTTGCGTCTCCTCTCTCCCTCGTGAGCTCTGATTCCCGACAGTGACGACGACGACGGCTCCAAGTTTCGCCGATGCCGTTCCCCCTCCCCCTTTCCCCTTCTCTCTCTTCCTTTTCCCTTTTCTCTTTTCCTCCCCCTCCTCGCGTCCTTTCTCCTTTTCTTTTTTTCCCTCTCGTGTTTTTTTCTTTTTTTAAAAAAAAATTTATAATTTTTTTATTAAAAATAATTATTTTAATACGAAATAAAACGTCTGAGACGATTCTAAATAAAAAATTACATGAAGAACAGTTTTAATTCTAATTCTAAATGTTATGGGTTAAAATAATACTTATCTCTTATTATTACGAACAGAGAGTAATTGGAGTGGTTGGGGTGAGTGTTGTAGTTATAGACATAGTATATTAACCCTAATGAGTGTTGCAAATGTCATTGGCATGACTTGGTCACTTTAATAAACCGTTAAAACATCACCGAGTTGTACTACAACATTATGCTCTTATCTAACTAATGGTTTACTTGCATTAATTTTGAAGTGCAATTTGGTGCCACATCTTCCGATATTATATATATTACCCCAAATAATCATGTGGCGACACATTGTTCCTGTTTTCTATAGTCAAATATTTGACTAAGGCCATCCCTATTTTCTTTTAAATTCATTTGGATGATGTAGTGTCTAAAAAAATTGTACATTTTTCTATTAATTTCAATTTTGACCTGATTACATGCATGTATGTTCTAAGTATTTTTATATTAGTATTTACTATTTAGTAATTGTAACTTTTTGAATTGTAAAGACCTAATAAAAATATTGAAATAGTTTAAAGCGACTACCAAATACGTTAGACTATCAATAATAATAATAATGATAATAATAATAAGTTGGCAATTCGGGATCCATTATAAATTCATATATAATAATGCTTTAAGGGAAATTTGCTTTTAAATAATCTGTTAACAAAACTATTCAAATATGAGAAATTTTGCTAGTCACGTGACAACTTGGACACTTAATATTATTTACTTTTCTGATGGAACTTAGGAACACTCATAAATTAATGTAAGCACCTTCATTTTTATTAGTATAAAAATCATGAGTTAAGGTTTTCATCAGGGGGGAATTGTCAAAGAAATTAAGTCACGATGATAATTATATTCATTATGAATTATATGCATATTAATTATAACTATCCTATAAAATCTGTAATTATTAATTAACTAAAACGCCATATGACCATATCTATCATCATCACAATCCGTATCCTAAAGCATGACTTTTCCCCTAAAAATTTCATTGTCTTGGGTTAATAATTAACGAGGATTTTGATATTAGAACTATCAATGGGAGTTTATTTGTTAAGACAAAAACACTGATACCTCAGCAATACATGATAGTATCTTTCTTTGGTTACTATATCCTAAATTGAGAAAATAACTTCTCTTATATAAATAATAAACAATTGATACACTTCTTTCACGTATAACTACAAGACATCTACCAAATTATAACTGAGTCACTAACAAATTAAAAGAACCCTCACAAGTCACAACAATATAAAAGAGAACACTTTATTGTTCTATACTCAATAAATTTATTCAAAGTGCAGACAAGCTTGAAAAACGGAATCCCCATTAGTTGACCAAAATTTTAAGGCAATAAAGGATGCCTTTATTTACAGACATGGGATATTAAAATAGAAATATAAAAATATAAAATTATATTTGATAGATAAAATATAAATAATAATATTATATTAAAAAATATTAAATTAATATATTTTATTTTATTTTTTATTATTTTTTTAATTTTTTATAATTATATTATTTTCAAATTTTTTAAATAAAAAATTAAAATAAATTATATAATTTATTTTAATTTTTTATTAAATAAAATATAAAAATATTAAATTTTATTTTTTTATTTTTTATAATTTTTTTTTATTTTTTACGACATCCGACAAGTTAAAAGCTAATCCGTTGCGAATCTTAAATCCGTTTAAAGAAGAGTATTAATTTTTGAAATTGTGAAGCTTGAAACTTTGAATTAAACAAAAACAAGTTTTGTTGATTGTTGAGATATGAAGGGGTGTGGTGGGGACAGTCACAGGCGTGCAAGCGTGCGTCTTTGACCCAACTTGCTTTACTTGTTACTGTTCCAATAACCCCTCACTCTTCTTTTTCTCTCTCTCAATTAAATTCTAATCACACTCCATAATTCATTTAAATAATAATAGTAATAATAAAAGTGAATAACATTAACAACTACTATTATTAGAAGGTCGAAAATTCTAACACAGGATGCAGCATTCATTGACTCTGTTCCTCTCCTTCACCCTTCTTCCGTCGACCCTGTTCCCTGCATTTTTCAGCTGAAACTCCCCACACCCATCTCAGATTTCACCTCCAGATTCCCAACTAAGACCTCAGACATAAAAAAGAACGCAACTTGCAACTACCCAGACTTCGATTCTGCCTCATCTTCCAAGTCCAAAGTGGTTCCTTTTTGTTTTCGGTTGGTCAACGAGGTCAAGATGCTGCTGAGCTTGAAGGGTATCATGTAGATCGAATAGGACATAGAGGGGTCTGTGAATTAGTGAATCAATTGGTTTTATGACTTGATTATTATGAAGGTGTAGGTGAAGATTAGTATGGGAAACGTGGAGATGGTGACTTCAACTTGCAAGGGTTCTTTTCTTGTTTGTGCAATTTTGGTGCTTGATTTGGTGCTTAAGGTCTCTGGCAATGCAGAAGGTGGGTGGTTCCCTTTTGTCCTTGCTCTCTATTGTGTTTTAATTGTTCCCATAAATGTTTGTTCCCATTAAGCAGGTGCCTTAAATGATCAGGATGGGGAAATTTTACCCCAATTAAGCTACTTGTTCCTTTTGTTCTTTCTTTTTGATCTACTTGATTCCCTTTCGGCTTTATTGTAGCTGGGTCATGTGTTAGAACTGGAGAACTTAATAATACACTTGGAGTAGCTTTTGTTAAGTTTCTACTTAATGCTTCCCCAGTTGTAATATATGAGTTGATAGAATTGAATGGCTTTATGGTTTTTCTTAGTTTGATGATACCCTTGTATCTGTGTCATTAGTTTGGGTTATTCACTTATTTGTTGATTGTTGAGTAGGGAATGTTCAATCTTTAGTACAGGATATCACTATAATTGGTGATTCTAATAGTATGGGAGGCTTCTTTATCTCAGAGTGGCTTGTGGAAATGCTTTTGTCCTTGGAGAAAAAGAAGTGGCTTTCCGTTTGCTTTAAAGTTTAATCTTTTTTTGTGAGTTAGTTAATTGTGAGATGGAGGTTACTAGGGTTGACTCATTGAAGTTGGGATTCATGTTTGTGATTCCTGAATCTGACAATATTTCGCATTGCACCATAAATGTGGAGACCATACAACATAATAATGAATATCTTTGCACCTGAATATTGCTTCTATCTAACACAGGTGATGCCCTAAATGCATTGAAGAGCAACTTACAAGATCCTAACAATGTTCTTCAAAGCTGGGATGCCACCCTTGTCAATCCATGCACATGGTTTCATGTTACATGCAATAGTGATAATAGTGTGACCCGTGTGTAAGTTGATATGTAACATTTAAAATTTCCTGTTTATTTATGATTGGTTGTCTGTATAGTGATTATTAATCCCTTTCTGGTCAGTGATCTTGGAAATGCAGATCTATCGGGTACATTGGTTCCAAACCTTGGTAATCTACCAAATTTACAGTACCTGTAAGTTGCTATCCATATACTCTTTGTGATCAGATTATTTCATTATCAAAATCTTTTGAGTTTATATTCGGGGGGTTTCAATTACAGGGAGCTTTATAGTAATAATATAACTGGAAAAATCCCAGACGAGCTTGGAAATTTGACAAACTTGGTGAGCTTGGATCTTTACTTGAATGTGCTAACTGGTCCAATACCAGCTACATTGGGCAAGCTTAGTAATCTACGCTTCCTGTATGAAATACTTTCCTTATTCTCATATTTATATGCAAAATATATTTGACTTGATTTCAATTTGGTTTCTCCCTTTACCTTTTCAGCATCCAATTTATTGTTTGATTTCCCATGCAATATAGTTGTAGAGTACATTGTCTGCGACATGCTATTTCATTTCCAATAAAGGCTGTGGTATAAATGAGCATATACCTATAGGAAAAGTATCTTTCATATTTTTATTGTTGCTAGTACTTCTATTTGACTCAATAATGAGTGTGTGTTGAATTGCATGAAATATATGGTAATTAATGATAGTGCTCAGTGGTTGTAAAAATGAATAAATGAAGCACTAATTAAATATGGTCAAAGGTCCACACTCATGCTTAATCATATAGTTATATTTGTTAAGTAACTTCGGTGAACTGTGATGCATCCATGCTCTCTATCTTTTACTCTCTCTTTTTTTTCATGTTTCAATATAAGTAGTATATTAGTGATAGGCTTATTCTATTTTTAACTCTTTCCTGCATGAAACTTGCACAACTTACTATTTAGTAATCATTGTTGCACCTTTTTGCTGATAATGTTTTTTATTAAAGTATCAAATCTTATTACCTGCAAATTAATTCTTCCTGCCCTCTGAAACAGGCGTCTCAACAATAACACCTTGTCAGGAGGCATTCCCATGTCTTTGACCGGGATCACTTCACTGCAAGTTCTGTGAGTGTGACTCCTATATTTTCATTTCCCACTGAGTTAATATAGACATGTATTTTTATTTATAATCGTTTACTATATTTTTGAGAGCGCAACACCATGATTGTTGTGGAATGCAGTGATCTCTCAAACAACCACCTAAAAGGAACTGTGCCAGTCAATGGTTCATTTTCATTGTTTACTCCGATCAGGTTGGTGCCAATAGTTTTATTTATATCTATGACTATTGTTAAGAGGTGACCTCACTGTTGATAGTTGGTGGATTCCAATTACAGTTATCAAAATAATCCTGACTTGATACAACCAAAGAATGCTCCTTCT
The DNA here is from genome assembly GCF_059453495.1 of Arachis ipaensis. Taxonomy (NCBI): domain Eukaryota; kingdom Viridiplantae; phylum Streptophyta; class Magnoliopsida; order Fabales; family Fabaceae; genus Arachis; species Arachis ipaensis. The sequence continues at coordinate 10,778,638 of NC_142435.1, read as the reverse complement.
GCACCATTATCTCCTCCATCAGCACCTTCTTCAGGTTTTTTGTTCTTCTATTGTTGATGATTTTGAATTGTTGAAGATAACTTGACCTAAATATGTTTGTTTGTAACGTAACTCTAGTTCCCATTGATGTCACAGTCTGTTGAGCTAGACGCTAGAACAAATTACAAGTTTATAACTATAACTACCTTAACTTGAAGCCAGACCCAATTTTGGTTTGGAAAATAATGAGACTGGGGGCTAGGGGCCACATCTCCTTCAGGCCAACTAGATCAATAACATGTTAATAGCAGCTCATCCAAAATGTTAAATGTCTGTTAAAAGTTATTCAAAAATGTAAATGTGTGAAGATGTACTCGTATACTCTTGAAGTAAATGAGTCCCCATTAGTTATATTATCAAAAAAAAAAAAAAGGGAAAAAGGATAACGAAGCTTCAAATCTTTTCTTAATAGTATTTTATGAAATAAAAGTAAAAGAAACTTTGTAACATGGTATGAAGTCGTTTGTTATATTTAATGCTAGTAGGAAAATTTAATTCAACAGTTGAATTGATAAAATTCTATGTTCATAATTTTAGTACTTTGTGAAACAACTTTTTCATGTTGTGCATACTTTACTTTTGTTTCCTTTAGAAGCTGTCTCCGGTCTTTACCTTGCATTCCAACATTATGTTCACCCTGTTACCCCTGAAGGACAAGAAGAAAAGTAACTTTTGATAAGTGGCAGGCTACTGTTTTTCCCCGTGTATATTTTTTAATTATCGAAAAGGATGAAATGATGAACACTAGTCTCTGAAGACATTAAGGATAGCTCCTTTAGGACAAGTGTATATGTCTCATGCTTAAATGTATTGCCTCCACAGGTTAATGTGCCTAATGGTTAAGTCGTATAAGTCAAAATATAATTATGTAGAACCTTGGGATTCTTATCCCATTAAATTAAATTCAATTTCTTTATATAGACTCATGACTTATTACTCAATCCGTTAATTCTTTTTGCAGGTAACAGTGCTACTGGAGCTATTGCTGGAGGAGTTGCTGCAGGTGCTGCTTTGTTGTTTGCAGCCCCTGCTATCGCACTTGCATATTGGCGAAGAAGGAAGCCTCAGGATCATTTCTTTGATGTCCCTGGTTAGTTGAATACACAAAAGATGGTATACATAATGATAAATGCTGTGCATTATAGTTGCCACTGATTTTCTGACATCTTATCTGTCTTTCAATGACAGCTGAGGAGGATCCTGAAGTTCACCTAGGCCAGCTTAAAAGGTTTTCGCTGCGTGAGCTGCAAGTTGCAACAGATAACTTTAGTAACAAACATATTCTTGGTAGAGGTGGATTTGGGAAGGTATATAAAGGGCGTTTAGCTGATGGTAGTCTTGTAGCAGTAAAAAGGCTGAAAGAGGAGCGCACACAGGGTGGGGAGCTGCAATTTCAAACAGAGGTGGAAATGATCAGCATGGCCGTGCATCGCAATTTGCTTCGGCTCCGTGGTTTTTGCATGACACCTACTGAACGGTTGCTTGTGTATCCTTTCATGGTTAACGGAAGTGTGGCATCATGTTTACGAGGTAATTATTGAATCAACAATGCAAACTGCTTTTATTCATAAATTACTTTTCTTCCTATGTCATTATATATAACTTCTCTTGTATGCTGTTTATGGTAGAAATGTTATAGTCAAATCATGGATTTCTTTTTTATTTAGTATTGAAGAAATGACATTTATGTATTTTTAGATGTTATCTATTCTAGAACATAACACGCGTAGATATACAGAAAATTTTATACAGTTCAAATGCAAATCAATTCTTACGGCTGGTATTCAAACTGTTTTATGTTAGATACTTGTTGATTGATATTGCTTGTCTTATTGTAGAACGTAATGAATCTCAACCGCCACTTGACTGGCCAATACGCAAGCGTATTGCATTGGGAGCTGCTAGGGGGCTTGCTTATTTGCACGACCATTGTGACCCTAAGATTATTCATCGTGATGTCAAAGCTGCAAATATATTATTGGATGAAGAATTTGAAGCAGTTGTTGGAGATTTTGGCTTAGCGAAACTTATGGATTACAAAGATACTCATGTTACCACTGCTGTACGTGGTACAATTGGGCATATAGCACCAGAGTACCTCTCAACTGGGAAGTCGTCAGAGAAGACTGATGTTTTTGGATACGGTGTGATGCTTCTTGAACTAATAACCGGGCAGAGGGCTTTCGATCTGGCTCGACTTGCCAATGATGATGATGTCATGTTGCTTGATTGGGTAAGTATTCAGATTTTTCAAAACATGTCATCCCAAGGAGTTGAACAATTTTGCTAACTGTATTATCTATGATCTCTTGACATGATTACTGATGCCGAATATTTTATTTTGTTGCTTTCTATCCATGATTCTGTAACCTCAAGTTCCTGGCTGCAGTGTTCTGAATTGCATAGGCCATGTGTAATGTTAGCATGAATGAGTAACCATTTTTGGCAACTGGCATTGTTTTGTGGGTGCAGGTTAAAGGGCTTCTTAAAGACAAGAAGTTGGAAACACTGGTTGACGCGGATCTGCAGGGCAATTATATCGATGAGGAGGTAGAGCAGTTAATCCAAGTAGCGTTGCTATGCACACAAGGCTCCCCTATGGAAAGACCGAAGATGTCCGAGGTGGTTAGAATGCTAGAAGGCGACGGTTTGGCCGAAAAATGGGAGCAGTGGCAGAAAGAGGAGATGTTCCGTCAAGATTTCAACCACATCCATCACCCCAATGCAAATTGGATAGTAGACTCTACTTCTCACATCCAAGCAGATGAACTATCTGGTCCTAGATGATCCTTTTCAACATTCAAAAGGCAGCAGAAGGATACCAAAATCCTGCACTGACAATGCTTTTTCTGTTGGAAAATAGATACACTTCTGATTTGTGCATAATGATTTTCTTCACCCTCTTGGCCTCTCTTCTTTTTCTTTTTCATCCTTTTTGAAATTATGTTAATGTTAAGAATACATGCCCCATTGATCATATGTTGTGATTATTAAAAGAAAGAAGAAATTTGTTGTAATTTCAGTTGGGTTGTCATGTTGCAGGATAAAGTGTGGCCCAACAAGCAAACCACCACTTTTGTCAATGTATGTATGAGAAAATTAGTATAGATCTTTATGGAAATAAATACAATTCTGTTATCGTTCTCAGACATGAATATTTTGGTAGGTAGTCTTCTGTTGATGTGGATTCAGCCATTCCGACAATCATGAATGTTACATTATTGTGCGAACAAAATATTATGTATCACTTTTTGTGTACATTTTGTGTGCATTTTTATTTTTGGTATTAAACTAATTAATAAGAAATAAGAGAATAAAAAATTTATCTTTTATACCGTAAAAATATATATTTATCAAAGAATCATGCAAATATAATTTTTTTTTTAAATTAACTTAACTCGTCCATAAGATATAACCTACTTTGGCTACGAAGTTTTAATGTGGATCTTACTACATATTAATTGCTACTAGATAACAAGAACGAATCTCAACTTATATATGCACCCATAAGGTAACTTGAAATCCCTATCTGTATCACTATATGTCAGCCATGAAACAAACCCGCGTATAAAGTTCCAAATTAACTAACCAGAAGCACTGCCTTTGTAGTTTGTGACCCAGAGATTAAAAACGAAAACGAACAAGAATCACTGACCACAATAACCAAGAGTGAACAGGTAAGGAACTAGGAGCATTACACTATCTAATCCACAATTGTACTTGCATCTCACCTTGTCATAACTCAAAATTGCTCGACAATGTTTTTAAAGAAAAAAAAATTGTCATAAGGCAACAAATCTCGTTCAAGCGTTCGCAAATTTCTATTTATATACAGAGCCAACTAATATACTATACATAGAACAGAATCCCAGAAGAGGATCATCTCCATTTCATTATTTTCTTCCTGTAGTACCAATGCGTGGTTTGCCCTTAACCTCAGACTCCTGTGTATCACATGTGCATAAATGTCATTAAGAGATAATAAAGATATATTCTTTTAGATATGAGTCATCAAACCAAAATACCTGTGGCAAGTGGAGGAAGATGTACGTCTTTGCTGTAGCAGGATTACAATTTTCTGCCCCTTTACTCCAGTCATAGCAGACCTATAAGCAGGATACAAACAAATTAATGCTACATGTTTACAAACTCTTCCCATCTCGGCATCACCACAAGTAGTATTAGTCTTATTTTTAGTTGAAACCATGAGATACATATGCAAGTTTTGGTAAATCTGATGCACAAGTACCATAATTAACTTAAAGAAGTGCTTGAAATTAAATTGGTGCTAAAGTTTATTCATTAATGCTGCAAACTCGAGAATTGATGTGGGTATACCGAGTAGGCAAATATTGAACCATCATTATTGAAGGTACTGCAAGGAATAGGTTGGTTGCATCTTAACATGGCCTGGATAAGAAATCTTGAATTAGAAAAGCATGTATTTTACCAGAAATACTACTATGCATGTGCCAGTTAGAAATTCAACTAATGTCATCAAAGACAAATACCTTCAACCTCTGTTTACTATCCTTGTCCCAAAAATTGAAAGCACCATCTGATCCAGCAGTTGCAAATGTGTGGTGTATCTAAGGACAATGGGAAAGGAACGAGAGAACCGATAATAGGCAAGGGTCAACATAGTTCCCAATGATATAGGATGTCTACCATTGGTAGAACTGTGGTTAGAAAGTAGAAATTAAGGACAACTGTTGCATTAAAAAAAATGTGCACAGGGAGGCCCACAAATCATACATAAGTAAAGAATCAGCTATGCACTAGACAGAAGACAAAATAGAATTCGTGCATAGAATTCCAGAAAATTGCACAACTAAAGGATATAGAATAGTAAAGATTTAAAAGAAAAAATAGATAAAATAAGTCAATAGTAAATTGCCACAGGCTACGCATTTGTCAAATATTGCAACACACCAAACCTTTAGATCATCGGTAAAATATAAAGTAAATCAAGACTCAAATCAGCATAGTCGGGAACATATATCTCACCGGATGGAAATTTAAGGAGTTGACAGAGTATATTTCATTTCCCTCTCTGTGGCATTTGAAAGTGAAGTTTTTTCCCTGCTGACCATCATCCAAATGATGCACCCCAACTCTTCCTTCAATTGATCCAACCTGCAGTAAGTATATTCTCAGTTTCAACAGTTCAAATTAATCAACTTAGACTTATACAGATGGAGCCCAACCATGGAGGACAAATATGTTAGGCTAGCAGGTGAACTCAGTTTCATTAGACAACAGACAGAAATTGAAGTGTAGTTCCCCTTTCTTTGCTGGAAAGAATAGATATAAGCGTGACTTGTAAAAATAACCAAACATCTAAAAGAAGTGGAGCACGATACATACCAAGAAACCTTGTTGATCAGGGAATGCTGCAAGGCACCTTGTTTGATACTTTAAGGGTGAAACGATTCTCTTGAATTCAACCTGTTGCACATGAACAATAATGCCCAAGCTAAGCAATTTGAGAAACCAATGATGTGTAAGCAACAAAACAGCCTCATGAAATAAAGAGAAAATAGACCCAATATCACAAGTTAATTATATGACTGAAAGATAACACAAATCTAATGTAAAATATGATTAAGTTGTGATAAACTAGATTCAAGTGAAGTATTACCTGAGGATTTTGCAAGTTGTATACAATCAGATTTCTATCAGCTGTGCCAACAACCATCAGAGGATGCCTCACTGTCATTGCATAGCAGCGCTCCGGGAGTTGCTGGGTGTGCACTGGATTTGGTTGCCTTGTATCCCAGTACCTAAAAGTAGCCAGAAAATGTTACGCGGAGAGGAAAGAAGTACCAGATCACACAAAATATCAGTGAAGAGCTAGATATGAAACCATCCTCATATGTCTTATAGTGAGGCTATATATAGAGTGAGACTTATTTTCATACTCCCCCCCCCCCCCCCCCTCTTTCCTGTAATAATTTACTTCAATTCTAATTAAAAACAAAAAAAAAACCACCTGAGTGATGCTATATTATTCAATGGATACCGTAAAATCAGCAAATTCTATTCTAGTACCTTACCTCAGAGTTTTGTCCCAGCTTCCAGTTACTAAAAGGCTCATCTCCGGAATCCAAGCGATCTCTTTGATTGGTGCATCATGCATCGCAACAGTCATTGGTTGACCACCAGATAACAAAGGCCACATCTTTACTTGCTTGTCACAGCCACCAGAGAAGACAGTTGTGCCATCATCTTTCCAAGTCGAGCACAAAACCTATGCAGAAAGAGAAACATTATGATGTGCAGACCAATTGAAAGAGCTTACTGCTTCCAGAATGTAGCTTACAGCTTACTACTACTACTACTAATCTATTACGTTAATCATTTCGACAGTGAATGCATCTCATTAAATATTAGTTGCATATATCAACAAAAAAAAAAAAAAAAAAAAGAAACATGTGGTAACTAGCACACATACATTGAAAGTCCAACAGGACAACAATGCATAATCAACCCTCGAAGATCACACATGCAAGTGATCTAACTATGTTCTTCAATTAAATCAGTCAGACATTGAAATAATAGTCAATCCTGTATGTCATAGTGAAACATAACACCGTGGTTCTTGCACTCTAACCATGACCATCTACTTCTCATTCCTAATTTTAAAAACCATCTTGCTTATACAGAACACTGAACACAACACACTCATAAATTCACATGCAATACATGGTAATGATAACTTAGCACAACCTAAACACCTTACCGGGTGGTCATGAGATATAGATGCCTTGGGGACAGTACCAACATTCACCCCATTCCTTGCTACCTCCCAACACCGAACCTACAAGAAAAAGATTCACAAAGTAGCACTATATCATAAGCCTGTTGAACTGAGGCCTTTTCAAAATGTTGCATTCAATTGCAAGCAGAGAAAAAAAAAAAGGGTGAAATTTACGCTACACAAGTAAACAATTTAAGAGAATGATGATGATTCACCTGGTTGTCCCAGGAAGTGGCAACGAGGAAATTAGCTTTGGGACTGAAACTGAGACTTGAGACTGAATCAGTTGGAGGTTGATTCACCTGACAAAAATTAAATCCCCAAAAACACAAGTTCAGAAGCTGCTTCTGATGAAGAAGAAAAGAGGAAGAGATAGAGAAGTCTATGATACCTCAATGGACTTGTTAGGGTTATGATTCGTGCTTGTCAAGAAATTCGACATTTTTTACGCCAATTTTTTTCCGGAAGATTTTCTCTGAGAAAATCACTGAAAAACAGAAAAGAAATGAAAAGAAAAAAAGTGTTTGCAGTTTGGAGGGAGAGTTAGTAAAAGAAAAAGAAATGACTCGAGTGTGCAGGAAAGGGTTTAGTTGGGGTAAGAGCAGGTGTAGGAATTTAATGCTGCGACCTAGCGTTTTTGCCACGCCTTTTTTATGGGCTATTATCAAGGGCTCAGCGTGCTTATCACGCTTGATTATGGGCGTTTTTGGACATTGCTTATGGGCTTATTTTTTTGTTTCTACATTATTGGCCACTATTTTGGGCCAGAGTTATAATACTTGTTTCTTTCCTACTTAGTCCTCTTGTACGGTCCAAGAAAAAAAAAAGATGTATATAACTAAAAAGGATGGAAAATAAAATAAAAGTCCGTCTCCAATCTGCAGTGTTGTGCAGTTTAAATTAGTATTGAGTATCTTGACCAAAAAAAAAAAAAAAATAGTATTGAGTATTTTGAAAAAAAAAATCAGTATTAAGTATGTTATAAAATACTAAACAAAAAGGAATATGAAAAAAAATTTAAGCCGAAATGACTAACATGAATTCGAAATTGTTAGCATAAAGAAGTATTATTTATTTGATTGACTTGCATAATTTAAAACTATCAATGTCAATAGAGTCACACAACCACATCTTATGGTATTTGTTGGATGAGAATACAAAATATTTTTATACTATAAAATACAAATGCACATTTGATCACAGCTAAAGAATTTAATTAGAGAGCCAACTTGCCAACATTTTAAAATTCTTTTTATCATAAATTTTAAAAAATGAGAGTTAAAAAAATGACTAATATTAACTAATTAAAAAATAGTTTTTTTCATATTTATTCTATATTTTTTATATTCAAAAAATATTATTTATATATCAAAATTAGTCACTAAAATTAATCATTATATATATGTATAAATATATGTATGATTTAGTTTATTTTTAATGTATATTTTATATTTTAATATATATTTTATACTAATAATTCATAGTTGATTTTGGTGTATACTTAACTCGATTAATTTATATTACGTACATTTATAATGCTTAAATTTATTATTTGGTTTTTCCCCTTTGTTTGTGGCCTTTGAGCGCATGCATTAATCAAGCATAATATTAGACCTATTATTGCATATACTTAGATTTTTGTCTTGCATGTTGAAATGAAAAGACAACTATATTATTATTTTTTTTTTTTTTACCAAAGATATGAAATTCGAACCCGCAACCTCTTAATTGAGTATGGGGAGACTATGTTATTTGAGCTATTACTCATTGACAACTATATTATTGAAGGAGGTTAATATTATTAATTCAATATATAAGATCTTATATATGTCAATAATTGGAGAAATGTGTTAATGCTCGATTAAGATATGAACCTAGCTAGCTGCTGGCTTGCTTGCACTTACCGACAGAGAAAAGAAAATTATCTGTTACTGTGTAAATCGCGATAGAAATGAAATATCAACTTAATTTATTGAATATATAGGTGCCTTTTTGTTTTTTTCTAGTTTAATTAGACGTATGATGTATCCGTCTCTTTTTAAAAGAGAAAAGCATGAAAAAATCAACCACATTTTCCATTTTGGCAGCACTTTTTTTTTTTTCCCTCTCTCATAAAACCTAGTGTCCCAAAACCCTTGAACTCCTGTTTGATGATGATGTTGTAATAATCTAGCAATTTTGAAGAGTATTTGTTTAATTGCACTTGGTCATCAATCATCATAGTAATGCAAAATGGCGGACCCAAGAAGGTGGAATGGTAACACTTGAATTGATCGAACTTGGGGAATATGATGGTCAAATGTTTATCATAGAAATTTGATGGAAAAAAAAAGATATATTTCACTAACAATAAAACAAAAAAAAAGTCTTATTTAATGAATTAATCAACTTAAAATCTTTCATTTTATTGAATAGTATTAGTAGACAAACGTTTTATCATGAAATTATTTGTGTTAAAAATTTAAATTAATAGAAAAAGGTAACATAAATGATATTATTCGATATATTTTTAATACGGTTTTTTATGTAAGAACTTTTTTTTAGACAAAAAATATAACTGTGCACATAGAAATTTAATGTGATAAAAATGAGGATGTTGAATAGACGAGCGATCGCACATAAACAAAATAAGAAATAAAAATATAAAGTTGGAGTAGTGTCTGCTGTAAAAAAGATGATAAAATTTCGCTTTAAGTGGTTTGAACATATAAAAAGAATACCATCGAGGATAGATTATAGATATAATAGAAGGTGGACAACTGATGACTGATAGAAAAAGACTAAAAAAGATCATATATAAAGTGATCATAAGAGATCTATATATATGTCAACTGTCTTACTATAAATATGATGGGAGTCACTCAGATAAAGATGTTTAAAATGTCTTTTTTTAAAGATGTTTTTTAATAATTAAAATTCAATACATATAACTGATTAAACCGTGTTATTTTTGTCAAAATTAGATTAGACAAATTGATTTGGCCAAAAAATTGATGAACTAAATCTTGAATCAGTCTAAATTAATATTTTTTTTATAAAAAATGACTACAATATCCTTATTATATAAAATAAAAAAAATTCTTATTTTATATATATATATTTTGAAAACTCTAAGTTCTAGCCTTGTCTTCTCTTCTCTCTGTGTCGTCATGGGCTTAAGATTTAAGTAGTGTTTGTTTTGAGGTACTCGAAGGAGACTGGAATACTGAGACTCGATATCATGTTTGTTGGTCTAAAGATTGATACTAAAATTTCAGTCTCAATTCCCAAAATTTTAGTATTTTAGTACCTCCAAAAAGTGGGAACACAAGAGACTGAAATTTTTGGAGACGGAGACTGAAACTTTAATAACATTTTATACCTAAAATATCCTATTTTAATTAATTAGTTCCAAATTTACCCTTTGTGCAAATTAAATTAGAGCTTCATTCTTATTTCAGTCTCTATCTCCCACTTTACACGAAACACAATATTAAGACTTATTTTAGTCTCTGTCTCTTAGTCTCTGGTTCTCTTCAAACCCTACCTTAGGATTTTCAAAATATATATATATATATATATATATATATATATATATATATAATGAGTATTTTAGTCATTTTTTATAATAGAGTATTGTAGTTATAAAAAAATATTAATTTAGACTGATTTAAAATTTGGTTCATCGATTTTTTTGCCAAAATTAAATCGGTTTGTCCGATCTAATTATGACAGAAATAATACAATTTAATCGATTACATATGTAAAATTTTAATTATTAAAAAATATCTTTAAAAAAAATATTTTAGATGTCTTTATCTAAGTAACTCTCAAATATAATATATACATGATAAAGTACAAAATGTTATTAATCCATGTAATCGACCTCACCTTATATAGAATAAGAATAAAACTTTATTGTTGTTGTTTGTTTTTTTAGTTTGTCTCACAATAAACTTCTTTTTTCATTTGGATAACAAAATCAAATTCTAATTTTTTTTTTTACAAAAAATATAATATTATATAATAGAAGAGGAGTGCTAGGGCCAGCAACTTTTGTGATTTGTAGCTATCAAATAGCCATCAATGATGATTTTAATGGTATGAGATTGGTGTGAGATTTCATCCAATAATGATTCACTTTTCTTTGCTGTTACATACGGGCTAAAATTTGATAAAGTTGTTGGTCCCTAGACTTTTCCATAATAAAATTACTTTAAAATACATAGTTAATTAGTTATATACTTATATTCATAAGTAAAAAAAAAAAAGTTATATTGATAGATAAATAAAAGAAAAAGAAAAAAGAAAGAAGAAGGAACGAACTACCGCAGTTTCTTTGGTGACCCTCGAAAAATAATTGGTCGTCTTAGTATGCAACGTATATGTAGACTAGATACATTCCAAATTAAAAATGATGATAATGACTAATTAGTTGCCACTCTATATATAGATGGAAAACGCATCGTTGAATATGTTGATGAGTAGTAAGGTAATAATAACTGAATAAGGTGTTAGGCAAAAAGCAAATTAAAAAACACATGCATGTATTCCAGTTCCTATCATGCATCCATGCTGGTGCTGTTTTTGACCAAATAAAATTACAATTATCAATGGAAATAGAACACTATTCTGACCTTGCATGTATGGGAATGCAAGCCATCAAGTCAACACATTCATATAAGACGTTAGATATTAATCATAAATATTTTAATTTTTTAACAACTAATACGTAAAAATAGATATTTAAATTAATTAAATAATAATTTTTATAAAAAATTGACTAAAAATTAAAAATTAAAGGACAACGAACTAGCATTTTTGAGAATAATAATGGATGACCATATATATTGTATTTATTTGTAGCAGTCGTGACGTATTATTATTATTATTATTATTATTATTATTATTATTATTATTATTATTATTATTATTATTATTATTATTATAAAAAATAAGAGTGATAATATCACCATTCTAATAATAATAAAAAAAAATTATAAGAGTAGTAGCAACTAGCAAGAATAATAGAGAATAAAAATCAAGAATAACAACGTGAATATTTTCTCAATGCTTGAATATATACATCGTCTTATCTTTACATATTCGTACTTATTATATACGTGCACTCTCTTCTCTATACAAACCAGCGATAAACCAGGGGTAATTATAACTGCTCCAACTACCAAGTCCATTAACAGAAAGTAGCTAGTTAAACTCTTTACAAAATACTATTTTAAATAATAATAATAGCAAGTGAGAAATATTACCATAGGTAACATTACATATATATTAATTTCTTGCGGGAAAGTGCTGTGTTGAATATATACTTGAATTGAGTCCAAGTGATCCTCTTATAAAGACGCGTAAAACGGATTTTGTAAAGATGTGTCGTATTATTATTAGACGTATTAATGAATCGGTTATTTTTTAATTTTTTAACAAACTAAAATAAAATCGATTTTTTATAACAATAACAATAAACTCAATTGTTATTAAATCCAATCGAATCGACTAACATAATCCACTATATCATAATTTTGTTTTGTTTTTTTTTAAATAAAAATTAGGGATATATTTATCTTTTTATCAAAAAATTTAAATATAATTTGGTTTAGATTATATAAATCAGTCGGATTAAATCGGATCTAATAATTATAGTGTGGACAATTGAATTTATTATTGTTGCTATAATAAATCGATTTTATTCTGATTTATTAAAAAATAAATTATTAACTGATTTAATAAAAATAACTAATAATATTATGATACGTATAAATGTCTTTAAAAATAAAGATATTTTTAATATCTTTATGGAAGTAGTCTCCGAAATTAAAAGAGTAAGAAGCGAAGTTGCATGGATATTGCAAATAAGTTTCCCGTGTACGTAGTTCACGTCATAGTTTGACGATTTTCCCTAATTAATTGTAGTCATTACTTTTTGCTGCAAAAGACAAAACTATTTGGACATTAGATTTTTTTTTTTGGGCAAAGAAAAAACATTGCCACCGTGGATGAAATACTCTATTCATTTTAAATTATTTGTCTTTTTTATTTTAAATTAACTATTGTTTTGTTTTTAAATTTTATTAACATCTTTTAAAAATATATATAATTAACACAGAATATATTTTATTTTATTTTTTTTTATAAAAGTAAGATAATAATATAAATATTAGTTATCACTAAAAATATATATTAATGGTTTAAAAAAATATTCTGTCGGCACAATACTGATAAATTGACAATAATGAATGTCACACAGAAAGAAATGTAAGAAAAAAAAAAAGAAAGAAAGAAGGAAAAAGAGAGAAATAATGAAATAAATAAATAAATAAATAAACAGCTAAGGGAAGTGGCTGCTGAGGATAGGGAAAAGATAGAAAAATAAAAAAGATAAAGATTTATGCGGACACAGTTATTTTTATATAAAATTAATTGAGAAATTATTAAATAATTTAATATATTTAATTAAATTATTATTTAATAATTTTTAATTATTAATTTTATATTAAAATAATTGTATTTAAGTTTTTGCCTAAACATAAAAGAAGATTTTGAGTTTTAAATATTTTAAAATGAAGATTAATTATATGAATTTTTTTTGTTGACTATTATACAGATTAAAATAAAATCAAATAATATTTACGTAAATATAATAAAATTATATATTATACTTATATGTAAATTGACACACCTAAAAGAATTCTAAAACTAAAAATAGTTATTTCATAAACATTTAATAGAATTTTTATTCGTCAATTAAATTAATTATTAGAAAATCTCCTTATCAGTGCACTCTTTTTTTAAATATATAAAAATATGGAGATGATATAGAGGGCACAGACCATTTGTCCTGTGATGGTTGGTGTGAGGAATCTTTTGTCTAATAACTTGAGTAGATTTTTCTTCATCATTAGTCATATCAACATATATAATAATTGATGCTAACGTGCGTAATTATTTTATTTAATTTCAAATACAATAACGAAGTTGTTAAAATTTCAATACATTATATATATGGAACTCTATTTTCTATAATGATAATAGTAATTTCCGTCCTTTAACAAAGTTAGCATAGTAATAACTTTCAATTTTTAGTGGATGTGAGAGATTTGATTCAATGAAAAACAAAAATACAAATTGCATGTGTCACGCGCACGTGAAAATATCATCATCTTTCGTGAATTATTATTATGAAACAACATTAATTTGGGTTGATAATAACTTGATCATATTGTTTTATGTTCATTTTCAATTGACCAATCATTTTCTGTAGCGGCTTTATTGTTAGTATTATATTTTGGAAGAAAACTAATTAATGCTGGGAACCAAATAAATGTGTCTAAACTGAGGTTTGTCATAATAATAACGTGTGAAGCAATGATAAATTATATTATTATACCATTTTATTTCATATCTAACAGCTCTCATATATGCATGCATGTACTATGTAGCATCTTTTTTTGTTATCTTTTATTTTTTAAATCTTCTGCTGAATTGAGTTGGCTTTAATTATTTAATACGACACTGCTTTATCTTCACCTGAAACCATTGAAAATTGTAGATATATGAAAGTCCAGGACTCATTGTGTGGTTTTGATTTTACTTTGACTTCTCTTGGTCCACCTTATTTATTTATTCTAAAATTAATGGCTCTTATTGTTATTGAAGCTTAATTATATCAAGTTCAAATTTTGAAATATTCTAGTTTTTTTTTTTTAAATTGCTGAATTATTGAATTCAACCTCTCAACTTCTTATGTATGTTCACATCATCACATGTAGTCGTTTTGTGAACACAAATATATATATATAAAATAAAAGTCCATGCAACAATGTTAATTCTACATACTAAAAAAGAAAGAAAATAAAAAGATGAATGCTACCTACCCCCTCTAAAATAACATGTAAGTTACTCTTCATTATGTGTCACATTGTAATTGGTCCTTATCTTAACCATAGTTAGAGCGCCAACGTCATCACCATCTACTGTCCTTCCACACAACCTCTCGTCCCAGTATAGCCAGCGCCTCTTTTTGTCATGAATCACTTCTTACCCACATAATTAATGGTTAATTTGGTTATTAAATTTTTTTATTAAAAAAATATATTTTTATTTAATTACGTGATGGAACATATATTTATATGTAAAATATAATTAAATAATAAAGTACGAATAAATTAAAAATTAAAAGAATAAAAATACTATAAAAAATACTTATAAGAAAGTTAGATTTTATCATTTTAAATTTGTGTTATTAATTTTAACAATTTATTTTTTTTAAAAATAATTTATGTACGATACAAAATATATTTTTTCTGATTTTAATTATACTTTTAAGTACTCTAAATAGAGTTATTATATTATATTTTATATATGAATATATGTTCTATTGTGTAATTAAATAAATATTTGATTTAATAAAAAAATTTAATAACCAAACTAAACATTACTTAGGTATGTATTTCATATTTATCTCTTAAATATTTATATAATTTATTTTTTAAACTGTTATATTGGTCTCTTCTCTAATATAATACAAAAAAATAAATTTTCATAAAAATAATTTATTTAATTATTAATTAAATAATAAAGTACTAATAAATTAAAAATTAAAAAAATAAAAATACTATAAAAAAATACGGTAAAAAGTTGAATTTTATCATTTTAAATTTCTGTTATTAATTTTAATAATATATTTATTTTTTAAATAATATATGTATGATAAAAAAATATGTTTATTTGTTTGGAGTACAAATTTTATTATTATATTTGTATGTTCATGATTTTAATTATATTTTTTAAATACTTCGAATAGATTTATTTTATTATATTATATTTTACATATAAATATACGTTCCATTACGTAATTAAATAAAGATATATTTTTTTAATAAAAAAATTTAATAACCAAATTAACCATTAATTATGTGGGTAAGAAGTGATTCATGACAAAAAGAGGCGCTGGCTATACTGGGAAGAGAGGTTGTGTGGGAGGGCAGTAGATGGCGATGACGTTGGCGCCCCAACTATAGTTAAGATAAGAACCAATTACAATGTGACACATAATGAAGGATAATTTACATGTTATTTTAGAAGGGTTGGGTAGCATTCACCAAATAAAAAGGTCCATATATATAGAGTAGTATTGTACGAATTATTTTTATATGGAATGAAGTAATTTTCCACGTAATTTCTTTTCGCCACATCTGTCTAATCTCTTATTTGAGTGGATTAGTAGTTAGTAGCATAATACGTATATTGAATTAAATGGTCAAAAGTGGGTTAACATTTTCCACTGATATTTGGCACGCACATGTAGATATTGCATGCACAAATGTTAGTCAAGATTCAGTGTTCTTGAAAGAGAGAACAATAAACATTGATTGGCATTTTATATTGCATGCTTGTTTCCATATATATATTTTCCTAGCTATTTCCACAGTGATTATAACTTATACTATAATGCGACCTTAACCAAAACGCCATTCAGCCCCTCTTTTATAGGTTAACATAATAATTTAATATATTAATATTAGCATTTAATAATAGATAATAGAAAAAAAAGACTTAAAATGATGACCATACATGATATGGTAAAAAAAATTAGGAGCCACTCAGATAAAGATATTTAAAACGTCTTTTTTTAAAGATGTTTTTAAGTAATTAAAATTTAATACATATAATTGATTAAATTATGTTATTTTTATCAAAATTAAATCAGATAAATTAATTTGGCCAAAAAATCGATAAATTATACTTTAAATCAGTCTAAATTAATATTTTTTATAAAAAATAATTATAATATTTTTATTATAAAAAATGACTAAAATATTCTTTTATATATATATATATCCTAAATTTTAACTCTTTTCTTTTCTTTGTGTCATTATAGGGTTAGAATTTAAAATTTTTAAAATTAAAAAAAATATATAATAAAAATATTTTAGTAATTTTCTATAATAATGTTATTGTAGTCATTTCTATATAAAAAATATTAATTTAAATTGGTTCAAGGTTTGGTTTACTGATTTTTTGACCAAATCAATTTGTCTTATCTAATTTTGACAAAAATAATGTAGTTTAATTAATTATATGTATTAAATTTTAGTTAATAACAAACATCTTTAAAAAAAGACGTTTTAAGCATCTTTATCAAATTGCTTCCAAAAAAATTTACCTATTAACAGTTTATTTGTAGACATAATAAGACAAAGTCTTTTGATCCATGTAGTAAATTTCGTCTAGTGAGATAAGGCGAAATTGTTTTGTTGCAATATTATACTTAATCATCAATTGATTTGATTCAAGTCTAAACACAAGAAAAGCTTTACTTTTCAAAGCGATAACGAAAATTTTTAAGTTTTAATATCTTTCTATGAATAGCCAAAACAAATATTCTTCTATTTAAGATAACATATCTCAAGTTACGTACTATGTCATTCTTTGAATGAGATATGTTATTTATATATATTTATTTTACTTTATACATTGAGTTAAAAAAAAAAATTCATTATTAAACAATGGAGTGTAAGACTCGTCTGATCTAATTTAGATGATCTCATATTCTATTTAGTTTATATATATATATATAATGTAAATTAAAAGGAGTACACAAATTATTTTTCCATCATAAAATTAGGCTATGATATATAGGTTAATCAGTTAATCTATCACTTAGCAAGATAAATATTTGGCATTTATGAACTGCGAAGGAAAAAAGTTAGCCTTCATTTTGTAAATAGCAGCATTATTAAATGGATGGTATGTTATATACTATATACAGTGTAGTATGAAATGGTATATTTTCTAGTTCTAAGACTCAAACGTTCATGTTTAAATATAATAAATTAAAATGTAGTTCTTATTTTTGTCCAAAGTGTGATCTGCAATATTTCTTGTAAAATCCAATTGTGTTATCAATAAATTAACATGGCATCCAAAATTATTTCTTCTTGAAGGTGATGTCTTTAATAATTAATTAGTTCTTGAGAAATTTTTGTTTTCTAAGGGGGAAAATAGTAATGCTGGAAGTATGCTAATACATGAACATGACAATTGATTATTAATTTGGAAGGTTCAAAGAATTGTTAGGTGGTCCAAAACTGAAGATAGCTCCATCAATGAGAATATGAGCAAATACAATAATGATGGGCATATAGGTCTTCTTACTTATTGGTTCTTATTTAAGCCTTTTTTTTTTTTTCAACAATAATGTATGTGGTATGTTATAAAGACATTTATTTGCCTCTTATTTATTGAAGACTTGATGCATGAGACGGCTTGTTGATTAAGAAATGAAGTTCCTAAATTTGTGCCTTAGCTTACTAGCTAATAATTGAGAAACATTGTTCTTGATTTGGTATTTTATGACTCACAATTTAATTACTAAAAAGTATTGAGAATCTAGCAAATGTCAAATGATACATATTAATGCGATGTCTACACAAAAAAGCTATTATATATGTATAAATATATATTATATATATTTTTCGTTCTCCATGAAGCTGTACTCAGATTCGAAACACAGGTTTAACTAATATAGTGGAATAATAATAATCCATATAGTTCTGTATTTGTGCGTAGATGTAAGTTTGTAATACAATACTTAAGATTAAGGGCGGTCCAATTTATCAGAAAAAAAAAAAGAACAATGCAGTTTTAAAACATTTTATTTTAAAAATAAGTTACACTCAATCTTCATTAAAATGAGATAATATTATTATTAATAATTTGTATGCTTTTTTAAAATATGACTTTAGGTGCTATAATAATAAATATAATACTAAATATATATCCCTATAAATTACTATATAATCACCAGAATGGTCATAAAATCATGAAATAAACATAATGGAAAAGGGAGAAATTAGGTGAACGTTTGGAAAATGCAAGTGTTGAAATTGACATGTGACTTTCCCATGTGTGTATGCATGAGAATATACACACAGGTTATTAGACACCTCTATTTTTATTGGATTGACCCCTTATATATATAAAGCTTGCTATTGGGAGATAAACTTGCACAATTCCTACTACTACTAATTCAACTATTACTTGTCTTCTAACATATGCACTAGAATCCCAAAGCTACTTCTGGTTGCAGAACAGAAATCAGTGCTAAAATGTACAAGACATCAATTTTCAGCTATACTCTTAATACAAATGTTTTGCAGCCTAAGATGGTAGTTGCAAGGTAAAGAAAGAAAAGAATGTTAAAATGTATCTTGTACTGACAAAATTCCACTTATATTAGTTTCTTTTTTATATTTGACTTATTGATCCAATGACAATTTTCAGGTTGAAGAATCCAAGTCCAAGAATTGGTATGCAATGACTCATACTTGTTTGTTTTGTTACCCTTAGCATGAAACTAATCATTATGAATAATGTCATATGCAGGACACTGCACAAAGGTACCCCGGAATTCAAATATGGAGAAACTGCAACATGGATATTTGTTTCCTGAGGTGCCCTTTTCATTCAAATGTCTGAGCAATGTCTTAAAAATTTAAATTGCTACAGTGAACAACTAAATCTAAGATCAAGTTAATAGGTCATGTGTCTTGTTACTCTATGACTTTTAATCACTAGTTCTATATGTATCATGTATCAGATTGAAAGGCACGAGCATATGCACTTACAAAAGTATCCACATGCAAACATCATTGACCTTGGAATTGGTGATACTACAGAACCCTTACCAACTATGGTAACATCAAGCATGGTTGATGTAAGTCATTAAGATTATTTCTACTTAATTAGCAGGAGAAAAATAAATAAGTCACTTTGAGAATTAATGTACCATCTCAACTTTGTGTATATATGACAACTTCTCTTTCAAGTAGTTGCATGAATGGATAGAATCATGCTTACTAAAAAAATCATAAGCTATTCCCTTTTTTATTTAAGAAATGGTAAGCACATAAAGAATCATACTTATACAATTAACAATCAACACTGATATTTCCCCTATATAGGAATTTTTCATGTTGGTTTTCTTGTAACCTATGCATCATTATTTGCAGTTTGTGCGTGGTCTTTCAACATCAAAAGGTTATAAAGGATATGGTCCTGAGCAAGGAGAACAGGTACTTGAGTCATTAATAACAATTTTGTCACTAAAACAACAATTTTTGCATCTTTGGATAGGAAGTAAAATTTTCTACTTACCATATAGTAGATCAATATAATATTATATCATGCAGATGAAATGCATATATAATCTGGAAAAAAAAATCGCAGGCATTGAGGAAGGCAATTGCTGATGTATACTACAAGGATCTAGGAATAAAACCCACAGAAGTTTTTGTTTCAGATGGTGCACAGTGTGATATTACTCGCCTTCAGGTATTCCATCAATGTTAATCCACAATCTAGAAGTAGATTTCTACCTACCTACTACATTAAATGTACTTACTTTGATTTTGATCAATTCTTGCAGCTGCTTATGGGTCCTAATCTGAAGATAGCTGTACAGGATCCATCGTTTCCGGTATTGTAATTGCTCCTCTGTGATGGTTTTTCTTATTTTCATGATTATAAAGGCAAACAGAAGATGCTTCTAACTCATGGAAGTGTTTATGACTGAGGCAGGCCTACATAGATTCAAGTGTTATAATTGGTCAGGCTGGTGATTTTGTAGATAAAGTTGGAAAATACAAAAACATAGAATACATGAAGTGTGGACCTCAAACAAACTTCTTTCCTGATCTGCATAAAGCTTCAAGGCCAGAGCTTATTTTCTTCTGTTCTCCAAACAATCCCACTGGCCATGCAGCAACAAGAAAGCAATTGGAACAACTTGTTGATTTTGCCAAAGTGAATGGATCAATCATTATCTTTGATTCTGCATATTCAGCTTATATCACTGATGATAGTCCCAAGTCAATCTTCGAAATTCCTGGAGCCAGAGAAGTAAGCCTCATGGCCTATTTTTAAGACCTATTCATAATCCTTAATCTTGCATCATGTGCAGCATTATTTTTGCATGAAATTCCCAAATGGCAAGCTTAACTTTTGTCTTTCCTCGTTGTGCTTTCAGGTAGCGATTGAAGTTTCATCCTTCTCAAAATTCGCAGGCTTCACAGGTGTCCGACTTGGATGGACCGTGGTCCCTGAAGAACTCTTATATTCAAATGGCTTCCCTGTTGCCCATGATTTCAACCGCATAATGTGCACCTGCTTCAATGGAGCTTCCAACATAGCCCAAGCTGGTGGGCTAGCATGTCTGTCCCCAGAAGGTTTCAGGGTAAGTTACAGTTCCCTAAGAATCAGTATCTTAATTGAGAATTCATTGAAACTTCTGTTCTATTGTGATCTCTGCTGAATATTGTTTTTGAACAAAATCTCAGGCTGTGAAGTCCCTTATCAACTATTACATGGAGAATGCAAGAATACTGGTTAATGCTCTGTCTTCTCTTGGCCTGACAGTTTATGGAGGGAAAAATGCTCCCTATGTTTGGGTTCATTTTCCAGGCTCAAAATCCTGGAATGTCTTTGCTGAAATTCTTGAGAAGACTCACGTTATTACTGTCCCAGGCAGTGGTTTTGGTCCAGGTGGTGAGGAGTACATAAGAGTTAGTGCTTTTGGCCAGAGAGATTCCATCATTGAAGCCTCAGAGAGGCTCAAATATCTCCTTTATCAGGAGGAAAACTAATGATTATACTTAATCTCAGTTTTATGATCTATATTCTATACATAAAATAAAGAAAAAGGGCAAACCTTAGCCTTCACTACTACTTGTTAGAGGATTCAGGTGTGAACTACACTTTCTACGTCTAGAAACTTTGAAGTGCTCCTGCCAAAACTAGAAGTGTGAGGACATATGTGTAACAAATCAGAATATTGGACTTGCTAATGTTATTTGAACAAGTGATTCTTCTTCCTTTCTTTTTTGTTTATATTCTCCTCTTTCTTTAAGTTCTTAATATTAAGTTTAACAGACTGCTCACTGCATAAGATGATTGGTAAGTTTTGCAGAGTGTTGAATAGGTTTTGCTTTTTCCAACAACTTTGCTTCTTCATAAAGAAATGGCCAAAAAATTACAACCTAAACTAAATATGGTATAAAATATATAAAAGAATGTGTTCGCCGGAAATGCAAACTTTAAGGAAGCAATGAGCAATTATAGTGCATGACAAAATAACATAATTATTCATTCATAGAGGATGTATCTCTCAATGAAACAAGACCAAATGCTGCTATATGAGGATGTACTGAATATAAAGGAAGGAAAGGACCAGAAAACCTTTAGATCCAGTATATTATGTTCATAATCTTACTTTGTATAATCTTGATTTGTTCTGTGCATACGAGTAATAAGGAATTACATCTTTATGAATCAATCATACAGAGGAGAGAGGACCATTTACAATTTGAAATCTTTGTGGCTTATCAGCAAAATCAAGATTAACACAGACATGAAATCAGAACAACAATAGAAGATCTCTAGCTCTATTTCATCAAACTTTAAGGGAATGGCAGCTGACTAGTTCAGCAGATCTACCACTCCTAGAAGCAAAAACCTGCCAAATGTCTCTGTCTGATTCTGCTGCCGATGATGATTCAGTCGTTTCTGTGAGTGAATTATCTGGTGACAACGAGGATTGTGGCGATGCTAAGTCATTTTGCAAATCAGCCTGTAACACTATAATGTTGTGATTGGCATCTTTAGTAATTACGTGAAGCTTTCCACGTAAACTAGCTAAAAGATAAGGAGATTCTGAATCAGTGAAATCATTAATAGGAACATCTCCTGCAACAACTTTCCAAGTATCGCCTTCATGATCATATACCTTGATCTTTGCAGAGTCAAGAGAACTTGAAGGATCAAGTGCATATAGATCATCATTGACAATAACACTCAATTTTGTTCCAGCTTGCCTCGCTGGCCAACCTTCACCCATACCAACCGGCATGTCAAGCCAAGAATCATTATTTGGATCATAAACTTCTCCCCCGACATCAACAAAAAAGGGCCAACAATACAAACTCTGAGGAACAAATAATCTTCCCCTGTATGAAGTCATTCCTGTGGCAATAGGCTTGAGTAAGTCAGCCAAAAAAGCAGTTGGCAGCACTTGAGCTTTAGCAAAAGGCATGCTTGGTAATTGGGACCATGTACATGTATGCGGATCATATACTTCTGCAGATTGAAGGGGATTTAATCCACCACGACCCCTAGTAACCCCTCCAACAACATAAAGCTTATCATTTAATACACCTGTTTTGCAATAGGCTCTACCAACTGACATCGGACTGGCCTCCATCCAAGTGTTTTTAACGGGGTCATACCGCCAAACAGATTTCATTGCAGAAGCTTTAGAGAAACCTCCTAAAGCATATATGCAACCACCAACAGCACCAATCGAGCAACCACAGAATGGCATCCTTTCAAGAGCATCTCTCCTCCCAAGCCAGCTCATTATGACATCAGCAATTCTGATACTCGAACCCACCATGCTCCACATCCGAACGGGAAGGGCTGCCAAACCCTTCTTTTCTTCATCTTCACAGGAAACATTTGGCATTGAAGGTAGCCTTTGCCATCTTCTGGAAAGAGGATCCAAGGCATGCCATAAAAGTTTGTCATCCTTGACCCTTGTTAATATGTAGAGCCACTCCTCCGTCGTTCCAAGTTCTTTTCTCAAACTAAAAAGTTCAGAACTCACAAGGGCTTCCTTCCAAGCATGAGAAACCGACTTGAGATTTAAATAACAAATTCGTGGAACTCTAGCTAGAATCTGAAGTGATATCTCGTCCGGAAGGGACGGAATCAATCTTGTGTTATCCTCACAAGAGCTTGACAATCTCTGTCTCTTTCGAGCTTTACCTTGTGAATTTTCAGAGGTATGATTCCATCTAGTCTTGGAACTATTCGGACTAAGTACATTCCCCATCAAAAACCACTTCAAATTCAGCTCATTAACCTTCAAAGATAAATTAAATCCGTTCAGGAACATCATCATTCTAAATCACTTCTCACCACTCAACAGGAAAATGCAGTGGTTAACTTAATCAGAATAGCAAATTCAAAAGCCTATGGTTGAATTGAAAACCCAAGGTTAAATTGCAAGTGTAAATTGGTTGGTTTGAATGTTCAAAAATAATTATGGGATTAAATATCCTTAGTGAGGACAACATGAACAGAATAGGGAAGTGTCTTTTTAGGGAAATAAGATAAATCAGAACCTATTTCTGGAAAAAGCACATTCAGATAATATTAAAAAGCAATTCCGGCAATATGAATATTGAATACAGAAAGTCAGATCAACACAGAAACAAAAAACGAATTGCGTTACCTCAGAGCTCAGAAGAAGGGGAAAGCCATGAAATTCAGGGGGATATGTTCCAAGTTCTACATAGACGACGAAATAGATTCGGTGAAACTTGAAAAAGTGTGTGGGTGGGTGTGTATGGGCCAACTCCATAAACGACATTGCGTTCCATCTATTACCTGCTTCCTTTTTCTTTTGGGCCGAGATCAATTGGATTGTTTCCAAGGCAAAATTGGGCCCAATTCAATTCATGGCCCACACAAACAAACAAAAAAAAGTTTTTTATATTTTAAGTTAGTAGTTTCAAAATATGAGGAGAACCCACACGCAAGTCTTCATATGAAGTTAGTAGTTGATAACTGTTAGATGATGATTTAGTCAAACTTATTAAATTATTTAACGATTTTCAAATATCAACTTTATTTAAAGATAACTGCACGAGGATTTCACTTTTGGGGGTGATGCATTGATTTTTAGCTGCTGCAGTTGTAATGAAATAGTGGAATTTATCAATTTTGGTGGAAGTTACAGGAAGGGCCAGAGTTGGTGGTGGTCCTAACAATGCAAAAGTGGTGAAATCAGACTGAAGCAACATAAATAATTTCACATGCCAATGCCACACCTCTGCTAAAGTAAAAAGTAGACTAACCAATCTCCTACTCCTACTACAAGTTTTGATGCACTTATCATCATAACTTTCTATAATCCTAACATTTAATTTCACAGCCATTTCTTACTTCTTATCATGTTGTATATAATGGATGATCCCAATTCACTCCAACCATCCCTTAGCATTAAACACATGAAAAGGACATGAAATTTGACACGTTAAGATCATAGGCATTATGCATATAATAGATGATAAAATGCCAAAAAGGTTCTACACTGATAGCCCAAGTCATAATGACAGCATGTCTCTACTCTCTATAGAGTCACTTTCTCCCATTTGCATTACATACTAAATAAATCACAATTCCACGCCACAAGAAAGACTTTATTCTGATCTTGTTCTTGTGTGATGAGCATGAAAATGAGGAGGAGTGGAGGATTCATGTGCCACTCTGAGGTATCAACAGCAGTGTGCATGAGTTACCGTTCTGTGGTTGAACCAACAAGGAGGCATATCAGAAGCATTTCCCTTGCTGACACAACATGCCTCATCAACTCCAAACTTGTTCATCAACACAATTCTCATCATCAACACAACAATCAACCTCACAAGACTGCAACACATGTCTTTCAGGTTAGACTCATTAGAAATGCTCATATATATAATGTTACATAGTTAAATTCTTAGAACAGAAAGCTACATGCATTTCTCTGGTAAATTGGCAATCAAGAAATGAAGTAATTAAAATTATTACCATAATTCCAAATGATAAGTTGTTTGTATTCTAATTAAAAGAGCATTCATATAGTAATATCTTCACATTAAGAATGCCTTTGAAGGGGGTTATAGTTTTATTAGTTGTAGTTCTAGTACTTGTTAATCCCATTTTTACATTATCATTTTGAAGATTTTAATGTTAAATACAGGTGGTAGTGATGCGGGTTGCTATCCATTGTCAAGGATGTGCTGGCAAAGTGAAAAAGCATCTTTCAAAGATAGAAGGTAATAATTATGGAAGACTTTCAAATGTATCTGAAACACTAATATTCTAGTACTTTTTAATCGTATTTTAATTATAAAAAAAATATAATATATATTAATTGAAATCAACCATTAAAATTACTAAAACATCACTGTTCTAAATACATTTGAACTCTAGATTCCCTAGGCTAGAACAACTGATGGGTATGCAACGGTGACAAATAAATGAGTTTAAAAAAAAAAAAGAAGCTACAACTTTTACCCCTTCTAAAAATAGCAGTAACTATAGTATTTATTTATTCTACAGTGAAGGGTGAAAAGAATTGTGATTCCATGTTTTTAATGTTTTGTCTCAGGAGTAACATCATTCAGTATAGATGTAGAGAGCAAAAGGGTGACAGTGATGGGCTACATTTCTCCATTGGAAGTCCTTGAGAGCATTTCAAAGGTGAAAAGAGCAGAGTTCTGGAATTGTTAAATGTTAATTAGCACTGTGACAAGCACATAGCAAAAATTACTCTTTTAATTAATCTGCATTGGTTCTGATTGTGATATCTTCATAGTCAATTTGATGATATTGAATGTCACATGTCATATATATTATTTAATTCGCTGATTACTTTCAAGCATATAATATGTCATCGTGATTGACTTGCTGATAAAATTTGGAAATTCAATGTTCTTATAGCCACAAAATTAAAAATTCTAAAACGAGATCCACCCATATAATAATGTTAGGAAGACAAAAAAAAATAACTAGAATTTGTCTTATTTAGCATTTATTAATTGTCGCAACAATTAATGAATGCTAAATAAGACAAGTTATGGCTGTTTTTGATAAGTTATGGTTGTTTTTGCCTAATTTTTTTTTGTTACCAAATATTTTCGATATTTAAGTTGAGCCGGCGGTTGTAGCAATAGACATACACATTAGATTCCTACCCATTATTAAATTAAAAATTTCTAAATATAGGAGAGAAGATGAGAAAGTGACTATATAGAAAATATCAACAGTATATATCCAAATGACTCTTTTAAGTTATCTATCTAATCGTACCAAAATGAATCTGATGAATACATTCACTTGGAAACAGTCGTCAAAATGATGTTAATAATATTATTATTGTTGTTGTTGGTTTATTTAATGTAACATTATTGATGCATACATATTCTGCTATATATATATAAGTATATCCTTATGTACATACATTATTCAATTCAATTATTATCTCCCAAGTTTTTGGTATAAAGAGAGCTGAGAGAAAGATTCATTTGAATGAGAAAGCTGGGGATTGAAGCAAAATAAGCTACTTCACTCTCCACGTACGGCCCAAGAACTGCAAACATGACTGACGGTAACAACCAAATTTATTCCATCTGCAGCTTCTTTATCATTTTCCATAGTTTAATTTGTTAAAAAATTTTAATTTCAACGTTACTCCTTTATAGATCAAAATTGAATAGATATAACAAAATCTCATTTAATAAAGTGACGAGACCCATAACGTAAAAAAGATGAAAGTTTTTAATTATAATTGAATTTATAACTTCAATTATGCATGAGCCTTATTACCTTAGTTTAAGGATGGTTATACCTTTACATTCTTTTTTTTTTTTTACCAAAGATATGAGACTCGAACCTGCAACTTCTTAGTTGAGGATGGAGAGACTATGCCATTTGAGCTATTACTCATTGGCTATACCTTTACATTCTTAATCTATCAAAATTCTAGCTTTCGAAAATTTTGATATATAGCAATACACGTATACACATGTCATTCAACGCATTAAGATTTTAAAATAAACATCATTTGTGAACTGTGTGATCTAAATTTTTATGTTTTGAATTTCTTTAATTAAAAATGAGGGCCCAATATATGTTTGCAGTAACGCTAAGTGATTTTTTTTTATATAATCAATATTGATAAAATTGTTAAAGAATAGATAAAGAAATTTTATTGATCGTTGATTGATTGAATTGAATTGAATTGCGAAGGTAAAACTAAATATATATAAAGTATTGCTTACGAAAGATAAAAAGATAAGTAAGAAGATAACATAAAGATAAGATAAGATAATAAAGGCTAAAATTGTAACTGAATTTATGTATTCTGTTGGGTTAAATTTGTGGGTCACGAGACTTCTTTATTATTGTCATGGGCTAAGGTGGAGTTTAATACGCCCCCGCAAACTGGTGGATGAAAGATATCAATAATCCACAACTTGGATAAGTTCCGATGAAATTGTTGAGGAAAACGCGTCTGACGTGGTGACGCGGAGGAAGATGCGTGCAGCTGAGTTTGAGCTGACGGCGGCAAAAATATAAAAGGAGATGCTGTGCTTTAGCGGCGATCTTCAAAAGAAAAATGAAAAAATAAACGCGTAGAGCGCAATAAGATTGATCTTTAGAGGGCGCATATGGCGCAATAAGAGTGGTTTTCAGAGGGTGCGTAGAGCGCGATAAAAAAAAGAGGGCGTGTGGAGCGCAATAAGATTGATCTTTAGAGGGCGCGTATGGCGCAATAAGAGTGGTCTTCAGAGGGTGCGTGGAGCGCGATAAAAAAAAGAGGGCGTGTGGAGCGCAATAAGAGTGCAGATGGAACTGCTGAAATAGAATGCAGACATGACTACTGAAACATAATGCAGACGAAACTCCCGGAAGAAGGTGCAGATGAAACTGCTGGAAAAAGACGCATACAGGCCATAGTAACTATTCCATGAATGATAGTTGTTTCCTGTTAGAACAGGTGTAACCAAGACTGATGTTGGATTTTTACTTGGATGGACGTAATAAGACTAATGTTGGATTTTTACTTGAATGGACGTAATAGAGATTGGTTGGGTTCTGAGCTAAATTAAAAGATTGATTATTTATCGTGAGAGGAGGTTGAAAAAGAAGTTGGGTGATTTTTCACTGGAAAGATATAGTTTATGTATCCTCTTCAAGGAGGATACCAAGGCTCTGATACCATGATAAAATTGTGAAAGAAATTTTATTGATTGTTGATTGCTTGAATTGAATTGTGAAGGTAAAACTAAATATATATAAAGTATTGCCTACGAAAGATAAAAAAAAAAGATAAGGTAAGATAAGATAAGATAATAAAGACTAAAATTGTAACTGAATTTGTGTATTCTGTTGGGCTGAATTTGTGGGCCACGCGACTTCTTTATTGTTGTCATAGGTTAAGGTGGAAGAATAATTTAATAGCAAAGAACTGGTGTGTGCGACTCTTGGATATACATAGCAACTTTGTTGAATTGAAGGAGTTTTTTTAAGTTAAAACTTGAGAAAATCGATTCTTGCTTTTCATCCTTTACTTTAGTATTAGGCTGCTTCGCTGCTTAGGTAGCATCTCTATCGGCTAGTGAGCTAGTCGCTACTATAGTTTTGAAAGCGTTTGCGCGCCCCTATGTTCGTTCCAAGACCTGGTTCAAGCAGAAAGGCAGACGGGATGATCATTATAATACTCACAACTCAGCTAATCAATTTCAAATTTCAAATTTTCTGTGGGGGGCTAGGGTTCTTCACGTTGTTCCTTCAATTCCAAAATTTAACTTCAGCATTAGTTTAAAATAAAAATTAGTTTAAGTCGATAGTTATTTAATGCAAGATTATAATTAATTGTAGAGGAATACATTAAATAACTAGCAAACTAAATTAATTTTTATTCTAATTGACATATACTATAATGAAGAGAAACAGATAGAGAATTACGAGCATCAACAATTGATTAAAAAAATAATAGAGGAGCAAGAGCAAGAAACTAAGAACAACAAGGTGGTTACTCTGTGGAAGAGTAGTTTAATAAATATTAATTAGCAACTAGTTTAAATTAAACCTATATTTTTAATTAAAAAATCTATATGCCTTTTGTTATATTAGGCTGATTCAATCTTGCAAGACTGATAAATGATTTTTTTTTTGGGACATTTTTAGGACTAAACCTAAATCCTATCTGAATCCATAACCCAACCCGCCCAAACTCAAATTCCAATCTAATCTTCTCTTCCAAAACGTTGAATTTTAGCACCAAGAGACAAGCTCCCATGGCCTCCATGGCATGATGTGTTTAATTTCACTTTTCGACTGATCTTCAGGTTTGGAATCAATGCGCGATCTGGTTTATGAAGTCCACATCAGGTCTCTCTGTTGGCATCACCTCGACAAGAAGCTCCGCCTCAGAGGTTGAGTCACCGCTTGAGTCCACAGTGTTCCAGGTTCTCTTTGCTGTCACATACCGCCGAAGTTTGTTCCTCTTTGCTTCCTTCGTTGTAGTGTCTCCAATTTTTGGTATTGCGTGAAGCTCGCCGCCCGTCGTCTCTGCAGCTGCTCCTAGCTAGAACGGTCAACGCCGCAGGGACCTCAGTACCCCTTATTTTCTGCGATCTCCATGTTGCCTAACACCCTGTGAAGCTTTGCACCCCAGATTTGAAGCTTCCTCCAATCGCACTCAGCACTCCCATATCCTCTCTCTGTACTCTCGTTGTCTTACGTCTGCCGACTCTATTATCAAGATATTCTGAATTTATCTTTTCTTAATATTTCCACAATTTCTTGTGTAGGATACATGTACCACGACGCCTGCAATCTGTTCGAGTTTGTTAGCTGAATTAATTGTTGGTTGTCTGATTCAATAAGCGTTCTTCCCATTTCCAGATTTTTCACTATTATAAGTGCTTGTCTAATTGCATTTGCCTCAGCTGCTAAACTAGAGTGAGCTTTAATTCTTCCTGAGAATTCCAATTTTAATTCTCCTTTATTATTCCTGAATACTATAGCAATTGCCCCATCTCCAGTTTCCTTATCAAAGGCAGCATCAACATTAGCTTTAAGCCAATTTGCAGGAGGAGGTCTCCATTTTACTTGTTGAGTGCTACTTTTTTTGAACACTTTAGTTACTGTCCTCTTCTATTTTGTTGCTTCTCTATAAATTCTCTCCATTAATTAAGCTCTTATGATAGTGCTTTTGGGATTTGTTTGTTGTTCCTGGAATACTGCCTTGTTTCTTACTTTCCATATTTCCCAAGATAG
Source organism: Arachis ipaensis (assembly GCF_059453495.1). Lineage (NCBI taxonomy): Eukaryota > Viridiplantae > Streptophyta > Magnoliopsida > Fabales > Fabaceae > Arachis > Arachis ipaensis. The sequence continues at coordinate 10,747,950 of NC_142435.1, read as the reverse complement.
AAATCCAATTCTGCTGATTCTGTCTTTCTGGTCATCCCCTCCACTCCTTCTGATATTTAAAATGTTGTCTATCAACCACTTATCAAATGATGTTACTGTGTATTTGGTGGGTATGCAATGGCATTGTGCACCAGACCAAGTTTCCCTAGTCCATTCACAAAGCAACACCGCATGCTCCACCATTTCTTCTTCCTTTTGGCAAATTGAACATATTGAGTTGTCTCGTAGCCTTCTTTTGTATAGATTAGAGTTTACTGGAATAATATTTTGAGCTGCCTTCCACAAAAATATCCTGATTTTTGATGGAACATTCATATTCCAAATTTTCTTCCAGAGTTCCCGGTTATCAGTGCTTGTAGATGGATACTTGCTCAAGCCTTCCAGTGTCTCCAATCTTGCCGCTTGATACCCTATTTTTATGCTATAATTGCCGTCTTCCCTCAAGGGCCAAAATAACGAGTCTTCCTTCCTTACTATGCTTATGGGGGTTTTTAGAATCTGCTTACATACTTCATGTGGAAAAAGGTCTTTGATTTTTGAAACATTCCACCCTATTCCTTTTGTTATAATTTCCTCCACCTTTTGAATGTTGGAATTTTCAGTAATTTCAGATTTGATTTCTCCGAATATCCATCTATCTCTCCAAATATTGACTTGAGATCCGCTTCCTATACTCCATTTATCCTTTCTTTTGAGAAGTTCTCTTCCTATTAAAATACTCTTCCATAACCACGATGCGTTCCTCTAAATTTTGGCATCCCAAAAGTTGCTATTAGGAAAATAGACAGCCTTAAATACTTTAACCCAAATTGCATTTGGATTTTTCATAGCTCTCCATGCTTGTTTACTAAAATGGGCCACATTCTGGCACTTCAAATCTTTGAATCCTAACCCTCCATCTTTCTTACTCTTGGTTATTGAGCTTCATTTCTTCCAGTGGATGCCTCGCTCTTTTTCTGATGATGCCCACCAAAATTTAGCTATTTTGGAACTAAGTCTTTGACAGAAACATTTTGAGAGCTTAATCACACTCATTGCATACGCTGGTATGGCCTGTATGACTGCTTTAATTAAAACTTCTTTACCTGCCTGATTGAGAAGCTTTTCCTTCCACCCTTCTAGCTTGTTTAAAACTTTTTCTTCGATCCATGTAAGAACTCCGGACTTTGGTCTTCCCTAATATGCTAGCAATCCTAAATATTTTCCTGGTGAGTCCCACGTAGTCATTCCTAAAATCTTTTCGATATTGACTCTCGTTTATATGGGACTTGAGATCCAAAAGTGATTCCCGATTTCTCCAAATTTATTCTTTGTCTTGATGCCTCTGTGTATTTGTTTAAGATTGAAATGATTTGGAAAATCTCTTCTTCACATGCCTAAGCCAAGATTATGCAGTCATCGGCAAATAATAAGTGAGTAAGTGTAAGTGCAGTGGGAGCAATTTTAAATCCCGATATGAGCTTTTTATCTTGTGCTTCGTTCATAAGTATTGTAAAGACCTCAGCTGCGATGATAAACAAGTACGGTGATAATGGATCGCCCTGTCTTAATCCTCTCTGTGGTATTATCTTTTTGGAAAGTTCCCTGTTAATCTTGAATCGATAGCGAGTGCTCTTAACACAAGCCATCAAGCGCTTAACCCATATTTCATGAAACCCGAATGCTCTTAGAACCTTTTCAAGAAAATCCCATTCTAGCCGATCATAGGCCTTATTCATATCCAATTTTATAGCCACATTTTGTGATCCTCCATTTCTTTTGCTCTTTAAACTATGATAAACTTCTTGTACTATAATAACATTATCTTAAATTAGCCTGCCACTCACAAATACACTTTGCATTGGAGAGATTATGTCTTCTAGTATTTTCTTAAGTCTCATCACCATCACTTTTGCAATGATTTAATAAATAAAATTGCAACAGCTGATAGGCCTAAGTTGATTTAAGCATTCTGAATTTTTAGTTTTAGGAATTAAAACCACCACCGTTTTCCCAAATTCCTGAGGTAAGCTCCCTTCATTGAAAAATTCTTTGACTGCACTATACACTTTCTTACTTATGATTTCCCAATGTTCTTGATAAAATAAGCTATTTAGTCCGTCCGGACCAGGTGCTTTTAGGCCTCCCGTGCTAAAAATCGCATCTTTTACCTCCTTTTCTGTGACTTTTTGTAGCAAGTTCTGGTTCATCTCTTCTATGACTCTCCTTGAAATTTTGTTGATGCAATCCTTCCAGTTCAGCCTCTTTGTTGAAGAGAATAGATTAGAGAAATGATTTTTAATCAGATATACGAGTAGGGGTGTGCATGGCCCGGCCCGGCCCGAAGGCCCGGTCCGGTCCCGAACACTTTAGGGGCTAATTTGGTGTGATTTCATCGGGTCTAGGGCCGGGTAAGGGTCTCAAAAATAGACCCGGTCATTATTTCGGGTTGGGTCCGGGCCATAGCTCGGGTCACCCGAAATCGGCCCGGTGGCCCGGTCACCATACACAATAAATATTTTGTATTATTAGTGATGGATGATGGCTATTATTATGTAGAATTTAAGTATTGTAAACTTTAATATTTTGTGTTATTAGTCATTATATATAAGACTATAAGTTAATATTTTATATTTAAAATGCATAAGACTTTAGACTAATGCATAATATTGTGTTATTTGTATTTATTTAAATATTTGGTGTTATTAGGCAATATTAGTATTGATTATGGTTATGCTTTAATTTTAGAGAAGAGTTGGTTCTTGTTATATTTTTCTAAGTGAATTTTACCATGTCAAATAATGGTTGGAGTCTTGCAAATTTGGATATTTTTACATGCTAACTTACAAGAAGGTATCAAGGTAATATAATGTTAACGGCCCGGTTTTCACCCGGTATAGTTGTGGCCCGAAAGGGTATAGGTTTCATCGGGTCTAGGGTCGGGTTCGGGTCTCATAAATGGGCCCGGTACATATTTCGGGCCGGGTCTGGGTCACATCAAACCCGGTTTCACCCGACCCATGCACACCCCTATATACGAGTTCCTTGTTCCCACTTACCCCTGTCCTGTTGTGTTCTTAAGCTTCTCTATTTTATTTTTGTTTCGCTTTTGAATGGTTGTTGCATGAAAGAAAGTAGTATTTTTGTCACCCCATTTTAGCCATTTTAGCCTTGATCTTTGTCCCCAAAATTTCTCCTCTTGTCTTCATAAGAGCCTAATACTTTCCTTTAAAGCTTGTATCCTTTCTTGCTGATCCGCCGTGAACTCAGAATTCTACAATCTGCGCAATTCTTCCTTCTTGCTCTGTATTTCTCTATCCGCTCTCTTAAAGGTGCTTCTACTCCATTTTTTTAATTTCTCCTTGCAATTTTTTTATCCTCAATCCTACTCCAGCTCCTTCACTATTTGTCTCTCCTCCTTTATTCCATCCCTTTTTAACAATTTCTTTGCACTCCTTATGATCTGTCCAATTATACCTCAAATTTGAATGATTTTTGAATTCTAATATTCTGCTCCAGCTTCAGCACCAATGGACAGTGGTAGGGGTGTCAAAATTCCTCGAAGCGCGGGAATTCCTGCGGAGACTACCCCGAATGGGATCTGAAGGCGGAGAATTTTTCCTGTGGAGATGGGGATGGGGACTAAAATCCCCCGAGTCAGGCACGGAGATCCGAGCGGGGATCCCCGCCCTGTCCCCGATAATTCCCCAAATTCTCGAGTTTATTTAAATACCTTGAATTTATTTCTAATATAGGGACTTTTTAGTAATTTCACCTATTGAAAACCCTAACCCTACTTTATTGAATGTCTTCCATTCTCTCCTACTACTCCACTTAGCGCCGTTTCGAAGCCCCAACTCTCCAGAAAACTCCAACTCTCCAGAAAAGTTCAAAACTCCCAATCCCATAGTTGTGTCCACAGTCATAGTCATAGCAGTGCCAGTCGCTACTGGCCACTCTTCCTGCTCAGTGCTTACCTCTTTATGGACTATGATTTGTTATGTTGTATTTCTTGACTTATAATCTTGGATAAGATATGTTTGTAATAATGTTTTTGTAGTTTGTTTTTTTTTTACTATAATTTTTATATAAATGTTCAATATAGGGAGATGGGGAATGGGGCCCCGCGGGGAACGCGGGAAATGGGGATGGGGATCAATTCTGGGGGCGGGGATGGGGAGCAGGGAGGCATCCCTCGCCCCATTGACATCCCTAGACAATGGTCTGAACTCACAGCCAGTAAAGCTGAAAGGGAAGCCTTGTTGGTTTAAACTCCACCACTCCCAATTAGCCATAACTCGATCTATTCTTTCTCTGGTTACAAATCCGTTCCTTGGATTGCTAAACCAAGTACACCTGCTGCCTTTTAAATCTAAATCTATCAAAAAATTAGCATCCACAAAATTTCTAAATTCTCACCTGTGCTTGAGGTTTTGGATGCATGTCGAACTTTTCATCTTGACTCAAAATATCATTAAAATCACCTATGTACAGCTGCGCCTGTCCTACATTGGTATTGGCAGCAGTGATATTTCTCCACTGTTCTCTTCTTTGATTATAGTTTGGGCAGCCATACACAAAATTACCAATCCATCTATTACCTTTTCTATCATCAACATAGGTTTTAATTAGATTATTATTCCAAAAGTAGACCTCAACATCATATTTTTCATTCCAAAACAAAGATAGACCACCGGACAAATCCCGGAGTTCTACACAAAATATGTTATCAAAATGTAATCTTCTTTTAATTCTACTAACACTTTTTTCTTTTGCCCTGGTCTATATGAGAAATACTATGGCTGGCTTTATTTTTTTACATATATTTATAAGTTTTGAAACTGTTGCGAGAGCCGCCAGCCCGCGACAATTCCAACTTACAATACTCGTGGCTTGGTTGGGGGTATGTTAAAGCCCGCCTCCCCAGCCATTAAGATCTTTCCTGTTTTCTCTTGGATCTGCATCCTTTGCCCCTCCTGTTCCTCATATATTGCCTCTTTTCTACACTTTTTTCTTCCTTCCAAGTATAGACCAGCTCTTTCTGCCTCCTCTTCTTCATTCTCAGCACCTTCAATCATCATTGGTGTCTCATCGTCCCTTCTTCTTTTTAATTTTAGACTGTTATTAATGTGCCTAGCCAACTCTATCTCCCACATTTTAGCTATAGATTCTGCTTGTTTTGCTACTTCCTCTTTCTCATCCTCTTCATTTGCTAATTCCACGATGTATAGACCTCCGTCATCTGAGTTGTAAATTTGTTGTCCTGCTTGTAGATAATTACTAACGGTCTTTGCTCGCTCTCTGTAATTCCACCATACATCCCTTTGGTCTGGGTTGTTCTCCCTCTGCACTCTTTTTTTCAATTCATTCTTTTCTTCCTTATCCCGTTTATCTCCTCCCGTGGTTGTCTTCAAAAAATTTTCAATAGTTAATTGCACTTCTTTTTCTCTTATCCCCATCATTGTTGGTATATTTTGTTCCCCTTCAGTTATTCCAACAATTCTATCTTTATCTTTTTTTGTTTCTTTCTCCATATTTTGACCAGCACCATTTCCAAGATATTGGGTATCTTTTTCCCTGCTCATATCTTCTATTCCCATCTGTTGTTGGAACCTTCTAGTTGCATGTAGGTCTGCTCCTGTGCCTCCAGCTTCTACAGTATCTACCTGCTCTTGGATAGGCCTGCATTCTCTTTCTTCTTCTGTTACCCACTCTCTATTCCATGAGTTTTTTCCACACGCCACCCATGAGTTCGTTTCTAAAATTTTAATTCCGTTGCTTTTTTGCTCGATTCCAGCTTTTTCAGCCAATGAAGAAATCGACCTGAGTCCCGGAGCTGAAAGATCTGGCCCATATCTTAGTAAGTTTGATTTATCAATAGCCATTGCCTTCTCCTTTCTGCAGCTTCTCCTGTCATGACCTATCCTTCCACAATTATAGCAATAATCATATAATCTTTCATATTTAAATGAAGCCCAAGAATATCTACTATTATTTCTCTTGTATTGAAATCCTGTTTTCAATTGCTCTAACGCATTCACCTCCACTTTGACTCTCAGAAAATTTCTAAGCAAATTTCTGTCAACGTAAGGATCTTCTACTTCTATTAGTTTCCCCAGAGAAGTTCCTATCTTTTCAGCATTACTTTTATTCAACTTTTCCAAGGGCAAGGCATGAATTTGAACCCAAATAGCGATGGAGTTATAACATACCTCTTCAAATGAAAGCTCCGAACTCCACCATTTCAAACTAAGCATATGTCCGTCCACCCTCCATGGCCCTTCTCCATGAATTCTTATGGCATCTTCTTCGTGTTTGAAGTTGAACAAATATGTATTTGTGCCCATGCTTGAGATGATCAAACCTTGGGGCTCTCCCCACATTCTCTTTATTGATTTTTTCACAGTGATCTTGTTTACATTTTTTTCTGTCAAAATTCTTCCGACCAGCTTCTTCCTGATCTGATGTTCATCGACAACCTGGTCTCTATCAAGGTAAAGAACTTCTTCACCCAATGCTGCCATGAGCTTAAAATGTTAACTAGCTAGACTGAGAAATTAGATTCAGAGATTTGTGATTATACCTTGGTTGATGATGTTATGATTTTCTCCTTCTTTCTTTAACAGAGCTCCGTTATCGAAGATAAACAAGTTTCCTGTTGAAGTAGTTGCTCTAGCTATCTAGAGAAATTAGCTCTCCTTCCGAAAAAAATACTGATAAATGATTAAATGGACTAAGCAAATCACCAAATCGGACTCAAAAAGTCAAAATAAAATTTTATTGTTATGGATCGCAATGCCCAAAAACAAAAGAATTTTAAAATCCCAAGAAAAACATGCTAGAAAATAAAAAGTTGGCTAGTCTTTCCAAAAAAAAAAAAAAGAGTAGGCTAATTAACCAATTTAAGTTAGTCCGTGTCAACGGTTCAAATCATACCTTGTATATGTAGCATCTATTAACAAACAGCAAATTCTTAAATAAAGTTTAAATTCAGACAAATTAATTCTTGGTATGCAAAACTAAAAGATAATATAAAAAAATCTTTTAATTGACGAATTTTATAGAAAAATTTAAAATTAGAAAAACAAACATAAAATCATATCTCAATCTCAAAAACATTGTAACAACGTTAACAATCACAATAGTGATGCAAAATTGCAATTTAACTATTTAAGTGGACATAAACAAACATAACATAAATTCAAATCTAACAACACTCTCAATCCAAATTGAGATTGATAAACTCTTAAACATAACCTTTCTCCTTCCCCTTAAACAAATATAATTTTATAATGTTACTTTATATGCTATCAGGATTATACAAAACTTTGACCAACGCTATCACACTTGATTCAATGAATCTGGACATAATCTCAACTTATATTTTTGCAGTGTCTGATTAAAAAACCGTTTCGTGGACTTTAATCCCTTCGTGTATTTTATTCTACGTGTAACTTCATCTACCCATTTGCATAAAACAATTCTAAACTCCTTACGTGAATCAAACAATATTTTAATATTACTAGATCAATAATTATGTATGGTATTATTTTATATTTTTTAATATATATTTTATAAGAATAATTAATTTTTAGTATTTATAACATAGTTGCATTTTAATATTCTAACGCGCCCATTTAATTCTTAAAGATTAAAATTAGTTTCACATCAACTCAATAGTTCAAAAAATTTTAACTTGAGGCAAATTTTATTTCTTTAAAATTAATTAATATAACAAATATTTTATAGCATTATAAATGTAAATACTCGGATTTATTTCATATGGATTATCAATGGAAAAAATATTTAATTATATATTGTGATACAAAAAAAAAATTCAACAATTTACTATGACTTAAAATTCTGACAAATAATGCAAATATCAGCTGAGATTCACTGACTGAGATTCTAAAGATCGGTGACAGTGGGTTGTTGAGAAATTGAAATGCGCTCTGCTTTCAGCGATGACAAAGAATCTACGGTTTATACGAAGAATCTCTAGCTAAATTTCTGGAAAAGAAAGTGATGACTATTTGTTTGGCAAAGATGATTAGTTTCGCAGTTTTTTTTCATGAATATTAAGAGGTCCTTTTTTTTTGGTGTGGGAATATTACGAGGTCTAATAAAATAAAGATTTAATTACTTTGTTTTTTTTTTAATTTTATTAAATTTTTAATTAAGTTTTTACATATATATTTTAATTATATTTTTATATTATTTTTAATTTTGTAATTAGATTTTATTAGTATAATAAATATTAAAGTTAATTAAATATTTTTTATAAATTAAAAGTATCTAGAATTAAGAATATAATTAAATCTTTGATTACATATTTTTTGAGATAAATATTCTATTAATTTTAATATTTTTTATATAAAAAAATTTAATTACAAAATTCAAAGCATTGTATGTAAGGACCCAATTGAAAAAAAAATAAAAAATTGATTATAATTTTGACAAAATTATAAGAACCAATAGAATAATTAAATTTAAAATAAATCATTACAACACTTAATTTTGATAAAGTAGCTACGACATATTCAGTCACATAAATTAGGGTGTTGTAAACAAAAATGAAAATAACAAATTAGAAAGATAATTGGTTAATTAATTAACTGATCTTCTGAATATTCTTTGCTAGCTCCCAAAATTTAACTTTGAGGAAACAAATTTTATTGAAAGAAAACGATAAATTCAAATAAACGAAAAAGTGTACCTTTTAAATCTTTACGTTAAAGAAAAAAAATGAAAAATATTAAAATGAGAAAAGCAATTAAAAGGTAAATAGAAAAGAAAAGGCAACTAACCAAAAAGTAAAAAGTTGAATCAGGATTTCATCATAGGAGAGACAAAAAGGTGAGGCAAAGAATAATCCTAAATTTATTTGTAGACACACAAAAAATATTTAAAATCTATAATAAAAGCAGTGTAATTCTTTATTGTAAATATAATATATTTAAAGATAATACATTAAATTTGGGCCATCCAAAAAAAAAAAATTGCATCTGATATTAGAGTTCACGATATCTTCAACTTTATGTAACTGGAAAGTACTTAGAAACGCAAATATATTAGGTAGTGGAATTTTGCCGCAAATTATTTTTTATATTGGGGGTGGAAATGATGTTTTTTAGGATTATGGATAATAAAAGTGTTATTCTCAAACGTAGAATTTTTTTTATTTAAAATGTGGAAATCGGACCTTTCGATTTGTTTGGAAATAAAAATCGAACCATCCGATTTATAAAGAACAAAAAGTTGGACCCTCCGATTTGTAAATTTTTAAAAAAAAAATCATAATAAACAAATCAGACTCTCTGATTTGATATTTAAAAAAATTTAAAAATCAAGTTACAAAATAATCGGTAGGTCCGATTACTGATTCCCGTATTAAAATAAAACACATGCACACACCAACAGAATTGAATAGCACACATTTATCTTCTATAATAAAAATTTTTAGCCGAATTTTGCTATGATATATTAGGTAGTGTTTGTTTTTAAAAATTAGAATTAAGATTGAGCAATTGAAATCTAATATTATATTTGAAATTAGTCTCATTAGAAATATAAAATTTTGATTTTTTTAGTATCTCTAAAAAGTAGAAACAGAAAAAACTGAAATTTTTAGAATTAAAAACTGAAACTTTAATAACATTTCTTCTTAAAAATATTTTTATTTAATTTTTTAAATTCTAAATTTATCTTTCGATCTTTATATTTATTTTAAATTAAATATAATATTTGAACTTAGTCCAATACATTTTACACCAAACATAATAAAAAAACTTAATTTCAATCTCTTTTTTAAAAGTAGCCTTACAATCATATGATTTATATATTGCCTTTGTTTTAAAGTATAAAAAAATTATAAAGTATACATATAAAGTAAGATGATATGATGAGTACAGATGGAGGGATTGGAATTGGAATTGGGCATGTTTGATATTATTCCTTAAGATTCTCCAACATATATAACACTTTTGTTGGAGCTGCACTTATTTTCAGATATCCATCAAGTCAAAGTTAGGTCAACAAGTCCATAGGCTATGCCACTATGAATGGTAAACATTAAAAGTGTCTGCCTTCATCAATATATAATGTCATGGAATTAAGTATAAGGTGTCTGTGGGTGGGTGGATGAATGTGGATGCTATCCTAGGGTTGGCTACTTCAACCAATTTTTCTTCCTTTAATTTCCATTTAATTTGCATCATAGAAAATCTTTTTTCCTTGCACCTTCCTTGAGCAATAATTTTGTCTTAGGAGTGTTGGTAGTGTTGTTTAATTTGGCTTATTGATTTAGGAGAAATTTTTATGTGTTCTGAGAGTAAATCAAGTCATTTGTTCTATTTCTATATCATTAAATAATAATAATAATCATGGTTATAGTATTTTTATAGCATTTTTAACATTTAAATTGAAAACAAAAATAATAAATCTTTAGATTAAAATAAGGAATTCAAAAACACTAACCAACTCTTCCTTTTTTATATACAAAAAAATTATTTATTAGTGACAAATATTTAGGGCTGCACATGGATCGGATCTGATCGGATATAGCCTAAAATTCTATCCGATCCGCACTGCACTCATCGGATCGGATCGGATACGATATCCACATTTTTTCAGGTTAGATCCGATCTGATTTGATCAGAAAATTTATTTTTTACCTGTTTAAGCCTATTTACTTCTAAAATATTATCGATAAAAGTTCTCTTAAATAACAAAAACAAAATAATAACACAAGATTTAAGTTTAATTATTCTAAGTTGAAGTACAACATAAAAAATTAAAAACAAGATCGTAAAATTCATAAAATAACACACTAAAATTCAGATCACATTAGAGTTTACTTTCTTAAAGTATGCTATTTATATGAAATGTGCGGCTATGCGGATTTGCGGATCGGATCCGCGGATATCACTGCCAAATCCGCAATTCGATCCTATCATAGTACGGATCGGATCTGATTCGATCCGATGACTCTGTAGATCGGATAATATCCGCAAAATTCGAATCGAATGCAGATAATTACCGCGAATATACGGATATTATCCGATTTATGTGCAGCCCTACAAATATTTTTTACCTTGTATTTGACTTAATACATTACTACCCAAATAAATATCCTTTTTTTAACCCTAAAAATAATGACCCTTATAGTTTTCCTTTTTACACTAAAAGTGATGATCTTCTGACATTTTTCCAATTTGTATTGCTAATATGTCATCAAACAATAAATGACATTGAGTAAGTAACTTAATTTATTCTTAAAACATATAAAAATTTCTCTTGACTTTAGAATGAAGTGGAATTTTGTTAAAATTGTCATATATATTTCATGCTCAATGTTTGTTTCTTCGTTAAAATCATTAGCAACTAGGAGAACTGTATATCCACGCACCCTTACCATTTTAAATACGATCAATAAATAAATACGGTTTATCCATCATAACTTAATCTACAGCATTTACAAGAAACTATATGTAATAATAGCAATCTTACTTTTAAATATATATACTGCAATATAAATTAAGTTTATAGGTATCAAAGTTTTGTGTGTAACATATACCCCAATATAAATCTCCATTTTAATTTATGTTTAAAAAGCAGTCTAATTCACAAAGTATTTTCCGTTAACACGAATTCAAGAAAATGATCACACCTAAAAAAGTATAATATAAACAATCTAATTTAATAATTATATTAGTAACTAATTTTGCAACTTAAATATGTGACCTTGATATCACAATTATGAAAGTAATTCAATTGTTGCTCTAAATCTCTACTCCACATTCTATACAGAAGAATGGAAAAAAATAAAAATAATAACGATAAGACAATAACAGGACTAACTAAAAATGTGGCCAGTTAGTAGGGATGGATCTAAAAATTTAATAATGAAGGAATCAAAAATTAAAATATTGTATAATCAAATATAATATCATATATATAATTATGTCATATAATTATAATTAATTTTTTAATTAAAAAATTAATAAATACTTGTCAAATAAAAGAATTATCTCAGTCTTTATAATTTTTTTCATAATTTTTTATGATTTTACATCTAACAAAATATAAAATTATTTATTTTTAAATATTTTATTAATTAATTTACTTTAGTAAGTATTTATATGCAGTGAGTTAAATTTTTATGTTTTATATCATTGTAAAATATGACATAAAATAATATAAATGAATTTCACTAACAATTTTTTTTGTGTGAATTTAAAATATACTAAAGTATTTTTATATAATAATAGGGGGTAAAAGCTAATAGAAAAAATAATAAAAAAAAAACTAAATTGACAATTAAAAAAAAAACAATATTATTATAAATAATATTAAAGTATTTTTATATGATTATAAATGTAAAATTAATTTTAAAAAATAAATGTAAAAAAATTTTTAAATCAAATAAAAAATACAAATAATATAAATGTATGTAGAGAAATTTAAATTTTAATACATGATGAATAATAACTCTTTTTATTATTACTATACTATTAATTTTTATTCTATATAATGCATCTAGTATAATCTCATATGAGTTTAAAATTTATTGGGAGGAAGCCATTACTTGTCCCCTTAAGTCTGTCCCTGCCGGTTAACATAATCGTGAACCATTTTTACATATAAGAAAGTTTTAGAATCAGCACTTGTATTAAAATCTAGTCAGTATTTTAATTATTAAAAAAATATATAATTTCACATTATTAGATTTAATCTCATATTATTAAAAATATTAGCTAATATTACATAAATTTTGTTGTAAACATGATTATAATTTATAAATTGATAAACTTGGCATGCAGACATGACGAATTTGATATGAGCTAGCTATATCTAGATATAGTGCACCCGTATGGTGACGTTAGTTTTATAACTATGTGCTAATGAATAATTAAAACATTTTTCTGTTAGGAAATTATTTATTTTTTTAATTTGTTTATGTACAATACATATATTAATTATAATCACAAATCACGCAATTTTAAATGAAATGACTTATATAATGGTGATCTCATTTATTATTATAAATACTAAATTGAATAAGTCATAATTACTTTTAATTTAGAATTAAATGAGAATAAAATCAGATATTATCTTTTGTTCTTTAGATAATTATCTTTTAGATTTTAGATATATTATCTTTTAAATTTTAGATACTATTTTATTTAGATTTTAGAGTTTAATGGGTACTATACTCAAATATAAATAGTGCCTTCAAGATTTCGATCCCCAATATACCAAAGTTGTCTTTGTTGCTCTTTCCCTATCAAAAGAGTCACAATTCAGCCACCTATGGATATAGAAGGCTTTGGTTGAGAAAGATCGAAAGAATCACAAGATCCAAATCTTCCCATCAATTTTTGACTTTTATGAATAAAGGTACACTTTTGTATTATGATATATTTTGGTGATTCAATATGGATGATTTGAGTTAATAAAATTAATTTATTCCAACATTTTCTCCATTCTTATAAATTAAAGAAGTTTATATATTGTATGAATTATCATTATTCGTAATTCACGACTAAACAACTACTGGCGGTAACTTCTGCCACGAAAAAATGTGACAACATTAACGAATTGATAATATATAATTATTCAGCTGTACAATTTGTACATAAAGATTATATATATATATATATATATATATTAGTTATATTATATTCCCTAATGAGATGTTGCATTATTGCAAGTTGATTAGGAATGAGATGGAAGATGAAACCAAATTAAACACTAGTCAAACTCTATTTAAACATACTAATATAATGAGGAGAATAGCCTGTGTGTACCAGCTGCAGGAGTCATAGAAAATAATGGGGCAAAAAAGTGAAAAATTATTCATTATTTATTGACGATAATAAAAGATGTAAAATCTAATGCATGAAGAATACTTTTTATATATAAACAGTAGAATATTTTAGAAAGATGAAAAATATAAATGAATAATAATAATATTAATAAGAGTTTAATTAAGAAATTGTTTTTTTAGTAGTGAATATCAGTTATTTTTTTTAGATTAATTTTTATTCTAAATTATATATCTAAAATTTTAAATACTAAGTATTAAATCCTAAAGTTTAAATCTTAAATTCTAATATAACTCTATATCATAAACTTCAAAAAAAAAAAAAAACTGAGAATTAAAAAAATAATTTTACAATAAAAAATTCACTAACATTGATTAATTAAAAATTAAGTTTCTATACTTATTCTAATAATAAATTTAATCTTAAGATTTAACAAAATGAATTTAACTTGAACTTAATCTCATTGTTATTAGCAGATTCTATGATATGATGAAAGATTATTACTATTCAATATAACACCATCCCCAAGTATACACTACACCCAATCCAAGTGGCAGAATAACATTATTAGGAGTAAATGCATTTTGAAACATTATTTTATGGCATCAATAAATTAAAGTAAAAATAGCAATGCAAGCAACCCTTTGCTGGCTACTTTAATTTCCTTAATTATTATTTGGCTTCATTCCTAATTGATAATTCATTATATTACAGTTGTTGCATCCTTTATACAACATACAGAAATTCAAACCCTTTCAAATTTCCATAATTAGTGAACTTGGACGCAAACCAAGTCCCCTTCACCCAACCTATATTTATTTTAAGGTTTAATTACTCTACATGTTCTTATTGTTTCACCAAATTTTTAATTAGGTTCTTATACTTTTTTTTTTCAATTGAGTCCCTGTACCTTAATTTTTTTTTTCAATTAAGTCCCTGCCAATTTCCATGCTATGCATTGTTTCCAATTTCTATGTATTCTAATATAAGTTAGATTATTGTACGGCAAAAATGTTATTTAAACATCAAAATTAATTATCAAAATCAGTTATTATATATTTATATATAAATATATATTATTTAACTTCTTTTTAATATATATTTTATATTAATAATTATTTTTTTTAATTAATTTTGATACGTACATAACATGATAGATTATACTGCACGTTATCAACGCGTGAATATAGAGTTGAAAATTATAATGAAACTGTATTTAATTGCTCAAATGGTGCATCATATATGTTTATTGATAAATAGTTTGCTTATAGTCTTATACGCTTCCTGGTTATATACTTATATATATGTATATAGCATTATATTATTAACTACTTGTAATGTTATAACAATAATAACATATACTACAGTTAGAGGAATGTCAACACTTTTTTCTATTTTTTTGGGGGTCAAACTTTTATCAAAATCACAATTACAAGTGTCTGAGGTTATGCACTTATGATTATGTTGTGTTAGTCTGTTTCGCTCCTATATATTTTAATTAAAAGTTGAGGGAGACAATATTGATTTAGAAAATTAAAATTTAGAATTTAAAGTGGTAGAAAATGATAGGATAGTGAGTATCACCAATGATAGGGACGTTCTAAATATGTAGTTGTGGGGGCAAGTACCCCACTACAATTTAAATTTTTTTTAGTAATACATAATAGTTATATTTATTTGTATTTATTAAATTATTAAATTTGATACCACGATAATTTTTTACTTAATTTTCGGTATTTAATTGTCAATTTAAGAAATTTATATTAAATGTTCTTTAGAATAATCAATTCTCAAATTTAAACGAGATTGATATTCTTTCTTATAAATTAATTCGAAAGTGTATTATTTATCTTCGTTTAAAATTAGTTTTAATTTTTTATAGCAATTATATTAATTAAAAGAACTTTTTAATTATGAATATCAATAAGAGTCATCTTCTAATTGTGTTAGAAAGTGAATTTTTAAATAATTATTTAACGATATATATAGAAAGAGAAAATTTTCGATGGTACTACCAAAAAAATTGCTTAACCTTTTTAAAATATAAAACCTAAAGAAATAGACTTTTAAATTATATTTTATTATTTAAATTATTATTTTAATATTTTAATGTATAAATTAGATATTTTAAAGACTATTATATTTTATAATAATAAAATATAATCATAACAATAATTATACTATATGTACATAAAAAATAATTATTTATATAAATTAAAATACGTATTAAAATATAAAAGTCATTAAAAATAAATTAAATAATATATTTATATACAGATATATAATAATTAATAAATTATTTAATAACTAATATTTTATCTATACATAATAATTATCATATTACATAAACTTTGTTTTTATTGTCAAATTTTTTTGGATTTGTCACCGAATAACAGAAACTGCA
This sequence comes from Arachis ipaensis, assembly GCF_059453495.1. Classification (NCBI taxonomy): domain Eukaryota; kingdom Viridiplantae; phylum Streptophyta; class Magnoliopsida; order Fabales; family Fabaceae; genus Arachis; species Arachis ipaensis. The sequence goes on along the minus strand of NC_142435.1, from coordinate 10,731,741 downwards.
GCTTTGAAAAGGAGAAAAAAAATAAAAATATTATAAAGATAATTTTAAAAAATTGTGAAATAAATTAATATAACTGTAATTTAATAATTATTTATCGACTAAAGTTGGGTTTTTTTTTTTTTTGGGTGTCTTAAAAACAAAACTATTAACTATATACTCTTAAAGTTAATAGGGAAAGCCAAGTGAAACTCTTTCTTAGCTTTATTAAGTAAAACTTCCGAGAGTAGTGGACAACTAATTTCAATGAGAAAGTCCAGAGAAAATATATAAATATAAACTTCAACTATGTTATGACTACATTAAAATTAGTTACTAAAAGTAGTCACTAATATAAAATATATGTTAAAATATAAATATATATTAAAAATAAATTAAATCACACAAATATTTATATACAAATATATTAATAACTGAATTTAATGGTTAATTTTAAGAAAAAGTCTAGGGAACCAGTAATTTTTGTGTTTTCTGGCCAGCACTTAACCATAAAAAAAAAGTGAGTAATTTTTTACCATTAAATATAATTTCATACCATTAAAAACACTATTAATGATGAATTGATAATTACAAAATACTAAAATTACTGCTCCTAGCATTGCTGTAATTTTAATATACGTATAACATTTCTACATAAACACACACCACACACAACTGTGTCTGAGTAATGTTTTAATATTTTAATAAACACAAATTGTTAATTACTTTGGTCAACGACAATAATTAAGCTTATCTAGGTGTCACTTATTGTATGCAAAATCTTTATTTAATATAAACTATAAAGATCAAAGTTGATTAGTTTTATGATATCATAACCAAAATTCTCTTTTGTCATTTGACTAAGTGAGGATTCTTGTTACCAGTACTTTCTTCATTCATAATAATCTTCTAAACTTTTAATAAAAAAATTAATTTGTTTCAACTATATTCTTTTATTGTATTAAACTATGATTAATATATTTATTAATTACGGATAAATGCAAAATAAGAACTTTAAAAGGAAAAGAATAATTAATTGATAGTTTGATCCTGAATACAAATTTCTGCATAGAAATATTTATATATGGATGTATAGAGAGGAATAAACAGTTTAAAACTAAAACACAGAGTTGCTTATGCAATTTAAATTTGAATAATAAAGATCTTCTAAAATAACAATAGTATATATTTATCTAAAAAATATTTTAAAAAAAATATTCATTCTGTTTTAAACTATTATTGTGATAATTTTTTTGTACATTAAAAAATGAATGTATCTAAACTTATTTTGTATCTAAATACATAAAATTGTTAATGTATTAAAAAAAGTCAAAACAACATAAATTTTAAAACAGAAAAAATACTATTTTTATTTCACTAAATTATGTATCGATAGAATCTCTTACCGTCATCCTCTAAATTAAGACATAATAAACTGATCTTATAAATCTATATATATGAACAAGGTTATGGTTGACTTTATGAGCAATTTGCCTAACATCACATTCACATTCAAGAAGTGTTGATAGTCTCCATCATCAACATTCAACACCTCCTTCTACTTTCTGAGTTCTGACTCTATATAAACCATAAACTTTGCCCCCAAACACAACACACCACGTTCCTTGCCTTCTTCATTCACACAACACCATTTGGTACATTCCATATATACTCTTTTCCCTTAATTAATTAAGCTAATAAACCACATTAATTAGATAAAATATGAATTATTATTTGCTTAATTAAGTTTTGGAGCTGTTGACTCTAAAATAGGGCGTTGCACTACTACTATGCAATTTCTTTTTCCATTTTTCTGCATGCTGATAATTGCAGTGTATGCGGATCTTTGAATTATTTTTTTGCAGGCTATCGTGTTGTGTGGGGATTAATATTCAATGAGTCAGCGTGTGAGTGATGATGCTATGGCGGAAGTTATAGCAGAAACAAGAAGCGATTCTTCTTCACGTAGACATGGAGGAGGAGATGATGCTGTTGTTACTGATCTGCCATATATGCACAGAGTTGGAACTCCTCCTAAGCAGCCACTCTTCCAAGAGATCAAGCATTCTCTCATGGAGACTTTCTTCGCTGACAAGCCCTTTCACAAGTTCAAGGACCAATCTGGATCTAGAAAGTTCGTTCTCGCTCTCCAATCTCTCTTCCCCATTCTTGAATGGGGAAGAGATTACAACCTCAAGAAATTCAGAGGCGATTTCGTTTCCGGACTCACCATTGCAAGTCTTTGCATTCCTCAGGTACGTACGCCAAGATGATAGGTGAGAAATGCCAGATGAATTAACATCTTTAATGGATCTCAACTATCATTTTCACGTGAAGTTAATTTTATTCCAGAAAACTAATGTATTTAGACATACGGTATGTCCAGATACGATGGTATACGTGTCTAAATACATAATTTTTTTTAACATGTAGTCACCACTTTGTTGCTGATTGTGTTTATTATAACAGGACCTTGCATATGCGAAGCTTGCATATTTGGATCCTTGGTATGGATTATGTGAGTATCATGATGATAATTGATAAGTTCTTATTTCTAAGTAATTAATTTCTTCTGCTAATTAATATTACCTTTTTTGCAGACTCAAGTTTTGTGGCACCTCTGGTGTATGCTTTCATGGGAACCTCAAGAGATATTGCGATAGGACCTGTAGCTGTGGTGTCCCTCTTGCTTGGGAGTTTGCTTTCTAGTGAGATCAGTGACACCAAAAGCCATGATTACGTGCGCCTTGCATTCACTGCTACCTTCTTTGCAGGAGTCACTCAATTGGCACTTGGAGTTTGCAGGTACATACAGTACTAGATAGGACTTAACTATGCAAAAGGTTCATTTTCATTCATATATGCATTGTCCTTTTTGGTGGTGCTTTGCCTAAAGTATTATGCATTCATGAATGGTTATTGTAGGCTTGGTTTCTTGATAGATTTTCTATCTCATGCTGCCATTGTGGGCTTCATGGCTGGAGCTGCCATTACTATTGCAATGCAACAGCTTAAAGGTCTGCTTGGCATAAAGAACTTCACTACAAAAACTGATATTGTTTCTGTATTGCATTCGGTTTGGAGTAATGTGCACCATGGGGTAAATCTTTTCATCTTGCTTTATATTTATATATGTTTTAGTATATTTAGAGGATGAAAAAGCTCATAAATAATATTTGTTTTCTTAATTTCTGCTTACAGTGGAATTGGGAGACTATACTCATTGGACTATCATTCTTAATCTTCCTTCTTATAACGAAGTATATTGTAAGAATCCAATATTTTTCCTCCCTTCCTCTAATTTACCATGTCAAAATACAAAATGATTGTCACTTTGATCAAAGTTATAATAATAATTTTTAAAGAAAAGTATTACATAAATAGCATGTCTAATAGGTCATGGGGACCATAATAAAAGTGCACTAGCAGCTAAAAGTTACTTTTTATAAATATTAAAATTAAACAACAGTGCTTAGCACATAGTTTATTCCTTTTTACAACTTGAATAACTGTTATATTGTGATAACAGGCTAAAAGAAACAAGAAACTCTTTTGGGTATCTGCAATTTCTCCTATGATCTCTGTTGTAGTGTCTACATTTTTTGTGTACATTACCAGAGCAGACAAAAGAGGCGTATCAATTGTAAGTACCATGATGATAATCTTGATTGAATATACTTCCTCTGAAGTTGAAAACTTTAATCAAAGTATTTATATGATACTTCTTCAGGTGAAGCATATCAAGAGTGGTGTGAATCCATCATCAGCTAACGAAATCTTTTTCAGTGGAAAATATCTAGGCGCTGGTGTTAGAGTTGGTATTGTATCTGGCATGGTTGCACTTACGGTAAGAAAATTCTGAAGCTGATTCCTCAATCCACATACCATTTTTTATATTTAATATAAGATGTTTCTAGAGAACGCATTAAATCTGCTAGGCACTTATGCCGAATTCTTTAAACTACTTCAGGAAGCTGTAGCAATTGGGAGAACATTTGCTGCAATGAAAGATTATTCACTTGATGGCAACAAAGAAATGGTGGCAATGGGAACAATGAACATTGTTGGTTCTTTGACATCATGCTATGTGACAACAGGATCTTTTTCTCGGTCAGCAGTGAACTTCATGGCTGGTTGTCAAACTGCTGTATCAAACATTGTGATGTCCATTGTTGTGTTACTAACTCTGTTGGTCCTCACACCACTTTTTAAGTACACTCCAAATGCAGTTCTTGCTTCTATTATAATAGCTGCTGTTGTAAACCTGGTGAACATTGAGGCAATGGTTCTGCTCTGGAAGATTGACAAATTCGATTTTGTTGCTTGCATGGGAGCATTCTTTGGTGTCATCTTCAAGAGTGTTGAGATTGGCCTTCTAATCGCGGTACAATGCAGATACTAATCTATTCAAAAGATATCTATTTATGGCTTTCTTGCATCTCATCTCAGTAGTGTTTTAAGCTAATCTCATTTTGTTTATGAAGGTGGCAATTTCATTTGCCAAGATACTTTTACAAGTGACAAGGCCAAGAACTGCAGTTCTTGGTAAGCTTCCGGGGACTACTGTTTATAGGAACATCCAGCAATACCCCAAAGCAGCACAGATTCCTGGCATGCTCATTATCAGGATTGACTCTGCTATCTACTTCTCAAATTCCAACTATATCAAGGAGAGGTAAATTTATAGATACTTTTAACTTGATGGGGTTGTATTTTTAAAGATCATTCTTTAATTAGTTATGATCTTGTCCACTTATGCTCTATTATTGTTTGTATCATAATTTAAAGTGGTAAAAATTAGTTGCTAATATGATAATCGTGGACTGTATCAATCAATAATGTGATGATAGTTTTATTAGTTTTAGGGTGGTTTGACTTTAATTAATGTAATTGTGCACTATGAATAAGTCAATTAATTCTTCTCTTTTTTTTTTTTGGCAGAATATTGAGATGGTTGATTGAAGAAGAATCTCAAAGGACAGAAAGTGAATTACCGGGAATACAGAATCTCATTGTTGAAATGTCACGTAAGACTTTCTTTCTACCAACAAGTCATTATTAATGATAGTAATTCTGATGCACGAACTTGATTATAATTGACCTTGTCATGTTGCAGCTGTTACTGATATTGACACAAGTGGCATCCATGCCTTTGAAGAATTATACAAGACCCTTCAGAAAAGAGAAGTTCAGGTATAATGATAATAATATCACAACAATAATAATATTGATGTCATGTACAAAACAATTGTGATTGTATTGATCATGTTCATGTATCATGTGTGTTTATATAAACAGCTTATATTGGCGAATCCGGGGCCAGTTGTAATAGAGAAGCTCCATGCATCCAAGCTTACAGATCTAATTGGAGAAGATAAAATATTTCTCACAGTGGCTGATGCTGTTGCAACTTTTGGTCCAAAGGGTGTTAAATAAAACATATCTGTTTCAAGATCAAATTCAAGTGTTGATTGAAGCCACGGTTATAATTAAGATGCTACAAATACAAACGGGTGGGGATCAGTATAATATTGTGTAATATATAGCCTTATAGAGAGTTATTAGTCACCTTGATCTATCTTCTATGTAGTTTCATTTAATTTTGTTTGTCTTTGATTTTACATATAGTCCCAATTAATGTATAGAAACAAAATTACATGTTCTGTTTTTCAACTGGTAGTTGTGATTTACAATACAATATACTTTAAGGTTGCATGAAAACCAGTGAAGATTAGAATATATATCGGCTTCATGATTTGGTGGACTGAGAGGGTTATAATGGATATAATAATTGGTGTGTGGATAAGACTTAAGAGCTTGCCAATAATGGATGCTAATATCATTTTATAAACAAATAATGTGGGAGAGTTGAAAGAGTTCACTTAGCTTATACTTGTTTAACATATACTCATAATAATGCAATTATTGTATTAACAAAATGACATACTTCAATTACCATCATTGGGATATCATCATATTGAAACACTATAAGCATAGAGCATTATTTATCTTGTTTTTCAACCCTGTTTTATATTCAGATAAGTTATATTAATATTCATTAGTGCTCTATATATATGACTTTATCTTAAGCATTTAGGTACTATGTTACACACATTATCCTTTGAAGTTGGAATGTTTGATTCATCAATTGTGGAAAAGTTAATAATTTTCTTAGATTGGAAAGCACTCTACACTGTTATTATTATGTTTTTTTTCTCCCTTAATACTACACTCGTATAATAACATTAGGGTGCTTAAGTAACTCTAAGATCAAATTTCTTGATAAACATAGTTTAGGAGGCGCAAACTGAATTAAACCGTAAATCAATAACAAAGAAAATATAAATAAGTATCATATATTCAGTTAAATGATATATAAGGTACAATAGTAATGAAATTGTTATTTTATAAAACAAATTACGTGATGATCATCAATTATTTATTTGTACAGTTCAATATATGCTAAAATAATTATATTATTAATTAGGACGGAATTAACCCTTGGTTAACATATAATTAAGTTTCATGTATATCTGCACAACGTATTTAAAATGTTTATACACGTCCCTTCATATCGTCAATCATCATTTGATCTTTAGTTAAAATAATGCGACATGGACGATTAATTATTATCGTTTCATACTATACAGGTAATTAATATATTATATAATCGGAATCTAAGTTATATATTACCTTGCACTTGCAGTGCCTCAAGGGATACGATAGACGAAACCTGTTGCCAATTCCCAATATATACCAAGGGGTAACGTATGTGTAATGTGTGCCTATGAACATTTATATATATGTGTCTGTAGTGTCAGTATTAATTAGCACCGACTACATGTTAATAACTGAAAAAAGAAAAAAAAAAAAACTATAGAAGCATATAATATATTAAATGACATTAGTATAAGCTAAGCTAACGTTGTTGAAATTAAATCATTTATGGGAAAATAATGCATGGCATGTCATCTTAATATATAACATATATACTTATTTTTGTGCATGAGATGAAGCCTTTAGAGACATTATTCTCAATCTCAGACAACTCCTCCTTAATGAGGAAATATAAGGGGAAAAGCAAAACAAGAAAATTGTGTCTATGCCTCCAATCAATCTTCCCTATCTTAGATTGGGGAAGATATTACACTATCCGAAACTTGAGAGGTGATTTCATTGCTGGACTCACCACTGCAAGTCTCTGCATTCCTCAGGTCATTAATTCATTAATATTCCATAATCAACTAACTAACTAACTAACATGCATTGATCATTAATTATAGAGTTTATTAATAACAGGATATTGCATATGCCAAGCTTGCAAATTTGGACCCTCACCATGCACTATGTGAGTATCTTCATATTTTTATGACTTTGTTTTGTTTGTGATTTGATTTTTCATCATGACATTAAGTTGTGCAGACGCAAGCTTTGTGACACCTCTTGTGTATGCTGCCATGGGAAGCTCAAGAGACATTGCTATAGGACCTGCAGCTGTGGTCTCACTCTTGCTTGGAGCTATGCTTTCTCATGACATTAGAGACTACAAGAGCCATGAATATCTACGTCTTGCCTTCACTGCTACATTCTTTGCCGGAGTTACTCAGCTCGCACTCGGCGTTCTTAGGTATTATTTATTATACAGGAATGCTAGTGAGTCATCAGAATTTATTGTTTTTAGTCATCACTTTTTAGTACATTATTGAATGAATATGTTTGCGTCGTCAGGCTCGGTTTCTTGATAGACTTCTTATCTGATGCTGCCATTGTGGGATTCATGAGTGGAGCTGCCATTATTATTTCACTTCAACAGCTTAAAGGCCTCCTTGGCATACCACACTTTACTAAGAAAACTGATGTTATTTCTGGCATTGGCTCAGTTAAGAGCGCTATAGTGCACCATGAGGTAAACTAGCTAATTAATTAAATAATTAAACCTTCATTTTGTTTTAAAATTGGTTTTAATCTGTATGTTATTAATTAAGTACAGTGGAATTTGGAGACAATTATCATTGGAACATCATGCTTGATCTTCCTTCTTATAACCAAGTATATTGTAAGAATCCTGATAATAAATGTCACAATTTCCTTTCTGTTTTCTTTCCATTTGAACTTTGATTGTAATGTTCTAAAAATGGACAGGGTAAAAAGCATAAGAAACTCTTCTGGGTAGCTGCAATTGCTCCTATGACTTGTGTTATAGTTTCCACCATTTGTGTCTACATTACAAGGGCTGATGAGAAAGGCGTATCAACTGTAAGATAGATCACATTACTATTTAATATTTACTCAAGTAATTTAAGTTCAGGGAAAAACAGAGGTAGCCCTGTAACTAGAATTGTGCTATTTCAGATTAAGCACATCAAGGGAGGTCTTAACTCAGTTTCTGCTAATGAAATTTTCTTTAGAGGAAAATATGTTGTACGAGGTTTTCGGATTGGTGCTGTTGCTGGTATAGTAGCACTCACGGTAATAAGCAAATTACTGAAAATCTTATGTTATGCCAAAATCTTTTTGAATATAACTAACTAGCTAAGCTACTTCTTCAGGAAGCTGTATCAATTGGGAGAACATTTGCAGCCATGAAACATTATACACTGGATGGTAACAAGGAAATGGTTGCAATGGGAACCATGAACATTGTTGGTTCTTTGACATCCTGCTTTGTGGCCACAGGTATATACACAACAAATCAAATCAAAACTCAAAACTGAATCATATATATAATAATACATAGCTTGTGGATGCAGGATCTTTCTCTCGGTCAGCAGTGAACAACATGGCTGGTTGTGAAACTGCAGCATCAAACATAGTTTTGTCCATTGTTGTATTGTTAGTACTAACATTGTTTACACCTGTGTTTAAGTACACTCCAAATGCAGTGCTTTCTTCAATCATAATAGCAGCTACAACAAACTTGGTGAACATAAATGCAGTTATCATGATATGGAAGATTGACAAATTTGACTTCATGGCTTGCATGGGAGCCTTCTTTGGTGTCATATTCATTAATCTTGAATATGCCCTTATAATTGCGGTAAAACTCAAATATTCCCTCAGCATTGACATACATATAATCAACCATAGACTAGTTTGTTTAATTCTGATCTTTCTTTTGTACTATAGGTGTCAATATCTTTTGTGAAAATATTGTTTAGAGTGACATGGCCAAAGGTTGTAGTACTTGGTAAAATTCCAGGTACTTCTATTTACAGGAACATTGAGCAATACCCTAAGGCATTCCAGATTACTGCCATGCTGATTCTTAGGGTTGATTCTCCTATCTACTTCACTAACTGCAACTTTGTCAAGGACAGGTACACATTTTTCTTTCATTTATGATCTCTTTAATTTGAGGAATTCTGGCTAATGCATGATTCAACAACAACAATAACAATAATGCACAGAATTCTGAGATGGTTGCGTTATGAAAATGAGGAGAGAGCAGAATGTGAATTAGCCGAAATAGAATATGTGGTTGTTGACATGTCAGGTTAGGCTCTTTATTATGAAACGAATTAGTACTATATGGTTAATTGTAGTTCTTAAAAATAATTAATATATATTATTTGGTGAAGACTCGTGTACAATTATCTTCACGTGAAGTTGATAGTAAAAAATCATTAAATGATTTGACGTGTTTGTCTAAATTGTTTGCATTGTATTGCAGCCGTTAGCGATATTGACTCGAGTGGCATCCGTTCATTTGAAAGGCTATATCATAGCCTTGAGAAAATACATGTCCAGGTAAGTAGGTAATTACGGAATTAATTAATGGCTTAATTAGCTTGTTTTGGTAGTTAATTCGTGATATGTTAATTTTGACAGCTTGTGTTGGCAAACGTGGGGAAGATTGTAATGGAGAAGTTGCAGGAATCCAAGTTAACAGAGTTAATTGGACGAGATAAAATATTCCTCTCAGTTGCTGGTGCTGTTATTACTTATGGTCCCAAGAGGGAAGAACTCTAACAAAAAAAACTTGATTCTTATATATATAAACCACCTACCTAGCTAGTTTCTATTCAAATAGACAATATAAATTTAATTTTGATGCACGCTCTACACATGCATCCAATCACGCAACACCACATCATCAAAAATAACTAATATTTTCATTCACCGTCTGAATAATCATCCAAAAAAATAGATGTAATTGCACGACAGTGCATAATATAAGTAAATTTAATAAAGTGGTACTAGTTGTGGTTGTTCATCATGATGATAACGTTTTGGGCCCTCATTCTACTACCCCATGATCCCTGTTTTCTATGGGACCTTGTCTTCAACTCAGCTAGTTGTTCCTTCCACCTCTTTCTGGAGTTTTCATCATGAGCGGTTATCAAGCCTAATTGATGATCGTACTCTTGTTTGAGGGTGGGATTAGACAAGGTCTCATAAGCTTGATTGAGCTGCACGAAAAGCCTTGTGGATTCATCTTTCTTGGAAGGGTCATGGCAGACGTCAGGGTGGTACCTTAGAGCCATTGATCTGTATGCTCTCTTGATATCATCCATTGTTGCACTCTTGGGACTCAGTGACAGCACCTTGTACAAGTTACTGTTGCTGTTTGCTACCCTTGTCGCTCTGCATGAAACCACCCCTCTTTTTCGCTCTGGGACTCCACACCACTGGTTAGGTACTGTTTTTAAACTGCTCATCGATAACACGTCCATTATTCTTGCTCTTATGAATGCCGATGAGGTTGCAAATATATATATAGGTGCTTTAGTTTTCGAACTTTCTTAGTGTGATTAAGTTAAAGGAACAAGGAGGTGCCAAGTATATATATAGTATAGTTTTGAACGAATCATATCGGAACTTTCTCACTGTACCGAACTTTTTATTTGATATTTAATTTTTATCTAATTTATTTATAATAATATTTTTAAATTAAATATTTATTTTTTAGCATATAAACACTAACTTTTAGGTATTATAAATTTAATTATTAGTATATATACATTAAAAATAAAATAAATTATATATATATATTTATATACAAATATATATAAAACAAAGGGACCTGCTACACATACAAGTAAAAAGGCCGTACAAGTTTTACAAGTTATCAGCCCAAACTTTATTAACACGCGCGTTAACTCATTTTGAATGGAGCGTAACTACACGCGCTCCACTCAAACGGTTCCTCTTCGTCTTCTTCTTCTTCTTCTCTTCTTCTTCTTCGTCCTCTTCCTCTTCCTCTTCCTCTTCGTTCTTTTTTCGATTTTCATAGTTTCTAAAATTCTTTTTCTTCTTCTTGCTGCACGTTCTTCTTCCTCTTACTCTTCTTCTCCTCCTTTTCTTTCGTTTCTGCACGTTCTTCTTCCTCGTTTTCCTCTTTTTCTTCTTCTTCATTTACGTCTTTTCTCTCTGTTTTTTCTTTTTTTTCGATTTTTCATGGTAAAATCGTTTTTGAAGAAGAAGAAGCAGCAGAAGATGAGGAGGAGAAAGAGAAAGAGTTCTGAATTATGCATAAGATGTACTTCAACGAATTTTGGGTGTATTTTCTTAAATCCTTTGGGTGTATTCCTATAATCGTTTGGGTGAATTCTTGTAACCGTTTGGGTGTATTTTCTGTAATCCTTTGGGTGTATTTCTGTAATCATTTGGGTGTATTTGAGTGATATCTGACTGATATCTATGGGTGTATCTGACTCATATGATATCTATGGGTGTATTTTTCATTTCAGAAAAAATGGCAGGCAGAAACCAAGCTGAAAAAAATGTAAGAACAAATATATGTCTTCGATCAAATCAGTTTTTCATAATAGAAATATATCTAACTCTAATTTTGCTTTGTTTACAGCAAATCAAGGACCTAAAGTGTGCAACCCATCTGTTGAGTGAGAAATTCATAAATATGAGCGAGGAGAAGTGATGCAATAAGACTGTCCAGGCCATCCTCATTGTTATTGAGTCCATTTTGTCAAATAGATTCTAATGATATTGTCACTGATTAATGTAACTGTTATATACTCTTGTAAGAAATTGAACACATGGTGTAAATATATTTGATCCAATTATAAGTAAATTTTTTTTCCATAATTAAACTCTCTCTGGTGTATTCAAAATGTCTGATTTACAGGTACTATAATATGAAGTGGTGATCCAGATAGATTGGAACCCATATATGACGGTCTGCATAGAGATTTGCATAATACACCCAAACACAGACTATAAATACACCCGATAAAAAATTAAATTTACACCTCTACTGCAGATTTTAACCCAACACTACCTGAAAGCCACTTGTTGTCCACAAGACCAAAATTAATTAAACTCTCTCTGGTGTATTCAAAATGTCTGATTTACAGGTACTATAATATGAAGTGGTGATCCAAATAGATTGGAACCCATATATGACGGTCTGCATAGAGATCTGCATAATACACCCAAACACAGACTATAAATACACCCGATAAAAAATTAAATTTACACCTCTGCTGCAGATTTTAACCCAACACTACCAGAAAGCCACTTGTTGTCCACAAGACCAAAATTAATTAAACTCTCTCTGGTGTATTCAAAATGTCTGATTTATAGGTACTATAATATGAAGTGGTGATCCAGATAGATTGGAACCCATATATGACGGTCTGCATAGAGATCTGCATAATACACCCAAACACAGACTATAAATACACCCGATAAAAAATTAAATTTACACCTCTACTGCAGATTTTAACCCAACACTACCTGAAAGCCACTTGTTGTCCACAAGACCAAAATTAATTAAACTCTCTCTGGTGTATTCAAAATGTCTGATTTACAGGTACTATAATATGAAGTGGTGATCCAGAATTCCAAATAGATTGGAACCCATATATGACGGTCTGCATAGAGATCTGCATAATACACCCAAACACAGACTATAAATACACCCGATAAAAAATTAAATTTACACCTCTGCTGTAGATTTTAACCCAACACTACCTGAAAGCCACTTGTTGTCCACAAGACCAAAATTTAGCAGAAAATCATTCCAATTCCTATCAAATGAGTCTTTGCTATGAGGGTTTCATTTTTTCTCTTTGCTACATGTAATCAATTGATTCTTAATCTCGTTTTCCTTCCTATTTGTGCTCCACTTCGTCCTGATTTAGCTGACAATCTGAGGTTGAATCATCTATTATCTTCAAAACGAGTTCAAACTTTGATTTCAGAAACCAGAAAATCAAAAAGAAAACGAAGCTGGAGTTACAGAGAGAAGAACTAACGTCAATGACGAAGAACAAACCAATGAGAAAGGAGAAGAAAAGAACGATCGAAAAACCAGGAGAAGACGCGCGAGAAGAAGAACGATGAAATTTGGAAAGAAGAAAAACAAAGAAGAAAACAAATCTTTTAAATTTGGTAGTTATACAAACGCGAAATCTTTGTATAGCGCGTGTAAGTGACGTAGGAGTTGCAACGCATTTTAGTGGATTAGGCGTTAATGAACTTGTAATAGTTACAAGCCCTAATCGCTTGTATACTGAGCTTTTCCCTAAAACAAATATATTAATTTATTGAAGTGTTCAAACTTCAAAGGCTACACGGTTTGTTTGTGGTTACTGGTTAGAATCTAGATGTTTATTTTGTCATGTTTCCCAATTGGCATAAGGCTAAGCTAAGAGCCGATTATAAAGTATGAGCCACGCCATATATATGTTGGTGTCATGGTGTGTGTAGCGGATATTTACTTATGAGTTATGACATGACGATTTTTATATCTCTTGATTGGTGGATTCTATTATTCTTTTCAGACACAATATATTGATTGAGATTGAGGTGGATGGGGAATTTGTGGAATTGAAGACAAATGGCCATGGCAGCCCTCTTTGACTACTGACACCCCCTATGTTATGTATGTACTTTACTGTGTTGTCAGCCGGCATGCATCGACTACAGTAGTAGTTAATGTGGCTTCAAGTAATTTTTTTAAGTTTTATTTTATTTTAATTTTATTTAAAAAAAATTTTATTTGTATTAAATATATTTTTGATGATTAATTTTTTTAAAAATTTAAAATTAATTTAACAATAATTTTATAAAAATAATTTTTAATATAAATAAATTAAATATAATCGTCATGCATTATTATTTAATTAATTTTAAATATTTTGAAAATTTACGGTTAGTTTGTGTTTTGTTGTTATTATTTTTTATATTTTTTGGATTTTATAAAAAAAAATAAAAATAATAAAATTTTATTTTATATTTTTACTTCTTATTTTTATTTTTTTTCATAAAATTAAAAAAATAAAAAATATTAAAAATAAAAATAGAAAATAAAAATACAAACCAAACATATTTTTAGTTATCAGGACTCAAGAATATATTTAATACAAATAAATAATTTTTAGAATAAAATTAAAATAAAATAAAATTTAAAAATAATTTTAAAATTTTTATCAAATTTCAAAGATAAAAAATATATTTTATTTTTTTTAGATTTTCCTATTTTCAGTATGATAAAACAAAAATTAATCTATCATATGAGTTTTATTTAAAGATTTGTCATTAATCAATAAATTACTGTATATACAAGAACGAATTTAAACCCTAACACTTAATCAAATTGACTATATATGCTACGTGTACACTAAAATTAGTCATTAATATAAAATATATATATATATATATATATTAAAATTAAATTAAATTACACATATATTTATATACAAATATATTAATGACTGATTTTAATGACTAATTTTAATGTATAAATAATATTTTTATAATCAAATTGATTATAAATTAACCAACCGAAATTGATTGCAGCTTCAAATAATTAAGGAATTGGAGAAAAGACATTTTATTTGCTCATCACATGGCATATACCTTATTCTATTATGATAAATATGGATAAAATATAATTTTTATTTTTAATATTTATGATTTTTTTAAAAAGATGTTTTTAATATTTAATTTTAATTGATTTTATTTTTAACATTTTTAATTTATTTGATTTTATTTTTAATATTTTTATTTATATCAAAGTTATTCTTAATATTTTTAATTTTATCTTTAATATTTTAAATCAAGTTAATGTTTGAAAATAATTTTGATACAAATTAAAAATAAAATTGAACAAAATTAAATATTAAAAATATTTTTTAAAAATTTGCAAATTTTAAGAGAAAAAATAGAGATTTAATTTGTGTGACGTGATTCTTTGCAAGCTAGCCTCTTTAGTCATTGTATTTGCACGTGTTATCCTTACCCAAGAAAGAAGTAATTAAGTAGTCATAATTGTACCATTTTTGGTTGCGATGTGACAATTCTTCTGGAAAAATCAATTGTCGATTGGAATTTGGAATAGCACACCTGCTCTCACAAGGCTAAGAATGAATTAGTTTCTCTAATTGCATCTAGAATCACATTCATTACTGAATTACGTAAAGAAACGAAAAAGTATCATCTATATAATGCGTCGTCATCAGCCGGCATGCATCTAGAGCCAGTAGTATTTCTAGTCAACGTCTTCAAGTCATTGTATTATCAACCGTGTGATTGTGG
This sequence comes from Arachis ipaensis, assembly GCF_059453495.1. Lineage (NCBI taxonomy): Eukaryota > Viridiplantae > Streptophyta > Magnoliopsida > Fabales > Fabaceae > Arachis > Arachis ipaensis. Next base: position 10,716,264 of record NC_142435.1, on the reverse strand, counting down.
TGTGACAATTATATTCTTCTCGAATAATGAATTCAATAATTTTATATATCTATTGGAATATATGCAAACATGGAATGGCAACTCTAATTGCATCTAGAACCTACAGAAAAAGAAACCAGAGAGTAATCACTAGCCATCGTTCATGCTTATGGGCTCAAACATAAATTTCATATATGATTGATGATACCATCAGTGATTTTTATGCTAACAATAATTTTTAATTTAATTACAATAATTATTTATTATATATTTATTTATTTAGAGATATAAATTTATATATATTATCAAAATTATTTTATGTTTTTTGTTTTGAGAATATTAAAAGGCTATTAGAATTAGGGATGATAAAAGTATAAGGAAAAGTCTAGGGAGCCAACAACTTTGTTAAATTCTGACCAGCATGTAACCAGTAAAAAAAAATGAACAATCGGATGAAATCTCACACTATTAAGACCATCATTGATAGCTATTTGATGGCTACAAATCACAAAAGTTGCTGATCTCCTAGCATTCCTCAAAGTATAAAACTCTCCAAATGCGGGAGAGGGGAGATTTGTCTCGCATGGTTGGGGATCCGGGGGTTCTTCCAAGGCAGGTGCGGGACCTGAGCAGAGAGCTCCGCCCCGTCTCCACTAATTCTCAAAATTTAAAAATTTACTTCATTGTTATTAATAGTTAATTTTTCATATATATTTTTTAGTTATTTTACATGTTACATATATAGAGAAAAATTCTAAATTTTTAATTCTCATTTGCATAACCCTTCTTCAATTTAGAGATTTTTAACGTCGTTCATACTCTATCCAACTTCTCTGCAGCTACTTTCTTACTACTCGTCCTTCTCATTGCACTATCATTCCTCATCGTGTTGTCGTCCCTCACTGCGCCGTCAACCTTTACCGTGTTGTTCTCTCTGTTCACAACGTTCTTTCTCCTATTTGAGAGTGCATTGCTCTCCTCTCCACAATTTTACTGTCGTGGTCATTCTCCTCTCTGCTGCTGTGTCTCTTACCTCATCCTATAGATGGATATTTGTAGCTCTACTTCTATAGAAATTAACGATCAATCAAAATTATTAGAAAGATGCGGAATGAGGCTCCACAAGAAATAGGACTTCGCAGAGAATGAAAATGGGGCAATATTCTCCCACGATAGAGATGAGGAGCAGAGGCAAGAATAGAGAGTAGGAAGGCATTTTCCATCTCCGTAAGAAGGCATTCTCCATTCCCACCCCATCCTGTTCCGTTGCCACCTCTGTAATTAGAATTTATTATTTTTAGCTATTAATTTATTTTTTTTAATTTAGTAATCTACCAATATATTTTAACTCATATTTTTAAATATTAATAGTTAATTAATGATAAAAAATAAATAGTGTTTAACTTTTAGTGATATCATGTTATCGTCAGATGGTGTAAGAATTTCTCTTCCCGTCAAAAGCATGGTTAACTTTTGTAACTTTTTTTCAACGTTTCTAGAGGGTATTTCGAAGATGCATCTAGATGGCACAGCCCACATGGTAAGTGTAATGACTAACAAACAACTTATATATTAGAAAACATTATTCTTGCAACTTGCAAAGACCTACCCTGTATACTGACCCTAAGTAAGCGTTACGTTTCTTCCCAAGTCCTTATACATATATATAATATATATACAACCTGGACCCTTTGGTTGGTGAAATTACATAATATATATAGTAACCTAGAGGCCACAAGATCTACATATAGTTTAATTATTGACCATAAAAACCATGCATAACATTTTGGAGTTAGTGATAGTATCATTCTTCAGTATTTTATCATGGACAAAAATCAATGACAAACACTAATCTGCTAATAGTAACAAGTCATGATGATATTCATTTTATAATGATGTACTATAAAAATATTCAGATGCATATTGTTGACATGGTTCCCTAAGAACATGTTCTTGTATGTTGTAGAAAGGACACACAGTAAACCTTAGAGCCAACCTTTAATTTTAGACAAATCCAGCTGGATAATAATGTGTATAGAATTGCCAGGATTATCGAGATATATATTTATGCTCCTAATAACCATTGGAAACTATTTGCCACCTTTGGGATTTTAGCTCATGTCTCCATAAACATAAAAAAAATAAAGATATAAATAAAATAAACATTTGCAGCCCATGATGTACAAGCAGAGCAGTTGAAAAGAAATATAGGAACCAACTTTTAAATAGGTAATATTAGTTAACTTCTTTTATTGTAAACTTTGTGCTAAATTTGGAGAGGTATGTAGATATCTATAAGACTATAACCAATGAGAAAAATTATGTGATATGAGCAAAATTAATATAATAATGCCATAGCCGACATTATGTTCGCCAAGTTGAGTTTAATTAAAGTGTTACACTTGATCACACAGGATGGCTTTACTACTATACCTTAAAAAGAAAATTAATAATAAGTGAAATAAATTAAAGGAATAAAATTAGCGGCATATATTTGTCAATTAAGAATGAACAGTAGTAAAGACAAAATGGAGCAACTAGTCAAACTGTCAAAGGACCCTTTAATTTTTGGATAATTGTGATTTGGAATAACTATATGTTTCGGCCCCAAGTTGTAATGCCATTGCGCCAAACATCGATCATGTCTCTGTGATACTCCATTTTCTAACTCTTCTCCTTCAATGGAGAATCAACTAGCTTAGCCAATGGGAGAATATGCATCTAGAATCTAGATAATCGATCATTTCTAATCAATTAGAAAGTAGATGGGAGAAATTATTTTATTTTTTTGAACAAATGATTTGGAACTATATGCTAGTATCTTCTCCTTTTGGGCCCCCATGCAAGTGGTCCAGTAGAAGAGATCACAGATAAGCCCAATAAACAATTGGTTTTATCCTAAAAAGTTAAATAGGCTGATTCTATGTCCATGGTGAATTAACCCAGAGGCCCACACATGCCAAAAACATTATTTTCAAACAAAAATAGGCAAGCATAGATGAGATCCAATATAATGGTATATAAAAACTCATAAATCAACCAGAAAACATGTACATCATATAGTCCTTTTCAAGTAACTAACTAACTAACTAATTAGACTAAATCTATAAGATGAAATAATGAATGATTCAAAACAGAGAGAAGAGAGGTAGCAATAATAAGGGAAGAAAGAGTGATGCAGGTGAAATAGGGAACATGGTTGATGCTGAGCTCTTCCCTTTAGATGGCGATGATGGTGCTGATCTTGGAGATACCTCATTTATTGGACCATTATTATTCCAACTAGGTGCTGTTGTTTCACTACCAGACGCTGAACTTGGAGAACTACCTGGAGAAACCCTTCCACCTACGGAATAAATAAAACTCATTCAAATTACAAACATCTAAAGGATCAAAAGTAACATTCTAAACAATCACTCATATCATATTAATCAAAATTAAAAAAAAAAGATAAAGATAGACTACAAAATCCCATAAAAGACGGAGTAAATTATTGATAATTCTTCTTTAAATTGTGTTAGGTAGACAATAATTAATAATGTCTATCTGTATTGCACTAAAGGAATATATCTCTATATGAATTATGATTAACAGCTAGCAACAACAAAAGAAGAAAGATTTTATACATGACATAAGATAAAGTATTACTATTAAGATTGATATGAGAAAGTTGCAGAAACATGACAAAATATAACGTGTCACATAATAACAAAACGAGGCAAAAGAGAAACCTCCAGGAGAAGCAGCAGGCGCTCCACTCACTGCAAAACAAAAACACCATAACCGCGTTAATTATCATAATTAATCTAAATATTAATATTAATAATAAATAAATAATTACGAGTCGAGAATTTACATCCACAGTAGTCAGTGGCAGAAGAAGCAGAGAGACCGCAAGCAGAAGGAAGAGCTAAGGCCTTGGTGACATTCAAGACGACACCAAACTGAACGCTACTTTTGAAAGCTTCACAGAGACAGTCTGGTGCAGTTTTGAGTACAGTCTTCAATCCAGAGCAGCATGTTCCTTCTGGCTTCGTTGTGGTACTCCCATTCGTGACGAATGACAAACAATCCGCCATTGTTAGCACCAAATTCGAACAGTCCACGGAAGGTGACGGTGAACGAGCGCCGTCACACATGACGGCACCAACAACACACAGAATGATGAACGAAAGTGAAAGCTTGGCTGCCATTGGTGGTAGAGAGTGATGACTGTGAAAAAGAGAGAGAAGGTCTCGTATTTAAAGGGTTCTGCCACCATACATGGAATACGTGTCATCATGCCAGCGTTGTTAGCCACTAATTTGAATTTGATACAGATTTCAAATTTCATACTCATCTTAATTATTTTCAAAATCAAATGTTATTTTTTAGGAAAATAAGTTATATTATCAATTTATCATTACGGAGTTTTTGTGCCTTTCTATCAAATCTTTATTTACCATTTAAAAAAAAAAAAAAAAACTAATGCGCTGCTCAACACAGTAGAGCTTATTAAAACCAATTAGATTTTTTTCTCTCTTTTTAAGTTTTTTTTTTTTTTTTAAATAGAATCTCTTAGATATACATATTATTCGATAAAATTAATATGAGATAACATTTTTAAAATATGAACGTTCTCACAAATTTAATGACTTTTATATTAGAGGAGTGCTAGAAGGTCAATAATTTTTGTGATTTGTACTCATTAAGTAGTCATCAATAATGTTTTTAATGGTGTGAGATTTTATTCAATGATGTGGGATTATTCATTTTTCTTTTACTGATTATATATTAGTCAGAACTTGATAAAGTTGCTGGCTCATAGACTTTTCTTTTATATTATTATTCAAAAATTATGAATAGCATAAGTTTGTTAAACTTCATTTTATTTTATTGTGCAGTAAAAGACTTTAGATTTCTAATTTATATTTTGGTGTAAATAAATTTAAAATTTAAAATTTATAAAAGAACAATTTATTAAAAAAAGATAACATAGAAAAGATATAGAGATAAAATAACGATTGAGCGAAAAAATTTGTAAATCCATCGAAATTAGATTTTTAAATTGAAATATTTTGTTTGATATTCAGTTTTTTATAGTTTTTTTCTTTTGAAAAAGTACGTAATTTTTATATATTAAAAATTGAATATAGGAGTCACCATAACATTACATTACGCTATTCTTAAAGAAAGTGCATAAAATAAATAAATTAAAAAAGATAAAGTCATTAGAATAAAATCAATAAATTCAATAAAATAACTAAAATAACCACTTTATATTGTTGTAAATTGATTTATATTTTATTTTAATTTTTGTTGGGGCCTTGTGGATGTTTGGATTTTTTTAATAAATAAAATAAATGTGATTTTTATCAAAATAAATAATTTAAAAATATTTATCGATTCAAATTTTTTTTCTTATCGCGTTTACAATGTAAATGAGATAATTTTTCATATATTTCGTTTACAATATAAACGATATAAGACCCATCAGCATTATTCGTGTATACTGTAAACGAGATAGAAAAAAACAAATAGGTAGCAGCTATAAAAGGATGTGTAACCCTTGATATTCTCCACAAACATTTCCTATCCTTTTTCTGTCTCGTTTTTCTCACAAAAACAAGACATCAATGGTAAGTAACAGGCTACACATAGTTGTGTTTGTTTATCCCAATTGTCGTATGAGAAATGACGACAACGAGGTGACATTTGAGTGTGAAAATCCGATACTGTTTCACACTCAGCGTGTGAATACGTTGTCAGATTTGAAGAGTTTGATATTGAGCAAGCTCGGTGGTACAAAAGTGACGGAGATCGGAAGGGTATCGTATAGGTTGCTGGCACCCATGGGTAACGGAGTCTTCCGGTTTCAACTATTCCGACTTCAAGGGGACGAGCATGTGCGACTGATGTTTGAGATCCATGGGAGGATCATGGTGGAGCAGGTAATGGAGCTTTCCGCCGAGGTGGGACATAGTGGTCGCGGTGGTTCTGTACACTCGACTTATGTACAGGACGACCGACCTTTCACACCACCGTCCATTCATGTCGCCATTCCAGTGGATGAGGTAGAGGAGGGTGAGGAGGAGTCGAACGATGACTACGTGGCGGACAGTGATTCATCCGATGGTGGATGAGGATGAGTTTGTTCCGGAGACACCTGCCCAGACTGTGGTGCGCCATGTCCTACCTCCACTTCACCCAATTCCGGCACTATCGGCAGTGCCAAGTCACTATCACAGTCTGGATCTGGACGGCATGTATGAGAGGACTTCGTTTTCTGACACGGGTGAAGAGGATTACAACCTAGACGGTGGGGTAGAGTTTCGGGTTGGTCACAGGTTCAGAAACAGAGAGGCAGTGTTTCAGGGTGTGAAGAACTACAGTTTCGCAAGAGTACGGAGTACCGGGTGATCGAATCGGACCGATTAAAGTACCATGTGTAGTGCCGTCAAGCTGACAATAGGTGTCAATGGAACCTCCGTGTGGCGCTTCGGCAGAACCTCGGATACTGGTAAATTTAACTTTAATTGTGCTTTTCGGTACTTCTATATGATATATTAAGTAGGCTTGAGATATTCGAAATGTAATACTGTTTTGTTGTGTTCAAGGAGGTTCGGAGTGTTGGTGGAGTGCACAGTTGTGTAGCACCCACCATGTCTCAAGACCATCGTTAGTTAGACAGCAGTCTGATCTGTAGGGTTATACTGCTGTTGATTCAGTCCAACCCCTCTGTGAGTATGTCGGTTTTGCAAAGTGCGGTCCAGGCAAGCTATCACTTCAACCCATCCTACAGAAAGGTGTGGATGGCAAAGCAGAATGCAATTGCACAAATATACGGGAATTAGGAAGAGTCGTACAACAAGGTCCCCAAGCTGCTTTAGGCACTGCAGAGCTGTTTTCCTGGGACCATTTGTGACCTACGCGTCAAACCGTTCTACGACGGTCACCTCCTGGTACGCGACTGCAGTATGTTTGACAAAGTTTTTTGGGCTTTTCCGTCATGTGTCGAGGCCTTCAAGCATTGCAAGCCGTTTGTATCTGTAGATGGCACGCATCTGTATGGCAGATATAGGGTAGTCTTGCTTATTGCGGTGGCGCAAGACGGGAACAACAACATCCTGCCTATTGCTTTTGCCATTGTCGAGTCCGAGAGCACCGAGTCACGGTCGTTCTTCCTTACTAATCTGAGACGCCACATCACCCCATAAGATGGCTTGCTGGTTATCTCCGACAGATCTCAGGCCATCAAGGCTGCGCTAAGCTCCGATGATAGTGGTTGGCATCCCGCAAGAGCCTTCCATACTTACTGCATGAGACACATGACTGTAAATTTCATGACTCGGTTCAAGTCAGCCGAGATAAAGAGATACCTCATAAATGCTGCCTACAGTCCAAGAAAGGCTGGGTATGAGTGGTACATGGATGCCTTGAGAGGAGTCTCCCCGGCTATGGCGGATTGTGCGGGTCGTTTCAGAAAGGAGATTTGGCTACAATATTGCGACAGTGGGCGGCGGTTTAGTCATATGACCACAAATCTGTCAGAGTGCATCAATGCAGTGTTGAAGGGGACACAGTACTTGCCGATTTCAACCATTATGTACATCACGTACGAAAGACTGCAGAAGTTGTTTGTCACAAAGGGCAGGGAGGCGCAGTCACAATTGGCGGCTGAAAATCGCTTCTCCCAACGACTCTTGGCCGCCATTGAGAAGAACAGAGAAGGCGTTCTGAAGATGCGTGTCACTCATTGTGATAGGTGGGTCATCGTGCAACTGGAGATGTCTGTGACGCCCCGTTGTGCCGCCGAACAAAGTGACTGGTACGTCCAGGCTAGCACGGCTGAGCCCCACGAAAGTGCCTTACACTCCCCGAAGTTTCGGAGAAGAGGTAGCCAACGTATGTGAACCAGGTTGTTGGACTTGTCAGTTATCAGATACCATCTTATCAGTAACATAATATAGCACCTGACGTATTTTCGGAGGGTCTCCGGGTCGTCTGTCAGGGGCATCTGGCGGACACAATCCCGCAACCACACAAGCTTGAGCGTGAATGACTCCTTCCTCTGTGCAGCCTGCTGCGCTGCCACCGGAGGCCTCGCACTAAGCAGCTGCTCCACCAACGCCCACGTCTCCGTGTGGTACCATCTACCGAAGTCACGGAGGCACCCCAAACGGGATTACCGTGTGCGCGTAGGCCTATGTGGTACGCCACGTCCTGCAGGGTGATAGTGACCTCACCCAGAGGGAGATGAAACGTGTGCGTCTCCGGACGCCATCGCTCCACGAGTGCCGAAATCAGGAAATTGTCAAAGGTGAAGTCCCTGAGGGGCATTGTGTCGTCGAATCCCGCCTCATCCAGATACAGGACGATGGTATCCGGTGGAGGAAGGGTATGACTCACTCGTTGAGGCAGTAGAAGGCGAGGCCTCTGAAGAATAAAAAAATTCAGCCTTATAAAGAGATGATCATAAATTTTTGTTTTACTAAATTCTTACTCTTTTTTTTGGTTTAGTAATTAGACCAGCTTAACATGATACACAGCAAATTAGACGTTAAGCAAATATTTCTATCTAACTTACAACTACTTCTACTTATGTCCTTACTTCCATGTTTCTAGCCTACACATGTCCCTAAATTACATATTCCATACTAAGGAAATCCTAATTAGAACGTTATAAATACTAACAACTTAGCACAATAAAAACAGAGTTCCAAACTAATAATTATGTCATAACAACCTTGCACAAGCAAATACAGTTCTAAATTCCTCCTAGAGACCTATCCCTAAACCATTTAAGTACGTTCTTGTCACTTAAGAACTACCCTAACAATGGCCACATACTTAGATTAAACAAACAGAACACAACTAACCTTGAAGTCGGCCGCCCTGGCGTAATGCGACGTCTCATTCAGCCTGTTGATGTCTCCGTCGTTTTCCGCCTGGCGCGCCATCACCGTATCAGTCGAAAATAGGGTAGAAGAGGCTTAAAAGAGGGGAGGAAGAGGTTGACTACGTCAAATTGGGACTCGGAATAAAACTGTAAACAACTTCTACTTATAAACGCGTACAGGCCTTATCTCATTTACAGTTTACAGTGTAAACGAGATATACACATGTCATGCTAGTAGTAAACGAGATAAGAAAGAGAAATTTAAATCAGTAAATATTTTTTAAATTATATATTCTAGTAAAAATTATATTTATTTTATTTATTAAAAAAAATCCGTGGCTGTTTGCTGTATTTAAGGAAGAAAAAAAGTAACTATTCTTGACTCTCTTTCATATGCAGCTTCCTTTCCAATAAATGATTTATTGATTTTTTGGTAGAAAAATAGAATTCTTTTTGGTCTTCACTTATTTATTGATTTTTTGGATATTTTTTTTGTATTTTTTGTTTCTTCCTTTTACAGGAAAAAAAAGCAATATAAAAAAATCAATCGGTTCTTAAATTTGGATTGGTCGAGTGATCAACTCACCCTTAAATAGAGCTCAAATTCGCGATGAATTAGTCCTTGATAGCCACTATAATTAACCACCAATATAAAATACATATTAAAATACTAATATACATTAAAAATAAATTAAATCACATATATATTTATACACAAATATATTGGTGACAGATTTTAGTATACAAATAAATTAAATAAATTAAATCAAAGTGATATGCCGTTTTGTGTATGCATAAATTTAAATAAATGCACCCCACACACAAAAAAAAAAAAAAAAAAAGAGAAGATATGTTACAGACAAAAAAATTAATATGAATAAAAAAGGATCATGTCATGACCATGGTTATAGAAGGAAATTTATATGCGGTGTCACGACTCACCAGTCACCAGCATGGTGATAGAGATAAATTTACAAAAATGATTGCATTTATTTACAGAGGAAATATAAATAAAGCAGCAGTAATGAGTAATGAGAGAGGAACCTATCTCTATCTATCAATCTGAGTAGTTTTAACTGACGAGACTATAACAGTTACATCATCAAGCTTGCCGCCGGTGTATCCCACGTACCCTGCTGCCTGCGCCGCATCGCCAAAAGGACTTCTCGCAAAAGATGATCTTCCAACTTCCTGTGCTCTCATGGCCAACAATTCTGCTATTTCCTGCAGTTTATATAACCATACTTACACTTTTACATAAGCTACTTAATCATCAAAGTTAAATACTATGTTAGACAACTGCACATGAATTTTCACCTAAATGAAAGGCAGAGGTAATCAACCTGAGGTTTCAAGTTAGCTTGTAGTGACTTTGATACAACTGACGCTATTTCTTGATCATAAAGATTGTCAAAAAGACCATTACTTGCAGTTATAATCACATCACCATCATTTACATCGATCTTGTACCCCTGAAACACACATTGTGAGTTATAAGTCTCCAAAACCAAACTATATCTCACATTAGGTGACCATGAATATGAGGTAGATTACATACCTCAATGATTTCTGATGGATCTTCCCCTGTAACTATTTGTAACGGAAAACTGAACTCATGGAACATGGGAGTTGATTTCTTAAAGACGCAACCATCTCTTATTACCATAAATCCAGTGTTCCCAACATTGGCTGCATGAAAGGCCTACAGATAAATTTCTATGAATTACTCACATAGTTGAACAATATACTGCAGGAGCTTTATGTTAATTAGCGATTCGGTTAATCATTTATTTACCTGACCATCAAAATGAGCAACCAGAATAGCAGATGATCCTGACTTTTGGGTTTCAGCAGCACCACTGGTGATAACTTCTGCAGGTTTCATTGTTGAAAGGTTTTCATGATCCGACACGATATTTTTGCACTTTTCCATGAGTTCCCTGATATAATGTCCAGCATTACTACCTGCATAGTTTTCTCAGGTGCATAAGTATAGATTAAAACCAACAAGTGAGTCCACAGTCACAACTGACAGAATGGTATACCTTGAAGTGACCAATCACTAACTCCATCAGCCACACCTAGCCAATTTGAGTGAGAAATAAAATACGCATCTTCTCGACCTGTTGATGCCTGGAAATTGTTATTAGTTGGCTTATTTACCGTCCATCATTTAGGATTCAAGTTTCACAAAAAGTTAAAATCTCATGTATGATATGCACATGGTTAACTTATCCTATTAATAGGCGACCAGGCTCAATGGATTGGAACATTGTTGGTAATATTATTTCTAGATCTATGTAAATAATGCATTTGGTGGAGCTCAAATGCTTGGGCAGCCCTTAATTTTTGGGTATAACTTTCCTCAAAATTTTATTTTAACATGTAAACTTGGCATGTTTCATTCTTCTCCCCACTGATTACACACACAAGATATTAAAATCTTGAAGGTACCTTAGAGGGATGAGGCAAGCAAGCAGCACCGGAAATTAAGCAAAACTCTGTTGTGGAACTTTTTCTCCTGTTCACATGCAAGTATCCAAAACAAATGATGATGAAACCTAGAAAGTCACATCTATACTGGTTTCTACTTTCGGCTATGCGTGTGATAAGATGTCGAGCATTCACAATCGTTGTGTTTCATTTGTTACAAGTTATAACAGAAATATATCATTTTCACATATCAGTTATAACAGAAATAAATAATCCTTGCTTTGTGACAAAAATCAATAACTATCAGTTGTTTGGAGATGATCATTTTCAGCAAGAAAGGAGAAAGCTTTCAACAGAGAGAACACATTTCACTAATCACATGCTGAAGACCACAAAAAGATAGTTTCATCATTAATTTACAAAACTGAAGGGAGAATATAGTTTGCATACCCATGACTAGATGTCTCAACATAATGTGTCTCTGGTACAGTAGGAAGTGATGGGTTTTCATAATCATTTCTTCCCATACTTTCCACATCTGCTTTGTTTTCCAAATCCAGTGTTGCAACCGAGTCATGTAACTAGACACAAAATAAACACAAATCTTATATTCATATTAGAACCAGTAGCACATTAACTCATCAAAAATAGAATTATGAGGGGATGTTCTCAGCCATTAAGGTCACTAACATTAGACAGCTAAATGCACTAAAAGAAATCAAATCCAAAGCAAATGTTAATTTAGCTTTTGGAAAGAAGATGATAAAGACTAACCGTGACTGATTTTTCCATTTTACTTTCATCAAATGGCTCTTCCACAATATGGTTAGTTGTTTCTTCATCAACAGGAACTTTTTCAGATTCCGAAGATACTGGGATCAATTCACCAATATCAGAATCAACATCAGCAGTGAGGCTGATTGCTGCTTTATCTACATCAACATTATCAGAATGAACACCTGCAGCAAGGCTGTTTGCTGCTTTATCTACGTCCACAACATGGTAAGCCGTTTCTTCATCATCAACAACTTGTTCAGGCTCTAAAGAAGTGGATACTGACATCAATTCACTGATAACAGTATCAACACCAGCAGCAAGGCTCTCTTCTTCTCTATCTACATCCGTAATGTGGTGAGTTGTTTCTTTGTCATTGGCAACTTGTTCAGGCTCTAAAGAAGTGGATACTGGCATCAACTCACTAGAATTGGCATCCACATCGATGTCACCAGTCAGGTTGTTTGCTGCTTCATCTACTTCCACAATTTCGTGAGTTATTTCTTTGTTGTCAGCAACTTGTTCTTGCTCTAGCTCTAAAGAACTGGATACTGATATAGGTTCATTTATATCAGCAGCAATGCCATCAGTCGCGCTGTTTATTGCTCTATCTACACCATGACCCTTGTCAACTGTAGAGAGAGGAGCAACTTCAATGTTAGGCTTCTACCTGACAAAGAGAACAATAACTATTAAAAACTTCAACGGATAATGTTGATTAAGAAGACACCTAATAAGCCATGACATCACCTTCTTTCACTTCTTCAACTTCACCAGAAGCATGACTATTCAGACCAGGGATGATATCTGACTCAGGGGTAACTGTAGAAACTACTTCTTTCTGATTGTCAGTTTCAGAATCTTCCTCAGACAAGCTTGGCACATCATTACCCTCAGCAGCAACATCTTTACTTGAAATTCCATGCTGAACATCCTCTCCTGAATCCAACATCAAATTCCCATCAATTTCATTTTCGTCACTGATCACAGCTGCCTTAGAGACATTATAAAGCACGTTACTCTCCTCTTCATTTACGGGAAGCTGAAGATTTCGATTAGCAAGACTAACTACTACAGTTGAAGAAGATTCAATTTCCTCCACTAGATTATGATCAACCTCAGTGTTTAATTTTTCAACACCTTCACTCAACAAAGCTGGACCAGCTTCACCAACTTTCTCAACAGCTTCCCTGGCTAGTTTTTCTTGCTCCAACTCAGCCATCCTTTTTCTAACCTCACTAGCATTGGCAAATTGGAACACAACACTACCATCGGAACACTCTGCCATAATAACAATAAGCTCAAGTATAATGCACAATTCAGAAAGCTCAATAAAAAATAAAGAACCAAAGGGGAAAAAATCCAAGTAAACAAAACGAAAAATTGACATAAACCCATGTAACGAAAAGGGAAAAAGTTAATATCTTGAGAGATACGGCAACCATACCAGTTGAAGAGAGAATGTCAACTTCTTCAGGAACAGAGTTTGAAGAAGAGCTTGAGGTTGAAGTGGAATTGGCAAGCACATGGGTATGGTGGATAACTCTGAGAGATCGTTTGGGAAGTGGAATTGGAGCTGAAATTCGAAGCCTTTCCGAAGATTTTTGGGGAAGATTGCAGCTTGGAACCACGAGGCACTGGAAGCTTCTGGAGAAGAGATCAGCCATTTCATCAAATATTTTTTTTCTGCTTTTTTTTGTTTCGTTTAAAAAGAATATTGTAACATAATTTTTTCAGCTTAAGGCATTATTTGGAGACTGTGAGGGTGAAGATTGAAGATGATGGTTGAGGAAATGAAGGACATGTGGATAATAAACAAAGCAAATAAGCTGGTGAACATTCTGAACCATAAACTAATCCAGAATATGATAATGATGTACATTTATTGCCGTCAGAAAAAAACCTCATTAAATTGGGGAAGAGCAACAAAGATGATAAAGTATCAAATTAGTCATATAATCATTGGTAGGTTGTACATTTGATTTTTTTTTTTTGGGAGACTGGTTGTAGATTTAATTTAATTTAATTTTTTCCTAGTGGCATATAATACATAAGCTTTTGAATTGAATAAAACGGGTTGAAAATTCCTTGGTTTTATTCCAAAATTAATTAATTTATGTGTATGAAAAAAGTAAGATAAATTTTCAATCAAACTTCAATTTCACTATTTCGAGACATTAGTCTATTTATCAATTATAAAACCACTCATCTTAAAAATTTATTAATGATCGAATTCTATATTTTTTAGACATTAAAATTTTAATATTATATCATAAAATTACTTATACCAAAAAACTTAAATTAATAGAAAAAAACAACATTAATAATTATATTTTTAACATTATTATTTATCAATTCAAAAAAATATCACCAAATTTCAGAATATTATAAAATATGACAAATTACAGATTGTGATATTTTTTATAGTTAAAATAATCTTTAATGTTTAAGATAAACTCTAATTTAATTTCTAATGTTTTAAACGTTTTATTTTTATTTTAAAAAATTTTAAATAGGTTTAATATTGCCTTAATGTTAAATTTGATATAAATAATTAATAGAACAAAATAACCAAAATCTTTCATGTATTAGAGAAATATAACAAAAAAATTTTTTTAATATTTTTTCTCCTTAATTTTTTTTTTCATACAAAATTCAAAATCTTAGCAATTAAATATCAACACTCCAAAATTAAAAAAAAAAACTTTTATATTAGTGATTGTTGATGAATCAATTTTACTTACATACTGAAATTAAACGTCATTGACTATTAAATATATGAATTATTTATATCAAATTTAATAATTAAATAATAATAAACTCTCTTGAATTTTTTTTAAAATTGAAATAAATTGTTTAAAATTGTTTAAAACAGAAATTAGATATTTAAAATATTAAAAATTAAATTAAAATTTGACTTAAATGTAAGAGATCAAAATATTTTTTTTATATTATTTGATCATATTTGATTTCTTATTATTATTGTTGATGATTATAGAAATTCGTGTAAGATCGCACAAACATATGACTAAAAATAAGACCGCATGCACATAACTAAAAATAATAAATTCGATAAAAAAAATTTTCATATGACTAAAAAGGCTCATTTTTTTTTAGGGTAAATCACAGTAATAAATTAAGGGAAGTAAAATTTTACACAAATCTGCCAAACCAAAATTTGCTTCATGAATCTACCAATACATATTTATATGTAGTTCGAACTAGCCTGGTTCGAACTTCATTTCTACATAATTCGAACCAGTTTGGTTCGAATTATACACAAACACACGCACACACTAATTCAAACCAGTTTGGTTCGAATTATACAGAAACACACGCACACACTAATTCGAACCAGCTTGGTTCGAATTATACACTTATTAAAAAAATTAATAATTTAAAAATTAAAAAAATATATATTTTATTTTATACATTAAAAAAAACTAACAAAATATTTAATCACGAGACTTCTTTGAAATATTAATGAGCTATCAATTCGAATTCCATACAATACTCTTTTGTCCATTTTTAATAGCTCATGAATATTTTTTAATAAATTTTTTTAATAAATTTATTTAAATTATACTACAAAAAATATTTAATTCTATGCAAAACAATTTTAAAAAAATGGCTTAAAAAATGTTAAGAGTACTATAAAAATTTGTAACGTTCTAATGACTTAGGACATTAAAAAAATACTCTACATAGTCAATACTAATTTAGAAATTAAAGAAAAAATATTTTTATAATGTATTTACCTAAATTACTAAAATATTACAAACTTTTATAGTACTCATAACATCTTTTAAGCCATTTTTTAAAATTATTTTGTATAGAATAAAATATTTTTTAATTGTTTTATATGGAATAAAATATTTTCTTTTATTTCTAAATTATTATTGACTATGTAGAGTATTTTATTTAAAATTTGAGTACATGTATGTATTTACCTAAGTTATTAGAACGTTACAAATTTTTATAGGACTCCTAACATTTTTTAAGCCATTTTTTTAAAATTATTTTGCATAGGATGAAATATTTTTTGTAGTATAATTTAAATAAATTTATTAAAAAATTTATTAAAAAATATTCATGAGTTATTAAAAATGGACAAAAGAATATTGTATGAAATTCGAATCGATAGCTTATTAATATTTTAAAGAAGTCTCGTAATTAAATATTTTGTTAGCTTTTTTTTTAATAAGTGTATAATTCGAACCAAACTGGTTCAAATTAGTGTGTGCGTGTGTTTGTGTATAATTCGAACCCTGGTTCGAATTATGTAGAAATGGAGTTCGAATCAGGCTGGTTCGAACTACATATAAATGTGCATTGGTGGATTTATGAACCAGATTTTGATTTAGCAAATTTGTGTAAAATTTTACTTCCTTTGGCTTATTTGAGTTTTTTACCCTTTTTTTGATATTATAAATTTGTGTGTGATATACAATGATATTTTAGTAGTATTATGTTTTACTCTGGCACTCTGTTATGAGTCTGTTTCAATTTCTTGAAAGGAACAAAAAGTCATAGGCGTTTTGTGGGTGAGTGAAAATTTTTTAATAAAAAGAAAAAATAAAACGGCGTCGACGGATTGTATTAATTTTTTTTTTTAATTTCACTATGTACAAAACGTCAACGACGTATTGTATGTCTATTATTTTTTAAATTGACACAAAAGAAAACGTCAGTGACGTTTTACTTGAAGACATATTTTTAAAATAATAGATAAAAAAACGGCAATAATATTTTTTTATAACTATCAAAAATTCCCATAATGGCGTCAAACACAAATTTTTGGTCATTTTAATGGATTACACTAATTTTGGCACAATATTAAAAATAAAAAACCTACTAAAAACAGGTTAATAGAAGAATAACTAGCAATGCATTTAGTTTTGGTCATTTAAAAGATTACTTGGTCATTTAATTACTTAGACTGTGTTTGATAAAATTTTTATTTTTTAAAAGTATTTTATAAAAATTAATTTTTAAAGAATAGCTTCTAAAAGTTATATTATTTATATTTGATAAATAAATTAAATTAAAAATAATTTTTAATAAACACAAATAATAATAAATTATATTTAATAAAATAATTTTTAAAATTTAAAAATATTATAATAAATATTAATATAAAAAATTAAATTTAAATATTAATTAATATACGATGTTATATTAAATTTTTTAATTTTAATAAGTATAAACTAATTTAAAAAAAAAATTAATATTTTTAAAAGTACATCTAATTTTTAAAAACTGTAAACATAAATATATAAAATTTTTAAATTTATCAAATATAAAATACGTAAAATTTTTAAATTTATCAAATATAAAATAAAATACTTATGCTTTTAAAAAATACAAATACCTTTTTAAAATATTTTACCAAACTAAATCTTAATATTATTCTTCATGAACTTGGGTCAAAAGAACTTCAAATGAAGGGCATTATTCCCATTTTCTGAGGCATGAAAGAATCACATATTTACGCTCCCTTACTTATCTCACTTCATTAAATTGGTCTTGTTGGGATCTAATGATCTTCCAAAATACTATGGACATCAGCATAAGATAAGGAAAGACACAAACAAAGTTAGATGAAATAGGTGGAGCGGTGTGTGGTCCCAATGTCCACGTGGTTGGAATCAACATGGGATGAGGATGAAGATCTAGTTCTCATTGGTCCGTAATCTATCCACGATACCCTCAAAGATTTCTTCCACAGATTTCATAGTCCTACTTGGCCTTCTATGAAAGCACCCTTAGATTTTCTCCCACTTCACATCATCCATTCACACATTAAATCACTTCCAAGTCTGCATTCCCGTTCCTAACAAAACCTTGAAACCAGCCTCAGTGTGCTCTTCTCCCTTGTCTCGATGGCAGCTGCAACATCTGGTGCTGTGTTAAACGGTTTGGGATCTTCTTTCCTTTGTGGAGGAAAGAGGAGCCAGACACTACTTGCTAATGCTATTGCAGGCAAAGCTGGTGCTTCTGTTAGTCCTAAAAGATATGTTGTAGCTGCTGCTGCTGCACCAAAGAAATCATGGGTCCCTGGTGTTAGAGGTGGTGGAAACTTCATTGACCCTGAATGGCTTGACGGCTCGTGAGTTCCCTCATCTACTTACTTTTTCCCTCTCCTTTTACTCTCCTCTCATCTTCAGTTCAGAATGTGTCATGAACCGATTCTTCTAAAGCTTAAATTGTTTGGTAGACTTTTTAATTACAGACACTAAACTTTAGAGATTTAGTTATAGAGACTTTGTTACTATATTATAAACCATTTATTCCAAAAGCTTGAACCACAAATTAAATGAGCATGATTGGTTCTACATCTAATAGAATGTTTCAATTGCAGGCTACCTGGTGACTATGGTTTTGACCCACTAGGCCTAGGGAAGGACCCAGCATTCCTGAAATGGTACAGAGAAGCTGAACTCATTCATGGAAGGTGGGCAATGGCTGCAGTTGTGGGAATCTTTGTTGGCCAGGCATGGAGCGGAGTTCCATGGTTTGAGGCTGGAGCTGACCCCAATGCAATTGCTCCTTTCTCCTTTGGTTCACTACTGGGCACTCAGTTGCTTCTCATGGGTTGGGTTGAGAGCAAGAGATGGGTGGACTTCTTCAACCCTGATTCACAGTCAGTGGAATGGGCCACTCCATGGTCAAGAACAGCGGAGAACTTTGCCAATGCCACCGGTGATCAAGGCTACCCTGGTGGCAAATTCTTTGACCCTTTGGGACTTGCTGGCACCATCAAGGATGGCGTTTACATTCCAGACAGAGAGAAGCTTGAAAGGCTAAAATTGGCTGAAATTAAGCATGCAAGGATTGCCATGTTGGCTATGCTGATTTTCTACTTTGAGGCTGGTCAAGGGAAGACTCCCCTTGGTGCTCTTGGCTTGTAAACTTGGAACAATTCATGTAGATAGTTGAATTGAGAAGCTAGATTGATGTTGAACATGAACCTTTGCCTTGTGTAGAGCCAATGTGCTCCCTCACAACAAATTCAAATCATATCATATGCTTTTAATATTAGATGATTCCCCATGTGTATGATTTGAAATGTAGCAATTGCATAAAGACTAGCATTTTACTCTCTATACCAAATCTGTTGTGGTGAAAGATACGAGCTTGCTCATCTCTCTGCGGGTCCAAGTTGCAAAGATTGTTTGGAACTTTGGATTGCCATGAAAGTAAATGGGGAAAATATGAAACAATGCAACAAATTTGAATAAGAGAACATAACGTTACATGCTGCTATCTTCAGCTGCTCATGAATCACAGAAAACAAAACATAATCATAAGAACAAGATATTGAGATAGATTTCATGGAAAATACATAAATAGGCGTTCATAAAGTTCTGCATTCAAACGCAGAAGCATTTAATCAAAATTCAAAAGACACGCAGCAAAATCAACTCTATTCTAGTTGGAAGGGATATGTCTAACTATTCACTCCCTCCCGAGCCAGTAGCCATCAAGAACTCACCCTCACACACAACTTCGCCTCCAACATATGCCTTCCCTTCCATCTTTGCTATTCCAAATCGCTTTTGCAACTTAATAAGTGTCATTCTCATGACTAAGGTGTCTCCTGCAATCACAGGCTTACGAAATCGCACTTTGTCTATTCCGGCAAAGAAGAAGTTTTCACGAGAGCCTCCCACATCAGGTTGCAACATGACCAAACCACCAACTTGTGCCATTGCCTGCAGCAAAAGATCTCTCACATTTATCTCCAACTTTAAAAGCAGAGTATAAAAGAAAGCATACAAGATTTGCTCTTCCTTTTCTTTTTGGTACACCTCTTCATACAATTTAGTTCCCAGCCATCAAACCAATAATTAGAAGAGATGTTGCTCAAGATTCAAATGTAGAAATTTAGTCCTTGAATAGTCATGTAGAAATTTAGAAATGCTTTTGCACAAGAAGCTTCTTCTGAAACTTAGCAGATAACTCTAAGTCACAAACACCAGATGCCTCTCTTATCACATTCTCTACTCTCAAGGACCTTCAGAAGTGGGAACCTCAGTGGAAGAGCACATACCATGACTGAAAAAGTAAGATAACCACTCCAACAAAAATAAGGAAAAATGAAATACCAAAGACACTGCACATTCACAAAGGGGTCTGCTACTTCTACTTCCTCCCTACTCGACCTAAAATTTATCTTATTGCATTATTGGCCATGCAAGCAAGAGTGTATTTACTCTTCATAAGCATCTAAAACTAATTCAACTCCTAAATCTTTGATTTTTCACTTGTTTAGGGTTTAATGTAACGCTAGATGCAATTATAATAAAGTATAAGGAAATAAAATTGCACCCTTGCTAACAACTATAGCTTTTGGTCTAGTAACAAGCGTTTGATCCATCAATGTGTAGGCAAATCAGGAGGTTGTTCTCATTTATTGGTACTGTTGCAGCCCATATAGGCATATACGTGACTCTATTGCAGCAAATATCTGGTGAAAACACCACACCAGCATACATCAATAGAAGAGAGCATTTTTGAGAACCAAGATGCTTAGGCAAATGAAGTTCCAAGTAAAACCAGCAAGTCACTGTAGAGTAGCTAAAAGAGGTTCTTGTAACAGACTGGTATTTCCAATTTTTTTTTCAAATGAGATAAAGATGAGGCCTAATATTCATAAACCCTGGTTACCCTACACATTTACTCCTCCTATGCTTCAAAGAAAATATGGAATAGGTTTCACAATAAAAGTAAGTGCGAAGAATAGAGTGTACAGTTTAGTTACCTCAACCATTAGAACACCAGGCATGATTGGCCTTTCGGGAAAGTGGCCGGGGAAGAAGTTGTCATTGATGGTTACATTCTTGATGGCAACTGCAGACTTTCCAGGGTTGTACTCAATCACTCTATCTACTAGAAGAAAAGGAAACCTGAACTTCCCACATCCCACCATACCATTGCAGACAGTTAGTTAGTTATAATATAAACAAGAAGAGAAACAAAGAAACAAACATCACAAGGAATAAAGTATGAAACACAATTTCAGAAAGGAACATGTGACCTTAAGGTTACCAATAAAGGAAATTTTTATAGAAAGCATACAAATTCAAACTTTCAATGCATTTGTTTTACATTTATCAAGTAAAAGGTTCAAAAACTTGTACTTGTCAAAGTTAGATAAACCCTAATCCCAAATATTAAAAAGAAGTTTAGGGAGAGGTAGGTAGCGTACCTGTGGGGCAAAATCTCACGAATCTGGTTGATGTCCATGACGGTTGGGAATGCGGGATACCCTGCGAGAAGGGGGGGAAGAGTGAGAAGAAAGGGAAGATGAATATGAATAATGAAATAGAGAAGGGAAGCATACTTAATTCAATGGGGGTAGCATCATGATTAGGAGCAGCATCGGAATCAGAGGAACAAAGCGCTATGAAGGGTTTAGATCTGGGGTTAGGGAATTTTACAAGTGAGGTTTTGGGTTTCGAGGAAACAGATTGAGAAGGAGGAGAAACGGGAGAGAGGACTGCATTGGAGAGAGCAGAGGCTGCCATTGGAGTCGGAATTGAAGGAATGCCACTCTCTCACTCACTCTCTCTCAGAGACTCAGGCGACATAACCATTCACCAATCCTGCAGCAACTCAACAGTAATGCAGCCCAGGCCCAATTGACTCCATTCCGGCCCAGATGTTTTTTTATGAAAATTTAAAAAAAGTCTTGTTAGAGAGCTAATGGAATATTTGTACAATGTGTACAATGAGCTATATGAGTTACAAAACCATTCATCCCAAAAGAATAAGCTGATTTTGGATTGACTTTTAAATCTAGAGCTCTAATATCATGTCATGATACCACTCATCCTAAAAGTTTATGCTAATAAAAAAAAGTAATACTAATAATTATATTTCTAATACTCCCTAAACCTTCATTGTATACATTATACAAATATTCCATTGGTCCTGTACTTTTCCAAAACTTGGAATGAAGTCAGGTAATTTATTCTTTTCATTGTTTTATGTACAATGTACTTATGTTTTATTTAAATATCTCTGTTTTGCATTCTATTTAAATTAATATTAACTAATTCTCAATTTTTCACAAAAGATATTAACTACTAATATTCTTCTATAAAAAAATTTATTTTTATATTCATTTAAGTAATTTAGCGAGCAAAACACTGATAGGTAATTTTATTTTTATATTCATTTTTAGCCTCTCAACAATTATTTTAAGGAGTACTATGGAGCTAACAAATTTTATGATTTGTAGTCATTAATTAATTATTATTAATATTTTTAATGGTGTGAGATTACATTTAAAAATATATTCTTCTATAAAAAATTTTATTTTTATATTTATTTAAATAATTCAGACAGCAAAACACTGATTTATGCACGTTTATCTCATTTTTAGTCTCTCAACAATTATTTTGAGGAATGCTAGAGAATTAGTAAATTTTGTGATTTGTATTCATTAATTAATTATTATTAATATTTTTAATGATATGAGATTACATCTAATAGTATAAAATTATTCACTTTTGTTTTTGTTGATTAAGTACTAATCACATTTTAATAAAAATACTAATCCCTAGTAGAAATGTTAGAATCTATCTAATATATAAAAGTTAAGTAGTTCAGTAAACGAAGCTTCACAGTATTGCCTCCAAAACTAAACTCTCTCCAGACCGACACGTCGCAGGAAAAAAAGTCTTCCCTCCAGTGCGACGAAGCGGGAATTTTCCCGCACAAATCTATTCTCCAAATCAAATTGCTCTCTTCCGTTTTACTTTTAGCGACTGAAAATTAAAAACCTAAAAAAAATTAAGAAACTTAATCTTTGTCATCATGTCACCATCTCCACCACCCCCACATCATCTGATCCTTCTCTTCCTCCTCACTTATTCTACTCTTCCTTCCAGCAACCAGTAGGTTGAGATTGTAGCTAAAGATTTGGACTTTATCTTAAACATCAGAGTAAATGGGAAGGGAGATTTCGAAAGTCCAAAGAAGTAGAGCCGACCCAGAGATGGAGGAAGCAGGATGGGGAAGAACAAGGATATTCAAGAACGTGCCACCGCAGCAATAAACAGAGATTGGAGAAGTGGCTATCGGAAAAGTGGAATGGCGTTGGTATCTGCTGCATGTCATGCGCTTGAAAGCATGAAAAGATTCTTCCATACTTCTTCTTCTTCCTCCAAATGCATACTATTTCAACTGTTATTCCAAGGTGGGATTAACACTATTAGGCTTTAGGTTTCAATATTTGAATTCTTTTCTTTTGCTGACTTTTTCAAGTATTCAACTTTTTTTGTTTTGTTTTTGTTTTGCAGTTTAGGGTTTCAGACATATTTAAATGAGTTGCAACTTAAAGTGTTGTCGGAAATAGTTCTATAATTCACGGGTAAGTATATAATTCTTGCAGAACTCAAGCACCTCCATCATTACATCAAATTCCTTCAAGTTCTTTCTTTCTTTCTTTTTTGGATAGAAAAGAAATCAGTAATTGTTGATATATGATATAAGAAGAATGTTGAAATTGATTATAAGATCTACTAATTATTGTCTCAGTTAGAAGTTCACGTGGTTTTTATTCTTATTAATTATTATGATATTGGTATGGCTTAAATTTCAGATTGCCTCAAAACATAAAAAGTACATATATAGTTGAACTTTTTAACGAAGGAATCCTTGGTTTCATTGTTAAAGATTGTTCATGAAGTAAGGTTGGATTTGTTGTTTGTGGTATCATTTGGATCCTTTAAATATGAGTTTGTAACAATTTATTAAGTCATCTTTATGTTATCCCAATTTGAAACATTTTTATATAGTTGTGGTTGTTTGGAATATTGGGTAATCACTAAAAGTACTGTAGTATCTGTGAAAATATATGACTAACGTAATTAGCAACTAAATTGTTTGAATATTTACTTGCCTAACATTATATATTGTTACTTTTAAAATGGAGCTTCGACTGATAGTAAGCTAGAGGTCTTCAGTTATCAGTCTTCATTCAATGAATTGAAGCACCATATATTTTTTGAGTACATCTATTTTTTTTGTTTAATCAAAATGGTTAACTTAATTGTGCAAATAGAAAAGTTTACTATTTCAATATTACTTAACAAAAGCCTTAAACCTGAGCAATTCATACTACCTGTACTCTTTTGTTTTTCTATAAACATAATTCAGGGGTTTTGTTTTATGTTTCCAATTTACAGGTGATGATGAATTCGATGAATTTTACTTCCAAAAGAAGTACATTGAAGGTAATTTTCCATTATAAATAAATAATAAAATTGGATCTTCTAAGTTTCTCCCTCTTTTTAAAGAGGAGATAGTAATGTCTCTCTCTTAAGAAATTATGCTTTCTCTATGTTAGGAAGATGCAAAAGGATTCAGATTCAGATCCACAGTAAACGAAGCTCCACAGTATTCCCTTCAGGTTCGATCGTTACATCAAATTTTTTTGGTGACTGAAATAAACTAAACAAAGAAAAATAAAACTAACAAAACAAGGAACTGCTTAAATAGAGGGACAGTCCCGTTTAAGACTACTCTTAAACTCCTCCCAAGGTGAAAGAAGCTCCACATGTGAAAGTTGTAACTTCATCGCCATCTTTGCCATAGTATCTGCTACCGTGTTTGCATCTCTCATAATCAAACGAAAGTTAACACGCCAATTCCAATGCATGATATCTCTTATTTTGAGCACCAATGGATCAATAAACCCAAAACCATCTTGAGTAACAAGATTAAATGCTTCCACACAATCCGTCTCACAAATAACATCTCGTTGACCCACATCCCAAGCTAAGAGATATCCTCTCCAAATGGCAAACAATTCTCCTTGAAGAATACTATTACTCTCAATCATTTCCAAACACCCCCTTTGCCAACTCTTATGACAATCTCTAATAACACAAGCAAAACCAACACTATCACCCGAACCAAAATAACTAGCATCACAATTAATCTTAAAAGTACCAATGGATGGGGGATTCCAAAAACCATTTAGAGTAGAGGGAAGGGACATACATTGTAATTCAAAAATATTCCTAAGCTCATTTTCTGAAGTTAATGTCAGACAAATCACTTTTTCCGGAGGCCAAGTTTCATGAGGATTAAAGATTTCATTATTCCTTGCTCGCCATATCCACCAAAGTCCCGAAAAGAACTTGAACAGATGCTCTCTGCTATGATACAAGAACCAGTTCTTCAAATCCAAAGGATGACAAGAAATATCCAACCTATGCCAGACAAGCTGAGCTTTTGGACAATCCCAAATACAATGTAAAACCGATTCCTGGCTAGAAAGACATCTTGGACACCTATCTGATGACGACATCCCTCTTCTAAAGCGAAAACTTGCAGTAGGAAGAGCCTCCTTAAGACACAACCAAGCCAAAAACTCATGCTTTTCTGGAACAAGCTGACGCCAAAGCCATAGCCAATTCTTCCGCTCCTCCCAACCAAATAGCTGCTTACACAACCACAAGTAACCATTGCGTGAGTCATAGACTTTGGCAGCAGACCCACACCAATACCAACCCACTTCCAGACCTGCTTGTTCATCTGGATTGTAAGAGAGAATATTACCTTTCAGATCTTGAGATAAAGGAGAATAAAGAGTATCCAAATGCCATCTACCAACCGACCAAATATCCTGTGTCTGGAGATTCGAATCAGAAATGTGAACATAATCCATCTCATTAGATAACCGTCCTTCTCTCCTCCAGCTAGAAAACCAAAAATTCTGGTTCAAATCTCCAATACACCAAGCAAACCCATCCTTCAACACTTCCCAAGCCTTGCAAAGACACCTCCAAATGGGAGAGTCCTTGTTCTTAGGATAACTAAAACAGTCATATAGAGATAATTGGTATTTGGCATCCAACAATTGGACCCATAGCTTGTTTGGCTACTGGAAAAAAGTCCAAACTAGCTTCCCAAGAAGAGCAATATTTACACAATAAGGATCTCTAATCCCCAAACCTCCATATTTTTTTGGAGTAACCAGTACCTTCCAACTAACAAGATTCAATCCTCTTCCATCAGCTTGTCCTTTCCAAAGAAAATTTCTCATCATAGACTCCAATTTACTAATGATTCCTTTGGGAAAAATAGAGACCTGCATCTGGTACGTGGGAATAGCAGCTGCAATAGAATTAACCAAGCAGAGTCTACCAGCCCGATTGAGTAAACTCCATTTCCAGCTTGCTAGCCTACTCCGAATCTTATCTAGGACACCATTGAAAGCTAAACGAGTCACCCTAGAATGGCTAAGGGTAACTCCAAGATACATGCCCAAGTCCTGGACAAATCTGATAGAGGATACCGCAGTGAAAACCTCTTTCCTTGTTGCAGAGACATTCTTGGAGCAAAGCGCTTTAGACTTCTCCACATTAATCTTCATCCCAGATGCTTTGCAAAAAGTCTCTAAAACCAACATCACATTTTGCACTTGTCTCTTTGTAGCTTTACAGAATAGAAGCAAGTCATCTGCAAACATTAAGTGGGATATTCTTGGTCCCCCTCTAGAAATAGCAACCGGCTCCCACAAGCCCAAATCAACCTGATGACTAATAAAGTATGCCAATCGCTCCATACACAACACAAAAAGATAGGGTGACATAGGATCTCCTTGTCTAAGACCTCGGCTAGGAGTAAAGCCATTCAGACTATTCCCATTCCAAAGAATAGATAAGGAAGAAACAGTGACACAATTCATAATCAAATTAATTGTAGGAATAGGAAAACCAAAGCTCTTAAGGATATGAGCTAAAAACCTCTAGTCAACTTTGTCATAAGCTTTCTCCAGATCAATCTTAAAGGCCAGTGTGCCTTTCTTTGATTTAGTCTTCTTCATAAAGTGGAGAACTTCTTGAGCAATAATGATGTTGTCAGGAGTTCCTCGTCCCGGAATAAATCTTCTTTGAAGCGGGCCAACAATCTCCGCAAGATGAGGACGAAGCCTATTAACAAGGACCTTTGTGATGATCTTGTAAACTACATTGCATAGGCTAATCGGCCTGAAATCTTTCATAGATACCGGTGATTCAACCTTTGGAATAAGAACCAGTAAAGTCTCCAACATTCTCGGATCAAGAGTAACACCGGAGAATGCCTGCTTAACCATCTTCCAAACATCAAGACCAATGATCTCCCAATATTCTTTGAAGAAGAAAGCTTGAAACCCATCAGGACTCGGAGCTTTAAAAGAGTTCATGTGAAAAACAGCTGTTCTGACTTCCTCCATAGTAACTGGTGCCGTAAGATTATTGCAAGCTTCCTCATTCAGAGAAGGAAGAGGCACATCACCCAGGCAACCCAAATCAACATCATCCAAATGACAGAATAAGCTTTTATAGAAAGACTCTGCTTCTTGACTCAGAACCTCTGGATCAGTTTCCCACACTCCATCCTTGAGAAAAAGGCCATGAATCTTATTATGCTTCCTTCGCGCAAGAGTTTGAATATGAAAGAATTTTGTATTCCTATCCCCGAACCTTACCCACTGCTCTTTGGACTTTTGGAACCATAGGAGCTCTTCTTGTACTAGAGTATTATTATAATCATCAAGTAACTGTTGTTCTTTCTGGCGCAAATAAATACTATCCACCACTTCCAAACGCTTTTGTAAATAATTAATCTGCTGCTCTAATTCACATTTCTTAACAAAAATATTACCAAATACCTTCGAGTTAAAATCTAGTGAATTCTTCTGTACTTCCGAAAGCTTGCCATGAATCCCTCTATTACCAGACCACCATGACTGATTCACAATATCCCTATACCCAGGATGAGTAGCCCAAGCAGCAATAAATCGAAAAGGTCGATTCCCTTTAGGCTGAGGACGACCTTTACAACGCACCAGAATAGGACAATGATCAGACTGAAGCCTATTTAAAACTTCTGCATAAGCCTCTGGAAAGATAGATAACCAACTACTATTTATACAGACTCGATCAAGCTTTTTTGCCACGTCAACATAATTTTTCACCCTTTTGTACCAAGAAAACCGCCTTCCAATAGTCTTCAGATAAAACAAACCACTGTTACATCAAATTCCTTCAAGTTCTTTCTTTCTTTCTTTTTTGGGTAAAAAAGAAATCAGTCATTACTGATATATGATATAAGAAGAATGTTGAAATTGATTATGAGATCTACTAATTATTGTCTCAATTAGAAGTTCACGTGGTTCTCATTCTTATTAATTATTATGATATTAGTATGGCTTAAATTTCAGATTGCCGCAAAACGTGGAAAGTACGAGTATAGTTGTACTCTTTAAGGAAGGAATCCTTGGTTTCATTGTTAAAGATTGTTCATGAAGTAAGGTTGAATTTATTGTTTGTGGTATCAATTGGATTCTTTAAATATAGGTTTGTGACAAATTTATTAATTTATCTTTATGTTTTCCCAATTTGAAACATTTTTCTATAGATATGGTTGTTTGGAATATTAGGTAATCAATAAAAGTTGTGCAGTATCTATGGAAATACATGACTAAGGTAATTTAGCAACTAAATTGTTTGAACATTTACTTGCCTAACATTATGTATTGTTACTTCTGAAATGGAGCTTCAACTGATAGTAAGCTAGAGGTTTTCAAGTCTTTATTCAATGAATTGAAGCACCCTATATTTTCTGATTACATCTATTTTTTTTGTTTAATCAAAATGGTTGACTTAGCTATGCAAATAGAAAAGTTTACAATTTCAGTATTACTTAACAAAAGCATAAAACCTGAGCAATTCATACTACCTGTTCTCTTTTGTTATTCTATAAACTTAATTGAGGGGTTTCGTTTTCTATTTCCAATTTACAGGATGATGAATTCGATGAATTTTACTTCCAAAAGAAGTACATTGAAGGTAATTCTCCATTATAAATAAATAATAATATTGGATCTTCTAAGTTTCTCCCTGTTTTTAAAGAGGATATAGTATTGTCTCTTCCTTAAGAAATTATGCTTTCTCTATGTTAGGAAGATGCAAAAGGATTCAAATCTTCTCATGTTTTAAGTTGTGTTTCAATCTCTACCATTAAAAGATAAACATTTAATTTTAATCAATGGCCAGGATTGAAACATGACCACCAACATGAAAAGACAATAGCATGAGAAGATCCAAATGCAACAAAACAAAAAATAGAAGGAAAGGAAACAATAATGTGTACTAAAGTGTTCTAAGTGTAGCACCTGTGATGCACGAACGAGATAGTTGCGAAATCATTGAAAACTTTTGAAGTGGTTATCTGGTCATCTTTGACATATGTTTGATTTCCTGCATTTTGATTATTATACCACCCACAAATTAGGACTTAAAGGTGCCTTTTAGCATTATTTCAATTATTACTTTAATGCATGTTGGCATGTGTGGTTTAGATGGGAAAAATGACATATTGTAATGGAGAAAATGGTAAATCGATAACCATTTATGAATTTGTCAAATAAAGGTTAGTTCTTTCCTTTGAAAAATACTGTACAGAGTTGTTGTCCAAGATGTCACCTTCTGTTCCAATTTGATCTTTGTTTTTTGATCCACATGTTAATAAATTTGAATTCTGAAACAAATTAGAGCATAGAAAATGCCATATTTTATGAGTAGCAAGTGGAACATTGACGAGTTATTTTTGTGATACAGATGGAGCATAGAAAAATTGATTTTGATGTCAATAATTATGGTGAGGAGGATGAGGAGAAACAAGGAGAAGAGGGAAAAAATGGATACGAGGGAACAACTAAGGAAGACCAAAGTGGATGGAATAATGATGAGATGAAATAACTTGAGAAAGTGTATAAGGATCTTCATCACCAGAAGCTGTAAGAATTATTAACCTTTTATTCTTAAACTTCAAATTAATTTTGGACTTTTTTTTGGTTAGATATTGTTCTCTTGAAGATATTTAATTCATATGAGAGATTGATTCATTAGCACATAGATTTATTTTCATAATTTTATAAATAAAGTGATAAGTCTGTGGCTATATAGCTTTATTCATTCATTCATTCATTATTGACAGAGGGGATGAGATCCTTTTGATTGAGTCCATTTTAACTAATTGCGCATAAATTGCATGCTCTATAAAATTAATAAACAATTTGATTTAAGTTTTCAAATGATATAATTTTCAACTTCGTGATATCCTTTGGTGTTGATTTTAAATTAAAGAGATGGAAATTGACTTGAAATAACATCCATCTTTTGTAGCTGGACAGGAAAGGTTTAGCACTCTGGTGAGTGCTTATTACAGAGGAATGCAAGGAATCACTCTTGGTAAATTCTAAATTGATTTATACATGACTTTATGGAAAATTTTCAAAATAATAATTAGCATTAATACACTCTGAGTAACTCCATACTTGCATGGATGTTCTTTGCATTTTTTAGTTTAGAAGGATGCGATATAGAAAAAATTTTAATTTAGAACTAATCAAGAATTACATTTTTATTGTGAAGTTTGGTGGAAAGTAGTATTAGCCCTTGGTTTTAGAAAAGAGTAAAGAAATTGGACATATTCTTAATCTTTGTTGTGATTTGTTATTGTAATGAAAGCTATTGCAAAACTATAAAGCAGGAAAGTTAAAAATTGAATGTAAGCAGCATAACTTGAAAATCATTTACACCTCTCCTATTAAAGCAAAGTTTGTAATTACTAAGTTTCTTCTAGCAATGTCATTTCATTTTAGAAACCTACATTTATGTCACTTTGAGTGGTAAAATTATTGAAAAGTTAGAAAAAAAATTTAAAAATGTTGTCTTAAGGTTTGCGTAAGTTTTATTTTATGATAAACATTTGAAATTGGATTAATAGAGTTTGATGAGGTTGACTTGAATTTTAAATTATAAAGTTCGCAAGGCTGTACTAGGTAAGCATTCTCTAATTCATGATTCACAATAATGTTTTCATGTTCTTTTGAATATTTTTTTTCAAGCTTTTCAATATTAATTTTCTGAATGAAACTGTCCTTTTCCATTCCTTCTTTGTGTTTATGTTCATTTGAAGCATTAAAAGATAGAGACTAATAATCCAAAAGAATATATACTTTAAAATACAGAATTTTACCTTCACTTGGCCAAATCTACAAAGTAGGAATAGTTAGCATTTTATTTATGAGTTCTAGCATTTATTTTCTATTGTAGTTCATTAGACATATTAGTAAGATGAGTTTAGTTGCAACTCATACTATCTTCACATTAATGGATATTTTTTGTCAATTTCAAACACTTTAGTAAATTTTTACAATAGATCCAGAGTCAAACTTGATAAGAGGGATTAATTTGATAGTTGACCTTATGTGATGATTACAATTTTTTTCGTGAATTATGTACATAAACCAATTCTTTAATATACTCTAATTAGTGAAATCATTATTTTGTTGCTTTTTTTAATCTTTGAAGTCTATATTACTATTATTTTAATTGACATCCATCATGAAAGGACATACCACTAAACCCAATTTAATTCAATCTAACCATGGTTGATTTTTCTAATTTTGATTATTTTATATAAGAGATGTTGCTGAAAAATACTTTGCTTTCTAAAATTGTCAGAGCTCAGCAAAGAGGATTATCAGGTGTAAATATCAGTATATAATTTTGTTTTTGAATGAATAATTCTTAGTTCTTTAGCTTCATTTAGAGATTTTATTAAAGGATTTAGTACAAATATCCAATTCTAATTATCTTACTAAATTTTTTAACTTTTTATTATTTTTGTTTTAACAGTGTTTACCATAGATGTATTCTTATTAAACTGTGGATTTTAATTCTTATTAAGCTTCATGCTTGGCTGATTATGAGAACAAATGAGGCATAGAGTATAGTTGCGAGAAATTGTGTTCCTGAACTTATGTCAATTCTAATTATCTTACTAAATTTTTAACTTTTTATTATTTTTGTTTTAACAGTGTTTACCACAGATGTATTCTTATTAAACTATGGATTTTAATTCTTATCAAGCTTCATGCTTAGCTGTTTATGAGAACAAATGAGGCATAGAGTATAGTTGCGAGAAATTGTGCTCCTGAACTTCTAAATTTGTCGATATTTTTGAGAAAGCTAAAGATTTTTTTTTTAATTAATCACATTGAATGTATGGGTTTTATGTGCTGATTTTAGATTATTGTCAACTCATTTTTTTTCTTTTTGACGTACTGATGAAAATTGTGTACAGTTTAGAAGGAAAAACTTTAGAAGTATGATCTATGTCAAGCATGGAAAATATTTGAGCGACTTAGTTGAAGAAAATGTAACATATGAACATATTTTTTCTAAAGAAGATGAAAAGTGAAGGAAAATTGTTACGCTAGATTGGCTTTGTCTACACTTTTCTTTGTTCTCAAGTTAATATTTGTTTAGTGCAAAGTTCATTAACAAAATTTTTTTGTATACTATGACCTAAATTCTAAATGCCATTATATGATTCATGTAGTGAGTTTTACATACTAAAAAAAAGGTTGTGCTCTCATGAACAAAATTGTACTTAAATTGTCTACTTGCTTCTATTTAATAGCTTATTTAAAAATAATTTATATATTTTTAGTTTCAAGATTTGTAATTCCCATTTTCTTTATTGATTTGTTCGCTTATTTTAAAATTATGCGTATTGAATTTGACAATGTTTAGCATGATAGTAAAATTATGAAAGTTATTAGCCAATTAAAGGATAGACATGTGGATTCAAGTTTTTTAAAAGTAAAGAAGGATATAGCAGAATAAAGAGAGATATACATATTCATCCTTAAATATATATTAACAAATATAGGAATGACAAATATTCCTGTAAAAGAGCATTGTAATTCCTCTATATCTCAGTAAAGGAGATTTTTCAAAGGCTATAATTTCAAAAAAAGTCCAAGGAAAAATGTCCTTTTAATATTGAAGTGTTTAGCCAAAAGAAAATATACAAAGAATAGTACAAAAAATAGGTCTTTTATACAAAAAAATGTAAATGGATAGATATTTTTTTATTAGTAGCTATGATTTTTTTTATCATTTTTAATTTAAATTTATGCTCTAAATGATGTATCTGTTTGAGGTCATGGAAGCAGTTGATTTACTCATGGCCAAATCCTATTTTCAAAAACAACAATAATTGTCAATTTGACAATGAAATAACTAAGGCTTTTTCTTTCCTTTTCAATTTAATAAGGTTTTTTGTTTTATATATTTTGTCTATTATAGTTTTATTTAATTATTTAAATTTTATGGAAGTTACTAATTACTCAATACTTCATGATACAAATATAAAAGAAAAAGTATTCTATATTTTCTATTTTAAAGCAAAAATTTTTAATACTAGATATAACGTATTATTGTTGAATTAGTCACTTTTATTACTTTTATTATTTTTAATATTTTTTTTTGAATGTGTTACTTTTTTTATTTACATTTGCAATTTATCCGTGTGTGTGAGTGAAACAAAGGAAAAATACAGTTATGATGTGAATGTAAACTATATTTAAATTGTTAATTAGTGTGAAAAATAAAAGAGCACTATTACTATTTGAGAAAATAATGTAATGTAATTTACTATAGATTAAGTACTATTTTAATTTATAATATTTGAGTTAAATAGTACAAAATTTAGAACATCATTTATATTTTGATAGAATCACTTATAAATAATAATGTAACATAATACTTTATAGCATTTTTTTAATAGTAATATTTTTTGCTTGCTTAACGTAATTTCATAGAGTCATTCGGTCTGAATGCTACATGAAGAACATAAGCCAGATGAAGGAACAGGAAGACCTAGGATGTAGACGATCATAACATGAGTGATTCGGCGGATTTGGATTCCTATCTCCAAGATAATTAAAAAAAAAACGACAGAGACAGAGAAAGGGGGATTCTCTTATATAACACAACACATTATGTTTCTTTTGATACAAAATTTCGAACAATAATATCAATGCTTTTTTATTTTTTATACCAAATTACATTCCAAATATACTTTTTATACCAAATAATATTCCTGTAAACAAAGCACCACACTATTTCCTCCAATACTAAACTCTCCCCAGACCAACACGTCCACAGAGCATACTGTTAGGTTGGCTTCCTCCACAACGACATGTGTCCAGTCCAGTAAGTGTTAGAATGCCTTTTTAAATGAGCTCTCCAAGTAATAGTTCTATCAAGAATGGTTCTCTACAATACAGCAGTTCCATTAGCGACACGGCAACAGTGTTCCCTCCAAAAAAAGGGCAACTTGGTGGGATTCTCGGTGGAACTCCTTCCAATATGAAGTGTTCAGTGATGCACTCTTTCTTCCCGCGCATATTGAAAGAAAGTTCCACCTCGAGACGCAACATAACAGAAGAATTGAAATGACCTTAGGTTACAGATATTTATGGAATATTGAGCGTGTGAGGGTGTTGCTAGCTTGCAGTTTGGCGCCGTCGGTAAGTGTTTGAAAATTGACAACTTTCAGCTCATTAGTGGATTCCCGCTCATTTCAAGGATAGGGATATAGAGAATTGTCTATATATAGCAGGATGGTCAACTTCATATACACAAATAAGTTATAGATCATTATCCTTTGTATCCTAATTTCTACTTACTCAAAATCCTGTTGTTATTGTTTCGAGGCAAAATATGGCTGGAACAGTGGATCTTATTGCTGATCTCAATGCTACCAAGCTTTCTTGGTCATTGGTTGTGGGGGTAGTTCGATTGTATGAGTTCCCGAGTCAGTGGAATGAAAACGAGGTGTTCAGCTTGGAGATGGTATTACAAGATGTGAAGGTAATTTACGAGCAATTCTAATGGGTTGGAAGTTGTATTTTTATGCATTGTAATTTTTTTTTGTTCCTGTTGTTTGGAAAATCTCTTGCAGGGTGATAGGATTCATGCAACCATCTCCAAACCTGCGTTGGAGGCATTCAGACACCAAATAAAGGAGCATGCTATTTACAAAATGCAGAATTTTATTGTTACAACTAATAATGGCAAAGTTAGGACAACTCCACATAAGTACAAGCTCAGTTTTTATACAAAGACTGAAGTGATGCTCTAACCAATTGAGACGTTTGCTTTTAATCCTTTTAAGTTTCGTCCTTTTGCTGAGCTTGAGTCAAATGGTGCCAGTGATGAAAATCTATTGTTTGGTAAGTTCAATCAATTTAGTCTTCATATTATGCTTTTAATGTTATCTCATATGATTTCAAGTAATATATTTTAACTGCAACATTATTCATTGTAGATTACATAGGTGAGGTTGTGGGAAAGGAAGAGGCCAGGGGAATTATCACACGCACAGGTCACCAAAGCAAGCGTATTGCTCTGCAGTTGGAGGACCTAGAGTAATAATATTTAATATTTGAGTTGATTTCATTTTTAAATTCTGTTCCGAAATTCTCATTTTCATGCCAACGTGGGGAGAAGTATTAGTACTCAAACTATGTATGATATTGGTGTTCTCTCTTGGTGTCCCAGCAAGAATAAAATTAAGTGTACATTGTTTGGAGAATTGGTTGACCAAGTGCTTCCACAACTTGAACGAGATGATGGGGAACCTTTCATATTGGTGGTCCAACTTTTTAAGACTAATGTCTATTTGAATTCACTGAATATTCAAAGTGCCTACTATGTCTCCAAAGTTTACTTTAATCTAAATCTGACTGAGATAAATGAGTTCAAGCAAAGGTATAATTACTTGCTAATACTGCATCTTTAACTAACATTTTTACTTGTGTTTCTTATCTAAAAAACCAGAAAAATTTATTTATCGAAACATTTTATGTTATGCATAGGTTGAATAAGGATATTATTTTCCTTCACAACGCATTACTCAACTTCAGATCCAACCTCAATACTCTGCCACGGATGAGATCAATGCAGGCATTGTTCCATTGAAGACTATAGAGGAGGTCCTCAATATGCAACAGGTGAGGTTCTTCTATCATTACTTAGACTAACCATCTTTTAGCTCATTCGTGTGCCATTTGTTAGGAGATGTCATGCTGGATAATTGCCAATATTGTATCTCTAGAGGTGGGAAAAGATGATTGGTGTTACACTTCATGTAAGACATGCCCGAAGAAGGTTGTTGAAAGTAAAGATAGGTATTGGTGTGACCATTGTAGACGTGTAGGCTTCAAGGCTATGTTGAGGTAATTGCTTAGCATACAAAAAAAAATGTGACACTCACCTGACATCAATATTAAAAATGCTGTACCTTGACTGTAGCCTTATTTAGTGGTGTTAGAATTTGCTAATTCAATTCTGCTTCCACGGTGCTACAGGTAAAGGCTACAAATAATTGTTACTGATGGAACTGGGTGTCTAAAGCTCATTGTGTGGAACAAAGAAGCAGAGCAGATGGTGGGAAAGCTTGCTGACAAAGTTAACGAGATATGTGTAAGTCAACTTTACATGTTTATAACCAAGTTATGCAAGGTCAGTTATCTATCTTCCACTAACAACAATTCCTAATGTATGTGTGAAGATGTGGGAAAAGACTAACTCATACCCAAAATACTTGGATAATGTTATTGACAAAAGATTCTTATTCAAACTGAACATTACATACAAGAATATAAATGCCATTGAGGGGGTATACAGTGTAACCAAGCTTTCAGATGAGGACTTCCTCATATCGAGCTTCGGGTGTGCCAGCTCTTCTGTTGAAGCCTCTGTAAGTATAATTTTTGGGAGCATTGGTAAGAGCGAATACTATCTTGGATGACAAAAAAGATTGCCCACAGTTAGAGTATACCTGAAAATGTACTTTCTTGCAGACTTCCCAAATAATGGGTCATACCTCTCTATCTGAGACACAAGATGATAGCAATGCCCACGGGGTAGTTTCTCTTTCGAAGGTGAGATTTATATATATAATGATTGTTAATATTTGTTATGTGGAAAAAATGGTCTGAAAGGTAGATCATGTAAATTGGATATAAACTGATTGTTTAGTTAATGTCAACCAAAGGACTCTGCTGTGGAAATCAATGGTGATAGCTCTTATCAAACTCCAGCAAAGAGGTCATCCCCTGATACAGTTGATGGATACATAGGAGAAGCAATTGTCTCTGCAGATGCACAAGCATCGGCTAACAAGACCTTTAGGTGGTATTCTGAAAAAAAAAAAAGATGGAGTAATTGATCTTTTTATTAAGAAATTTCTAATTGAATGTTATTAGGGGTTATTATGAAGCAGTGTAGTTTGCACTTACATGCATAATGTTATTACCCTTTCATCGTTTTGTCTGTTGATGTTGGAAACCAACCATTAGAAACTGTGGTCATT
This sequence comes from Arachis ipaensis, assembly GCF_059453495.1. Lineage (NCBI taxonomy): Eukaryota > Viridiplantae > Streptophyta > Magnoliopsida > Fabales > Fabaceae > Arachis > Arachis ipaensis. Next base: position 10,678,958 of record NC_142435.1, on the reverse strand, counting down.
AGTAATAGATTTTATGGAAGGGCTATGTGTTCCCATCTGCAGTTATTATTATCAATGTGTAACAATTTAAATCTTACAAGTAATCTTCAGTATTGGCAGACTTCAAAGTCTATTTATTGGAAGGCATAAAATTACAAAAATAAAAAAAATAAAGCTGAACATGTCTTATTTTTTTGGCTGAATATTCTACACATTTTTATTTTTAATATTGGGTTAACAATGATGCTTTTCTAAATTATGATCTACTATGATATTTTTCTAAAATGTGGGATAATTTAATTTATGGAGTACAAATTGGAACCGTCCGATTTGTGTTTAAAAAATTAAAAAAATATGGAGTACACAAATTGGACCGTCCGATTTGTGTACTCTAATTTTTTTTAATTTTTTAAACACCTACCAATTTGTGTACCCCAAATTTTTAAAATTTTTTAAACACAAATCAGCGATTTGTGTACCTTCCATAGTTTTAAAATATTCATTTATAACAGTCTCATTAAAGAAGTAATGATTCATGAATCCTGCAATAAGATTTTAAAATCAATTATTAAATATGTATTGTCATATCTAAACAGTCTCTTCACAAATTTATTAAAGAAGCATGCTACTCAATGAGAGAAGGCTTAGCTCTTTATGTCACACAACAGCGAATAAAGAGATAATTTTGTTTAAAAAGTTTATTAGCTTTTGGTTATACATTGAGTTAGATAATTGTTCATACATAACAATTAGAAGAAAGGAAGAGAGAGTGGATATACTCTGCTATACCTGACTTGCAGGTCATGTCAGCATTAATGCTGAATCTCATGAGATTATTTTTCAGCTTTATTGTAACTTCATTTAAAGCCTTCCTCTATTGTAACAAAAGATGCCTTCATATTGCTTCCTATCTTCTCTTTGGTATGACATCTGGGAAGGCTTTACTACTTATCCATTCCTTTTGCATTCCCATATTTCAACATCAATGGGTACAAAATGATTTTTTCTTTATCTAAAACAATATTTAATTACTCAAAATTAGAAAGAAATCAGCAATATATGGAATTACTACATTTAGCTCTAGAGGCTCTGATTTCCTTGACTACAAGTGTAAAGTAGCATATATTCCTCCGTGTATTATTAGGAAACTTCCAAAGTTAACTTAAAAAGATACCTATTATATTTCTTTAGTCCCCTTTCCATTTAAATTAGAGACATAAAAACCTATTCAATGTGGCAGTTGAATCCTTAAGCAGCTTTTCTTCTATAAATAAAGACAAGTGCAGATACCATATCAAGACATATCCTCACCCAAAAAAGTTCATACTCATAACTCTCATATTTTTCTACTCAGTTCCTTCTATAGTGCATCCTCATATTTTACTAAGAATGAGTGATATTCCTCCGCACTCCATTCCCCTCCCTGAACTACCTAAAGAACTTCTCTTGGAAATATTCCATCGCTGTGATGCTTCGACCATTTTGAATGGTCGCATGACGTCTCGCTACTGGAGAGGAAAGCTCAGCAGCTATCACTTTGTCACAAATGTGTCTGAGACATGGAGAAATGATGGAATATCACTAATGCTACATTTTTGCTATCCATCCTCTTTCATGAGCTCTCTTGACTGGGTCATGATGATGGATGCCTCGACGGGGTATACCAGTCCATTTCAATTCCCATTCTTGCTAACTTATGAAGGTTGGTTCCAACTGATTGGCATTCAAAATGGAGTATTTTGCATCAGATACTCTTCCATGGGACAAAAGAGCTACTTGATAGCTTGGAATCCAGTGAGCCGGAGGTCCAAACTCATCCCAGATCCTGTCTACATCTTTGAACCTGAAATGGCTTATTCATATGCCTTTTCATACTATCCATACACTTTCAACTATGCTATCGTGTATGTGTTCCAACACAGTGATGAAACTACTGCATGCACACTCACCATGTATACCAGCACCACAAGAACTTGGGATGTGGTTTTGCCATGTCCATCATATGTTCAAAGGTTAGATCCAACCTACGTTACACTTGATGGGGTTATTTATTGGCTAACACGCTCATTTGAGGATGTTGAGCAAAGATCCCCATATATTGTATGCTTTTTTTATATTATCTCAAACCTTTCAACAAATTGTCGTCCCTGAACAAGCTTTAGGGCATTGTTACATGCTAATGAATCTTAACCAAAAGCTTTGTCTCGCTTCATCCAACCATAATGAAGAAGACTTCTCCACTGCTATTTGGCATGTTAATGTTACAGAGGAGAAACCAACTTGGACTAGGTTATTTATGTATAATGGGGATGGTCCGCTATTTACTCCAACCAACTTCATTGGTGAAGATATCATACAAATCAAAGAAAGTCATTTTCAAGTTGATGGAGTCGATAAATCAAAATTTTCACACTTCCATATCTGTCGGTATACTCCTATGAACAACAGAAGGAGAACCCTTCATTGGGTAGAATACGAAGATGAAGTCAGACTCAGGTCCATGCATGTGTACCACAAGACATTATATCCAGTGTGATTTCCACCTTTCACATTGGACTTGAAGATTGCCCAAGGTTATAAAATGCTATGTTATGATGGGTCTGAGTTACTGCAACGTTATATGTATTCAACTCTGTTTCACGCTTAAGTATAATGCATGTTTTCTGTTCTAAGTTGCTATTGTGTGGTTTAGGTAAAATCACATAATCTAGGTGCTGATTATTTTTAGTTTAAAAATATATATTACAAGAAGGTATGTAGTGCATGTTCATGTATTGCATGAAGCTATGTATTAGAGGTTATTCTCCATGTCTACTTTGTTACGTTGTATTCTCAAGCTTTGCTTCCTAAATATTTATGTGGCTTATTAAATTTATATAGAACTTGCTTTGAATTAATTTAGCAGTGTTGTTAGTCAAAATTATTGACTTCCCCATGATAGCTAAGCTGAAGGGGTTTTAAAACTACACTTTCTTTACAACTCCATCCTTATTCGTTGAAGTATCTATCCTTCAAATTAATCAGGTTGAACGAACTACCATCTCTTAATAATTATACATCTTATATTAATTATGATTAGATTCTATTGTTTGAAGTAAGGATCCTTTGCTATGCAAGTAACAATGCAATTCAAGGTTAATATTTTTTTTTTACTTTCTCCATTTCTACTCACAAAACTACTATCAAAACTGCCCTTTCTCGAAATTTGTTTTTTAATGGAGAATAACAACCATTGCTAAAATCACATTATATATTAGAATCATTGTAAAATACTTTTCTTTCAAAATAGTTTTATTCAATATTTTTTCATCCACGCACATTTTCTTAATCAATTGAAAAAATGAACTACAAAGAAATTTAGATTTCAAAGTTTTATAAGAGCTACAGGAATAACAGTAATAATCAATAAAATTAGATTAGTCATATTGTGTTTAGTTTTCTGTGGTAATATTCAAATGATGATATCCTTATTTTAGGATATAGAAAAGGTATAAAAATAAATGTCTTATTGGAAGGTAGTTAATTCTAATAATAGCTCTCCAGTTGTGCCTGAACAAACTGATGCCCATAATTAGTTCTCAAATGAGTATCATGATTCTACACATGTGAAGTATCTTTCACAAATGATAAGGTTGAGAGACTATATCAAATTATTGAAGTAAATGGTTCTGAAGAGAAACTTAGACCTTTTTTTCAAATTAACAATTCAAAGGATACTCATATATTTTGTACTGATTCATTAGTCTATGAATTCAAGTGTCCCAAATGCAAAATTTTTTACATTGAACAAAGGTATCTGCATCATGCTTGCAGCCACCTTTTGCATAAAAATGTTTTATACAACATCCAATTATCTCACATCACATGTTTAACTTGACTTGAATTATTTAATTCATGACTTCATGTATGGATGAGCTCATATACATAGGTTTAATCACAAATATTGCCATAATAGAAAGTCATAAATTGTTTTAACTTACTATTCCAAATAATTAGTATGGCTAAATCCATCGAGTGCTAACATAGCATACTATGCACAAATCATTAATCTATTAATTTAATCCTAACTAAAGCAAGCTTTTATATAGTAAAGAAATATTTTATACATGGTTTCAAGCCACCTATTGCAGGTTGGAGTAAATTCATGTCAGCCTTTATAGATTAAATTTGTAACCCTCTTGAAAGGGTGAATATTTTTTTTAATAAATTACTCTTAAGTAATGTCTCGATTTATAACTAATACTCAAATAGAAAAATTATTACCGGATTTTATACTGCTTGATAAAAATTTGGCAAGTAATTGTGAAAAGAAGTTTAGTGTTTTAGATTTGATTTATTAATATTGAATTTCACCAATAATTAAATTCTTAAAGTGTTCTTGACATCTAATTTTAAACTGAATTTGTATCCAACCAAAAAATATTGATAAAAAATAAATTAATTATAAAGTCAAGTAACTATATAAATGACTGAAAATATTTTATAGTTAGGATCTTTTTTTTTTCACGAAAAGATCTTAGTTGGTTTTAAACTAGGAACTTTGCATGCCATTTTCATTTAGTTCACATAACAATAAATAGCATATAAGACAATGAGTGATGTAAAAGTAAATATATAGCATGCAAATCAATGTGTTGATGGATATACTTTACTTGTGACTTAATGTCTGCTGATGACAATTACACCTGCTAGCAGTGTACTTTGTCACATAAACCAAAAAAAAAAAAAATTGGAAAATGTCAATGGAATTTAACAACCAAAAAATGGAAAAAAGTCAATTAACCCGCACAACACTTATACATATTCCTTTTAGGTAGTAAAGCAGGGTTTCTGTTTAATTATAATGGTCTTTGAAAAGCAAGAAAGGTTCCTCAGCTCTATGTATGCCTATGTACTAAATTCTTTAAAAGACTGATTTCTTTGGTGAGAAACAAAGTTTCAAAAAATGTTGGGGATAATGCCAACTTTTGATTCCTCTTCTCCTTTCCTTCCTCAGGATGTAATTCTTTACATCCTAGGAAAAGCTGATAATAGATGTCTCTGCAGATGCAGGACATTGAACAAATTTTGGTGCTCTTCATTGATGGAATTTAAGTTCCTATCTCAGCACCACCTAAATTTTTCACATAATAAACAAGCACTTTTGTTGCATATTTATTTTCCAGAATGGACAAAAGCTAACAATGCAATTATCAGTGTCAATGCTTTAACAGGTGCATCGAAGACATTGTGTCTCCCAACACAGTTAACAACATGCAATGATTTTACCCTTGTGGGTTCTGAGCTTGGGAACGTCTGCCTAACATTTACAGATGGCTGCCGGAAGAATATGGTACTCATCTGGAACTTGCTAACGAGCAGTGTTCGCCACTTACCTCAACCACGGATTTTTAAAGCTCACACATGCATCTCAATCTTTGCTTTCACATACTACCCTTCCACCATGGAGTACTGTGTAATGCATGTGTTCAAGAAAAAAATTGATGACAAAAACATATGGTACACCCTCTGGAACAGCAAGTACCAGCAATGGGAACCCAAGAGAGTTGCCAATGGTGATACTACCAACATCAGTCCTGATTACGTTTCAAAAAGTGGGTTAATTTTCTGGATTAATTTTGGTGGATTAACTTTGGATAAACCACAATCCGTCCTAATATTCTCCATAACCAACTACAACTGGTGTTTAAGTCGAATTCCCAATAAGGCAAAGTCAGATTGTAATGCACTGGTACTACTCAAAGATCAGATTTGCTACATCTCCTATCCAGCTAACATTGATCACTATAGCATATCATTATAGATTCTTCAAATGAAAACAGAAGATAGCTTTCGTTGGAATCCTCTATATGCAGTGGAAACCGTTAGAATGTATGAGCAACCAAAATTATTTTTTGAGGAGGAACTCATTTGCTTAACACAACAAGTAAGCGAAGGATATATTTTTACGAAATAAATTGTGCTTTTAAGATGTTCTTGGGAGCCATATCAACGACGACATTTATATTGGCAGAGCTGGCCAACGCAAATTCAGTTAAAGAGATTCATTCTTCACATGCCAGGGCTGTTTCCTGTTTAGTGCAGAAATTCAAATAGAATGTAAAATACAAAATTATGATTTATGTTCCATGCTTAGTTAGCTTTGATGCTGTTATAGTTTTCATCGTATTAATTTATAGTTTGCTACATACTATATCACTAGGTCATGCCCTGCCTTCAATGAATACGTATATCATTATAGTCTCTTCTGTTGTGGTAAACAATAGCCATTTTCCAGGGTATCTGACCTCCTAAAGTTTACAAAAATTCTGCAAGAAAATAAATAAAGTTGCGCCATAAGTTAGACATACAAAGGTGTTACAAAAAAATTATTTTCATTTGTCTCTACCAACTGAAGTCTATATAAATCTTCAAATCTTTCCCAAATGATACACTCTAATAAGGAGCTAACAGTTGTATAGTCTCAAGTATCCTTTTCACGGAAGGTTTATATTCAAAGAAAAAAAACTCATTACATTAAAAGAATGAAGAATATCCTTTTTTAAAATACCACTAAACAATATCTGCCACCACAAATGCAGCTTGCCTCCAAAAAAGTACAGCTAACATGATCAATTTATTTAGTTTAAAAAATTTTTCTTCCAGAGAAGGCCTGTACCACGCTGATCGAGGCATCCTAACCATGGTGCGACAGTGCACCTTTAGGTGTATCAGAAATTGAAGTCTCCAATAACATGACAATTGACACATGTAAAATAAAAAAATATCAAGCAACCTCCCAAATAATGAAATAGTGGTAGAGTTCTTTCACACCATTGTTACCACAACAACCACACATTCACCATAGAAGGACAAAGATGAATTTGCCATACCAAGGAGTTGACAATGCAAAAGAAGCAAGGCGAAATAGATTGTTCAAGATAGCTGGAAAAAAAGAAAGCTCCATTATTCTATCCACAAAGGTGCCTACAAAACATATCTATACACTTTGGATGAATCAAATTTCATGCTGCCTTCATCATTTGTTTGGCCATTAACAAGACCTTTCTTATCTTATATCATACATTGCAGAGAACTCTGACGTGGGACATCCCATGCTTCAACAACAACATATTGCTACAAAGCATATACCTCAGCATTGTGTTATATTTCTTTATAAAACCAGTAATTTACGTACCCCCAGCCATTGCCAATAAATTCTTTGATTTAATTTGGAACTTCCAATTCTTGAATCACAGAGAGCCAGATGGAATCAAGGTGTATTTTTTTGTTCTTATGATCAGAATTGGGGACTCAAATTTTATAAAGTTTATGATGAATAGTCGTGTTCTTTCCATCAAAGAACAGACCAACTGTCAATATAATAATGAATAATTACAATACCACCCAAACTAATTTCTATATTAACAAATTGGACCACAATTAGCATAAAAATTCTAACATTCTCCCACTTGGTCCAACATTTGTTACGTATAGTTTGTAATTACATACTATGCTTAAACAATTAAGACAAATTACACGAATCATAACGGTAGTTTTTCATTAATCGAGTATTACCTTCTATGTATTACAATGTAATATCTCCTAACTGAATAAACTCTTCATGTGGTATTTCTGTAGGAATAAGCCCAATGCTTATTCTAGGTCCTTCATTGAATTTTATTTGTCATTCTTAATCATGTATGCGCATATATACTGACCAAATGAGAAACAAACAATAACATGAATTTCATATCCAAATATGTCATATAATATAACATAAGTCATATAAGTGACGTTACAGAACATAAACCCATACTAGTAACATGATCCTTAAACAATCCTGGTGGCATGCCTTTTGTCAAAGGATCAGCTATCATCAGTTTAGTACTAATATGCTCTATCTGTACCTCATTAGACCTAACTCGGTCTTTAATGGCTAAGTACTTAATATCGATGTGCTTACTTCGACTACTACTTCTATTATTCTTAGCCATAAATACAGCAGCTGAATTGTCACAATATATTCTTAATGGCCTAGAGATACAATCCATAATCTTAAGCCCAGAGATGAAATTCTTTAACCAAACACCTTGTGATGTAGCCTCAAAACAAGCAATAAACTCGGCTTCCATGGTAGAAGTGGCTACAAGTGATTGTTTTGCACTCTTCCAAGATACTGCTCCATCAGCAAGCATAAAGATGTATCCTGACGTTGACTTTCTAGAATCAACACATCCCGCCAAGTCTGAATCTGAGTATCCAACAATTTCCAAATTGTCGGTTCGTCTATATGTAAGCATGAAGTCTTTGGTCCTTTGAAGGTACCTTAAGACCTTCTTTGTAGCTCTCCAATGGATAATTCCTGGATTACTTTGATATCTTCCTAACATGCTAACAGCAAAAGCAATGTCAGGTCTTGTACAGACCTGAGCATACATTAGGCTACCTACGACTGAAGCATAAGAAATATTTTGCATCTGTTTCTTTTCAAGTTCATTTTTGGAAAATTGATCTAAGCAGAATTTGTCACCTTTCACAATAGGTGCAACACTCGGTGAACAATTTTGCATTTTAAACCTCTCAAGAACTTTATTAATATAGGCTTCTTGAGATAAACCTAAAATTCCTTTATGTTTATTTCTATGAATCTTTATGCCAATGACATAAGATGCATCACCCATATCTTTCATATCAAAATTTCTAGAGAGAAATTGTTTCACTTCATATAACAACCCTAAATCATTTGTTGCAAGCAAAATATCATCTACATATAAGATGAGAAATATGATCTTGCTCCCACTAACCTTGTGATATATACATTGATCAGAAATATTTTCAATGAACCCAAATGAAGAAATCACATTGTAAAACTTCAAATACCACTGTTGGGAAGCCTACTTAAGACCATACATTGCTCTCTTAAGCTTGCAAACTAAATCCTTACCAGCACTTGAGATGAACCCTTCGGGTTGTCTCATATAGACCTCTTCTTCCAAATCTCCATTAAGGAATGCCGTTTTCACATCCATTTGATGCAATTCCATGTCAAAGTGTGCTACCAATGTCATAATGATGCGGAAAGAGTCTTTCTTTGAAACATGAGAAAAGGTTTCCCTGTAGTCAACTCATTCCCTTTGAGTAAATCCTTTGGCAACAAGTCGAGCCTTGTAGCGCTCAATATTGCCTGATGAATCCTTCTTGGTTTTAAAGACCCATTTACAGCTAATGGCCTTTTCCCCATCAGGCAATTCTACAAGATCCAAAACTTGGTTATCTGCCATAGAATTCATTTCATCCTTCATAGCATCTAACCATAAATTGGAATTACGACTTTTCATTGCTTGTGAAAACGTCGTTGGGTCATTTTCATCACAAACATCATAGTCAGACTCAGCAAGATATACTACATAGTCACTAGAAATTGCAGGCTTTCTAATTCTTATTGATCTTCTTAATGTTGCATCATCAACCTCTTGTAAAGGTAGTGGCATAACAGTTTCTCCCTCTTCTTGAAGTTGCTCTTGAGCAATATGTTCTTGAACAACATTTTCATTATGAAGAGTTTGATCCTCCACCATATGATCTACTTGAACATTATCTTCATGATGTGGAACATCAGTAAAAGGTTGTTCTATATTGAGCCTATCCGTATGGGCATTCTATTGAACAATCACTCTTGTACATGGAGAGGTTTGACAAACATTATCATTCTCAACAACTTTAGGAGGATGATTTCTCCCATTTTCCACATCATGCTCTAAAAACCTTGCATTTCTAGATTCAACTATTTTACTTGAATGGGAGGGACAATAAAATCTGTAACCCTTAGACTTTTCTGCATAGCCGATAAAATAGGCACTTATCGTCCTTGGGTCCAACTTCCTTTCTTGTAGATTATAAACCCGAACTTCAGCAGGACAACCCCAAATGTGTATATGATTCAAAATTTCAAACTAGATTTCCAACTTTTTCATAGCTCAAATGGTGTTTTAGAAACTGCCTTTGTTGGAACTCTATTTAATATATACGCAGCTGTCTTAAGGGCTTCACTCCACAAGGATAAAGGAAGATTGGAGTTGCTAAGCATACTCCTCACCATATCCAGCAAAGTCCTATTTCTTCTTTCAGCTACACCATTTTGATCTGGTGTGCCAGGCATGGTGTATTGTGGCACAATACCATGCTCTTGAAGATACTTTGCAAATGGACCAGGTGCTTGCCCACTTCCAGTATATCTCCCATAGAATTCTCCACCTCTATCTGATCTCACGATCTTAATTTTCTTTCCGTATTGTTTCTCTACTTCAGATTTATAAATTTTAAAAGCGTCCAATGCCTCATATTTATTATGAAGCATATAGAGATACATATATCGTGAATAATCATCAATAAAGGAGATGAAGTATTTCTGACCACTTAAGGACATATCAGGACAACATATGTCAGTGTGAATTATTTCTAATATGTCAGAACTCCTCTTAGCACCTTTTTGAGACTTTTTGGTTTGCTTTCCCTTAATGCAATCCACACAAGTATCAAAATCAGTAAAGTCTAGAGTTTCAAGAACTCCATCACTTACTAATTTCTTTATTCTCTCAATGGAGATGTGTCCCAACCTTCGGTGCCATAACATGGAGGATTTTTCATTCATACCATTACCATGCATAACCATAAGATTAGATGGAACATTATTAGCTAAATGGACTTTAAATAAATCACCAATTAAAGTACCACGTCCAATAATATTAGAATTTTTAATAATGTCAACAGAATCATCATAAAAATTTATACATAATCCTTGTTTTACAAGCTTAGATAAAGAAATCAAATTTTTAGAAAAATCTGGAATATAAAAGGTTCTTTCTAAATCTAAAATACAACCAGTACTTAATACAAGCCTAAATGTTCCAACAGCTTCCACACGTGAACGCATCCGATTGCCCATATAAATGCTTAGTTCACTTCTTATCGGTTTCCTTTTCCTTATGAAACCCTGCATGGTATTTGAAATATGAATTTCAGCACCAGAATCAATCCACCAAGTGTCATGACATATTTCAAAAAAATTAGATTCAAAACACACTGAAGAAATAAGATCACAAAGGTTAGTACCTTTCTTTTCAAGCCAAACTTTAAATTTTGGGCACTCCTTCTTCATGTGTCCTTTCTTTTTACAAAAGAAACACCGTGCACTTTCTTTCTTCATAGGATGGGATACAATACCCTTTCCTTTCTTCTTATGAGCTTGCTTTTTACTACCCTCATTTGTCACTAATAGTGCACTTTCACCAAATTCCTGAATTAGCCTTCCTTCCTCTTGCACACACATCACCAGTAATTCGTTAATGGACCATTTTTCCTTATGTGTGTTATAAGAAATATTAAATGGTCCGTACTGGGAAGGAAGAGAATTCAGAATAAGATGCACCAGAAATGAGTCAGAGATCTCAACCTCTAAAGCTTTCAGTTGTGCTGCAATGTCTCTCAACCTCATGATGTGTTCACGCACACCTCTTACGCCGGTAAGCCTCATAGATGACAATTGTGCCATTAGGGTGCTTGCAAGTGCCTTACTAGAAGACTTAAATTGTTCATCAATAGCCTTCATATAATCCTTGACATTCCTACAATCAGGAATTGAACCTCGGATACTAGCTAAAATACGAGACTTAATGAACATCATACTTAAACGGTTGGATTTCTCCCACCGTTCGTATAATGCTACCTCGGCTTGAGAACTAGCATCAGTAGGTGTCGGAGGCTCTTCCCTACGAAGAGCATAGTCAAGGTCTGCACACCCCAAGTGAAAGAGAATCTTATCTTTCCATTCCTTATAGTTGTCACCACTTAACAAATGAACTTCAGATACAGTTTCAGATATCATTACTACTGCAAATAATAAATCATGCTAACATTATTCAACTTTAAATAGGCACATCAAAATCCATAACATATGATAATACATGCCAATGCAAGTCATATCAAAATAAATATGAATTATAGTGTCATTAAAATCTACCTGTGGGCAAAGATTTTAACACACATAATATTCACTATACTAACTAAAGTATTGAAACTAGAAAATAAAATACTGCTTCTTAATACCTGTAGGCTAATTAAGAAGTAAGAAATATTTTTTATTTCAATCTAATTATATGTGAATAACATAATAAATTCCTGTGAGTAAGTTTATTATATAACTCACAATAATTACAAATATATCATATTAATATTTATGTGATATCTTTAAATATAATTATTATCAAGGATGCTGTGGCTACTCCTCAATAAATCATATATTAATCACAATATGATATGCAGCGGAAGAATTTATATTGCATGCAAATATAATCATCAAATAAATAAATTGAGTAGCATGAATATTATTAAAGTGGAGATGATCTAGTGGATAAATATTTTAGCAATATTTAGAAGATCCAAGTTCAAATCTCACTCCAACCAAAATTTGAATTTTTATAATAAAATTTAAATTTTGAAACACAACAACTTCAACGTAAAAGTAGAAAGCATCTTCTCTCTTCCACCGTCTTCCCTTTCTTCTTCTCTCTTTCTTTCCTTTTTTTTTTTAATTCAAGAATAAGAAAACTTATGGGAATCATGGAAAATTATACTATTATGAAGAACAACTACCACACAAATTTAGAAGATTCCTTCTGGAAATATTATTTATTATTCCCTCTTCTTATGGTACGTCAACTTTAATTTCAATAGTTTTTCTTACTTATTTCAAAATTCATATTATACATTCTTCTTTTGAAAATAATTTATCAAAATAATGTACAGTAATTAAATTTTTGAAATGGCAAGGCAGAGACAATTTTGCTCTGATACCATATGTTAGATTTCTTTATAAAACCAGTAATTTACGTACCTTTAGCCATTGCCAATAAATTCTTTGATTTAATTTGGAACTTCCAATTCTTGAATCACAGAGAGCCAGATGGAATCAAGGTGTATTTTTTTTGTTCTTATGATCAAAATTGGGGACCCAAATTTTATAAAATTTATGATGAACAGTTGTGTTCTTTCCATCAAAGAACAGACCAACTCTCAATATAATAATGAATAATTATAATACTACCCAAACTAATTTCTATATTAACAAATTGGACCATAATTAGAATAAAAATTCTAACACATTGTGCACAGCAAGAATCAGAGCATAGAACACCTTTGAAAGAGTTGCATGTACCCCTATTACAAGGTATGTAACATAAAATGTTCATACTTCAACTTTAAAGGACCTTTTATGCAAGAGTAAACAAATTTTGTTTTCAAACTTTTACTGCAATACTTGCATTGTGTAACCCTAGTGATTTTTGACAGCCATCTTAATAGTTGTCTTTATACTCATTCTTCTTGCTTTAAAACTTTGCTGCCACAACTAATTAAACTAACATGTCATGTGAAATCCAGGAAAATATGGGATATGGTTCATATTATACATTGTCAATTAATCCTCTTAATATTAACTATGTTTAGGGACAGAAAACAACATACATGTTATTCCACATGCGGCTCAATTGCACTGCCATGCCAAAATGCCTTCAACAAGTCTAACTCCAAGATGCCACATACTAACTCTAACTTCACACAACATCATCCATGTTCAAACATCCCAACTAGCATCAAATACATCTTTACTGCCAGGTTAAATTCCTAATTTACTTCCATGTGTTATCCATATTTATATTACTGTGTTAGCCTAATCATAACAATGAAGAAATTCTTTGAATGTATATACAACTTCTTAGGTGCGACCAGTTTTCATAACCTTGCCTCAAACGAAACTGCAAGTCATCACATAGATTCAGTCTCTTCTACGCATGTAACTCCTACACGACACACTTTAGATGCATCTCGACCTGACACGGTCAACTTTGAATCAACCCCTATGCATAGCACCATCACATTTCACACAAATACAGGTCATGGATAATATTTGTTCTTGAAATACTATGATGAATTATCTCCCAATGTATATATACCTTTCAAATAAGATTTAAACCTTTTACATATAAAATAAATTTTTTTTTTCAGACCCTGTACGATATCCAGATTCAATCAATACAAACAATGCAGGTGAGTATGAGACTAATACAAGTGTCAATTTTACTCTAAGTGAACATCAAAATTTTGCAGTGTTATATTCTTGCCGTTATCTCTAATGCCATCCATGCTTGCCTATAATGCTTATATTATGTGCAATTCCTTCTTTAGGGAGATTCTTATCTGAAAATGTTTAAATTAGAATTCAAAGGTCGGTAGTCATAATGTACTCTTTTTAAATTAGAATGTTAAATTTAAAAATTGTTCGTCGAAAAATTTTATTTTATTAAAACATAAGATTAATAAATTAAGTCAATAGTCTCAATGAAACCAAGCACAATTCAACACTCTTATCATCTACCAATAAAAGGAATTGAATTGAAGCAACTACCAAACAAATAAAAAATCTCGTGCTTCTTTTCACCACTTTTATCATGTAATAGAATAAAAAATTTGTTTCATTATATTATTACCTAAGTAACACTGTTAAAGTTTCATATTAATTTTTTTATACTCTAAAGAAGATTTCAGATGTAAAAAAAGATTTTTGGATAACATTTCTTATTCAACCTTTTGAATTGAACAGATTTCCAAGGATTAAGCACCAACGCACAATATAACACAACACATGTAGGAGGATTGAACGCGTTTACTGCTAATGTTGCTGATCCAAGTTAGTACCTTACAATTCTAAACTTTCCTTATCATATAAATTCTACTTCGAAAATTCATTTTTCTTTTGTGGTGAAATCAAATTCTATAATCACACACACAGGCATATATATATATATATATATATATATATATATATATATGTGTGTGTTAAACAAAATAAACACAGTTAACGACAAAGAACTAATATGATAATTTTTGGTAAAGTATTATTTAATCATTATAATAAATTCATCAACTAAGAAAAAATAATTATATATATATATGTTAAACAAAATAAACACAGTTAACGACAAAGAACTAATATGATAATTTTTTGTAAAGAATTATTTAATCATTATAATAAATTCATCAACTAATAAGAAAAAATAATTAATTATTTTAATGTAAAATAAAATTTAATAAAAACTTTTATTAAAATTTGGCGTGCACAACAAAAATGACGCTTTCCGAGATGAAATAGCATAAGTTTAAATTATACTTTACATTCAGAAATATAAAGTTTAAAACAAAATAGTATGCCAATTTAGTTAACTAAGATATATGTTGCTATTTTACCTTAATACGAGATTTAAAGCGTAACAGCGACGTCATGCAAAATATTACAAAAGATGATGAATTTTTTTAATATAAATTAAATTTTAGAATTGAATTATTAAAGTTATATACCAATATAATTTTTAGAACAAAGTAGTAAGCCGATTTAGTTAAATCAGAGTTACATTGCTATTTTAAAATATGAAATTTAAAGTCTAACATCGATGTCCTGCAAAAATTTTGTATAGATGACAAATTATTTCAATGAAAAACAAAATTTTGAATTAATCATATTAATTTTTTTTAATTCTAAAACAGTTTCGCATGCCCAAAAGAATTGGCGAAGGCCAACGTTAAATACGTACTTTGAGAAAAAAAAATTTCTCGAGACATTCTTTTTTTCCTTCGAAAATTAAAATCAACCGTGAGGCAAAGACAATAACAGTACCTGCCGAATTAATAAGTCAAATAAGTAATAAGTACATACTAATAATTAAGATAAAAGAGCATGAATTTATAGTATATTCTAGCCTGACGAATTTCATTTTTCGAATAAAGCAGTCTAATGATTTAGTTAACTAATAGATATGTTGCTATATTAAAATATGAAATTTTTACTCTAAGGTCAACGTCGTGTAGAATATTTTTAAAGATCATCACGAATTTTTTCAATCTAAAGTCAAATTTAAAATTTAATTATATAAATTTTAAAAAAAATAATTCAAGGACAGTGCAGCATTACTTTAAAGTATTCTTTACGTTGACAACTATAATGTTTATTCGGTCCCGCTACGTTACCAACAGCATATCTGCCAACTTCTGCCAACTCTTATTTATAATTGTGTTTTATGGAAGTGTCTTCGTGGATGTGTCTAATAAAAATATTTTTTTTATGGTTGTGTTTAATAGAAGTGTCTTTATAGATATATTTTCTGGATGTGTCTCTTTATATATGTATTTAAAATATAATAATTAATTATTATTGGCAATAAGTTGGCAGATAATATGTTGGTACCCTATACTTTTCCATATTTAAAACAAGGTGAATTCTACCCAACCCCCTCTAAAATAACATGTAAGTTACCCTTCATGATGTGTCACATTTTAATTGGTCATTACTTAACTATAGTTGGGTTATTTTGTAATTTATTATTTGAGATGGATAATTATATAATTTCTTGAAATATTAAAATTCTACCCCATTAATTGAAGCACGTTCTCACGCAATCTCTTTCTACAGTGCATCATTTCTTAACGGGTCGTTGAATTCCCATGGCTCGTAACTTCCCTGTTCTTCCCAGCCAACGCGGACTTCATTGCTATCTCTTGTCCTCTCACTCAATCCTCCCCCCCTTTTTTTTTTTTTTTTTTGCCATGAATCACTCTTTACCAACATCAACATCATTAATGGTTAGTTCGGTTATTAAATTTTTTCATTAAAAAAATATATATTTATTTAATTACAAGATGGAATATATATTCATATTTAAAATATAATATAATAAAATAAATCTATTTAAAATACTTAAAAGTATAATTAAAATCATGAATATATAAATATAATAATAAAATTTGTACTCTAAACAAGTAAACATATTTTTTATCATACATAAATTATTTAAAAAATAAATATATTATTAAAATTAATAATACAAATTTAAAATAATAAAATCCAATTTTTTACTGTATTTGTTATAATATTTTTATTCTTTTAATTTACAATATATTAGTACTTTATTATTTAATTAATGATTAAACAAATTATTTTTATAAAAAATTATGTTTTGTATTATCTTATAGAAGAGACCAATATATTAGTTTAAAAAATAAAGTAAAAATAAAATTTTAAATAAAAAATATTTAATATTAAAATTTTTAAATATAAAAATAATTTGTATAAATATTTAAAAGATAAATATAAAATATATGCATAAAATAAATAAAACAGATAAAATGGAAGTACTCATGAGAAATAAATAATTATTTTTGTCTCCTTTATTTATTTTAAACATGTATTTTATATTTATATCCTGAATATCTATATGATTTGCTTTTGTATTTAAAAATTTTAATATTAACTATTTTTTATTTAAAATATCATTTTTACGTTAATTTTTAAATTGGTATATTGGTCTCTTCTTTAAGATTATACAAAAAATATTTCTCATGAAAATAATTTGTTTAATCATTAATTAAATAATAAAATATTAATAAATTAAAAATTAAAAGAATAAAAATACTATAAAAATTACTTGTAAGAAAGTTGAATTTTATCATTTTAAATTTGTGTTATTAATTTTAACAATTTATATTTTTTTTAAATAATTTATGTATGATAAAAGATATGTTTACTTGTTTAGAGTACAAATTTTATTATTATATTTGTATATTCCTGATTTTAATTATACTTTTAAGTACTCTTAATAGATTTATTTTATTATATTATATTATATTTTACATATGAATATATATTCCATATATTATTTTTAATGGAAAAAATTTAATAACCAAACTAACCATTAATTATATTGGTAAGGAATGATCCATGGTAAAAAAAAAAAAAAGAGATTGAGTGAGAGGACATGAGATAGCAATGAAGTCGGTGCTGACTATACTGGAAGTCGGTGCTAACTATACTGGGAAGAACGAAGAAGTTACAAGCCATGGAAATTCAACGACTCGTTACGGAATGATACACTGTAGAAAGATATTGCGTGAGAACGTGCTTCAATTAATGGGGGTAGAATTTTAATATTTTAAGAAATTATATAATTACCCATCTCAAATAATAAATTACAAAATAACCCAACTATAGTTAAGTAATGACCAATTAAAATGTGACACATCATGAAGGGTAACTTACATGTTATTTTAGAATGGGTTGGGTAGAATTCACCTTAAAACAAAGGTGTATGCCAATTTAATCAAATAACAAATATGTTGCTGTTTGAGAATATAAAATTTAATTTGTAATAGCAACGTTGTGCAAAATATTTGAAAAGATATGAATTATTTCAATCTAAAATTTTACAATTTAATTATATAATTTACAAATAAAAATTCCTGGATTATACGGCATGGAAAAAAAATATTGAGGTTCACCGAGAATATATATGCTTTGAAATAAAAAACTGTTGCTGCAACATTATATAATTTGTTTCGAAGGCTAGAATTAAACATCATTAAAAAACAATAACACTAGCTGCATGAAAGAAATAAAATATAATTTAATCATGATATTGAATTCATCTATTAAAAAAGAAAAAGTATAAGTAGACAATGAAAATACTGATGAATATTTTTTGAATAAATTCATTGTCAATATTAATTTCTAATTGTTGTTAAATTTATGGATGAAGTTATATATATAAAAAATAGATTTCACTTGTAATCAAATATTGTAGTTATATATATATATATATATATATATATATATATATATATATATATATATATATATATAGAGAGAGAGAGAGCTATATATGCAGTAACAAAAATTAGATTTGTTTTAATGCTAATGTTTATTTTTATGTTAACACTATTAAATTCACGTCATGTTTGGTATAATAATATCTATTAAATTTAACTATTTACGTTAATATTTTTCTTTACACATATTAGTCAATATGTTTCTAAAAATAAAAAGTTTCATTTATTCCACTAAGTCAATTTTTTCATTATTGTATTCTGTTAAGTTTAATTGTTTTATTAATCCATTGTGTCATTAATCTATTTCCATTAATATTTCATATCTGAAAAACGTTTTCTTGGATAATATTTTTTATTCAACCTTTTGAATTTAACAGACTTCCAAGAATTAAATATCAACACACAATGTAACACAAGACGTACAGGAGGATTTAACGGGTTTACTACAAATGTTACTGATCCAAGTTAGTACTTTACAATTCTAAACTTCCCTTATCATATAAATTCTATTTTAGAAAATCATTTTTTCGGTCGTCAAATTTTATAATATATATATATATATATATATATATATATATATATATATGTGTGTGTGTGTGTGTTAAACAAAATAAAGTCATAAAATACTAAATAAATTCTAAATATTTTTATAACAAATCTTCTTAATATCATTGAATATGAATTGACTTTACAAGTTATAATTTTATTTATAACATTAAAGAATCTAAAAAACTATATAATATACGGGTTCTTTGATTTGTATCATATCATATATGATATCAGAATAATATTTTAATAGACACCATTAACGATAAAGAACTAATATAATAATTTTTCAGAAATAGTTATTTAATCATTATATTAAATTTATCAATTAAGAAAACATATTTAATTATTTCAATGTAAAATAAAATTTAATAAAAAATTCCTTTAAAATTTAGTGTGCACAAAATATAATGACACTTGCCGAAGTTAAATAGCTACTTTGAAATAAAAAATTATTGTTGGGACATCCTATTTTTTGTTTTAACAGTGAGAATCAACCCTTACCAAAAGACAGTAACACTAGCTAGAAAGAAACCATAAAATTACTAAAAAAATTATAAAATTTAAAACTGTGTTATTCCTTTATCAGCACGTAAAACGTAAGTGTAATAAATATATAGTGATAATTAAGGTAAACGAGGATGAATTTAAAGTAGATTATACCTTCACAAATAAAATTTTTAAAATGAAATAGTATGCAAATTTAGTCAAATAAGATATATATTGCTATCTTAAAATATGAAATTTAAAATGTAACGGCAATGTCGTGCCGAATGTTACAAAACATGATGAGTTATTTCAATCGAAAATAAATTTCGTAATTGAATTATATAAATTTACATGCCTTTACTTATATAATTTTTTAAACAAAGCAATTTGCCAATTTAATTAAATATGACACATGTTGCTATCTTAAAATACAAAGTTTAAAGTCTGAATTCGACGTCGTACAGAATCTTACAAAAGATTAGGAGTTATTTCAATCTAAAATAAATTTTAGAATTAAATTTTATAAATTTACAAAAAATGTGAGCGGCAATCGAAGTTAAATAGCTGCTTTGAAATAAAAAAAGTTATACCCGAGACATTCAATTTTTCACTTCGAAAGCTAGAATCAATCGTGGGACAAAAACAATAACACTAGCTGTAGGAAGGCATAAAAAAAATTATAAGCTCAAATTGTGTTTTCTCTTCGCCTGCAAGTTTCATGTAAGTGTAAAAAATTATAACGATAATCAAAGGTCAAATAGCATAACTTTAAAGTATACATACATTACCTTCAGAAATATAAAGTTTAAAACAAATAATATGCCGATTTAGTTAAATAAGATATAAGTTGCTATTTACCTTAATACGAGATTTAAAGTGTAACAGCGACGGCCTGCAAAATATTACAAAAGATGATGATTTTTTCAATGTAAATTAGATTTTAGAGTTGAAATATTAAAATTATATACGTAGACCAATACAATTTTTAGAACAAAGTAATAAGTCAATTTAGTTAAATCAAAGTTATGCTGCTATTTTAAAATATGAAATTTAAAGTCTAATGTTGACGTCGTGCAAAAATTGTATGGCCAAAAACAAAATTTTAAATTAATCATATTAATTTTCTAAAAAAAAATTCTAAAATACTCTAGCATGGCCAAAAAATATTGGAGAAGGCCAGGATTAAATACTTACTTTGAAAAAAAAAAAAAACTCTTATCGAGACATTCTATTTTTTTCTTTGAAAGTTAAAATCAATCGTGAGCTAAAGACAGGTGTGTACGCACTTTTTAGTTAATCACTCAAATAAAATTAGATTTGTTTTAATGCTAATGTTTATTTTGCTTTACAGTATTAAATTCATGTAATGTTTGGTACAATAATATCTATTAAATTTAACTATTTACGTTAATATTTTCCTTTACACATATTCATTCACATGTTTCTAAAAATAAAAAGTTTATTTTTTTCCACTAAGTCAATTTTCCCATTATTGTATTCCGTTAAGTTTAATTGTGTCATTAATCTATTTGAATTAAGCTTAATTAAATTCAACGTTACCACACTTGATTGAATACACAATCAACAAAATCTAAATCATAGTGACGGGTGCACTCTGCAAATCGAAATATCAATTCACGTATCACTTTATTCGCTTTTTTTGTAGCTTACTGGGATATCGGTGATCCTCAAATTCCATGCCAACACTGTGGAGCTATATTATGGTATGATGAGCGCATAGAAAAGCATTATAATGCCAAATCTCCTAAATTCGCACTATGTTACCGGCGAGGTCAGGTTCAACTTCCTATGATGCAAGCACCGCCTGAATCTTTGAGGAAACTTTACTTTGACACCAATGAAAAATCCGATCACTTTCGATTGAATATTAGGAGCTACAACAGTATGTTTGCTTTTACATCATTAGGTGGTAAGGTACAGAGGTCGATTAATCAAAGTCGTGGGCCCCCAACCTTCATCTTGCATGGACAAAACTATCATTTAATGGGAAATTTGCTTCCACCAAATGGAAGAATAGCAAAATTTGCACAACTATATATATATGATACTCAAAACGAGATACAAAATCGAATCGCTGCTGTGAGGTAATTTACATACGATTTCTTTTAATGCTCAGCCAAAAGCAAGTTGAATTTTAGTTCAAAATCAGGTCACATATTTATATTTATATGATTTAACTTATTTTTTCCAGCTCAAGGGATAAATTGAACAACCTTCATGCGGATATTGTCTCAACCATCAAAATTATGCTTGATCATCACAATGTGCTTGCAAAATCATTTCGGCTTGCTTGAGATGTACTTGCTGCTGAAGCTACTGAATTAATTCGGCTAGGTCTTATAGGGAAGAGAGGAAAGGATGGACGCAGATATAATTTGCCTTCAGTTTCTGAAGTTGCTGCCTTAGTTGTTGGTGATTTTGATGGATCTACAACAGAGCGAGATATTATTGTCGAAAATAAATCAGGGTCACTTCAAAGAATAACTAAGCTACACCCCTCCAATCTAGGCTTACAGTATCCACTGTTATTCCCTTATGGTGAAGATGGGTGGAGAGAAGATATTCCATTGAACAAAATTAAAAAAGGAAAAATAGATAAAGACAAATATGTCACAATGCGAGACTTTTTCGCATTTCGAATCCAAGATCGGCCTTCACACAATGGTGTCCTCTTATATTCCCATCGATTATTCCAACAATTCTTAGTTGATGCATTCTCAATGGTTGAAAGCGCCAGATTGAAATATGTTTACACCCACCAAAGTGACTTTAGAGATGAGTTATACAATGGCCTTCGAGATGCCGTTTTCAGTGGCGAGACAAATGCAGCCTCAAAAGGAAAGAGAATTATACTCCCGGCAACATTTACTGGTGGGGCAAGATACATGATACAAAATTATCAAGACGCAATGGCAATATGTAGATGCGTCAGTTATCCAGATTTGTTCATCACTTTTACTTGCAATCCGCAATGGGATGAAGTACAACGATATTGTGCAAAGCAGAAGCTCAAACCAGAAGACAGGCCAGACATCATTTGCAGACTCTTCAAAGTTAATGTTGGGAATAAGTAGTATGACCACAATCCAATCAATCACGTGTCAAATAATTTGTTATTGTTATTATATTAAAAAGTTAATATAATAAGGTCCTTGATTAAATTTATAGATTTATCATTATGATAGTGATCATAATATTGAGAGATAAATCTTTTATAATTTAATCTAAATTGTTCTTGGTTATAGGATTATTAAAAAGGACATTAATAATCCGAAAAGATCAATATATATATAATGGTCTTCATTGGATGAAGATGAATAGATCTCATTTATTAAATTATATATATATATATATATATATATATATATATATATATATATATATATATATATATATATATATATATATATAGATGGTGCATATAGAGATATGACTATTGAACTAACTCATTTTGAGAATTCTTAATGGTTATAATTACCGTATATTTGTCAATAGGATATTCTCAAGATGAACATAGTAATAGAGTTTTCTTTGACCTGCGACTGTCATAGTAATTAACAATCTATTTATTATACTTTGATTCCGGACACTTAATATCCTAGGGTGCTAGTTGAATGGATATTGGGTATAATTTAAATACTTGTAGAATTAATGATTAGTCAATAAGGAATCTGTCAACTCTCGGTAAAGAGTTTGAGCTCTATGATTATAATGACTGAGATGAATAAAACCTTGGCCAAGGGGATTGAATGAATGAAGAAATAAGTTTCTTAGGTCATTCACAGTTCATTATAATAATGGTAACAAGTTAGAGTTTGACAATTAAACTATACTCTAAGGGTTAACCAAGAGTTGGAAAGATGGAAGGAATTATACTTTGTTCTTCTGAGGTTCTTAGTAAAAATATATTACTTCATACTATCGGGTCGTTAAGGAGTGTTACTAGACGCCAACCTTGATTAGTAAATTTAGTATGACTAATTTACTACTCGCTTAGTATTGAACCTATGGGGTCACACACTAACGAGTGTTCTAATCTTTGCTATAGAATTATTTAATTATTATTTTGATTTGATCAAATAAATAATTATATTAATTCAAATAGAATATTATTATATTCTTTGCTAGCACCAAGAATATAATAATAGTATGATAATTGAGAATATTAAATGAGATTTGAGAATAATAATTTATTCTATTTCTAAATTTGGATGAGATCCTAACTGATTCTGTTTTCAAATTGAGTTATGATATGATTCATAAATTTGAAGGATTCAGATTTAGAATTTCAAGATATGATTTAAATTTGAATTGAGATTCAAATTTAAAATCAGTAACAAATCTCATACTATATATATGTATGCCAAGAGTAGAGAAAAAATGAGAACATAGAAGAGAATAAAACACAAGGGTTTTATTCCTTTACCTCTACGCACATAAATGTATGTGAGCCTAATTCTTGGAGAAGAATTTTATGGTGTGCAAAGAGTTGCAAGAGTTTCCTCAATTTAGATCAGATGTCCATTAGTCAAGGAGTTGACAGCAAAGGTTGGTCTCGGTGTGGATACGCATAGTACCTTCGTACCATCGAAGGAGAAAGTGATTTTTACTAGCGTACACAGGTATTTAGATCTGACCTAAAATATATATTGTTTATTGGAATAAAGTTTAAGCACAAAATAGATCTTTAGGATTACCTTATTTTTCTTTCGCTGCTTGTTATGAACACATGGTAATCCTTCAAGTGGTATCAGAGCTTTAGCTTTTTTTTTGTTTAAATCTTTATTCCTATTTTCTTAAAATTTGTGAATTAATAAGATTAATTCAAATATTTTTTTAAGCATGTGATGCAGTTATTCCCATTGAGATGGTTTTCTAATAAATTAATAGTTAATTTATTTCAATTTTAATTATTTAATTGTGATTAAATTATTATTTTTTTAATATAAAAGTTATATTTATAATCAAATATTTTTTTTATTTTATTTATTTATTAAATTTTAGTGTGATTTTGATCACAATACAAGGAATAAGATGCAAAATATCTTTTGTTTGTTTCTTATATATATAAGTGTATATATAAAGGTCAAATTTGATTTGATAATTTTTAAGGTTAAACGTTAGTACATGAAAAATCAAATTTTGATTTGATTGATATGTTTTGAACACTATAATTTTAGAAATGAGTTTTTCTAATGTTCTTGATTATAAAGTGCGGCCTGATAACCAGGAGTTTTATTTTCAAGATAATAATCAGTATATACATTTGATGTATTTGGAATTTAATTTTATATTTTTGTCTAGACAACCTAGGAGTATAAAATTTAATCCATGAATACTGGTAGAAATTCTCTAACAATTGAGATAAATCCTAAAAGTTAGGAGATTGCCAAAAAAAATAAATTTATCTCTTGTTTACAAGGAACAACCTGACAACCAGGAGACTTGTACTCAAAGATAGAATTTATTTATGTATATGATGATGTATAAGGAGAATTAATTTTATACTTGAACTTAGACAACCTAAGGGTATAAAATATAATTCAGTTAAATAATTGTCTAACAACCAGATAATTATTTGGGATTATAATCATATGGGATATAATTTAATCATGTTTATTTAGAATAAGTATGAGTAACAACTTGACAACCAATGTACTCATTCACGATTCTAAATAATTTTGCCAGAAATATAGATTTCTTGATTTACTTTCATATTTTAAATTTTTAAATATGTCTATCTTTCGTATGGCATACTTTGAAAGTAATAAATTTGCTATACATTGTGAATTGTTCTTATGTATGAAAAGGTTATCATGGACATGATAATTCCATTAAAATAATATTGTCTAATAAAATTGGTGATAGAATAGTCAGTACTTGTGAAGTATTTGAATATTATTTTACTACAATATAGGTTGTTTTAACAACCATGAGTTCTAATTTCAAAAGCATGTACCCACTATTTATTACTGAACATCTTGAGAAGATATATGGTGCCCAAAATAAGATAGTATGACTATCAAAGATTTCATTTGAACTAGTGGGAGTATTGGAAAATATATTTTGAATTAAACAACTTTAGAAATTGAAATGCTATTAGGCAAATGGCTTTTGCGGGAATTGTTCTTGCAAGCATTTTTGGAGATTTATTTTGTTACAATTTATAATTGGCCTTAATATGATTAATGTTTGTGATCTTTTTAGAAAAACTCAATATAAGTATTGAGGATTCGAATCAAAATTGCTCTTAAGGGTTAGTTTGACCAATAATAAAAATATTGAGTATTTTTATTATAAGAGTTTAAAGTAAAATCTCTAATATCTAATTGATATTCTATTAAATAGAAAATGAGATTCTCTCCGTGCATAAATACTAGTACTCTATGTACTCCATCATGTTTAAGAAACATGAAATTTGATTTAGTTGAATATCACTGTTTGTTAAATATTCAAACTACATTTTAGAAATGTTGCTAAATTAACAAATTTCTCACTAAATCAGTTTTTTACTTATATGAGATATGAAAAAAGTATAAGCTGAAACTCAAGAACATTAGAATTTGGAGATGTCTTATATGTGTTAAGAGGTTGCACAACAATAGAATTGATATTAGGTCTGATAAATGAGATTTATTGATTATCCTATAATAAAATTATGCACTATTGTAGTGGGAGATTTCATGTTTTGAGAAAACGTGATATTTATTATGCACTAGGTGTATTTTACAAAAGGTCAAGTAAACATGCTCAAGAGCTAAGGTGTTTAAGGTCAAAAGAGTTTTGATAAATACAAATGTGCATTAAAAATTATACACATGATTGATTGGCTTTAGTGCAAGTGGGAGATTATTGTGATAATAGTATGCCCAAGATCCAACCATCATGATTGACTCTCGTGCAAGTGGGAGATTGTTGGGAATAAGTAGTATGACCACAATCCAATCAATCACGTGTCAAATAATTTGTTATTATTATATTAAAAAGTTAATATAATAAGGTCCTTGATTAAATTTATAGATTTATTATTGTGATAGTGATCATAATATTGAGAGATAAATCTTTTATAATTTAATCTAAATTGTTCTTGGTTATAGGATTATTAAAAAGGACATTAATAATCCGAAAAGATCAATATATATATATATATATATATATATATATATATATATATATATATATATATATATATATATATAATGGTCTTCATTAGATGAAGATTAATAGATCTCATTTATTAAATTATATATATAGATGGTGCATATAGAGATATGACCATTGAACTGACTCACTTTGAGAATTCCTAATGGTTATAATTACCGTATATTTGTCAATAGGATATTCTCAAGATGAACATAGTAATAGAGTTTCCTTTGACCTGCGACTGTCATAGTAATTAATAATGTATTTATTATACTTTGATTACAGACACCTAATACCCTAGGGTGCTAGTTGAATGGATATTGGGTATAATTTAAATACTTGTAGAATTAATGATTAGTCAATAAGGAATCCGTCAACTCTCGGTAAAGAGTTTGAGCTCTATGATTATAATGACTGAGATGAATAAAACCTTGGCCAAGGGGATTGAATGAATGAAGAAATGAGTTTCTTAGGTCATTCACAGTTCATTATAATAATGGTAACAAGTTAGAGTTTGACAATTAAACCATACTCTAAGGGTTAACCAAGAGCTGGAAAGATGGAAGGAATTATACTTTGTTCTTCTGAGGTTCTTAGTAAAAATATATTACTTCATACTATCGGGTCGTTAAGGAGTGTTGCTAGACGCCAACCTTGATTAGTAAATTTAGTATGACTAATTTACTACCCGCTTAGTATTGAACCTATGGGGTCACACACTAACGAGTGTTCTAATCTTTGCTATAGAATTATTTAATTATTATTTTGATTTGATCAAATAAATAATTATATTAATTCAAATGGAATATTATTATATTCTTTGCTAGCACCAAGAATATAATAATAGTATGATAATTGAGAATATTAAATGAGATTTGAGAATAATAAGTTATTCTATTTCTAAATTTGGATGAGATCCTAACTGATTCTGTTTTCAAATTGAGTTATGATATGATTCATAAATTTAAAGGATTCAGATTTAGAATTTCAAGATATGATTTAAATTTGAATTGAGATTCAAATTTAAAATCAGTAACAAATCTCATACTATATATATGTATGCCAAGAGTAGAGAAAAAATGAGAACATAGAAGAGAATAAAACACAAGGGTTTTATTCCTTTACCTCTACGCACATAAATGTATGTGAGCCTAATTCTTGGAGAAGAATTTTATGGTGTGCAAAGAGTTGCAAGAGGTTCCTCAATTTAGATCAGATGTCCATTAGTCAAGGAGTTGACAGCAAAGGTTAGTCTCGGTGTGGATACGCATAGTGCCTTCGTACCATCGAAAGAAAAAGTGATTTTTACTAGCGTACACAGGTATTTAGATCTGACCTAAAATATATATTGTTTATTAGAATAAAGTTTAAGCACAAAATAGATCTTTAGGATTACCAGGGACGGATACATGGGGGGGCAAGTGGAGGCCTGGGCCCCCCAGCTTTTTACAAAAAAAAAATTAATAGTAAAATTTAAGAAGCCCAATCCATAAAATATAATAATTTTTAAATTTTTTTTAAAAACCTAAATTGACTAAACAGAAACAGTGAAACACTATTCTTCTTTTATTCCTTTTGGTTTTGACGCTTAGCATTCCTTTTGAATTGAAGCCATAGTGACGACTGACGCGCGATGCCCTCTAGTCCTCTACTCCACTCAGTTAGTGACTACTATCTCACAAGGTACATTTTATTATATATTTTAAATTTTAAATTTTTATTATATATCTTAAATAGTTACTATGTAGATTTATTGTTCTTGTTGATATATCTGAATATCTCTATGACTCTATGTACAGTGTACTGTACTACGGTGTGATTGTGTATATTATTAATTTGTCTAGTAATTTTTTTATTTTTTATTTTTAGTAAAATTGATAGTGATTTAGTAAAAAAATATTATTAATTTTTTATTGATGTTTAATTAATAAAAAATATTTAGACTTTATTTATTCATGTGAGTATATAATTATTTGGATTTTTTTCAGGTAAAAAGAAACTAGAATATTTTATGATGAAAAAGCAAAGTAAAATTGATGCAATTTTTAAGAGAAAAGCTGCTGATAATGTTGGAGTTCAAACAAGTCAACCCTCTAATCTTATTTCACAAGAAGTTCAAGTAAGTGAACTCTCTAATCTTACTCAAAATGCACATCAACATGAATCCAAAGTTCCAAGATTAGAAAGAGATGTTGATATCTCTTTACTAGAAAGGGATCCAGGAAAGCGACGTCCAATTTGGCAGTATAATGTCAATGAACGTGATAAGATTCGTAGAGCATACATAATAGCTGGGCCATACCAACCAACAAATATTAGTTATCCAGCTTCTGGTAATAACAATCACCGTCGATATTTTCAATCTTCTTGGTTTAAGAAATTTTCAAGTTGGTTAGAATATTCACCAGAAAAAGATGCTGCTTATTGTTTGCCTTGCTACTTGTTTAGTAAACATTATGGTGCTCGCAATGATGGAAAAAATGCATTTTCAGAGTTAGGATTTAGTAATTGGAAGAAAGTAAACAATGGAGTGAATTGTGCATTTGTATGTCACGAGGGTTCTATTCCGAACTCTCCCCATAATTTATGTGTGAAATCTTGTGATGATTTAATGGCTCATTCTAAGCATATAGACAAAGTTCTTGATAGGCATAGTGATGAAACTATTGCAAATAATCGCTTAAGGTTGAAGACATCTATTGATGCTATTCGATGGCTTGCATTTCAAGCATGTGCATTTAGAGGCGACGATGAAAGTCCTGGATCTTTGAATAGGGGAAATTTTATTGAGTTAATTAAGCTTTTAGCTTCATGCAATCAGAATGTTAATAATGTTGTCCTTGAAAATGCTCCTGGAAATGCTCAATATATATCTCCCGGTGTTCAAAAAGATATATTGCATATCTTTGCTAGAAAAGTGCGTGCAGCAATTCGAGAAGAAATTGGTGATTCTAAATTTTGTATAATTATTGATGAAGCAAGAGATGAGTCAAAGCGAGAACAAATGTCTGTGGTTTTGAGATTTGTAGACAAGCACGGTTGTGTTCAAGAAAGATTTTTTGATCTTATACATGTTTCTGATACGTGTTCTTTGACATTGAAAACAGAAATTTCATCAGTTCTTTCTCGTCATAATCTTGATGTTCAAAATCTTAGGGGACAAGGGTATGATGGAGCTAGTAATATGCGTGGTGAATGGAATGGATTGCAAGCTCTATTTTTGAAAGATTGCCCTTTTGCTTATTACATTCATTGTCTTGCTCATCGATTACAATTAGCACTTGTTTCTGCAGCCAAAGAAGTTTGTTATGTTCATCAATTCTTTTCAAAACTTACCCTAATTGTGAATGTTGTGACTGTTTCTCCTAAACGTCATGATCAGTTAAGGGTTGCTCAAGCAAATAATGTTGCAAACTTAATTGCCAATGATCAAATTGTGACAGGTAGTGGACTTAATCAAATTGGTACTTTGCAAAGAGCTGGAGATACTAGATGGGGTTCTCATTTGAATTCTGTACGTAGCTTGCTATGCATGTTTGATGCTACTTGTGAAGTTCTTGAAAAAAGCAGTGAAGAAGGTAATTTCTCCACTCGTGGTGATGCTAGTGCTGCTTATGATGCTATCACATCCTTTGAATTTGTCTTTGTTTTGCATTTGATGAGAAATATTTTGGAAGTTAGTCATGATCTTTGTCAAGCTTTGCAACGAAAAAATCAAGACATATTGAATGCTTTAACTCTGGTTTCTACTACCAAGACTTTAATCCAACGAATGAGAGAATCAAGTTGGGAAGCTTTCATAAAAGAAGTTATATTATTTTGTGAGAAACATGAAGTTGAAGTTCCTGATATGAATGCAATGCATATTCCTAGAAGAGGCCGAACTCGCAAAATTGTTGACCGAATTTCAGTGGAGCATCATTACCGTGTTAATTTATTTCTGGCTGTAATTGATACACAGTTGCAAGAGATTAATGGAAGATTCAATGATAATATGGTGGAATTGCTTACTTTAAGTTCAACTTTAGATCCCAGAGAAAATTATAAGCTCTTCAGTGTCAACAAAGTATGTGAATTAGTAGAACGGTTTTATCCAGGCGACTTCAGTGACCAAGAGAAATTTCACATTAGAATGCAAGCTCAACATTATGAACTTGATGTTCCTAATCATATTGAGTTAACTAACTTGTGCACAATTTCGGAGTTATGTCAAGGATTAACGAAGACAGGAAAGTCTTTAACATATCCTTTGATTGATCATTTGATTCGCTTGGTATTAACTCTCCCTGTTTCAACTGCTACAACTGAGAGATCTTTTTCAGCTATGAATATTGTGAAGAATAGACTCAGAAACAAAATGGAAGATGAATTTCTTGCTAATTGTCTTTTGATTTATATTGAGAAGAAGATTGCTGAAAGATTTGACACCGATTCTATTATCGATGAATTTTATGATATGAAGAATCGACGTGTACCACTTCGTTAGTAAAAAGTATACATATTTTTTTGTACTTTAAATATATTCTCTATCGGTATATTTTTGTAATGCATCTTACATTATAATTTATTTATATATATTTTTAATATTATATATGTTATTGCCCCCCCCCCATGATAACATTTCTGGATCCGTCCCTGAGGATTACCTTATTTTTCTTTCGCTGCGTGTTATGAACACATCGTAATCCTTCAGTTAAAGTAGACAATATGATTAAGGATCTTAGATACAACAAATTATTTGGTTCTACCAAAGCAGGTACGTAATTTACATTTAAATTTTGCAATTTTTTTCCCATGACATTCAGAAATTGCTTCCTTATTCTAAATTAGACGTGTTAATACCATTCAAGCATTGTTTTTTCCTAGTTATTTATACAATAGAGTTCCAAAAGAGAGGACTTCCACATGCACATATACTATTGTTCTTACATGAGCAAGATAAGTATCCAAACCCTATGGATATAGACAAAATTATCTGTGCTGAGATTCCCGATCATGATGTTGATAATGCATACTACGAAGCTGTCAAGAGTTTCATGCTGCATGGTCCATGTGGTCTTAGCAAGCCAACTTCCCCTTGCATGGAAGAAGGACGTTGTATGCGTCATTTCCCTAAGAAGTTCAACGAAGTTACTACAGTTGACGAAGATGGTTACCCAGTTTATAGGCGTCGAAATAATGGATGCACAGTGGAAGTGTCTGGAATTCATCTTGACAATAGATATGTTGTGCCACATAATAGATTGTTGTTACTAAAATGTCGTGCTCACATTAATGTGGAATGGTGTAACCAATCAAGACCTATCAAGTATTTGTTCAAATATGTAAACAAAGGGAGTGATCGGGTCACAGCCTCTTTTTACAGAAACTCCACCAGTGACAATTCAAGTACGAATGTTGATGAAGTGAAAATGTTTTATGATTGTCGATACATATCTCCTTGTGAAGCTGCCTGGAGGATATTTTCCTATGACATTCACTACAGAAATCTATCTGTTGAGAGGCTGAGTTTTCATTTACCAGATCAACAACCTGTTGTATTTACAGATAATGAATCATTAGTTGAAGCTCTTGCGAAGGCCACTATAAAAGAGTCCATGTTTCTAGCTTGGTTTGCAGCTAACGAAAAATATGCGGAAGCTAGACAACTAACATACACTGAGTTTCCAGCAAAGTTTGTTTGGAAACCTTCACCTCGAGCTTGGGAACCTAGGAAAAGTCATCAAGTCATTGGAAGGATGATTTTTGTTCCACCATCATCTGGTGAGCTATATTACTTAAGGATGTTGTTAAATATTGTAAAGGGACCAACAAGCTATGCAGATATTCGAACCTACAATGGTGTTATCTATTCATCATTTCGAGATGCATGCTATGCACGTGGGCTACTTGATGACAACAAAGAATATATTGATGCCATTAAGGAAGCAAGTCATTGGGGGTCAGGTCATTATTTGCGAAAATTGTTTGCGACTCTATTGTGGTCTAACTCAATGGTGCGACCTGAAGCTGTATGGGAAGAAACTGCCATCTTATTATGTGATGGGATTTTGCATAATCACAGAGCCATGTTTGGCCGATCTGGTAAGCAGACAACTCCAATGATAAACCTTTCTATTAAATTTTATATCTTTAAAGTGTTGTGGCTTACATGTTTTCATAGTAATTTTTTCAAGTACCATATGTTTTTCATCATTATAGCAACTAATGTTTTTACTTTGTCAACATTTCAGATTTGGTTTTCAACGATGAAGAATTAAAGGACCTAACTTTGATTGAGATTGAACAAATATTGAACAGTAACGCCAAGAGCTTGCGGAATTATCCGACAATGCCATTTCCATCAGGGGAAACTGACCATCTTAGAACACGAAACAAGATGATCTTTGATGAGTTAAATTATTATCGTGTTGAATTACAAAGGCAACACATTCAATGCCTGTCTAAATTAACTATAGAGCAAAGAAGAGTATATGATAAGATCATGAGCGCTACAGAAAGTCAACATTGACGTATGTTTTTTTTGTATGGCCATGGAGGTACAGGAAAGACTTTCCTTTGGAAAACTTTAGCTTCAGCATTGAGATCAAAGGGACAGATAATCTTAACTGTTGCCTCTAGCGGTATTGCTTCTCTTTTGTTACCTGAAGGTCGGACTACACATTCTAGATTTGCCATACCATTAACCCCAGATTAATTCTCTACTTGCAATATCAAGCAGGGAAGCCCATTGGCAGAGTTAATTGTAAGAGCAAAGCTAATAATCTGGAATGAAGCTCCTATGATGAGCAAATTTTGTTTCGAAGCACTTGATAAGACAATGAAAGATTTGATGAGGTTCAAACATGATGAAAGCCCAGAGATGCCATTCGAAGGGAAAACAATAGTCTTTGGTGGAGATTTTAGGCAAATCTTGCCAGTGATTCCAAAGGGAACAAGACAAGACATCGTCAATGCGTCTTTAAATTCATCATATCTATGGCAGCATTGTGAAATATTAAAGCTAACCATCAACATACGGCTGCAATCCATGGCTGCAGATAGTGGCATACAAGATTTGCAGCAATTTGCCGAATGGATTCTTCAGGTTGGCAATGGAATATCAGAAGGAATGAGTGACGAGTGCAATTTAATTAGCATACCTCCTGAATTCCTTATCACCTATTATAATGATCCAATTGAAGCAATCGTTGAAGCAATCTATTCTGATTACATTGCTGACATGGATAACGAAGGCCACTTGAAAGGTCGAGCTATTTTGGCTCCTACAATTAATGCGGTAGATGAGGTGAATGATTACATGACCGAACTGAACAACAATGCATGCAAAACTTATGTTAGTTCCAATAAATGTTTGTTCGAAGGGGGTAGCAATGAAATTGAAGGTATGCACACACCGGAGTTTTTAGCAACAATTAAATGTTCCGGGGTTCCAAATCATGAATTGAAGCTAAAGGTTGGTTGCCCTGTCATGCTTATTAAAAATATTGATCGCTCTTCAGGGCTTTGCAATGGTACTAGATTGATAATTACAAGACTTGGAGATAAAGTTATCAAGGCAAGATTATTAAATTCTGACAACTGTGTCGATAAGGTCTTTATTCCTAGAATGACACTCACACCATCAGATGCTAGGCTACCATTTCGATTTCAAAGGAGACAATTCCCTCTCATGCTATCTTATGCAATGACCATAAACAAAAGTCAAGGACAATCATTAGACCACATCGGATTACTACTGAAAAAATCTGTTTTCACACATGGCCAACTATATGTTGCCATTTCAAGGGTCACTAACAAGAAAGGATTGAAAATTCTAATTGCTCATGATGAAAACACTGGCAAAACAGAAAATATTGTTTACCCAAAAGTCTTTAGAAATGTATGACAAACCTTTTAACATTACATATTTCTTAATTATTATCTCATGTATATACATGTATTTTCGTTTATAAAAAACTTATTTTTTCTCAGTTTACATTCGACCAACTTTAATAATGCATACATGATTTTTATATCTCAAAATTATTCAATAATTAAATATTATTTTTCAAAAAGATTTATTTTTTTGGTGTCAAATTTCATAGATTTCACTTCAAAATAATAAACTGGGTCACGAATTTATTTTTGCTGATGTGGCATTATATAATTAAATACACGTGTAAAACTACTTTACATTGATAGTGCATCAAAATTAAATTCTAAATTAATACAGACAATATATTCTATTTATATCCAATTTATATACTTTATCTTCTTTATATTCCAATAAAATTACAAATATCTTATTAAGCTAACTTATCAATTTTTAAATGTTAACAATACTTTTACAAAACTAAGTTGCAGTCATTTTCATTTTTCTCTTCAAAGATAATTATTTTTCAAACTAAGCTTTACTTTTACATGATCATTCTATTTATTTCTCTGTACGCGCGGGTATCTTGCTAGCTAGTTATTAAACAAAAGATGTGTACCATAAAATATAATTCGTATATAAAGACATTTAAGAGTAGGCCAATGTTACGGGATAAATAGAGTTAAATATCAATTTGGCTCCTGAAATTTAGCTCGATACTTCAAATGACCCTCACAATTTTGTTGGTCCCAATTAGAATCCTTAAATTTGTAATCGTGGCTCCGGCTTGTCCCTCCGATCATCTTCGTCACCGGAATGCTGATCTGACATAATTGCATGACACGGTGGACACTACTTTAATGACGACGCATTGATTTCGCACCCAAACCAGTTAAAAACTATGTCGTTTCAGTTTTTTTTGTGGGTTAAAACTCTCTTTCTTTCCACTACGACGATCATAAGTTGTAAAACATTAAAAAAACCCTTACACTACGTGATTTTCAAAGGGTTTGGATGCGAAACCAATGTGCCGTATTTAAGTAGTGTCCACCATGTCATGCAATTGCGCCAGATCAGCATTCCAGTGACGGAGATGATCGCAGGGACAAGTCGGAGTCACGATTACAAATTTGGGGGTTCTAATTGGGACCAACGAAATTATGGGGGTCATTTTGAGTATCGAGTCAAATTTTAGGGGCCAAATTGAGATTTAACTCGGATAAATGACCAAAAAGTTTCTATAGATATAGATTTGAGGTGTTGAAATGGGAAATGGATTTTTTCGATTATTAAAAAAAAATTGTGAATGTAAAGTGTGATTTTTAACTCTTTATTGTTTTTTCTCTTATATTTATTTTTAATCCTACTTATAAAACTAATGTTAAGAGATCATATTTTACTCTCTCAGTTGTTAAAAAAAATGAGAGGATCGATTCTCCAGTTGAAATGATATTGGAGTTTGTCTAATTGCCTGTAACAATAATGATATCTATACAGTAGCATTGGCCTTAAGAGTAAACAATAATGTAATAAAAAAACATGTGACATTATTTATTGGAACTTTTACACTTGGAAATTGATTCTCTTATAGAGAAACAATAAACAAAGAAAAAAAATGAATAAGACTCTAACAAATGTACCTATGATACACTTAAACAAACATTTCATTAGTTAAAAGCAGAACAAATCTTGCGAATTTCACCATCAGTACCAGTCTTGACCCCAATGTTGCTCATCTTAACCATAGACTTTCCAAATTCAACATTGAATGTCAAGCCAAGAAAGCCTCTTAGGCCCAAATATCTTTGGACAAAGCTCTTTGTGGAAGGATCACTCCATAGTGCTTGATCAGATTGCAGGATTCCACGACGGTTCCTGAGATTAGAGAAGTAAGAGGAATCAAACTTGAACTGGCTTCCGGTATCGAGTGCAACACGGTTTGCAGCAGCACCGGTGTTTTGAGGGCATAGTGCTTGTAGATTTGAAACAAATGAAGGGTCAATGGCAGGGTCAGCAGCAGCAGTTCCATTGAAGTTGAACAATCTGTTACTGAAGAATTGGCATTGCGTAGTTCCAATGGTGTGTCCACCTACAAGAGTAACAAGGTCTTGTGTGTTGAGTCCCTTCGCTGCGAACTTTTGTTTCTGAACATCAACCGAGTCAGAAGGTGCTGGCAAGTTGCTTACATCTGAAGCTTGCGATACGCGCCCATCTCTGCGTCCTGTTGGCACTTGCCAACTCAATCCACCACTCTGCATGTAAACACACAATATTAGAATATTATAAATTAATTATTTTCTTATTAGTTTGGAAAAGGTTATTTCATCAGGAAAGATGCTAGACCATTATTAATATTTAAAAAGAAAAATATAAACAAAAAGTATATTATTGAATTACTAAGATATTATCGAATATATTCAAGGTGAAAACTCCGTGAAGTCGATCATGGAGAGTTAGATAAAAATTTAGTCAAATGAGTCAAATTATCTAACGGTTCTTAACTATCAACTTCACATGAAGTCGACTACACCTGAATTTCCACCGGTATTCAAATATACAATTTTATCATGAATTCTACCACAACAGGAGTATGTAATTACCAGAACGACGGAGTCACGAGCAGCAAGGGCGAGGATATCTGCGCAAGACACAACGCCGGGACAGGCAGCCTCGAGTTGTGTCTTTGCATCGTCAATAATCTCGTACCCTCTAAGTCCGAGGTTTGCAAATGCCGTTTTCTCGGTGGCGGGGCCAGAAACGAGGATAGAACCGTCGCAGCCTTGGACAAAGCAATCATGGAAGTGCATTCTAAGAATTTTAGCGGCCAAAGTAGGATCCGAGTTAACGTGGGATCGAACAGTGGACCTCACAATGGACTCGGCTCTAGGACAAGTTCTTGAATAGAACCCTACTCGGGTACCTTGGCCATGCACTGTGGTGATACCAATACACAAGCCAAGCATAAAAACAAACACGAGAATGAACTTTTTGTTGTTGAAAACACCCTCCATTGTTATTTTGGTAACTAAGGAATGAATATCAAGTACAAATAACTAGCTAGTATATATGATGATGATTAGTTGAAAAATTAAAGTTGTTTATATGTTAAGGATGAATGAGATAGAAATAAAATGTATGTATGTGATATTGTGTTGATGATGTGAAATGCGATGTGAGGTAGTGGTATTTATAGAGAGGAGAGGGGGTTTTTGGAATTTCGTTTAATAATTTGAGTTGGTCAAAGTTATGAAAATGAGTAAGTAAAGGGGGCTATGCCTTTTGTATTTTTGCTTTTGTATATGTATAATAGAGGATATCACGCATGTGTGTGAGTTTCCGCGTGAGGGTTTTCGAACTTCGAAGACTAATTGTGATGTCAACTTTAAAAAAGTCGTAATCGAAAAGGTTTACTTTTTTGTTATTTGCATTATTGTGATTGGCCACCGGCAATAACAAGATTTGGAAGCTTTCTAAGCATCGGAATGGGCATTATTTGCAACACTTGCACTTATTGGACATAGCTAGTTCATTAGTTGTCTTGGATTGTAACCTTCTTAGGCAATCATATATATATTTTTTGAATGCTTAATTAGAAGATGTCAGCAACCGTGTGAAAAGAATATATACATATTTCTAGGCCTAATATACCAAGCTAGCTAGTAGTTAAGTTAAACTTCGTTTTTTTTTTTTTTTTGGTGACTTATGAGCAACCAAAACTTCGTTTGATTCTGTGATAAATAGAATATTGAAAATAAAATATAAAAAATATAAATATAAATATTAGTATTAGTATTAGTATTATTATATTTTATATTTTACTTAATAATAAATTAAATATAAAAAATAAATTATAAAAGTTAAATTTATTTTTATTTTTTTATATAAAAAATTTAAAAAATATAATGATAAAAATATAAATATATAAAATCAATAAAAATAATAAAAAAATAAAAAATAAATTATGTCAATTATTAATATTTTTATATTTTTCTGTCAAAAATGATATAAAATATATTAATTTATTATCTTTAAATATAATGTCTATATTTATATCTCTTATGTTAAATATTTTTTTATGTCTTTATATGTTTATTTTAGTATCTTATATTTATAAATAAACACAGCTAAGAGTTTAGAACAAATCTCAAAAGTTGTATTTAAATCACAAAAAAAAAGTTGTATTTAAAAGAGAGATTGAGACTGAGAATTAGAGATTATTGAGAGGTAAAGATAAAGATTAATTTAAGTTTTTATATTGTGTTTGATATAAAATGTATAAGATTGAGTTATATTTCAGTATCATATTTAGTTTAAGATAAATATGAGAGATTAAAGATTAAATTTGGGATTCAAAAAATTAAATAAAAGTTTTTTTTTTAAATATTTTTAAAATTTTTTGTCCTTAAAAATTTTAGTCCCTATATATATATCTTCATTTTCAAAAAATACCAAAAAATTAAAATTTTATATTTTAAAATTAACAAAATTCTAATTCTAGTCTCTAATTATTAAACATAATACTCATTCCCAATTCTTTATTCTCATTATCAGTTTCAAAAAATAAACGGAGCCAAAATGTCCAAGTTTGATAGATTAAATACTGAACCATTGTATATATGATTATTATTTTGTACCTCTTCAGTAATTATTATTACCATATATAGTACATTAAATTCAGTCACTCTTTTTACTCATTATTAAAAAATAGTTACGCGTAAGTGTCAATAAATTAATGAAATAGTTACTATTTGTTACTTAGAAAGAATAGACAATAATGGCTTTCAGAATTCAGAAATAGCAATGAATGTCTCTATCATCCC
The DNA here is from genome assembly GCF_059453495.1 of Arachis ipaensis. Taxonomy (NCBI): domain Eukaryota; kingdom Viridiplantae; phylum Streptophyta; class Magnoliopsida; order Fabales; family Fabaceae; genus Arachis; species Arachis ipaensis. Next base: position 10,639,415 of record NC_142435.1, on the reverse strand, counting down.
TCTAAAAAAAATAATTAAAATGGTCCAAGAAAATTAAGTTTCGTCCAAGAGGCGATATAAGATAGAGCTACCACTATGATGTTGAGATAGATGCATGGAACTCTAACTACATCCGCGATTTACGTTCATGCTAAGTTTATCTCTCTCTTCTTTATATAATAATAAAAAAATTAAAATTCTATCATTGGTACATTATATACAAATTCTTGCAGATTAATTTTCGTATTATAATTTGAAAATATTTAATAACAAAAAGAGATTAGTCAAAAATAACTAAAATTTATTTTATTTAATATTTATTGATTTTAATAATAATTAATAAATATTAAATAAAATAAATTCTAATTTTTTGTTGTCTCTCTAATATTACTAATCATAATATAATGTATAGATCAACAAATGACTGAAAATCTTCTTTGTTATATATATATATATATATATATATATATATATATATATATATATATATATATATCCCTTGATGTAGATAAGTTACCGAAGTCAACACCTTCATATTCTTCTCGCTTTGTAATCATATAATAGTCGCGTAAACAAGCACTTTTTAATTGCAATTAGTCGGGAAACATATGACTTTGTCTTCAAGTAACAGCCTCCAAACCGTTGGCTATATTCTGGTTTCGTATTTGTTCGTCTTAGCTCTTATGTGGGTTACAACTTATAATTAGTTAAAATGTTAAAATTTGAAAGAATATAAACAAACTATATATGGACAAGTTGTGTATTAGAAAAAGATTTTTTAAAATGACAATAGTAAAATATGCTTTAATTATCTTTAAATTTGTAATATTTAGTATTTATAAATTTTACTATTTTAATTTAAAAATAATTAATAATATAGTTTTTTCTCTAAAGTGATAATATAATTTTAAAAGAGTTAGATCTTTGTGTATTATTAATATATTTTAGTGCATGTATTACCATTTACTACTACTCACACGTTACTAATAACGTAAACTTTCAGGTTTGCCGATTGGAACTTGGAAGCAAATTTAACATCGGCAATTACAGGTTTACAGCGGGAAGCTAGCTAGAAAGAAATATCGCCTGCTGTTTCATATATTTTTTTCCTTTAATTTTTTAAGAAAAAAAATTAAAAAATACTACATTCACATAAAAAAATTAGTCACTAAATAATTAACTATGATATATGTTCCATAACCCTTATACTAATTAAGAACGGAACTAGATAAAATATTAGAGGAGATAGACAAAAAATATTTACATAATAAAATAAGACTAAAATAAAATTTTAAGAAAGTTAAACTAAAATTTATCTATAAGAATAAATTACTATTTCTACCTACGAAAGTTGAATACACTGACATATTTATCCATAAAAGAAGGAAATTATCATTTGTACCCATTAAATATGGATTTCGCACAACAAAATTATTCAAACACTAAAAAATCACCTAAAATCTCTAAATTACTAGGGGTGGCAAAACGGGTCGAGCCTGTCGGGCCGATCAGCTAAACCCGCTAAAAAAGGCGGGTCGGGCTAGGATTCGGAGCTCGCCAAATTTTAAAAACCCGCCAAACCCGCACCGCCAAATTGGCGGGTTTTGGCGGGGCGGGGCGGGCCGGTCCGCCGGGCCAAAGATTTTTATTTTTATTTTTTTTATTAAATAAAAGAGTGATTACTATTATAAAATTAATAATTATAGAATTTTTAAACACTTTTTTTTTCATTTTTTGTTTTTATTCTTCTTTTAGTTATTTACTTTATTTATTTTATTTTACAATTTCGTATATATGCTCAAATTATGTGACTTATTTTTTAAAATAAAAATTATTCTATTGACAAATATTATTTTGAACAATTTTATTGAAGTTAAAAATTAAAAAAATAATAAAAAATTATATTATAATTTGACTATTATTATTATTTTTTTATTATTATTTTTGGTTAATTTTAATGAATTTTATTTTTCAAAAAATAAAAGAAGCGGGCTAGCCCGCCAACCCGCCAATCCGCCATAAAGCGGGGCGGGCTAGCATTTTGAACCCATTTTAGTTGGCGAGGCAGGCCGGTCCGCCCCGTTTATAGGGCGGGCCGGTCCGCCCCGTTTATGGGGCGGGCCTAGGCGGGGCGGGGCGGGTTGGGGCGAGCCGGCCCGCTTTGCCACCCCTATAAATTACCCTTATCTTCACCACCAATTTTCTAATCTCAAATCCTACCACCATCCAAACTCTTCTTCACCACCACTCTCATCCCCAACTACCACTATCACTGCCGCCATAAAAAATTCACAAGCTTCCCAGACGACCTCCCTCCATGCAGTCTCCGCTCTCTTGGCCCTCCCTTCCTCCTCCCTCCGCGTCGCAATCGCCCAATCGCGCACTACCGTCACTGCCGTAGCCACAGCCGCAACCGTCTCCCCCGTGCCTCCAGCTGCGCGCCCTAGAAATCTCCGTCGGCGTGTCCCTCGACCACCTCCCCTCCTCCAAACTCTCAATGACCTCCTTCACTGTCAACGACGACAGACCTCCGGTGTCGAACTCCCTCATGGCGGCCATAAAATACTCCCAGGAGAACCAATGGATTGGGATTTGTTCCCAAATGTGAAAATGAATTGGGATCTGTATCCTATGACCGTCACATCTACTACCCCTTCAATGGAAGGATTCTACTCTAAATCCAGGTACGTCTCTTTCTTTTCTTGGAATTACAACAAGACATGGTTGAAGTTTGTACTTGTTCTGTGTTTGGTTGAAATAATCATTGTTTCTGGAATGTTCGTCGGAGGCACGGGAGGCATTTTGAATGATGGTGGTAGTTAGGATTTAGGTTGGTGGTGAGGAAGAGTTTCGTGGTGGGTTTGGGATTGGAAAGGTGGTGGTGTGGAGTAAGTGGTAGTGGTACGGTAATTTGGGAATTTCAAATAATTTTTTTGGATTTGGATAGTTTTGTTAGCAAAAATTTATGTTTTATGGATACAAATGGTAATTTCCTTCTTCTATAGGTAGATATATCAGTGTTTTCAACTTTCATGGGTACAAATGGTAGTTTACTGTTACATATAATTTACATGTAAAAAATTAAAATTAGGGGATCATTGCCCCCCCTTTCCTACTATGTGGCTCTGCCACTACTTTATACTTCGGCCTAATAATGTTATACCTCGGATTTTACTCCACCTATTCCAAAATAACAGCCCATTTTCAAACTATTCGCCCGTATCTCAGACTATCCCCAAAGCTCAGACATAGTACTACAACGTCTGTTAATTTATACAACGATAAATAGTAGTATCTGCTCAACGATAAGGCAGGTCGAGAATACAACGAGCAATCACAATACCTTTGTTTTGTTTTGTCCTTTAATAGATATATCACTGACTTGAGCGTTGGAATCCTTTTTGTAGGTTTCACGTCCAATCCAAGTTCTGAGGATCTCTCACCCCTGCTGATCGAGAAGCTGGACGCATTCACGGCATAACAGCGACGAGTTATAATCTGAAGAGTATCCATGATAGAACATTTGACGCCCACAGTGGGACCAATTTCTAATATCACGTAGCACCCTGCAATCCCTTTTTCTATGTTGGTCCTGTGTCCTTTTGCAAGATTCCGAATATGGCCGATGACGCATTGCTGCCACCACCTCCCACTCATGCCAAACTAGTGGCCATGAGCGCTGCCCTTCAAGCGGAAGTTAAAAAAATGTCCGAGCTTCTGGTTGGTAAGACAGACAAAAAAGATGGTGATAAAAAGACTACAAGCAAGCAAAATCCTGAAGACGAATGTCATTTTGAAACAAATACGGCGATGGAAGTCACCTCTCGAAGTCCAACAAGAAGAGAACAAATCTTTTCTCTGACAAAATCATAAACTTCCAAATGTCGAAGAACTTTACACTTCCGACCACATTAAAACCCTATGAGGGCTTCGGTGACCCCAAAATTCACGTCATTAAATTTGAATCTATGATGTTTCTAAACGGTATTTCTGATCCAATCTTATACCATTTGTTTCCGACCTTTTTAGATGGAGCTGCTTTATTATAGTTTTCTATTCTCCCTACAAGTTTAATTTCCAGATTTGACGAATTTGCTGATCTATTTGTTAACCATTTTATAGCCTCAAAGATCTACATCCATGACTCTGATTTTTTTTAGCACCATCAAGCAAGGATAATATGAAAGCCTCAAGGACTAAATGACACGATTTGCAAAAGTCGCAATAAAAATCCCCGAATTCAGTCCCGATGTACATCTTCATGCGATAAAAAGCTGGTTGCCTCCAGGGAGATTCCAGGAAACTATTGCTGTTACTAAACCTAAAACATTGACCGAATTCAAATTTGGAGAGCTTGGGGGCTCAGGGGATACAACACTAATCTAAGGTATACAGCTGTAAGAAAAGCTCAACTTGCTAACAAGAGGTCAGCAAGTTAAGTTTGGAGGCTGTGTTCCATAACCCTTATACTTCGACCTAATAACGTTATACATCGGATTCTACTCCACTTATTCCAAAATAACGGCCCATTTTCAAACTATTCGCCTGTATCTCGGACTATCCCCAAAGCTCGGACATAATACTACAACGTCTATTACTTTATACAACGATAAATAGCAACATCTGCTCAACGATAAGGCAAGCCAAGAATATAGCGAGCAATCACAATATTTTCGTTCTATTTTATGCTTTAATAAATATATCACTAACTTGAGTGTCAAAATTTTTTTTGCAGATTTTACGTCCAATTCGAGTTCTGAGGATCTCTCACCCTTGCTGATTGAGAAGCTGGGAGCATTCACGGCATAGTAGCAACGAGTTATAGTATGAAGAGTATATTTGATAGAACAATATATTTATTTTGTTTGATTTATTTTTAATTTGTATTTTGTATGAGAAATGTTAGGGGGCCAGCAATTTTGATGTTTTGTAACTATCAATTGGTCATCAATAGTATTTTTAATGGTGTGAAATTACATCTAATAGTAGAAAATCACTCACTTTTATTTTGATGATTAAGTGCTGGCCAGAAAATACAAAAGTTACTGTCCTAGACTTTTCCATTTTGTATTTCAATATGTAATATATACTGATAATTATTTTAGTGTTTAATTTTTTGTATACGTATAATATATAATATAAAAAAAATTGACCCAGCACGTGTATAATTTTAGTGTTTCATTTTTAATATGCTAATAATATGAAAAAAATTATTCTCAACATCTCCTCATTATATAATAATTGCCCTTCAACCGATCTAGTCTGCTACTCTATGATATCGCCTTCGGTATTAGCAATCTCAATACTTTATATTAATAACATCTTCTTAATTATATGTTTGAATGCTAGCACAAAGATTTAGTCATTAATTTCTAATCATATACGATACGTAGGTTTCAATGTAAGCTAGAGGATTCTTTCGACTTTATTTGGTCAGGTTTGAATAAAATTCATTAGCTAGCTAAAATTTAAAAAATTTAAAAACTTTACGTGATCAATAGGAAAAAATTTTTTTAATTTTTTTTCGTTTATAATGTTGGGTATATGAGTATGAGAAGAAGACAAAATCTTATATTTGTGTAGTGGTTTCAAGGCACGATTACATCGCTTTCTTTAGAGAGATATTTGTCCCCACACTTAGTTACTATATGATTAATGACAATATTCTCCCAGGATACAATGAAACCTAAAAATTTCTTAATTAGCAATAGTAAGAAATTCTCAACTTTCTTGAACAAAGAAAATCTCTTAGGATGTGTTTGGCAAACGCGTTACAAGAGAAGAAGCACGTTTAACCTTCTTGAAAGCTTCAATTTTTGGTTTGGCAAATTTTTGATTCATGAACGCAGAAGTGATTTTGCTTTCAAAACCATAGTTTTCAAGAAGCTATAATTTTAAGCTTCTGCGTTTTACAAACGGGCTTCTAGCCATCAATACTCCATCTTTATTTACCTTTTACCAACTTTATCATTTATACATGTTATTATATTATTTATGGAATTCTTATTATTTTTGTTTACATGAACTCTCTTTTTTTATTATTTTTATTTTTATTTTTTTATTAATTATTTATTTGATATTATACACTTTTATAATTGTAATTTTTTGTATTATTTTTATTATTTTTTTATAATATAATTTATTGATTCTATTAGGTAAAGTAAATTAAACAAAAAATTAATTGTAAATAATAATAATAATAATAATAATAATAAATTATAACATACTAAAAAAGAGTACTAAGAGTATTAAAAATATATTATATAAAAAATATCATAAATTTTTTTTTGATTTATTTCAATTACTACCAAGATAAATATTTAATTTTTTTTATTATTCTTAGTACTCTCTAAAATTTATATTTTGTTAGTTTTAATTAAAAATATATTTTGCCAATTTTTATATATTATTTTTATTTTAGTGTATAAATATTAATTTTATTATAGAATTAATTAATAAGATCTATTCAATTATCTAAATTAAAATGATAAAATAATATATAAAAATTATTTAAGTTGGTGTCTATTTTAGTAATTTTTTATCTAAAAGTGATTTTGAGTAGTAGAATCCAAACAACAATTATTTTACTATAATTCATTTTGATGCAAAGATTACCAAACATAAATTACTTTAACACAAACTTACTTTTCATTAAAATCAAGTTTGCAAAATCAATTTTATTCAAACTCCAGTTTGTAAACTATAATCCAAACACACACTTAATGGTTGAGTAATTTGTACACTTAGTACTTCCTTTTTGAAATAGTGGACAAGGACTTATTTATACATATTGCACGTAGCAATTATGATTAGTTACGTATACAAATGGTTGTATCTTTTTTATTGCCAATAGATACAATGTTTTGAACATATACAACTCTTAAAGAGTTGTATCCCTTTAGCCAATAGATACAATATTTTGAACACACACAATCCTTAAAGGTTGTGTCCTTTCAACCAAATGGTACTAAACGGTTAGTAACCGTTTATTAATATTAATTAATCAAATTTGTAAATACCCTTCAATCCCCACTATTTACAAAATTTAAATGTCATACAAGTATATGCATAAAGAATGTGTCACTAAGATTAAACATTCTTTTAGTGTAAATTTTAAAGTTCTAACGAAGTAATAGGTGTCTAATCGATTAAACCTATACTCCATATGCTAGTACCAAAAATCACACACATTACTTATACCCTCCAAGTTCAAGAGTTTACAATTTTAAGCACTTATATGGCCTTGTGCTCATCCTGGTTTCATGAATATTTACGAGAATAAAACCTCTAAAATTCTCGATTAGAGCGGCACCACTCTTATATTCATATAGGTGGAATCTTTTGATAGATAATATTATCATTCCATTAAGAGTTTAAACTCACCCTCCTAATTTATTGTAAATAGCACTAAATCCTATACCTTAGTGCTCCAATTGCTAAATAACTTGTTATTACCCATTAAACCTTGAAACTAGTGGTCTACTAGAATAAGGTTGGGTTCCCATCATTTAGCAATAATAGGTTTTAATCCCATTTTAGCAGTAGTTTCTTTAATTTTATCCCTTGACAAACCTTTAGTCAAAGGGTCTGCTAAATTTCCTTGAGATCTTATATAAGTAATGGTAATTACACCATCATCTATTAGTTGCCTCACAAACTCATATCTCAAACTTATATGTCTAGACTTTCTATTATAAACCTTGTTATATGCTCGAGACATGGTTGATTCACTATCACAGAAGATTGAAATGGCTGTCGTCTGCTGTGACCACAGCTTTATATCATATAACAAATTTCTTAACCATTCCGCTTCTTTACCTGCGGCTGATAAAGCTACAAACTCAGCCTCCATAGTAGAATGTGTAATACATGTTTGTTTCTTTGAGGCCCAACTTATTGCTCCACCACCTATGGTGAAAATCCATCCTGAAGTGGATTTGTTATCACTAAGATTTGTAATCCAACTTGCGTCGGAATAACCTTCTAAAACTGCGGGATAATCACTATAATGTAATCCCAAGTTTATGGTTTTCTTGAGATAAACAAGAACTCTTGTTATAGCTTTTCAATGTTGATTGCTAGGCTTTCCTGTAAACCTTGATAATTTGCACACAGCAAATGCTATATCAGGTCTAGTACAATGCATTGCATACATTAAACTTCCTATAGCACTAGCATATTCTAATTGTGCTATAGGTCTTCCCATGTTTCCTTCTAATTTAAGATTAGGATCATACGGCGTATTGGATTCTTTAATTGTGAGATGATCAAACTTTTCCAATACCTTTTTAATATAATGAGATTGACTTAAAGTAAAGCCAACTTCATTCTTATGCACCTTTATGCCTAATATTGTATCAACTTCATTCAAATCCTTCATCTTGAATTTAGAAGTTAGATACTCACTCGTTATACGAATTCATTCTAAATTTGTTCCGATGATCAACATATCATCAACATATAAACAAATAATTACCCCATAATCTTTAGTAAATTTTGAGTAAATACATTTATCCGCACTATTATGTGAGAAGCCATTTGATAACACCACTGAATCAAACTTCTCATGCCATTGTTTAGGCGCTTGTTTTAGCCCATACAAATACTTAATTAATTTGCAAACTTTCTTTTCATTTCCGGGTAGCACATAGCCTTCCGGTTGCTCCATATAAATTTCTTCATTAAGATCTCCATTTAAAAAAGCCGTTTTAACATCCATTTGATGTATATGAAGCTTATGTATGGATGCTAATGCTATAAGAGCTCTAATAGAAGTCATTCTTGCCACAGGTGCGTAGGTATCAAAATAGTCTAGACCGTCTTGTTGTCTAAATCCCTTGGCCACTAACCTTGCTTTAAAGGTTTGTAATGAACTATCAGTGTTATACTTTCTTCTAAATACCCACTTACATCCTATAGGCTTTGATCCTGGAGGCAAATCAACCAAGACCCAAGTATTGTTAGATAATATTGAGTCCATTTCATCGTTTATTGCTTCTTTCCAAAAAGCAGAATCCCTTGAAGCCATAGCCTCTTTGAACGTTTGAGGATCACCCTCTATGTTCATCACAATAGGAATCTTGTTTGTTACCGAATTCCTAGTTCCTTCTACCAAAAAGGTGATAGCCTGAGAAGAAATAAAATCTGGACCCAAGTCCTTTTCTTTTCTTACTCTCAAGCTCTTCCTTGGTTCAATCAACTCTTTGTCGTTTAGACGTTTATTATTTTGATTATTTATTTCTTGTGAAATATTAGTATCATTTTGGAGATACTCTGAATTAGAAGTTGAATCATTGATAAATTTACTTTCAATAAATTCTACTTCTCTTGATTCAACAACTACATTAGACACTAAGTCTAATATTCTATATGCTTTAGAATTTTGAGCATATCCTATAAAAGCGCCTTTTATGGCTCTTGGCCCCAATTTGATTCTCTTTTGATCAGGAACTCGATAAAAGGCTAAACACCCCCACACTTTAAGATAATTTAAATTAGGTTTCCTTCCTTTCCAAATTTCATAAGGAGAAACATTTCTATGTCTTGATGGTATCCTATTATGGATATGACATGATGTCAATAATGCTTCACCCCACAAATTGTAAGGCAATTTTGCATTTAGTAACATTGAATTAACCATATCCACTAAGGTACGGTTTTTCCTTTCCGCCAAACCATTTTGTTGCGAAGTATATGGAGCGGAAGATTCATGCACAATACCATGTAATTCACAAAAGTGATCAAATTCATTAGAAAAATATTCTCCACCTCGATCACTACGAAAAACTTTTATTTTCTTATCATGCATATTTTCTACTTCTATTTTATATTTCTTAAACATTTCAAAAGCTTCATCTTTATTTCTAAGCAAATACACCTAAGTAAATCTAGAACAATCATCAATGAAAGTTATAAAGTATCTTTTTCCTCCTCTAGTAATATTGCCATTTAGCTCACAAATATCACTATGAATCAATTCTAATAAATGTGTATTTCTTTCAACCTTAGGAAAAGGTTTCTTAGTAATTTTGGATTGTATGCAAATATCACATTTCTTATTAAAATCCTTGTTACTAAGATCAATATAGTTATTCTTTTGCATATATTCAATTGATTTGTAATTTAAGTGTGCTAATCTACTATGCCATAAATCACAAGAATCAACAACATACAAGTAAACATTCACTTTATTAATACTAAGTTTAAACATGCCTTCAGTACAATATCCTTTTCCTATGAATACATCATTCTTAAGTAAGATCACTTTATCGGATTTCATTACAACTTTGAATCCTTTCTTACACAAGAGACTAACATAAACTAAATTTTTTCTCAAATCTGGAACATGAAGTACATTTATTAAACTTAATTTCTTTCCAGATGTAAAATTTAATTCCACACTTCCTTGACCACAAACTTTGGCTGAGTTGTCATTACCCATCAAGACTTCTCTATTGTTCACTTCTTCATATGTTTTGAATTGGTTGCGATCATTGCAAACATGAACAGTAGCCCCAGAATCTAACCACCACTCAAGTGATTTTCCTTGTGTTGCTATGTTGACTTCTGTAACCATGCCAATATGCATGTTTTGTACTTTTTCTACAACCATAGCAATTAGATCCTTTTCTTCCACTAAGTTGGTCTTTGGTGCTTCCCTTTTCAGAAGTCTACATTCTTTGATATAGTGTCCTTTCTTGTGACAATGATAACACTCTCTTTGTCTCTTCTTATCTTGCTTTGAATCTTTAGAGAACTTTCTTTTCTTCTTATTGGTGTTGTTTTCACCAATATGATTCACTTTAGAACTTTGAGAAAGATACACAGCATCACGTTTTCGAGTTTCCTCCTCTATACGTATATGCCTTAGTAATTTCTCAATTGTAAAGTTCTCACCAAGATGTAAAAGTTTCTTCCTATAACCATTCCAAGATGAAGGCAATTTTGAAATAATTGCTCCAACTTGTAATGATTCAGGGATCACCACTTGTAGATCACGAAGTCTACTTACAAGGATTTGTAATTCATGAATTTGATCCATGACAGGCATAGTATCATTCATAATAAACTTATCTGTTCCTTGTCGTTCGGTATTGTACTTTTCTTCCAAAGATTTCCAAATCTCTAATGGTGATTGAATTGACATGTAGAGATCATAGAGTCGGTCGGATAAAGTATTGAGAATATGATCTCGACATGCAAAAGTATCTTCATCACGTTTCTTTTTCAATTGAACAATCTTTTCTTTCTCTTCCGGTGTGAAATTTTCAGCGGCATCGGCAATTGGTGTAGTCTTTGGGTCAATCACATATGCAAGATTGAGAACTGAAAGAAGAAACATCATCTTGTCTTTCTAACGGTTGAAGTTCGTTCCATCAAAGCGATCTAATTTGACAAACTCTTGATTCATGACCTTGAACGTAGTGTTTTGATCTTGTGCCATCTTCAAAAAATATCTCTCTAAAATTGTTGGGTATATGAGTATGAGAAGATGACAAAATCTTATATTTGTGTAGTGGTTTCAAGGCACGATTAGATCGCTTTCTTTAGAGAGATATTTGTCCCCACACTTAGTTGCTATATGGTTAATGACAATACTCTCCCAGGATACAATGAAACCTAAGAATTTCTTAATTAGCAATAGTAAGAAATTCTCAACTCTCTTGAACAAAGAAAATCTCTTAATGGTTGAGTAATTTGTACACTTAGTACTTCCTTTCTAAAATAGTGGACAAGGACTTATTTATACATATTACACATAGCAATTATGATTAGTTACGTATACAAATGGTTATATATTTTCTATTGCCAATAGATACAATGTTTTGAACATATATAACTCTTAAAGAGTTGTGTCCCTTTAGCCAATAGACACAATATTTTGAACACACACAATCCTTAAAGGTTGTGTCCTTTCAACCAAATGATACTAAACAGTTAGTAATCGTTTATTATTAATATTAATAATAATATCAATAATATTAATAATATTAATTAATCAAATTTGTAAATACCCTTCATATAAAAGGAAAAAAATAATATTTGGTTATTAATAATATTTTTTTTTCGGTTTTTTTCTTGGTCATATGGTATGACTACTTATTACTCTTCATAATAATAATAATAATAATAATAATAATAATAATAATAATAATAATAATAATAATAATAATAAAAGATGCTAGCTAACCATATTTTTTACTTGTTTTTGCAATATTTGAACTAACACTAATTAATTTTTTGTACTATCAATCTCTTGATATTTTTCTTAGTAATATAATTAGATGGACATTGCCATAAAAATTTTATATATAATTATTTTTATGTAAAAATATTTTTTTTAGATAATAAATTATAAATTTAATTTTAATATGTTATAAAAGTATTATCTTTTTAAAGTGTAGCTAAATAAATAAATTATATTTTTAACATAAATATTTTTATAAAAAAATATTTTTAGTATTTTTATTTAAATATATTTATGTATAAATATATGTATTATTTAATTTTTTAATATATATTTTATATTAATTAATTAATTTTAGTAGTTAATTTTAATATACGCATAGTTTAATAAATATGGATAAGTGAAAATTATTGGCCCTAGCTAGGTCGTGCACACTCTAATACAAAAAAGTGAAGAAAATCTTATATTTTTCTATCAAAATATTTTTTTAAATTATAAAATTCGTATTTTTTAGAAGATAAAAGAATAATTAAAAAAAGTTTTTGCGGATGTGGATAACATTATTAGCGTGCGCAATTTGGAAGTAGAAGAGGAATCCGTTGACTGTTGACAAAATGCAGTGAGCATGAGTAAGTCTCCACTCTCCAATGGCTCTCACGCGTTGCGATTTCCAAAACAATGCAAGACAGCTCATCACTCATCACGTTCCATCCTCGCACGTTCCCTTCATTCACTACTTGCTTAATCATATCCATCAGCCGGCTTTGCTTACTCTCTAATCTCTATTATTATTTTATCATCACCTTCTCTCATCTTTATTATTAATTACCTTCTTCCAATTCCTAATCAGCCCTATAAATACCTTCACTACCTTATTACTATTATCATCGTCCCATTCCCATGCATACGTGTTATTAGCTTAGCATCCTCATTCATATACATATAATAAAGTCAATAATAATTATTACTTGAACTTAATTAATTACCAAAATGGACGGTGTTTTCATCAACAAAAGATTCATTATGATTGCCTTATTGTGTATTGTTTCTACCACGGTGCATGGCCAAGGTACCCGTGTAGGGTTCTATGCGACTACATGTCCAAAAGCTGAGTCCATTATCAAGTCCACGGTTCAATCCCATCTTAACTCCGACCCTACTCTAGCTGCTGGCTTACTCAGAATGCACTTCCATGATTGCTTTGTCCAAGGTTGCGATGCTTCTGTCCTCGTTACCGGCTCTGCCACCGAGAAAACAGCATTTGCAAACCTCGAACTTAGAGGATTTGAGGTCATTGACGACGCAAAGACACAACTCGAAGCTGCATGCCCCGGTGTTGTGTCTTGCGCCGATATTCTTGCCCTTGCTGCTCGCGACTCTGTCGTCCTGGTATATATACACAACAATAATAAAATTTTAAAGTAAAGATAAAAGCTTACGTACAGTTATCTTTATATGAAGTTGATAGTTGAAAGTTATTAGATGATAATTTAATCAAACATGTTAAATTATTTAATAATTTTTAGCTATCAACTTCACAATAAAAATAACTATACCGTGAGTTTTTACATGTTTTAAAACGAACAAGTAATAATATTGAGAGTATTTTTGTTTGCAGAGCGGTGGATTGAGTTGGCAAGTGCCTACAGGACGTAAAGATGGTCATGTGTCACAAGCTTCGGATGTTAACAACTTGCCTGCACCTACGGACTCTGTTGATGTTCAAAAACAGAAGTTTGCAGCAAAGGGCCTCAACACACAAGACCTCGTTACCCTTGTTGGTAATCATACTAAGATTATATTATATTTGTCAGAGATATAACTTCCTTTATTAGTTTAAATTTTTTAACTTTTGAAAGAAATCATTTTGTGAGATATATAGTATTTGTTACAGAATAATTTTTATTGATTTAAAACAAATAAAAAATTTCGATGCAAATTTAACAGAAATTTAAAAAACACGTTTGTACAATGAAAAAGTTTGATGAGTATGTGGACAGGAGGACATACGATAGGTACCGCAGCATGCCAATTCTTCAGCAACAGATTGTACAACTTCACCGGAAATGGCCCTGATCCTTCCATTGACCCTTCATTTGTTCCGCAACTACAAGCACTCTGCCCTCAAAACAGTGGCGGTAGCAACCGTGTTCCCTTAGATACCGGAAGCCAACTGAAATTTGATACTTCTTACTATGCTAATTTGAAGAATGGACGTGGAATTCTTGAGTCAGATGAGGAACTATGGAATGATGCTTCCACAAAAATGTTTGTGCAGAGATACTTAGGCCTAAGAGGGGTGCTTGACTTGTCTTTCAGCGTTGAGTTTGGAAAGTCTATGGTTAAGATGGGCAACATTGGAGTCAAGACTGGTGCTGATGGTGAAATTCGCAAGATTTGTTCTGCTTTTAACTAACTACTTCAATCAAATAAATGTGTAGCTTAATAGAGTGTGTTTTCATTTGCAAATCATCAAAGTCTATGTATAATATCTTTTTATTTTTTTAAAGAAAAAAAAAAGAAAGTTTTTGGTGGTCATTGATCAGATGATCAAATATTTCTCGTGTGATTTGTTTAGAATATTATTACACATTATTATTATATATGCTATGTTTTAATTTGCACATGTAAATGATTAGAAAAATTATATGATGAGATGAATCTACATATACGGAACCAAATGATATGAATATTTACTATTAAATATTAAGTATTCAGTTAATAACGCCTAAAATTTCATTTTCAAAATATTTATTCTTTTTGGTTTTTTTGTTCGTCGGTAGCTCTGATGGTTCATGGATATATATCATGGATTGTTCCGGGGATAAACGTAAATGGTTCAATTATTTTAAATAACTTTAAGTAATAATATATATAGACTTAAGCATCGAAAATGACTTAACAATATAGTATATCTTACCTTGTCTCATTTAAAACGATAATGATAATGTTAGGCTGATAAAAAAAAGTTTAAATTTATTTTATTTAATTTTATTAATTATATTAATAATTAATAATAATAAATAAGATAAATTTAAATTATTTTGATTAATTTTTTTATTTTTTAAATATTATCAGATTTAAAACAATTTAGTAAAAATTAAGAAGTAATTTTATAATAATAAAAATATTTAATAACTAAATAAAATTAATAAAAATATATAATTTAAATTTATTTTATTTAATATTTAATATTATTAAAATTAATATATATTAAATAAGATAAATTTATTTTTTTTTTATCACTCTAATATTACATATGATAGTTATCCAATGCCTTGCAGGTTACAGCTAGCCCTTTAATTAATTTATTGATGAGTTTATGAATTGCTGATGTAGATCAGAATTTTGATCTGCAATGATTCAATAGGCCTAATTCCCGGCCAGTTGTTAATATATAGTAGTTACATAAATAATGATATAAGTCTTTTCAAATGAAAACAAAAATCTACAGGGTGGGCGTAGGTGTTTAATATAATCAAATCATAACTTAGAAAATCTACCAAATAATCATCATCATGGGAGTAGTTTTGCATTATTGAGTCTTTTTCCTTTGTCACTTATTTTGTATACAGTAATAAGTTTAATGAGAAGTGACAATAATAACAGATAATAAATAGTGACGACAACGACCCACCATTATTTCCCAAATTCATAAAACTTCTAAAACTTGAATTTGAATTTCACTTCGTTTATTCTGATCATATATATGAAGTAGACATATAGCTAGAGCGAGGTTAATATTAGGGAACCAATTAGAGGGTAATCAATTAGAATTAATTAGTTGAAAAACAAAAAATTTATTATAAAAAAAATAACTTTTTACTATTTTAATTTTTTAAATTTTAAAATTAAAAATATAAAAAATTGATTTGAATTGGCTTATGTTATATTTGATTTTCTAGACTTTTTCAATTAATATATGTTTATGGTAGTATAACGATAGATAATAAAAAATTAGTACAAATAATTTAAAATTATCTATTTAATATTTATTAATTATCGTTAGTATAATTATATAATTTTAGATATAATAAATATAATAAAAATACTATTTGTATATCAAAATTAACCACTAAAATCATCCACCAATGTATTTGTGTATAAATACATGTGTGATTTAATTTATTTGTGTATAAATACATGTGTGATTTAATTTATTTTCAACGTGTATTTATATTTCAACCTGTATTTTATACTAGTGACTGACTTTGGTAGCTGATTTTGGTGTACACGTAACATAATTTTAAATATGGTCACAATTCACATACATACATCATCAACAATATTAATTCACTGCATGCATGCATGCAGGCTACTTATTGTAGTGAACTTTCAAGTACATATACTAATTAACTAACCATAATTAATATATAAAATATACGACTCATTAATTACATAATAAATTAATTAACAGCAGAGAATTTCTTGAGAATGTCACCGTCAGAACCGGTCTTAACAGCATTGCTGCTCATCTTAACCATGGAGTTATTGGCAAAATTCACACAGAAAGGAGGAGGCGAGCCAAGTATCTCCGAACGAAACCGTTGGTTGAAGGGTCAGTCCAAAGAAGCTGATCGGAGCGAAGGATTCCATGGCCTCTGAATTGGCTTCCAGTGTCCAAAGTAACTCTCTTCTTGGGTTGATTCTGAGGGCAGATTGTGGCAGATATGGAAGAAAGAAAGGGTCAAAATTGCTGTATATTCTGTCCGCAAAGAATTCGCATGCTGTGTCCACCACCCACCTACATGTTGATGTTTATATATAATAATCACACACTACAAAAAATAAGGGGTTTAGCCACACACAAAATCGTGGCTAAACTCTAAGATAACTGTAGCAATCATATATTGGCCACGAAATAATATTTGTGGCTAATCGGGGGTTGCATTTTTAATTTGCCACAATTATAGCGTTATTAGCTACAGTTTTAAACATCGTGGAGACCTTCAGAGAGCCACAGTTTATATATCATTGTCGACGTATAATGCCGTGGCTAAATAAGAATAATCAAATCGAAAAATATAATTCTACCATACTTCATCCGTAGCTAATTTGTGCAGGCCGGGTTTTTCAGCCACAATTTTTTTTTGTGGCTAACGTTGGGTTATTTTCACATACAATTCGTGGCTAATTTGTACTAATTTGCTCTAATTGAACAATTTTATTAAATTAAAATTATATTTATATATATAACATTAATAACAAAAATCAAACTTTTTAAATATATAATATCTAACATTTTTTCATATAATAATACAAGTCTAAACTTATATATAATAAGAAATAAGAAAAATTTTAACATAAATAAAATAAATTCTAATCCTTCTAAAATAAATATATTTAAAATTTCAACTATTACTTATTAAATACACCAATTAAATGTCTGGCATATCACTGGATAAACTAGGGACTTTATCACTGTATTTTGATAACAAAAATTTGTACAGAGCTGCCAACTGAATTTTGGTTTCTTCATATCCATAGCTTTTTCTCTAAAGTTTCAACCAGCTTCTCTAAATTTATCACACGTCCTACATTTTCAACACCAAAAACCTTTTCATTTTACAGCGTTGCTCTACGGGCCATTACACCCAGAAACCGTACCAATAAATTTGCGTCATTATCTTGACTTTGTCCATGCCCATCAAGTTTCATAATGTCTTTTTCATCATTTTTCAAATGCCAAACTTGAATTGTCGTCCTTTTGCCAATTGTGATTTCTCCCATAGAAGTGTCTACGACTGAATACAAAGTTGAATAAAAGAAACAAATCAAATATTAGAACTAAAAAAATCACGTAAAAAAATTGAAATTTTATATACCTTTGACATTCACAACTAAAGGGTCATTATAATCTTTTTTGGTAGGTATAGTTGAGACTTATTTCGTCCAAATCTTCTTCATTGTTGTTGATATTCTGTGGTTATCGTAGTTCTGCTAAAAGAGCCTCTCCTGAATTATTACGTTTTTGCTTCACGAAAAAATCTGCAAAAAAAAAAAAAAAAACCCAACAAATAACACTAAAATTAAGAAAGAAAAAAAATTATGTATTTTTTTTTGGTGACTAAACAAGGAAAGAAACAAAGCAAAAACTATTCTAAATCCGAGCGGATGATTCGTTGGAGATCAACACTAGGCTCAGACCAAATAACATGATTAGAGTTACTCTTGGCACCATATTTAGCCATCCAATCCGCAGCTCTATTTGCTTCTCGGGACACCCATTCAACGTGAACAAGCCAAGGACGAGATAAAAGCTCCTGAATCTTGTGAACCAAATCTGTTACTTCAGATGGATACCCACTTGTAAGCTCATGCATGATGGGCAGAATGTCAAGGCAATCTGTTTCACATATAATATCCCTCAAACCGCAATCCCAAGCTAAAACCAGCCCCCTCCAAGCAGCAAATAATTCACATCTGATTATAGACCAAGGGGGAATGCTTCCAGAGCAGCCCGAGATCCAATCTCCCTTAGAATCTCTAATAATACACCCAAATCCCGCTAAATTTGAATCCATATACAAGCTTGCATCACAATTAACTTTAAAACTATTGCCTACCGGTGGTTCCCAACACAGGCAATTTCGGAGAGACCTAAAGGCATTGCTTCGATTCCTGTAAACCTGTAAGTCCTTGGCGGTAATTCTGGCCAAGGCAACAACCTTATGGTCTGTCCAAGGGTTGTCAGTGTTGAATATGTCATTGCACCTATGTCTCCATACCCACCAAAGCCCTGCACCAAAGGACGCCTCATTGTTAGCCAAGGCCTTCCGAAACCACTCTTCAAGAGCAGTACCAGCCGTCGAGTCCAGGATACTAGGATCCAACATATACCAGATTGCCTTTGATCGTTCACAGTCTCTAAGGCAATGCTCCATAGTCTCCTGCGCCTTGTTACATCTCTTACACATATCTGAAGAAGCTAAATGCCGCTTGAATCGAAAGGTCTCAGTTGGTAGAGCATCATGTAAGCTAAGCCACATAGTAAATTTGAACTTCTCTGGAATGTTTGTGTTCCACAACCAGTTCCAATTACTGTTGGCATTCCAATTTAATGTTTTCTTTAATAACCATCTGTAACCCTCCCTTGCACTATACTTTTTTGTTGCTGCAGGCCACCACTCCCACTGTGGCTCCAACTCAGTCAAACTAGGATATCTCAGACCATAAATAAACTGCTTAATCTCATGCGGAATAGGCGTGGTAAGACTATCAACCTCCCAAGACACCCCTTTCCACAAGTCAGCCACCATGAAATCTGATTCAGAAATATGTACATAAGGAACAAGGTTGCAAAGCTTACCAAAAGGAGTCCACTCATCATACCAAACTGATTTGTGGACATCTCCAATATTCCAATGAAGCCCTTCCTTGAGATGCTCATAGGCACTAACAATGTTCTTCCAGGTAGCCGATGAAGAATTTCTACTGTTTCCGTTCATACCAGATTGATTCCTGAGATATTTATGCTTCAGAACCTGCACCCATAACTTCTCACTATTATTTAGACAATCCCATACCAACTTTCCCAGAAGCGCCATGTTAGCACAGGAAGTATCCCTAATACCCAATCCTCCTGCCTTTTTAGGAGTTATGGCGACCTCCCACCTGACCAGAGGCAGTCCTTTTCCAGTCGCTTGGCCTTTCCACAAGAATTGTCTCATCAAGGAATCAATTTTATTACATGCATACTTCGGGAGAAGAGAAATTTGCATTTCATAAACTGGGATAGAGGCCATAACCGATTTAACAAGACAAAGCCTCCCTGCCTTATTCAGTAGGCGTCCTTTCCAACTGGAGAGCTTTCTCGAAATTTTTTCAATAATCTCCTGAGCCGTCTTCCTGGAAGCTCTGGCATGACCGATGTTAATTCCCAGGTATTTACCCAAATCATTGCAGAACCGGATGTTAGAGACCCCTGAGAGAACCTCTTTTCTCCTCTCCGACACCCTCTTGGAACACTGGGCCTTTGACTTATGAAGATTTACCTTTAAACCTGACGCTCTAGAAAACAAGTCCAAACAATGCATGACCTCTATTACTTGAGCTTTTGATGCCTTACAGAAAAGCAAAAGATCATCTGCAAACATCAAATGAGAGAGTCGTGGTCCATTCCTAGAAACCGCAACTGGGTTCCACAAACCTTGGGAAACTCTATGAGAGATAAAATTATGTATTTTGAGTTTAGAGGATACCCTTTCATATGATAGGGTTCATATAGTGTGGTTAAAGAAAGTTTCTTTCAGGTGCTGCAGAAAAAATAGGAGTTAAAAGACAACGTGAATGAAAAAAATAGGAGTTAAAAAATAACGTGAATAATGGGAAGTTATATTGGAATTTGTCCGTAATTATTTTAACTTTCTGCCAAAAACTACCTCAAAAGTTAAGCGCACATTAACATTTCAGCTTGGTCATTATTGTTTAGATCGTCTTTTAATTTTCTTTAATCTTGAGAATATTTCTTTCTATTCTACTGTTTATTATCTACTAAATATATTTTAAATTATTTTATTTTTAATACAATAGTTATTTATTTATTTTTTAATGGTCAAATATAATTAAAAATTTAAATTTAAATTTAAATTTTAAGTCTGTAATGTTTTTATCTTTAATTTTTATTATAACAATAAATAATCAAAAAAATACTTTAATAAATATATGACTCTCACAATCTCTCATTTCATGCCGTTGATAGTTGATGATTCAAACAATGCACTATTATTTAATTATTTACCTATTATACACAAAACAATATAATAAGAGTTATACCTTAAGTAAGTTTTGCAAATATTTTTATCTGAAAAATTTAATGTTTAATAAATTTTAATTACTAAATTAGTTACTAAAATTTTATTATATTAGACAAATTAATTATCACATAAAATTGTTATAAGAAATTTTACAAATTAATTTTTTTGTTACTTAATAAAATTACAAATTTTTATATAAGTGACTCATAAATTAATTAGTATTAATTTTTTTATAACTAAAAATAATTATAAAATAATTAATTAATGTAATATATCAATTAAATAATAGTATAAATAAAAAATTTAATTCATAATTTCACAAAATAATTTTTAAAAAGATAATTATGTATATAATAAGAGTACAGTACATACAAAAATATATAGTGAGTACTAAACCATGTAAATAAAGACTAAATTTTTTTTAACATATCCTTTTTTTTAATTCAAAAAATGATAAAATAATTTATTTTAATAAAAACTAACTTTTTTATACTTAAAAATTATTGAACTTTTTATTATCTATTCAAATTATATTATTTTAGCTAAATAAATTTTATCTTTATAATTAACTCAAATATTAGAATATTATTTTTATTTTTATAATTTTTTATTTTATTTAAATTTTTTTTTATATTTTAGATTTAATTTTATAAATATGTGTTAATGTCAGAATATTTAAAATAATGATACTATACATTAATAAAGTTATTTAAAAAATTAATTTATCCAAGACAAGATAGTTATAACATGTTAATGTAAGCAGGAAGTACAGCTACGAAAATTATTGTTTGTGGCAAAAAGTTAAATTTTAGCCACTGTGACAATGTTTCGTGATAAATAGAAGACACGCTCATTTATTTTTATCACAATTTAGTATTCGTAGTTAAATTTTGGTGGCTAAACCCCGTTTTTGTGGTAGTGACAGTCGGCTTCATATATATAAAGTTATTAACAACATTATTTTTTTTAAACAAAAAAATGGAATAAATATAATTAATCATGTGAGTACAATAATACAAATACATATAATTTTATAAATTATTAATTTAAATTATATCTATTTAAATTTTAAATTATAAACTAATATAAATTTTATAATTTAAAATTTTAATTATTTAAATAAAATTAAATTGATTAAAAAATAAAAATATACTAATATAATTCAAATTGTATTAAAACGTAAACAAGTTTGCTGAGTTCATAAACAAATTTTACGTAAATAAATAAGTTTAGTCAATATAATAAGTGCATGTTTGGGCGCCATTATTTTGTTAAAAAAAGATCTTTTTTCAATGAAAAATATCTTTTTTTATTTTTTAATGTGTTTGACAAATTTCTAGTAGTAAAAGTAAAAGCACTAGTAAAATAAAAAAAAAATATTTTTTGAGAAGCTGTAATTTACATCTTTTTTTAAAAGATATTTTTTCCTTAAAAAAAAAAGATATTTTTCATGTAATAAATAAACAAAAAAGTACTTTTATATTGTTATACCCAAACATAATTGATTGATAAAAAGACCTTTTTACATGAGATATCCAAACATAAAATTACTTTTACTTCTCTATAAGATCTTTTAAAAAAAGATAACTCGAAAAAAGATCTTTTCTTAGAAGCTCACCCAAACAAGCCCTAAGTGAATTTTGTGCAAACTTTATGAAAACACAATAAAAAAAATTAAATTCTAAAAAATAACATGATTTTTTTTTGAAAATTAAATTTTTTTATATTTTATAATAGAAATAAAAAATCTTATTAACATTGAGCTGGTCTAATATACTAGATAATTTTATTTTTTTAATGATTTTTAATTATAATTTTGGTTAAAAAATTATGCAGTAAACAATTAACTATAATTTCTCAATTTAAATTAGTCAATTTGTTTTTAAAATAAAATACGGTAAAAAATCTAACATTATAGCTATATCAATTGATTTTTTTAATTAAATCATTTGTATAAAATAAGCCGATTTTTTTAAACCAAATGGTAATACGTGTCATCCATCCAAAAACAACTTCACATGAAGTCGACTACAGGTGAATTTCCACCTTAATTTTTATCAAATTTACTGAAAATGTAAAATTTACATAATTATATTTATCGTTATTGATATCAGAATATATAATTAAATATTAAAAAACCAATTTTATATAATTTAAAATTTTGAATTGATTGTTAACAATTTGAATAATTAATTTAATTCGTCTCTAATTATTTAAGTAATTAAATTAAGCAGCGATGATCTACTAATATATCAAAAAAATAAAAATTATTTATATTAATTATTTAAACAGTTAAAAATGTAATAGAAATTTTTTCTTGGAGTGGAGGCTATCAATGAGAATTGAAGCAACTTAACTGCTAGATTAAGATTTGACCTAACATCGAACTTAACCGTTGATCTAACTATCAACTCAGCTTCAGAAAATGATGTCAATTGTCAGGTAGAAGTAGAACCCTACACTCGTGCCTTGCGCCTGCACTGTCTTAGGCTCTTGGCAACACATAAAAGTATAAGACGGATAGAGCCATCAGAAGAACCACAAACCCCGAGACGGAAGCTTTTATTCCATAAATAATTACAAGTCTCCATTTTATAAGAAATTAATTATATATTATTACGCCAATTGAAATGCAAGTTTTAATTTGTAGAATAATACAATATGCATGGGAAAGTAAAATACATATCTGAGAGATTAATTAACGTATTGGTGCAAGTATTTATAGGGGTATGCATATCTTTTCAGAAAAAGTTATGCTTATAAATTTATTTAACTAAGTCTAATTAAATTAAAATGATGCATCTTAGATATGAGTATGACCTTTTATTTCAATTAAAACGAAATCGTAAATAACTAAATTTTGTACGTACACGTTTTGCATCCTCTTTTTTTTTTTTTCCTTTTTTTTCCTTTTTTTTCTCTTTTTTTTTTTATCTATCTTTAAAAAAATAAGAATAAGAAGAGAAAAAACAAAACAAGAATTAAAAAAAATAAGAGCAACAAAAAAAAATTAAATAAGTTCTTGTTAAAAAATGATCGTATAAATTCATAATCTTAAAAATTTTTAATTAAAAAGTTTTTATCTTACGATTAAAAAATTTTGAGTTAAAATTAAAAAAATTAATGCTATTTTTTTACTTTATATTTTTTTCAAACAATAACTTTGACTTCTTTTTTTTTTTTTATAATTTTTCTTATTTTACATTGTTGGTTGGTGAACATTAATTTGTTAGTAAATTAGCTTCAATGATAAGATATGTTAAGAGATTGCCACCTTGGTACAATTAGTTAAAGTTTTGCTATTTATCACAAAAAGACTTTCGCAAAAGAAAAGCACAAAAATCTCAAAAAATCTTCTTACTATGAACAGTAAAAATATTACAAAAAATTTGTACTCTCAGTGTATGCAGCATATTAAGTACAAAAATACTTTAAAGAGCCAAAAAGAGATGCAAACACTAACCTTTGGAAAGAAGAAGATAGAGAGGCGACTACGACAACAGAAGAGAGCCTGAGAATTTTTGGAAACGAGAAAAAATAGCGAAGGAGCGAAACAGTTTTCAGAAAGCAAACGAAAGAAAAGAAAAAAAAGAAGAGGGAAAGACATTTATAATACACTAGGGGTATAACAGTAAAACAACGCAATCATTAAAAGAGCGCGTCGTTATCAATGTAATTGCCCTCCGCGTGTAAATGCAAAACCCAAACGGACGCGATGGTTGACAAGACGGGACGATTTATAATTCAAAATCACGTCGATTTCTGACTTAGCCAGAAAATGTCAACCCCGGTGTCTCCGAGCTCCATCAATACTCGAATCTAACTCGTAACTGAGAGATCGGACTCGAGCAGGGGCACTGTTAATATCCTGATCCAATACAATGGTCAGGCCCAATTAAGCCACAAATGTCCAATCCAAAGGGTTGGCCTTCACTAAACCATCCGACCTTTTCATGAGGTCGGATTCGACATGAGCTGGCAAGTGACACTTATTCAAATAAGTAAATGCCTCCTAGAATCTCTCATCCACTTCTAGAAGAGAGATCCCAACAACCCTAAGATAAAGGGACGGTTATCCACCATCAGAAGTAGAACTACTTCAACGATGGTTATTGGTCTATCACCTATAAATACCCTGAAGCACTCAGGTAAAACTAAGTTTCAATACTCTAAAACCTCCTCACTACCTTTGCTAACTTAGGCATCGGAGTGTCTTTGCAGGTACCACCCCCGTTCTTTCACATATACAATCCGGACGGCGGCTTCTAGACGTAAACCAAGTCGGAGACCACCTCCTCTAGCACTTGGGCCTTATAAACAAGCCCAACCACCATCCGATTCTAGGTAATCTCCGGAACAAGTATGATTCATCATTTTATATATGGTGAATGCTATAATGTTAAAAAAATAGTGTCTATTTATTAAAAAAGATT
This sequence comes from Arachis ipaensis, assembly GCF_059453495.1. Taxonomy (NCBI): domain Eukaryota; kingdom Viridiplantae; phylum Streptophyta; class Magnoliopsida; order Fabales; family Fabaceae; genus Arachis; species Arachis ipaensis. Next base: position 10,614,060 of record NC_142435.1, on the reverse strand, counting down.
AAAAATTAATATTTAATTTAAAAGATATAAAAATAAATAATTTTTAAAAAATTAAAACTTACTAAAAAAATAAATTAAACAACACTTATATATTAACTCATAAGCACTATAAAATTGATATATATATAATTCATTATTATTAATAATGAGAAGTTCATCTTCTCAACCTTTTTTTCTCTCTCTCCCACCGAATACATCTATGCTTCTTTCTTATCTATGAAAATTTGATTAAACCACTTATGAACTCACTTTTTTAACACACAAACTAATTTTTATTATTTTACTTTTTAAAAAGAATACAAAAAATCAAGCAAACAATAAAAAGAAATAAAATAAAAAAGTTATATTTTTTATAAAAAATAAAAAACTTTTTAAAAAATACGTAATTTTATAAATAAAAATATATAAATTCTGCATGAAAAAAAAGAAAAAAAATTGTAGTATCAAATTTAAAATTTTGAAAGATTTTAGTATCAAAGTTAAAAAATTATAATCTTATTTTTCACGTGAAAAAAGAAGAAATATAATTTATGTGCACATATATAAATAATTTTTATTAAATTTGAGTCAATTTAGTTAGACTTAGTTAATGAAAATATTTAATGTATAAGAGGATTGATATTTCTTAGCTTGGTGCCATAAATTATTGAGAACAATAATAATCATAATGATGCACTAAGCAATAAAGGTGAGACTTGTTCAAGTTAAGTGTCAATTGTGAATGCACAAAATGAAGTGTGGTATAATGATTCAAATAATAGTGGTGCAACTGATCGATGTAAGATATCGCTATAATAGGATAGTAACTGATGGGGTCGCTGAATATGCAAGCTTTAATTATTGTTTTTTTTTTTTTTTTTGACAAAAAAAAATATTTTTTAATTATAGAAAAATTAAATGACACTTACACATATAAAAAAAATATCAATTCTACATAAATAATAAGAAGATAGATATTTCAAGTATTGAACTAAAATCTGATAACAAGCTCAATATTCGATTACTAAAAATTTTAACGAGAAAAAATAGAGATCAAATAGAATCTCTTTTATTTTTAAATCTACACAACTAATAAGATGCATCTTCTTTTTCTTCTCCATATAAATCTGAATATTTTTTTATTCTAAAAATTTTCTTCTATTTTTTCATAGAATTTTTCTTCAAGATCTGAAAAGATATGTATCATCATAACACCACCAGCAACCATAAAGAGAACTAAAACACCACCACAAAAGAGAGAAAAAATTACATATGGGTTATAAAATCAGGAACGCAGAGCTAAGCTCAGGTTCAAAAGAAGGTTATTTTAGATCTAGATCTGGATCTCAAATCTAAATCTCTAAAAGAAAAGAAGAAAACAGAAACAAACCAAAAAACAGAAAATAAGGAGATAAGAGAGAAAAAGATAAAGAGGTGACGGAGTGGTGTGGGCAAAGACGGAGGAGAAATAGAAGAGAAGGAGAAAGGAGGAGAAAGAAGCGGAGATAGTGGAGGCGAAAAAAGAAAAAAAAGGTTAAAGGAGATTGGAGCATAGAAGGGCCACTGCGGCCTAGATTGAGGCAGCGGCGGCGACCCTTAAAAAGAGCTTTGCGGTTTACCTCAATGGGAGAGAGAGAGGAGGGAGATGCGCTAGAGTTTTGAAAGTTTAGTTTTAATTATTGTCTTAATGATAATACTAAGGTCTTTTAATTTAAATTATTGTCTTGTGAAATTTTTTATATGCAAGAGTCCCTCTCTCGGTTGCTAATGTATTTCTCTGTCTCCCTTAATAATCTTAATAAATAATCCCTATTGAATTACTATTTTTTACCCTACATTATGGCAATATTACTCTCTCAATTACAGTCAAATTAACTTCACTCGTTGTAAAATTAATTTTAACCTTATAATATATGTATATTTCTCTTTATTTGACCCTGAAGTGACTTTAATCTATAACAATATATAATGACAATACATGAGTTTGGTTCCAATTTTTTTTAATATTGCCTTTTCTAATTAACTTCCCCACTTAATCGTTAGTTATTCAATTTAAAAAAACTTCCACTATTTTCTCTTATCTTATATTCATGTTATTAGAGCAACTTTGTACTAACTTTCACCTATTGTCTCTCACTTCTCACTTGTTTCTCTCTTCTCATCTCATCTCTTATTAATATTATCAAATACAGAGAGAAAAAAATTATTTTATTTGCTTTTAATCCAACTTATCTTCTCTTGAAGATATCACAAATAGAAATAAACACATATCTAAAATTGTTGACCATCAATATTTTGCTTTAGGTACTCTATTTAAACTAATTGTTGTAAACTATAAGTAATAAATTTTTTAATTAGATCCATGTTTTGATCATTACTATTATATTTTTATTATTTAGTAGCTATAATTTATATAAGAAATTATTTTATTTTTGGTAGAATTTAAAATATATTAATCTCATGCTAATAATATATTATTTTTTAAACATTCAGATATTCATAATAACATTCATAATAACAGTAGAGTTGGTCTTGGTCCAAATTCAAGTAACAAATAGAATGGTAATAACATTGGTGGGTATAAACTATCTTTTTTTTAAAACGTTAATTCATACTTAGTAAACTTTCAATTATTTTTAATATAATATGTTACATATATTTATAATACCGTTAATTTAAGTTTGAATTATTTTTTATTAGAATACTATTTTAATGTACTCTAAATTTTTATTAAGTATTTATTATTTTGATGAAAATATTCTTATAACAAATATTAATTTTATTTTTTATTTTTTTTCATACAATATTAAATTATTTATATTAAAAAATTTAGATAATTCAAAAAATATTATTTATATGTTAATAATCTTTTTTTTAATATTCAAGTATTAGAATTGGTCCAAATAATATACCGAATGATGATAACATTAGTTGGTTGTGTATATATATATATATATATATATATATATATATATATATATATATATATATATATATATATATATTCTATTAATTTGTTAATTTTATCTTTTGAATTTTTTTTATTATGGTACTATTTTAATGTATTCTAATTTTTTATCGTGTATTTATAATTTTAAAGATAATCATTCTTAGAAAAAATATTAATTTAATTTTTAATTTTTTTTATCTCTGATAATATTAAATAATTTATAACAAAAGATCTAGAAAATTTTAAAACTATTATTTATATTTATAACAAAATAACAATATACAAGACTATATGAGAGTTTGATGTCCAATTCTTTCTTTCCATCTTATCTCTATCACCATGACTTAAAATTAGATGTAGTTACTCAATGAGTCTCCCGTAGCATTATAAAATATTTATTTCAAAAAATTGGTCATTTTTTATTTAATTTATATGGCAAATAATAATATTTTATGTAATTTTATTTTATTTAATATTTAATAAATTTAGATTCGAATTCTCTTTTATTATTTTATTTCTTTACTCTAATAATTGTTTCATACAGAGAAACGCATCTAGAATTAGAAATAGAAGTATAAAAAATTGAAAAAAAATTAAAACAAATTAAAAGATGGATTAATAGAATAAATAATTGAAGAAGAAGTTACACATTTTTTCTATAACTGTTACTGAAATACAAAAGAAGATAAGACATGAGAATATGAGTTGTGCGTGAAAGTGGTTTTTTTATGTAACGTAACTGATGGATGTACGGGAGAAGTTCTATCATAAAAGGTAATATTGAAATTTGGATTTGGATACTAAAACTCCGTGTAGTTCTTCTTTAAAGTGAGACACTAAAATATTTATTTATTTATTTTTAAGAATCTAATTTTTTTTATTCTAAAAGTATTGGTATTTTTTATTTAATTTATACTGCAAATAATATTTTATTTTATTTTATTTTATATCTAATAGATTTAGATTTAATTTTTTTTACATGGTTGAAATAAAATAGTGCTATTGTATAATTGTAAACTTTAATTTTTTTTTGTCATAATAACTATTTTCTCCTACTATAATGCTACAGGTTAAATATTTTCTAATTTAATTTATACTGTAAATAGTAATATTTTATTTTATTAGTTATCTGATAATATTAAAAGGAATATAAAAGTTTGGTGTCCAATTATTTTTTTCATTTTACTCCTATCACTATAACCCAAAATAACCGATATAGTTATCATTATTTCTACTATCATAAAGCAGTTTGTCTGTGGAATTATTGTTATTTGACTTATTTCTACTATCCTATATATTGTTTTGTACTCTTTTATTATATTATTATCGTTATTTTTTTTCATTTTTGTACTGGAAGTCTCCGTACGTGTTGTGAGATGGATCAGGAACTTGTGGGTCAGAACGACGGCCGGATCGTCTGACTAGAGCAATGGGGGGTGATACCTGCAAAGATATTCCGACGCTCAAGTCAGAATGGATCTGAGAGGTATAAAGTGTGTAGAATGAATGACATACCTGAGGGGACCTTGGACTCCCTTTTATATAGGTGGTGGAATTTATCTTATCTTATCTTATCTTATTTAGTTAAGATAAGAGAGTTGTTTGAATTTGAATATCGATTAGAAAGTCTAGTGGGCCGGTTTGGGCCTTCTAGAAAGAGGAAGTAGGCCGAACCCAGGTAGCCGGGTTAGGGGCCGTACCAGGGGTGGGACCCAGAGGTTGGGTCCGTAACAGTTGTCCCACAGCGGGAGAGCGAGTGAGGTCGGTCTTCGTCGCTGGAGGACATGGGTTTTGCCGTTTATGGCTTTATTCCGCGTTATTGGAATGGTGGTTGGAGCCCGGGAGGTCAGTTTGACGGCTTACCTGATGTGGGAGCGGGCGACTCTTGGGTCGTCGCTCTTGGAATCTATGTTAGTGGTTGGTGTGAGCTTTTCGTATTCTTACGCCCGTTATGTTTCTCGAGATACGCTGTCAGTTGCATTTTCAGAGAGAACATTTATTGCATAGGGACGTTTGGACTGCTTTCCCTTTTTGCCCCGCCATCTTTGTTGGTTCATGGGGGTATTTTTAGTTTTTTACCCTTCGCAACAGTTTTGATTTTTTCTTTTTTTTCCCTTGGTCGCTTCATTTCCTAGTTTTCTTTGTTTCGTGCTTTCTCTGCTCTATGTGCTTTGCATTCTTCTTTCCTTCTTCCGTGTGCTTTGGTGTTTTGCTTGGTGCTCCTGTACCATTCGCGTGCTAGTTCTGCGTCCTACTTCGACTCGTATCAAGTTGTATCAGGTTGGTGTTCTTTTCCTATGCCTACATTATCTTTATTTATTTTTGCTTTGCTTGCATGCACTGGGACTGCGTTTTGTTCCTTTTACTTTGCTCTTTAGTACTGTGTTTCAGATAGGGGTAGTGGGTTTATTTTGGGAAGGACGTGCACCACTGTTTGTAGGCATAGTTTATGGTAGATGGTAGTATTTTTCATTTTCTCCACCGTGTGGTTTTGGTAGGCTGATGGTGGTGCTTCCCTTTGTTTTAGGTATGTCTCGGCGGAGGAATGAGGGTGCGGGTGCTTTGGCGGTTCTGGCAGGGGGCATCCACTCTCTATATTATTGGGTAACCTCCGATGTTCGGGGAATGCCGTCTCAGATGACGGAGGCGGACCTCCAGCGGCTCCGCGATCAGGGGGCTGTTTGCAGAGGTGGTGATACCGAGCGTCAGTATGAGCTCGTCCTTCCTGAGGTTGATGAGAGGGTTTGCTACCTAAATCTTGACTCGCCAACCATCTTGGATTGAATGTAGGTATAAGAGTCCATGTTTACACGACTTGGCGTGTGATGCGTGAGCATCTTTCCTATCTTTTCCTAGTGAATTTGCATCTAAATTGTTGAGTTTAATAAAGAATTAATTATCTTTTAGCCAATGTGGATGCTACTTTGAGTCTTGTACAATTCTGTTTATTTTAGGTAGCATTCAACTAGATTTGATGGAGTTTCTGCAGAAGAAGAGATGAAGGCGAATGATGCTGTCAACCCTGACCTCTCTGCACTCAAACCTGAATAACTCGAGCTACAGAGGTCCAATGGACGTGATTCTAGTGGATTTGGAAAGCTAACTTCCAGAGCTTTCGAACGATATATAATAGTCCATACTTCTTCTGTGAACTCGCTGCCAAGGCTGCGCCTAACTTGAGATTTCACAAGTTAGGCGCAAGACACAACAATACGCGAGATTGGCGTGGTTAGGCGCACTAAAGTTCATGTTAGGCACAACTTCACTCAACTAAACCCCAATTCATGCTGCCAAGCCTAAGTTAGGCGTGGATCCTAGTGAAGTCAAGTGGTCCCCATCCATCAATTGAAGATTTGCTGATTGCTATAATTAATTCTAATTTAAATTCAAATTTAAAAAAATAGAAAAAGATATTATGTTAGTTTTAAAGATAGATTTTAAATTAATTAGGATTAGAATTAAATAGGGGGATACCACCTCAACATTATTACATTCCAGACTTTCAATTCTATACAAATTTATATTCCGTAATTCTAGTTTTCTACTCTGAACCATGAGCAACTGATCCTCCATTGTTAAGGTTAGGAGCTCTGTCTATTTGTATGGATTGATTTTATTGCTTTTTCTATTTTAATTCATGTATGGATTTACAATTTAAGAATTATTTTCGCTCTTCATCTTATAAATTTGGGTGGAACGGAAGTATGACCCTCTTTCTATTTGAGTTCTTGTATAACTTGAAAAAGCTCTTTACTTGAACAACAGCTTGAAAACATATTCTCCTAAATTTTAATTATCTGGATTTAACATGATACGTGACATATAATCCTTTTATTTTTGGGTAATTAGAGTTTTTGTGGCATATAAATTGGAATTTGATCATGTAGCTTCTAATTGGAATTAACTGACCAAGAAATTAGCAGTTGATAAATTTTAGAAGAGACTAGAAAGGTCTAAGGAAGTAGGGTCTAGTCACATATAGTTTGTCATAAATTAAATCCTACATAATTAAAATAGTTAGTAAGAAAAGTAAATCCGGAAAAATAGATAACTCTGAAACCTTAACTGCCTTCTCAATATTTTATTCCCAACTTATTTATCTGCCTATCTTTAATATTCTAAATTTACTGTTAATGCTTTTAAACTTCCAAACACTATTTTCTGTTTGTCTAACTAAGTCTATCAAACACTATTGTTGCTTAATCCATCAATCCTCGTGGGATCGACCCTTACTCACGTAAGGTATTACTTGGTACGACCTGGTGCACTTGCCGGTTAGTCTGTGGTTATAAATTTCATACCAAATTTTTAGTGCCGTTGCCGGGAATTGATTGTGATTAACAACTATTCGTTATTTGATTGCTTAGATTAGATAATTTTCCTTTTAATTGATTTTATTGTAGTATTATTAATTTCTATTTTCATTTTTTCTTTGTTTTTTTTCTCTTGCTTTTCGTTTGTTTTCCTATCCCACTGTTTGATTTCACTTTCTTTTATTAATTTTTATTCTTTTCAAAAATTTTACGTCGTTTCTTTTTTTATTTTTTATTTTTTTATTTATTTTTATTTTAGTTTATTTTCGTTTTGTTTCTGTTTATTATTAATTTATTTTATTTTTTTATATTTTATTAGTTTTATTTTATTTTTGTCTTTAATTTCAAAAAAAAATTAAATAAGTAAAAAAAAATTAAATAAATAAATAGCACAAATATTTTTCTTAATTTCTGAAATTAAATTTGGCGTTTTTTAGTTAGTTTTATTTTTATTTTTCTTATTTTAATTTTTAGAATTCTGTTCTTTCTTCTTTGTTTTCCTGTTTGTCACATGGTGCGTTTAATTCTGTTTGGTGTTGTGTGCTAAGGAAAAATAATAGAGAGAGATAATATGGCTTACTACTCACACCCGAGTAGTGATTCATATTATTGTGGATGGGGGAACTATCCAAAATTTGGTTGGCAAAGTCAAAACCAAAGAAACTTCAGTGCTCCATATTCCAACTATCAAGAACCACCATCTCCATATTCATACCAAGAACCACCACCTCTTTATCCATATCAAGAACCATCATCTTTCTACCCATATCAAGAGCCACTATCTCTCTATCCATACCAAGACCCATCATCTTTTTACTCTTATCAAGAACCATCACCTCCTTCTTATCCATATCAAGAGTCACCATCTCCTTATTCATTTCAAATACCATCAGATCTTGAGTTTCTCATGAAAGAATGCATACATGATATAAAGACTAGTGTCAAAAACGTAGAGAAATATGTGCAGTCGATTATCAAGTCACAGGAAGAGGAGCAAGCAAATTCCTTCCCAAGAGATATAATGCAAGATCCTATGGAAGAAAGTGAGAAAATCAATCAAAGGAGTTTATACTCCAGTGAATTAGAGAACTTTTCACCCTCACACATGGAAGAAGAGGAAGATGCAAAAATAAAGGAGGTTGATGCACCAACAAAGAAGGAAGATGCACAAACAAAGGAAGTTGCAAGAGATGAAAATAATTATGGGAATCTACACTCCAATGAAGCAGAGAGTGGCATGGAGTGTGAGTTTATTGAACCACCAATTCAAGAAGTTCTTGATGAAGGGTACACTCTAACCATCACACAACACCCACATGTTGAAATCAAAGAAGTGAAGATAACTAAGTAAAGCACTGAAAAGAAGATTGTGACCAAGAAACAGAAGAAAATATCTATGAAGAAGAAAAGGTCAGAAAAAAAAATCCAACCTCTACCCCAACAAGCAAGGTGAATCAAGCTAATCACAATAAAAAAATCTTGTTAGAAGGAATTTATATCAGGGGGCACTAATTTTCACCTCTTCCCTCTTGGAGACATTTCTTTTAACCAACTAGAAGAAGAGGAAGAAACTTCAATAATCAAGTGTCAAGCTAGTGACGTTAAAGAAACGCTTGTCGGGAGGCAACCCGATAATTTCATATCATTAGCTATTTTTCATAGTAGTAATTTTCTTCTTTATTTAATTTTTACTAAATTTTTACTGTTTTTCAGATCATGCAGCTATTTAGAACAGGACCGAACACTTCAAAAAAATTTTATCTGTCTCCAAATTCAACATGGGAGAGTTAAAAAAAAAAAAAATGCATGCTGATCCCACAACACCCTTCTTCATCCCTTTATTCCCTTTCCCCTTATTCCCGTTATCACTCCTACCTACCCCTCATTCATTCTCCATTCAAACCAAGTCTCCCCCTTTTTTGTAACCCCCTTCCCTTTATTTTTATAATATATATATATATCTCGCAACCCCCCTCCCATACATATATAATCCGTCCCCCTCTCTTTTATATATATATATATATATATATATATATATATATACACACACACGCCCCCTTCTTATATACATATATATAAATAAATAAATAAATATAAAAAAATTATATATATATATATATATATATATATATATAAATAAGTATTTTTATTTCTCTTACTCTTTTATTTTTTTATTATTCTTTTATCACGCTATTTGTTTTTGTTTTCAGTTCTTTTTTGCTTGAGGACAAGCAAACCTTTAAGTTTGGTATTGATGCTTCGCTTATGATTTTCTGTTTATTTTAATGGCACCAAAGGGAGACGAATCATCTTCACGGAGGAGCACAACCTGAAGAATAAGACGACCGCTAGGATAACTAAGGTGGTTGAGTTCCTTTCATTTTTTATTCCTCCCCTCTTTTTCTATATTATGTTCCGGTTTTCTGCTATTTTTGCTTTGTTTGTTGCATGATCCTTTATTAGTTAGAATCCTAGGTCTAGTTTAGTTTTCTCTTAATTGCTTTAAAAGATGTCTCACGTATTACTCACTGAGCTTGAATTCAAATAAAAAATACAGAAGTGATGTATTGCATGAGAAATTGAGTTAATTTTAAGAGTAGTCTTATTTACTTAGATGTGGTGGCAATACTTTTTGTTTTCTGAATGAATACTTGAACAGTGCATATTTTTTATAGTGAAGTTTATGAATGTTAAAATTGTTGGCTCTTGAAAAAATGATGAAAAAAGAGAAATGTTATTGATAATCTGAAAAATCATAAAATTGATTCTTGAAGCAAGAAAAAGCAGTGAAAAACACAAAGCTTGCGAAAAAAAATATATAAAAAAAATATATAAAATAAAAAAAAGAAAGAAAAAAAAAAGCAAGCAGAAAAAGTCAATAACCCTTTAAACTAAAAGGCAAAGGGTAAAAAGGATCCAAGACTTTGAGCATTAATGGATAGGAGGGCCCAAAGGAATAAAATCCTGGCCTAAGCGGCTAAATCAAGCTGTCCTTAACCATGTGCTTGTGGCGTGAAGGTGTCAAGTGAAAAGCTTGAGACTGAGCGGTTAAAGTCCTGGTCCAAAGCAAAACGAGTGTGCTTAAGAACTCTAGGCACCTCTAACTGGGGACTCTAGCAAAGCTGAGTCACAATCTGAAAAGGTTCACCCAGTTATGTATCTGTGGCATTTATGTATCCAGTGGTAATACTGGAAAATAAAATGCTTAGGATCACGGCCAAGACTCATAAAGTAGCTATGTTCAAGAATCAACATACTGAACTAGGAGAATCAATAACACTATTTGAATTCTGAGTTCCTATGGATGTCAATCATTTTGAACTTCAAAGGATAAAGTGAGATGCCAAAACTATTCAGGATTGCAGTTGTAAACCCCACTATAAGAAGAGACATGAGCTTAATCGAACTCTCATTCTCATGCAAATTCACATTCTAAGCCTATATTAGTTTGGTTGCTTGAGGACAAGCAACAGTTCAAGTTTGGTGTTGTGATGCGTGAGCATCTTTCCTATCTTTTCCTAGTGAATTTGCATCTAATTTGTTGAGTTTAATAAATAATTAATTATCTTTTAGCCAATATGGATGCTACTTTGAGTCTTGTGCAATTCTGTTTATTTTAGGTAGCATTCAACTGGATTTGATGGAGTTTCTGCAGAAGAAGAGATGAAGGCGAATGATGCTGTCAACCCTGACCTCTCTACACTCAAACCTGAATAACTCGAGATACAGAGGTCCAATGGACGTGATTCTAGTGGTGTTGGAAAGCTAACTTTCAGAGCTTTCTAACAATATATAATAGTCCATACTTCTTCTCTGAACTCGCTGCCAAGGCTGCGCCTAACTTGAGATTTCACAAGTTAGGCGCAAGACACAACAACAATACGCGAGATTGGCCCTGCCCACTTCAAGTTAGGCACACTAAAGCCCACGTTAGGTGCACTAAAGTCCATGTTAGGCGCAGCTTCACTCAACTAAACCCCAATTCATGCTGCCAAGCCCAAGTTAGGCGTGGATCCTAGTGAAGCCAAGTGGTCCCCATCCATCAATTGAAGATTTGCTGATTGCTATAATTAATTCTAATTTAAATTCAAATTTAAAAAAATAGGAAAAGATATTATGTTAGTTTTAAAGATAGATTTTAAATTAATTAGGATTAGATATAAATAGGGGGATACCACCTCAACATTATTACATTCCAGACTTCCAATTCTATACAAATTTACATTCCGTAATCCTAGTTTTCTACTCTGAACCATGAGCAACTAATCCTCCATTGTTAAGGTTAGGAGCTCTGTCTATTTGTATGGATTGATTTTATTACTTTTTCTATTTTAATTCATGTATAGATTTACAATTTAAGAATTATTTTCGCTCTTCATCTTATGAATTTGGGTAGAACGGAAGTATGACCCTCTTTCTATTTGAGTTCTTGTATAACTTGGAAAAGCTCTTTACTTGAACAACAACTTGAAAACATATTCTCCTAAATTTTAATTATCTGTATTTAACGGGATACGTGACATATAATCCTTTTATTTTTGGGTAATTAGAGTTTTTGTGGCATATAAACTGGAATTTGATCATGTAGCTTCTAATTAGAATTAACTGGCCAAGAAATTGGCAGTTGATAAATTTTAGAGGATACTAGAAAGGTCTAAGGAATTAGGGTCTAGTCACATATAGTTTGCCATAAATTAAATCCTACATAATTAAAATAGTTAGTAAGAAAAGTAAATCCGGAAAAATAGATAACTCTGAAGCCTTAACTGCCTTCTCAATATTTTATTCCCAACTTATTTATCTGCCTATCTTTAATATTCTAAATTTACTATTAATGCTTTTAAACTTCCAAACACTATTTTCTGTTTGTCTAACTAAGCCTATCAAACACTATTGTTGCTTAATCCATCAATCCTCGTGGGATCGACCCTTACTCACGTAAGGTATTACTTGGTACGACCCGGTGCACTTACCAGTTAGTCTGTGGTTATAAATTCCGCACCAGCGTGCGGCTTCCGTTTTCGCAAGGTTTAGGCGCTGTTGAGCCGATGTTCCGTGGTCCCGTCTCGGTTGCATCCAAACAGTTAGGTAGCCATTCGCTCCTTCGAGTTTGTGTGCGAGTATCTGGAGCTTTCGGCTTCAGTTAATGTCTTCCTCTTCCTTTTCTTGTGCACCCTGCCGACAAAAGAGGGGAAACACAAGAAGGGGTATATGTCGTTTATGGTCCAGCCTAATCGACGTATTTTTGGTCTATACAAGGATTCTTTTCATGGGTTTAAGAGGGAATATTTTAAGGTGCATCCTGCTCAGGGGCATCACCCTTTCTGGTTGACGTTGGAGGGGGAACGTCGGTTTCTGACATACTGGAATTTTGGTGCTGGGACATCGTATTTGGCGCGGGTCACTTCTGAAAGGCTGTCCCCAGAGGATAGGGATATCTCTAGTGTCCTTTGGCACCTTTTTAGGGAGTGTCCTTTAAATCCCTGGGACATCATGAGAGACCCGGTGGCTTATCATACTTTTATCGATGCGTATTTGTCATTCTTTTGCATTTCGTATCTACCCGATTTAGGGACTTATGCTTTTTTCTTTTGTTTTTTTTTTTCAGTTGAAATGGCTGGTGGTCTGAGTACTTTGGCAAGGATGAAAGCTGCCATAGAGCGGGAGGTAGCGTCAGAAGCTTTTCCTTCTACTCCCTCATCCCAACCTGCCGAGGGTTCTCGGGCCGTTTCTCAGGAGCTGGCGCCTGGAGTTGGTGATGGGGCCCCCGCTTCTTCGGGTCCGGCGACCGTGGATGGTGATGAGGAAGTGGTCGTGGTCTCGGCTACTGATGCTTCCTGAAAACGGAAGAGGTCGGAGGAGGTCAACAGCGAGAGTTTGGAGGAGGAGGGTACGGTGCCCTCTGTGATGGACCAGAGTGTTGACGCCCCGACCTTTTTTGACCAGCACCTCATGCTCGGTACCAAAGAATTTTTTCATGACTGTGATGTGGCCTTTTAGGCAAAGTCAGTATATCGCGCCCTCCTTCGTTCTGCCGTTATAGTTTGGAAGGCTGAGCCTATGTGGCCCAAGTGGGTTTTATGGATAAGAAGCTGTGTCATTCCCAGGCCGAGGTGGCCAAGATGGAGGAGAAGCTCGAGGTGTCGAAGACGGCTAGGGAGAAGGTTGTTAAGGACTCTGAGGATGCTGGAGCTGAGCTGCTTCGTTTGTCCGAGGTCGAAACTTAACTTTTATCCCAGCTGGGTGGGGAGCGGAGACGGGCTTTGGATGCCGAGTTTCGGGCTGCCGTGCTCCTTGCCGAGGTTGATACCTTGAAGGCTGAGGTGTCTGCCCTGAAGGTTGAAGCCCAGGGGCTGAAAAAGGAGAAGGGGGAGCTGCTGGCTGACGTGAAGAATGTGATCTCTGCTACCAAGGAAATGATGAAGGCCTAGACTTTGGTTCTTGCGCTAGATGCGGACGTGTCTGTGATGGGACGTTTAAGACTGTCCAGGATGGCCAGATCGTCGATATAGAGTAGGGCACTTGTAGGTTTTTTATTCCTGGTTGTGTTTGGCCATTGGACCGTTTTTATGACTTTAAACTTGTTCTTGTTTGTGGTCGGCCTCTTTGTCGTGTCTACGACTTATGTACTTGGTCTTTTATTTATGTATTGATGACTTTACTTTGCGATTTGGGCCGTTCGGGCCATTTGTTATTTTAAGCCGTGTTTGACTTATTTGAGTCATTTAGACCGTTAGTCCTAAGTAGTATCGTGACTCGAGGTTTTATGTGGGCCGTTTTGGTCCTCATCGGATCGTTTAGCCATATTTTCGTGGATATCCATATGTTTTGGCCTCGGGAGTGATCGGCCTCCGAAGTAAGCCGTGCGTTTCTTGACGTTTGGGAAGGGAAATAATTTTCAAGATAGGAAAGATATTGAAAATGGAATTTTATTAAGATACTTGGGCCTCACTAAAATCCTCTGGTGTTGGCGGGAAAGAGTACCCGAAAAATGACATTGAATAATAAAAAAAGACATATAAATAATTGAGATGGTTTGTCTTGAGATAGGAGGTTCTTCCGTGGTTGTTCCTAAGTGTAGTATTGCCGTAGGTTGGCAGCATTCCAGGTTCTTGGTATCTCAGATCCGTTAAGTCGTTTGAGTTTGTAGGCTCCTTTTCCGATCACTGCCCTGATTTTGTATGGGCCTTCCTAGTTAAGGGTGACTTTCCCTTCCCCGGGGGTAGGAGTGCCAACGTTATTTCGTCGTAGAACGAGCTCGTCGAGTTGAAAATCTCGTCGGATTATGCCGCGGTTGTACCTTAGTCTGATCCTTAGTTTTAAGGCTGTCTCTCGTAGGTGGGCTATGCTCCTGACCTCGTCCGTGAGGTCTCGTTCCGCATCCTCGTTGTTTCCCACGACAGTTCTTCTCGGACTGGGGTTGCTGACTTCTACTGGAATGACGGTCTCTAAACTGTAGGTTAACTGGAACGGGGTTTTCCCGGTGGAGGTCTAGGGGGTGGTTCGGTATGACCAGCGGACTGAACCGAGCTTGTCAGCCTAGAGTCCTTTGGCTTCGTTGAGCCATTTTTTGAGGCACTTCACTTTTATCTTGTTGGCTGATTCAACCTGTCCATTTGTTTGTAGGTGTTCCACTGAATTGAAGTGGTGAGATATGTAGAGTCCCTCTAGAAATTCTTTGAATCGTTTGTCAATGAATTGGGTTCTGTTATCCGAGATTACGACCTCGGGGATCCCAAACCGCATTACTATGTGTCTCTAGAAGAACTTCCGGCATTGATTCTTCGTGATGGAGGCCAAGGGTTCGACCTCAATCTACTTGGTGTAGTAGTCGATGGCGACAATGAGGTATCGGAGTTGTTTGGGTGCCGTGGGGAAAGGGCCGACAAGGTCAATGCCCATGTCCCGAAGGACCGGTCTACTGTTATGGTGTTGAGTTTGTGCGCGGAGGGGGGGGAGGGGGGGCTTGATGGATGTTAGAATGCATCTGGCATTTGCTACAGTTGAGGAGTCTCTGATAATAGAGAGCCAGAAGTATCCTACTCGGATAGCTTTCTGGGCCAGGGTTTTGCCCCCAATGTGGTGGCCGCAACACCCTTCGTGGATTTTACAAAGTATATAGTCTGTGATGCCGGGCTCGACGCATTTGAGGAGGGGTTGCGAGAATCCGCGCTTGTAAAGTTGTCCCGTTATTGTAGTGTAGTTGGCATCCTCCCGTTTCAACCGTGTTGCTTTCCTGGGGTCCTCGGGTAACACTCCGTTTAAGAGGTATTGGAGGATGATGGCGGTCTATGAGCTTTGGTCTGAGATAAAGAGATCGACCATGGTTGAGACTGATATGGATGGTGTTCTGACGACTTCCTGGATCAACGATTGTTCCCTTGGCCTGATTTGGTGCTAGCTAGTTTCGAGAGTAGGTCTGCCCTTGCATTCCGTTCTCTGGGAACGTCTTTGATAGTTACTCGCTCGAACTCGTTTGCCCATTCTTTTACCTTGGCCAAGTATGCTTGTAGTAGGGGCTCTCGTGTCTGGTAGTTTCCGTTGATTTAGGAGCTGACCACCTGGGAGTCGCTGTAAATTTCTAGTACCTTTGCTCCGACTTCTTTGGCCAGTATTAGTCCGGCTAGGAGGGCATCACATTCGGCTTGGTTGTTCGATATCGGGAATTCGTATCGGATGGACTGTTCGATAACAATTCCATTTTTGTTTTCTAGTATCACTCTGGCCCCTCCCGAGTTGGTATTGGATGAGCCATCTATGTGTAGTTTCCAGATTTCGACGAGTTTGCCTCCTTGTGTCATTTCGCAATAAAGCCCGCCATGGCATGTGTTTTGATGGAGTTTCGAGGAAATGGGCCATCAGGTCCGCCATAGTAGTCTTCTCATCAGCCATGGAAACTACAAGAAAAACGCAAGTGAAGAAGTCAGTAACCAAGTTATTAGCGAGAAAAACTCCGGAGGAAACGAAAAGAAAAACAAAGAACGGGGAATAACCTACCTACGTGAGCCCAACCGATTTTCCGATCCCCATCACTAGATGAGGATTCAAATTTTTAGAACCAAAGATCGCCAACAGTATGTCGGCTATCCGGCGGTTCTTCTCACCTAATCCCTCATTGGTATCCTTTATTAAATAATCTGAGCCAGCCCCAAAACTTCAATAGGTCGGGATCCGTCTTTCTCCTTCCAGAGTAAGCCAGAAAGGGTGATGATCATGCGCAGGTCTTACCTTAAAAAATGTACTCTTAAAACTGTGAAAAGAGTCCTCAAAGAGACCGAATATCCGTCGGCCATGAACGGCCCGGAAAGACATGTATCCTTTCTTTGTCTTTCCCTCACTAGAAGGATTTGTCAGTAGAAAGAAATAAAGGAACACGTTCACGGAGGCTGGGAGCTCCAGATACTCAAACAGCAGCCCAGCTGTTAGGATGGAGCTGTGAGGGGACAACGTCGTAGCGGTTTAATAGCGAGATGACAAAAGGAGAAAAGGGGAGCCGAAGGCCCAATGTGGTGAACATGGGCTTGTACACCCACAACCAATCGACAACCCGAGGAGAGGCCATGTTCTTATGACACAACCTTTTGCGATCGCCAGGGACGTAGACATGGTAGTTCACCTCCTCGGGACCTCCTCCACATTGGGAACTGGAATCCCGAAATGCTTGGAGCTCCTCCTTGGTTATCCTATATAGTGTATCCTTCACATCAGAGGTTACCCAAGCGTAAAAATCAATGACGTTCAGCGTCGGTGGTCGAGCCATACTTACAATGGGGGCACCATTCACGTTAACCTGGAAGATCATAAACTCGGAAGATAAACAACAACGGATCTACAGCTAACTACGCCACTAATCCATAATACCTACGCTAATCTAAAGCCTAGATTCAAGAAACAGACACCTAAATGGTACCATCTAACAACTACCTAACATGGACTACGTCGATTCAAGCAAGCATGAACTAAAGTGAAAAAGGAAAATGGCATGCATCACGAAAGCAACAATCATAGAACAAAAACAATGAAATAGGGAGGGGATCATGAAGCACTTACCGGGGAGATATGCAGAAAGAAGGTAATATCTAAATGAAGAAGAACACGCAAGAATTCCACCAAGAACAATTCAGAGAACGAAGCAGTAAACAGAGACAAATGTGGAAATGAATGAAAAATGAGAAAGAAAGGGAGTTTTAAGAGAAGCAGAATGGTAACCGTCGAAAGGGGAGTGCGAAAAAACAGGGGCATAATGGTCCTTTCTTTGGGGTTTTCAAATTAATCATAATGAGCATTAAATGTTCAGCACGAAGATTGAAACGACACGCCAAGCTACAAACGGGGGCAATACACGTGCATGGGGTCACGGTCTCCACTGACGGATTCCCGAATTAAAGAGACTTCGACCAGAGAAGGGGCGAGTAGCACGAACGCGCCAATCACCCAGCCTCGTAATTGGCGCGTTGGGGGCACTGTTCCGACCCGACCCAATTAGCGAGGCGGGTTCGAGTACCTAGGAACCGACCCGCCGGTTCTCCAACCCACCAACTCCCCTTTTCTCTTTTTGTCTCGCGAGAGCACCTGGACAGCTGGAAAGGAAGCTTTCAGGAAGGAGGGTCTGCCCATGTGGGATCCACTCAAGTACAGATTATACAAGAGGAAGACCCTACTCCTCTCCAGAGATACGTCACCTATCCTAACCTTAAATGCCGCTTTCGTACGGACCCTAACTTGAGCGTTGGAGTCCTTACAGGTGGCCCTCCCCGCGCCTCTTGCCACGACAGCTCGGAGGAACTTCATTCGTAGAATCCACCCACGTCCAGCCGCCATCGACTCACAACCCTAGACATTCACCACTTCCTACCCGTTCAAGACTCGAGCCACCGGACAGTATCTGATGTCATTTGACAAAGTTTATTGCGATTGTGTGTGAGCCACTCTTGTTTGATCTTATCTCGTATTTTGGAAGAACGTAACAGGATTTTCTGCAATTCCAAATTAAAATTAAGGGGATAACCGATGATATTTTTTTTCTCATATATGCTTGCAATTTGCATGCATGACTACTACATATCTGTGCTTAGTTATATTGTGTTTGGGAAAGAAATAATTTCTCTATATATTTCCACATCCTACGATTGAAGAAGACTCTACAACTTCCTATTGAAAATTGTGATCTTCTTTTGCATGAAAGGATTTGTTAGCGTACCATTACATTACTCGTTGGAATATAACATAATATGAAATACTTTTTAAGTATTGAAATACTTTTATATATTAACCATAATTAATATATAAAATATACGACTCATTAATTAAATAATAAATTAATTAACAGCAGAGTATTTCTTGCGAATTTCACCGTTAGAATTGGTTTTAAGAGCATTTTCAATTGTCAAAATATGAGTTTTTGTTTCTGATAAAAGTAGAGGCCCACTATTGGAGAAGAAAAAAAATAAGTTCCTACGTGATTTTTAAGAGAAGTGAGTCTCTCTGAGCAGGGACTTTCATCATCCAATAATAATTTGTCACGTGACAAGTTATTATAAAATAAATAATTATATAAATTTATAATTAATAAATAATTATATTAAATAATTATATTTTTATTTAATTTAATTTATATTAATTATCTAATAAAATTATTTAAATAATAATTAATTAAATAATTATATTAAATAATTAAATTATATTTAATTTATTAATAATTATAATAATTAATTATATTAAATAATTATATATTTATTCAATTAATAATTTATATTAATTACCTCAATTAAGAGAAGAAAATTTTGTATTGTATTATCAATTTTTCTAAAAAAAATATTCAATTTATTTTTGAATTTATAAATTTTAATAATATTATTACAAAAAATAGTAACTATATTAATTTTAATTAATTAATTAAGTGGGGTCACAATAGGGATTAAAGTTAGTTCCTCCTAATGGAGAAGAAAGAGATACTTTGAGTTCCTATTCACTGTTTATGACGCAAAAGATGATGTGGAGTTACTTTTTATAACAAGTGGGCCATAAACAGAGACTGAAATGAGTTCCCTATTGAAAATGATCTAAGAGCACCTCCAACAACTGGTTCTCATTCCACTTTTTTCTGACACTTTAGAAAACCTACCGTTGAAACATATCATTATTGAGTCCTAGCATATTGTTCAAGAAGAGAGAGTCCCTGCTTAGAGGAACTCATTGTAACCAATAATAACTTGCCACTTGGCAAGTTATTATTAAAAATAAATAATTATATAAAATTTGAAATAATTAAAATACTAACACTTATATAATTAAATAATTAAATCATAATTAATTTATTAAATAATTTTTATTTTTAAAATTAAAAATACTAACCACATTATTAAAATTAGCTGTTGCAAAACTAGTCGTTGCAAAATTAGCCGTTGGAAACTAGCCGTTACTATGTTACCGTTATTATTAATAAATTAATATATTGTCACTCCATATATACCACTTACATACACTTCTATTCTCACACTTTCTTCTACTCTTCTTCATCTTCTTCCAAATTTACGAAATCAAAGTTCTGCTGATATTATTTTTTGTTCGAAAAAATGGATCCAAACCAACTCAACTCTTTTTTCAATTATTTACAAAACTTTTCTCAAACTCCAAATACCCAACAATCCCAAACCTCAAACTCTCAAGTTTCAAATCAAAATTTTACACTACCAAATATGTTTTAAAATTTAAATCCACATAATCTTCCTAATTTCAATTTTCAAGCTCCTTACAATAATCAATTTCCTATATTCCAACCACAAAATCAAAATTCACAAACACCACATTTTTTATTTTCATCCATATTTAACCCCTTTGTCAGAAATGTTACTCCAACATCTCTGCCGTTTCCAACTCAATTCAGTGCATCAAGACATAACTCATCTGGTGTTGGTGGCTCTTCTAACCCATCCTCTCAAACTCTGATACAATCTAGTCCAAATTCGTAATATTCATATTTTGCAAACCCTTGTGGATTAGATGCTATCGACCTCAATGATGAGATATTGAAGATCGGAGGCAAGATAGTATTCAACACTGGCATTGGAAAGAGGATGAGATGCTGATCAGTGCATGGTTAAATGTTTCAACTGGCCCTATAGTTGGTACCGATCAAAAGGAGAAAATATTTTGGAGTCGAATTCACAGCTACTGTGTAGAATTTTGCTCCAACATGACAAAGGGGTAGTTGTATGTAAGAAACGATGGTATAAGATCAACAAGGCTGTTGCACAATTTGCTGGTTGCTACGATCAAGCTAGTCGAAACATAAGGAGTGGTTCGAACGCTGATGATATAAAGGAGTTGGCCTATAAACTTTATTCCACGAATTATGGTCAAAAATTCACTTTTGAGAGGCATTGGAACATGCTTCGGTTGGAGCAAAAATGGAGAAGCCAACTACCTACACAAAGTGGTGGCTCAAAGAGAACCAAGGTTAGTGCAACTGGAGCATACTCATCCTCATCAAACCCAGAAACACCGTTGGCTGAGGAACCCGGTGTGGACTCTCCCATTCGCCCACAAGGATCAAAGAAGAGCGAGTGAAAAGGTAAGAGAAAAGCACAAATGTTTGAAGATTTTAGCGAAAAGAAATCATCGGTTGTTAAAAAATTATCTCTCATGGAAGATATTAAGAATATTAGAGAAAAAGAACTAATGGATAGGGAAAAAGAAAGAGAAGAGGATATGGAACATAGAGCAAAGATTATGGCAATCAAAGAGAAGGAGTTACAAATTCAAGCGGCAATGAAAGAACAAGAATTACAAGCTCAAACGGTAATGAAAGAACAAGAATTACAAACTCAGAGGTATATTAAAGAAATGGAGATAAATGCAAAAGAAAGGGAAATGGAAAGGATGGCCAAGGAAAGGGAAAGGAAAATGGATATGCAAATACTTAATGCTGACACGTCTACAATGAGTGAAAAACGACGAGCTCTTCATGAGATTGCATGTGAGAAAATAATCGCCAAGTGGTTTACTTAATGGTTCCTTGTATTCGTAGAGTTATGTAGTATGTTCTTATTTTTATTGCGTATTACTGGTATGTGATGTACTTTGTTTTATTTATTTCTGATGTAATTTTTTGAATTAGTCAATATTATTGTGCCGTTATTGTTCATGAAAGTGACCATTGCAAAACTAGTCGTTAAGTAGCCGTTGCAAAACTAGCCGTTAAGTAGCCGTTGTAAAACTAGCCGTTGAGGAGTAGGTATTTATTGCAGACACACTTATAAATATCAACTATCAATGACTCTGCAAACCTAATTCAAATCTTGTTTCTCACCTCGAAAGAGAACTAAAAATTACATTTCTAGATATGGCTAGAAATTTTGATGATATGTTTAATGAGGCTTTATATGACAAAAGAAGAAGGCAAGATAACACACTCCTAGATAATTGGATCGATGAGTATTTACTCGAAGATTCAGAAGAAGAAGATATCGATAGAAGCTCTATCCCAACTCCTCGTATATGGGTCAAAAGAGATCGAGAAGCAGAACATGATCGCCTTTTCCAAGATTACTTTGCAGATGAACCAGTGCATAATGCTGACATTTTTCGACAGAGATTTCGAATGAGAAGACATGTGTTCCTTCGGATAGTAGACGCTCTCTCAAACGTCTATCCATATTTCTAATAGAGGGTTGATGCAACTGGAAGAAGAGGCTTGTCACCACCCAAAAAATGTACCGCTGCGATACGGATGTTAGCATATGGCATAGCAGCTGATGTTGTTGATGATTCTATGCGCATAGGCGAGAGCACTACAATTGAATACTTGGAAAAATTTGTTGAAGGTGTCATTTCGGTGTTCGAGGATGAATACTTGTGAAAACCAAATCCAAATGACGTACGACACCTGCTACAAATGGTGGAGGATCGTGACTTTCCTGGCATGTTGGGTAGCATTGACTGCATGCATTGGCAATGGAAAAATTGTCCAAAGGCGTGGAAAGGTATGTACATGAGTGGTTATCGTGGGGTTGCAACCATAGTACTTGAGGTTGTAGCATCTTCAGACCTTTGGATATGGCATGCGTTCTTTGGAGTTTCTGGTTTAAATAACGATATCAACGTATTAGATCGTTCTCCAGTTTTCGATGATATTCTAAATGACCATGCTCCGGAGGTAAATTATACTATTAATGGTAATAATTATACTATGGAATACTATTTAGCAGATGGTATTTATCCTGAATGGCCATATTTGTCAAATCAATCTCAAAGCCACAAGGGGAGAAACGCAAGTTATTTGCACAATATCAAGAAGGGCAAAGAAAAGATGTGGAGCGAGCCTTCGGAGTGTTGCAAGCACGCTTTGCAATTATACGTGGTCCAGCTCGCTTTTGGGAAAAGAAGAAGCTTGCCAACATAATGAGAGCTTGTATTATATTGCATAATGTGATTGTTGAGGATGAAAGAGATACTTATGCAGAAATTTTTGCTCAAGGCTTAGAGTATGATGATGTCGAAAATGGCTTATCACAACCTCAGCTGGGAGAAGAAGATTTTGCACTATACCATCAATTTCTCCAAAGAAATGCCCAACTTCGAAATAGGCAGCAGCATAGACAATTGAAAGAGGACTTGATTGAACACATATGGCAATTTCACAATGCTTGTCGTCAACTATAGAGTTTAATTATGTTTTTCTTTGTATTAATTAATTTTACAAATTAGTGTAATCTCGAATTATATATTGTGTATTATTGTTATATATGAATTTATTTAATATTAATATCTTTTAATAGTGAATTATTTTTAAATTTATAAATTTAAATTATATTATTAAAAAAATTAATTACATTAATTTTAAGTATTTTAATTAATTAATTAAGTGGAACCACAACAGAAACTAAAGTTAGTTCCTCCTAATGGAGAAGAGAGAGATGCTTTGAGTTTCTATTTACTGTTTATGACGCAAAAGTTGATGTGGAGTTACTTTTTATGACAGGTGGGCCACAAATAGAAATTGGGATGAGTTCCCTACTGGAGATGGTCTAACAGCATTGCTGCTCATCTTAACCATGGAGTTGGCAAAATCCACATAGAAAGGCGGAGGCGCAGCCAAGTATCGCCGAACGAAGCCGTTGGTTGAAGGATCAATTCAAAGAAACTGATATATAATAATCACAGTAATAGATAAGTTTAATTTATCAAATTTATTGAAAATATAAAATATTTTTATAATCATATTTATCTTTGTTGATATGAGAATATATAATTAAATATTAAAAAAACTAATTTTTTATAATTTAAAATTTTTAATTAGTTATTAACAATTTAAGTAATTAATCTAATCAGTCTCTAATTATTTAAGTAATTAAATTAAAAAGGGGTGATCTACTAATATATCAAAAAGATGAAAACTATTTATATTAATTATTTAAATAGTTAAAAATTAAATAAAAATTTTCTCTTGGAATCGAAGACATCAATAAGAATCGAAGCAACTTAGCTGTCAGATTAAGATTTGACCTAACATAAGACTCAATCGTTGACCTAATTATCAACTGACATGATGTCAGGTAGAATCCTACACTCGTGCCTTGCACGTGCACTGTTTTAGTAACACAGAGCAATTGAAAGAAACACAAATCCAAAACTGAAGCTTTTGTTCCATAAATAATTACAACTCTCTATTTTATAAGGAATTATATATATATATATATATATATATATATATATATATTTTTTTTTTTTTCAAAATAAAAGTAATTGCATTAGTTTAAGAAAGTAATATAAAATTTTATGTGAGGTCAAAGAAATAGCAGAAAAGTTTTCTCAATTGAAGTCATAAGTGGCTACTAGTTACGATAATAACCAATAAACTAAAAAAAGAAAAATATATTAGGAAATTAGAAAACTAATCTTCTATTGATCTCATGACAAATCTTTCTTATTTAGTTCGAAATCTGTTTTGGACAAAATTTTCTTATTTTCAAATACCTCTTTATTACGTACTTTTCACAATATCCAACAAAAAACCTCAAAAATGTTGAGGACGTCGTCACCTTCTCTCCCACTTCCAGCACCTAATAGTACTTGGATTTACCGCTCCACAAAGGGGAAATACTTTGCAATGGTGGCACCAGCCTCAAATCTACTGCTCCTTATACTTCCTGAGCAGGGCCGCATCATCAAAAGCAATGAATAATGGTTTCCGGGACTAATCTACATCTGGGACACAAAGGTGGAGTCGACTAGAAACACTGGTAGATGAGGCTCAGTCCAGATAATCTTTCATGCAAAGCTCTCCACAAAAAGATTTTTATCTTTGTTGGTATCTAAAAGTCCGAAATTTTCTTCCAGATTCTTAGGTTTTGCATGATTGCAGATAGTTGATTGATCGGCTCATGCGCAAAGCCATACGCCACCACATATCCAGACGCCACATCATATTGCTTCTTCGAGTTCAAGACCCAAATCAGAGAGTCCTTGCCGTTATTATTCAGCTCTATGGAGAGAGAATGCAGGTACTTACTTCTGGGGGAAAGATTAATTTGATAAGCTCTCTGTTCCATCTTTTTCCTGTTGTCAGTAAGTTATTTACTCTATTAATTGATGAAAATATATTGATTGCTGAGACTGATATGATATGGGTATGCGAGCGACAGCCAGAATTCTTGCCAAACATCATCTCCTAACCCTATACTCCACAACAATCTTTTTTTCACCATTTTTCTACCCTCTAAGAGACTTTGACAGTCCCATAAAGGGTTAGTTCCTTTGTCTCCCGTCAAAGAAGACTTATATCTAAAATACTTACTCTTTAACATTTCGCTAAGTAGTGCATTAAGATTAACAGGCAACTTTCAAAATTATTTTTCAAGTAGAGCCAAATTTTGAGCACGCATGTCTTTGAAACCTGATCCTCATTTTCTTTTGGGTCTTGTCGTTTTGTCCCAACTAATTCATGATATTTTCCTTTCAGTACCTCTTTGATCCTACTAGAATTGTGTTAAAATTCTATGAATCTCATCTAAAAGTGAATAAGAAAACTTAAAACAGAATAGGGTATACATAGGGATTGCTTCTCCAACAGCCTTAATCAGGACATATCTTCCACCTGCTGACAATAGATTTATCTTCTAAGATTGTACTTTCTTTTATACTTTGTCTTTAATGGCTTCAAATGTGACTTTTTTTAGATCTTTGTACAGTTGATGGGAGACTTAGGTATTTATCTTAGGCCCTTATATGGTTAATATTTAGAATTTCTGCTAGTTGATGTCTAATGTGGAGTAGCGTGTTATGACTGAAGAAGACTACTGACTTATTTATGTTGACTTTTGCCCACTAACAATCTCATAGTCATAGAGTAGAGTCAGGATATTAGCACAAGATTCTTTTGATGTTTTACAGAATAAAATAGAGTCATCTGCAAAGAGAAGGTGGTTAACAGTCGGACTTCTTTTGTAAATTTGAATTTCCTGAATAACCCTATTTTGTTTTGTCCTGTGTAACAGAAAGAAAAGTCCTTCTGCACAAAAGAGAAAAAGATACGGTAATAGAGAATTTCTTGACAGATATCTTTAGTTGGCCTAAAAAAGTCAAAAAGTTGGCCTTTCAAAAATACAGAATAAAAAATAGTAGAAATCAGTTCTTTAATCCATGCTATCCATCTAGCATTAAAATCCATCTTCTCCATAATGAACCATAAAAAATACCACTACATTTTATCGTAGACCTTACTCATATTCAATTTTAGAACCATTTCATTTTCCAAATCTAATCTTTTTAACTTAAAATAATGCATGCAATCATAAACTATTAGAACATTGTCAAATATTAACCTTTCTTTCAAGAAAACATCTTGATTAATACTCACAATGTTATTCATAAATTATATATTATTACACCAATTGAAATGCATGTTTTAATTTGTAGAATAATACAATATGCATGGAAAAGTAAAATAAATATCTGAGAGACTAATTAATGTGTTGGTGCAAGTATTTATAGGGATATGTATATCTTTTCAAAAAAATTATGTTTATAAATTTTTTATTTAACTAAGTCTAATCAAGTTAAAATAATACATTTTAAAATCATATAACATTTTATTTTAGCTAAAACGAAATCATAAATAACTAAATTTTATACGTACACGTTTTTTGTCGTCTTTTTTGTTACTTCTCTTTCTTCTACGTTTTTTTTTCTTTTTTATTTTTTTATCTCTCTCTAAAAAAATAAAAATAATAAGAGAAAAATAAAATAAAAATTAAAAAAAGAGCAACAAAAAAAAAAGCTAAATAAGTTCTTGTTAAGAAATGGCCGTATAAATTTATAATTTTAAAAAAATTTAATTAAAAAATTTTTATGTCACAATTTAAAAATTTCGATGCCAAAATTAAAAAATTTCAGTATTATTTTTTTGCGTTATGTTTTTTCCAAACAATAATTCGATCTCCTTTTTTTCATCATTTTTTTTTTATTTCACACTGTTGGTGGATATTAGTTTGTTGGTGAATTAGCTTCAATATGGTACAATTAGTTGTAATTTTGCTATTTATCCTCTGCTCTTTAGTCAGTTAGCATTTTTTGTTATTTATCCTCTGTTTTTTAGTGTTAGTTAGTTAGCATTCCTACATTACTTATATATATATATATATATATATATATATATATAGTTTGAGTGTGATTCATCGTTATTAATAATGAAAAGTTCATATTATCTTCTCAACCTTTTCTCTTTCTCTCTCCCACTAAACGCATCTCTGCTTCTTCCTCATCTAGGAAAAAATGATTAAACCACTTCCAAACTCACCTTTTAAGTTTTAACACACACTTTCATCATTTTTATCGTTTTATTTTTTAAGAAGAATAAAAAAAAATCCAGCAATCAAAAAGAAAGAATAAAATAAAGAAATTATGTAACTTTTTATTTCTTTTTTTTAGTTCATTTTTTGACAATAAATACAAAAACTTTTGAAAAAAACACGTAACTTTATAAGTAAAAACACATAAATTGTACACGAAAAAAGAAGAAAGAAGAAACAAAAAAAACTGTAACATCAAGTTTAGAATTTTAAAAAATTTTGATATCAAAATTAAGAAATTCTTATTTTATGGTTAAAAAATTATAGAGTTATTTTTCACATAAAAAAGAAGTGTGATTCATATGCACATGTGTTAACAATTTTTATTGAATTTGAGCCAATTTAGTTAGATTTGGTTGATAAAATACTTAATGTATAAATAATTTTTATTAAATTTGAGTCAATTTAGTTAGACTTAGTTAATGAAAATATTTAATGTATAACAGGATTTTTTTTTGTGACTGAAATAAATTAAACAAAGAAAAACAAAACAAACAAACAAGGAACTGTCTAAATAGAGGGACAGCCCCGTTCAAGACTACTCTTAAACTCCTCCCAAGGTGAAAGAAGCTCCACATGCGAAAGTTGTAACTTCATCGCCATCTTTGCCATAGTATCTGCCACCGTGTTTGCATCTCTCATAATCAAGCGAAAGTCAACCCGCCAATTCCAATGCATGATATCTCTTATTTTGAGCACCAGTGGATCAATAAATCCAAAACCATCTTGAGTAACAAGATTAAATGCTTCCACACAATCCGTCTCACAAATAACATCTCGTTGACCCACATCCCAAGCTAAGAGATATCCTCTCCAAATAGCAAACAATTCTCCTTGAAGAATACTATTACTCTCAATCATTCCCAAACACCCCATTTGCCAGCTCCCATTACAATCTCTAATAACACAAGCAAAACCAACACTATCATCCAAACCAAAATAACTAGCATCACAATTAATCTTAAAAGTACCAATAGATGGGGGATTCCAAAAACCATTTAGAGTAGAGGGAAGGAACATACGTTGTAATTCAAAAATATTCCTAAGCTCCTTTTCTGAAGTTAATGCCAGACAAATCACTTTTTCCGGAGGCCAAGTTTCATGGGGATTAAAAGATGTCCTCGCCATATCCACCAAAGTCCCGAAAAGAACTTGAACGGATGCTCTCTGCTATGATACAAGAACCAGTTCTTCAATTCCAAAGGATGACAAGAAATATCCAACCTATGCTAGACAAGCTGAGCTTTTGGACAATCCCGAATACAATGTAAAACCGATTCCTGGCTAGAAAGACATCTTGGACACCTATCCGATGACGACATCCCTCTTCTAAAGCGAAAACTTGCAGTAGGAAGAGCCTCTTTAAGACACAACCAAGCCAAAAACTTATGCTTTTCCGGAACAAGCTGACGCCAAAGCCAAAGCCAATTCTCCCGCTCCTCCCAACCAAACAGCTGCTTACACAACCACAAGTAACCATTGCGTGAGTCATAGACTTTGGCAGCAGACCCACTCCAATACCAACCCACTTCCGGACCTGCTTGTTCATCTGGATTGTAAGAGAGAATATTATCTTTCAAATTTTGAGATAAAGGAGAATAAAGAGTATCCAAATGCCACCTACCAACCGACCAAATATCCTGTATCCGGAGATTCGAATCAGAAATGTGAACATAATCCATCTCATTAGATAACCGTCCTTCTCTCCTCCAGCTAGAAAACCAAAAATTCTGGTTCAAATCTCCAATACACCAAGCAAACCCATCCTTTAACACTTCCCAAGCCTTGCAAAGACACCTCCAAATGGGAGAGTCCTTGTTCTTAGGATAACTAAAACAGTCATATAGAGATGATCGGTATTTGGCTTCCAACAATTGGACCCATAGCTTGTTTGGCTGCTGGAAAAAAGTCCAAAGTAGCTTCCCAAGAAGAGCAATATTTACACAATAAGGATCTCTAATCCCCAAACCTCCATATTTTTTTGGAGTAACCAGTACCTTCCAACTAACAAGATTCAATCCTCTTCCATCAACTTGTCCTTTCCAAAGAAAATTCCTCATCATAGACTCCAATTTACTAATGATTCCTTTGGGAAAAATAGAGACTTGCATCTGGTACGTGGGAATAGCAGCAGCAACAGAATTAACCAAGCAGAGCCTACCAGTCCGATTGAGTAAACTTCCTTTTCAGCTTGCTAGCCTACTCCGAATCTTATCCAGGACACCATTGAAAGCTGAACGAGTCACCCTAGAATGGCTAAGGGTAACTCCAAGATACTTGCCCAAGTCTTGGACAAATATGATAGAAGATACCCCAGTAAAAACCTCTTTCCTTGTTGTAGAGACATTTTTGGAGCAAAGCGCTTTAGACTTCTCGACATTAATCTTCATCCCAGATGCTTTGCAAAAAGTCTCTAAAACTAACATCACATTTTGCACTTGTCTCTTTGTAGCTTTACAGAACAGAAGCAAGTCATCCGCAAACATTAAGTGGGATATTCTTGGTCCCTCTCTAAAAATAGCAACCGGCTCCCACAAGCCCAAATCAACCTGATGACTAATAAAGCATGCCAATCGCTCCATACACAACACAAAAAGATAGGGTGACATGGGCTCTCCTTGTCTAAGACCTCGACTAGGAGTAAAGCCATTCAGACGACTCCCATTCTAAAGAATAGATAAGGAAGAAGCAATGACACAATTCATAATCAAATTAAGTGTAGGAATAGGAAAACCAAAGCTTTTAAGGGTATGAGCTAAAAACCTCCAGTCAACTCTGTCATAAGCTTTCTCCAGATCAATCTTAAAGGCCAGTGTGACTTTCTTTGATTTAGTCTTCTTCATAAAGTGGAGGACTTCTTGAGCAATAATGATGTTGTTAGGAGTTCCTCGTCCCGGAATAAATCCTCCTTGAAACGGGCCAACAATCTCCGCAAGATGAGGACGAAGCCTATTAACAAGGACCTTCGTGATGATCTTGTAAACTACATTGCAGAGACTAATCGGCCTGAAATTTTTCATAGATACCGGTGATTCAACCTTTGGAATGAGAACCAGTAAAGTCTCCAACATTCTCGGATCAAGAGGAACACCAGAGAATGCCTGCTTAACCATCTTCCAAACATCAAGACCAATGATCTCCCAATATTCTTTGAAGAAGAAAGCTTGAAATCCATTAGGACCCGGAGCTTTAAAAGAGTTCATGTGAAAAACAGCTGCTTTGACTTCCTCCATAGTAACTGGTGCCGTAAGGTTATTGCAAGCTTCCTCATTCAGAGAAGGAAGAGGCACATCACCAAGGCAACCCAAATCAACATCATCCAAATGACAGAATAAGCTTTTATAGAAAGACTCTGCTTCTTGACTCAGAACCTCTGGATCAGTTTTCCACATTCCATCCTTGAGAAAAAGGCCATGAATCTTATTATGCTTCCTTCGCGCAAGAGTTTGAATATGAAAGAATCTTGTATTCCTATCCCCGAACCTTACCCACTGCTCTCTGGACTTTTGGAACCATAGGAGCTCTTCTTGCACTAGAGTATTATTATAATCATCAAGCAACTGTTGCTCTTTCTGACGCAAATAAATACTATCCACCACTTCCAAACGCTTTTGTAAATAATTAATCTGCTGCTCTAATTCACATTTCTTAACAAAAATGTTACCAAATACCTTCGAGTTAAACTCTAGTGAATTCTTCTATACTTCCGAAAGCTTGCCATGAATTCCTCTATTACCAGACCACCATGACTGGTTCACAATATCCCTATACCCAGGATGAGTAGCCCAAGCAGCAACAAATCGGAAAGGTCGATTCCCTTTAGGCTGAGGACGACCTTTACAACGCACCAGAATAGGGCAATGATCAGATTGAAGCCTATTTAAAACTTCTGCATAAGCCTCTGGAAAGATAGATAACCAACTACTATTTATACAGACTCGATCAAGCTTTTTTGCCACGTCAACATAATTTTTCACCCTCCTGTACCAAGAAAACCGCCTCCCAATAGTCTTCAGATCAAACAAACCACTATCCCCTAATGAAGTAGCAAACATGTCGGCTCTTTGATGAGAAAATTGACAGCCCTTAGATTCATGAGAAAATTTTACTTCATTAAAATCACCAAGAACAATCCAAGGTCCTTGAAAAACCATGGATTGTGCAACAAGATAATCCCAAAGGAGAACCCTTTTATTAAATTGAGAACTGCCATAAATACCACTACACCTCCAAATTAAATTATCAAAGTGAACCTCAACAGTAACACCCTGATCAAAAGCATCAATGAACTTACAACAGACACCCTTCATAGAGGATAGAAACCAAATACCTCCCTTATGCCCCTCTGCTTCTACTATACCAACAGAGTGATACCCCAACCTTTCTCAAAATAATTTTAAATGTTGAAAAGGGGAGTGAGTTTCAACCACAATAAAAAAAACAGGTCTAAATTTCCTAACAAGTTCCTTACAATGCACCCGGGCTAACTTATTAGAAGCACCCCTAATATTCCAAACAATCATATTTAAACTATCCATAAATAATAGGGACAGAATAAATAAGAACATAAACTCTAAACAGAATCACCAACCTCAATAGGTAGTTTGTCCTGCGGTACTGGCACACTCTGATCTTCAATAATTGCCACCTTTGGACCTCCTGACACTGCACCTGCCATGCTTCCATCTACTAAGATTTTCTCCGTTGTGCCACCATTTTTATCAACTGGCGAGTTCTGCAAGGAGGAAGGCCGAGGACGCTTCCGTAGAGAGATTCCACGACGTGCAGGTGTTCTGCGCGATGGAGATGGCGCAATTTCATGTTTTTCTCGCTTTCCCATCCTAATGCCAATTGATTTGCCTCCATCACCATGCAAATTGGGCTTTGGAACCCTTCTCGAACCAAACTTGTGCTGCTTTCCATCTTGGTCCTTCAAACCTGATGACTGGCCCATTGTGAATTTTTCCTTACGCAGCACTTGTTGCCAGCCCTCTCCATCATCCATGCATGTCTCATTAACATGACCATCAGGCACGTGAGGAGCCAATGATTCTGTAACTACATCCTTTCCTTTAACAACTCCTAATTTCTCACCCAAATTACGAGGATTCTCACCCAAATCACGAGCTTCTGATTCAGCCTCTTGTTGAATCTCATGATTGTTGTGTGGCACTAATGTCGGGGCTTCATTATTTTTTTTATCACCAAAGGAATTTCCGTTTCCTTCCAAGGACTCCTTCTCCATGCACAACGATTTATCATGCCCATACAGTGCACAAGTAGTACAAATCAACTGTAAATTCTCGTACTCCACTTCATAAGTCACACCCTCCACTATAATATGTTTGATTACAGGAAACTCAAGATTAATTTGAACACAAGCTCGGGCATATTTTCCTCTTTCTGCAAGCTTAGTAGCCAAATCTACTTTCACCGGAATCCCTATTGCAGAAGCAATTCGCAGCATTGCTTGTTCCTGGTAGCACCAAATTGGAAGTCCCGAGACTCGAATCCATACCAGCGTTGATCCAAAGAATTTTTCGCATGGCCTAAAATCCACATCCCATGGCTTTACTGCAACATAGTGACCGTCTATCAACCACGGGCCACCAAGAATGACTTTCTCACGATCCGCAGCAATATCAAATTTAACCAAAAAATATCCAAACCCCACATCCAACAAATCAAACCCTCCTTTGATGCGCCATACTATCCGAAGCTTATGCATGAGAGCCGTGTAGCCATAATGTTTATCCAGCACCTTGATCACGATGGCTTTCTTATAAGGTTCAGCTAGACAGCTCTTTGCCTCCTTGGTAAAACTGACACTTGGTGGACGAGAATCACTTTACTTACCTATCACCGTCGCGATACCATCCCCAGATAAAGACCCTACTAATGCAAAGGCCTTAGACTTTTCTGCACCAATGACTTTATCTCTAAAAGAGACTTTGGATGACTTTTCTAACCCCTCTCGAGAAGAACCCTCCTTAACACCGGATACACACCCACTCACGTTCTCCCCCTTATCTCTTCCGATGGCATGGCCATCTTCCTCACCGTGTTTCACCCTCAACCGCTCACCCCCGCTCTCTCCTTCTCTCATTCTCCTTGAGTACGTACTCTTTCTCTGCTAGGATTTTTTTTTATTCCATTTTAATGTATAACAGGATTGATATTTCTTAGCTTGGTGCCATAAATTATTGAGAACAATAATAATCATAATGATGCACTAAGCAATAAAGGTGAGACTTGTTCAAGTTAAGTGTCAACTGTGAATGCACAAAATGAAGTGTGGTATAATGGCTTCAAATAATGGTGGTGCAACTGATGTAAGATATCGATATAATAGGATAGTAACTGATGGTGTCGCTCTATATGCAAGCTTTAATTATTGTCTTAATGATAATAGTAAGGTCTTTTAATTTAAATTGTTGTCTTGTGAAATTTTTTCTATGCAAGGGTCCCTCTCTCGGTTGCTAATGTATTTCCCTGTCTCCGTTAATAATATTAATGCATGATCCCCTATTGAATTATTATTTTCTACCCTACATTATGACAATATTACTCTCTCAATTACAGTAATTAACTCCACTCGCTGTAAATTTAATTTTAACCTTATCATATATATATATATTTCTCTTTGTTTGACCCTGAAGCGACTTTAATAATAATAATTGGAACATGTATAGTACTTTTTACATCTTAAAGTAACGATTTGATTTGAGACAGTTACCTAATTCCATGCATATCGTCAATCCAAAACCGGGGGCCAAATTGCACTTTATTTTGATACCAGTTATTCAAAATGTATCTGATGTCGTTTGATAAAGTTTATTGCGATTGTGTGTGAGGCACTTTTGTTTGATCTTATCTCGTATTTTGGCAGAACAGGATTTTCTGCAATTCCAAATTAAAATTAAGGGGATAACCAATGATATTTTTTTCTCATATTTGCTTGCAATTTGCATGCATGACTACTATTCTACTACATCATGTCTGTGCTTAGTTATATTGTGTGTTTGGCAAAGAAATAATTTCTCTATATATTTCCACATCCTACGATTTGAAGAAGACTCTACAACTTGCTATTTTTCTCTGTTTTAACTACAAAAATTCATATATAATAATTATTCATATAACATAATATGAAATACTTTTTTAAGTATTGAAAATTGTGATCTTCTTTTGCATGAAAGGATTTGTCAGCGTACCATTACATTACTCGTTAATCGTCATCATCATAAATACCACCTTATGATGGATCAGTATGATGGCATCCAAATCCAAAGCAGAAAAATGAATTACAAGTTAACTACAGGATCTAAGTAAGCCCGAATAATTATACATATATGCCCTTAAAAAAAATCATCATTATACAGACAGCTAAATGTGCCAAAGCTGATTTAGACACTGATTAGGTGTTACCTCCTACGGTCTTCTTTCCCACTCCAGTAGAAGAGTCTTCTAGACAAACGTGTTTCTCAGTCTTTACTGGTGAATTGATCAGTGACTCATGTATCTATCATCAATTAAATAAAGAAAATGAAGCAAGGATCAAACAATAATATTCTACTTCATTTAAACATGTTAAGAATTAATGAGAGCATACCGTGGCACTGGATTTGAAAGGCATAGTATCATAAGGATGCGACATTGATTGATCATGGGGCCTGTGAAACAGTAAGTGTGCTATAGATCGATCAATGGGGTTTGTGTCAGTTTCCATATCCATGAATCCCATACACCTGAATGAAGTTGCAGGTTATACTTATCAAGAAGATTAAATAGCATTATATTTCTGCAATAAATTAAAAAAGTTTGTTTAACAGTACTTTCTATGCACTGACATTAAGTACTTATAACTATGAGCAATAAAACTGAAGTGAAGACAGCAACCAATACCTGCTACCATTATGTGGCACCATTGATTTGCATGCTTGATCATCTCCGGTGCAACCATTTGCAATTGAGTCATTATGTCTTTGCTCGGCACTCTTAGCCAAACGGTATAGACTATCCCTTAGGCACAATTTGGTTCTAATATCCAACTGCAGCCAAGCAAAATTTTGTTACCGAAGTAAATTATAATCAATGAAACTGATGAACTTGCAGCAATAATTATAAATAGATAACAATTTTAGCATTAAAGCTTTACATCTTGAAACCTTCAGCCTTTTACTTACCAAAGAATGAAAAAGGAAAAGAAAGAATATCACGCACATGCCTTAAAACACTGATGGCAGCGCCAAACTTCAAAGAGTCACTAGACCTTGAAGATAATGCCACCCACGAAAAGGATAGACCTACCAGGGAGGAGAGACTGTTTCTTCCTGATTTGCATATGGAACAAAGTCCACAATATGCCACAAGTTTATTACTTTGACATTTCACCAGGAAGCATCTTAATTTATGTAACTTGGACATTTAAATAAGTTTACATTACATCATCTTTTTGCCTTAGAATTATGCATACGTAACCAAAATCAAAAGTCATCTTTAAGCTAAACTGGAGTAGGGTGCAACGTTGAGGTAATCACACTCTTTTCTTAAGATTAAAAATCCAAGAATAAACAGGATCAAACTAGGACACCAAAGAAGATTCCAATACCTGATCCATGACCTGTTGCAGCTGGCAAAAGCTGTTTGCTTCAAGTGAGTTGCCGTTCAGTGCAGAGCTCATGGATGAGCTTTCCTGCACAGTTGATGAGTCTATTTCTGGAGAAAACCCTATGCGTACTCCATGAACTTCACTGTGGCCTTCATTTTCATTTTCAAACTGATTATCTACCTTCTGAGCTGAACCTGGACCACAAAATGGCATTTCTCTTGACACACTGTCACTTTTGACACTCCTAGATAACGTGTGTTTATCATGGCAGGGATACAACTTTTCTCCCTTTTCATCTGATTTCAAGGTAGCGGCTTCTAAAGAATGACCATGAGAACTCTCCATGTTTGAGGCACAAGATGATTCTTTAAGAGAAGCTGATGGATGCTCACTTTGCTTGGATCTTGATTTAGACAAAGTCGGAAAGAGGGAAGTGTGATTTGGAGTTTGACTCAAGTCTAGGTGCATTAATGGAATTTGTGTCTGCATGCAACCTAAAGGATCAGAATCTGAGCTCAACTTTTGTTTCTGGATGCTATCAACAGAAGTGATCCCACTGGAAGAGGCTCCAAAGTGTTGATGTATATCTTCATACTGCTCCAGAGGAGTATATTGATGTATGGAATCATCATTTTCTAGGTAACTATTTTTTTGTCTTCCTGCTAACGACTTTGCCATCTTCCTCTGCAACATTAATACATAGTGACTTTTTGTCATACACTAATGAATAAACAATTCATCCCAGTTTATAGGTTCTCCCTAATAAAACAGAGTATGCATTCAGAACCTATTGGAAAATGGAAACCGTATAAATCCAACATTTACCCAGAAAATGACAGTTATGACTACTGGTCTTTCCAATTGTGTGTTACATAAAAGAAAAGTTCAATTTTCCATCATAAAAAAAAATAGTGAAACAGTAACAAACCTTTTCTTTTGGCACCAAGTCAGCTGTATTGCTGGATTTCTTTCCTGATTCATTGAAACTCGTAGGAGGGATGCCATTATCATCAACATCCATTTGAGACCTAACTTTTCTATCAGCAGAAGATAATGTTTTGTTGGAATCATTGATTGGAAGACCTTTAATATCTTCCTTGGAACCCATATCATAGTCAGACATACTTTCCAATGGACTTATTTCTGCACATGAAAATTTGAAGTCAGACTTCAAAGCATCATCAGAACCTTCAGCGTCACGAGAAGACGATAGCCAGCAGAACTCCTCTTCATTATTGAGACTTCCCATTCCAAAAGTTAAATCATAATTCCTGCGATATAAAAATGATATTAAGATATTTATATGACAGGCGCAATACATTGATCGGCATTTCACATCAAATGGAAGATTAGAAGATTTGTGTCAAACAGAAGAGTTTCCTACAACATTCTGTCAACATCTTCAAAGTTCTCTATATCCAGCCACCCATCACTATCAAGAAAACTGAATTCGTTATCATCTTGAGACATCTGATTAATTGGATATTGACTAACAGTACCATCTTCAACAACAGACTTGTCTCTCAGGAGAGTGTCATCAGTACAAAGCTCATCACCACCACAATCCATATTGCTGCTCTTGAAACAGTGACCAGACATGTCAGTATCATCTGATGTTAACCTTTTCAATTCTACATATGAGTCACTATCACAAGAAAACACACCCTCAGGTGTGTGAGACCATGAACCCTTTTCCAGCATCCTTTATTTGTGGGTTGGATTTCTCAAGTACAGTTTCTCTTTATCCTGCGTACCACGGTTATTCACAAAGTCACTACTATTTAATACCATACAACCCCAACTAATTTCTTGCAGCTATGATGCTCCATTACATCAAATCCATCCCACGCGTTATTTTTAAGCTGCAAAACAAAGAGGTATTTAGACAATAAATAATCATAACCCAGCATAAATAACATTATGAATCCACAGCACATCATCAAACCTAATCATGAGAGAAGTAGCAAATGTGCTCCATCACCCCCCCCCCCCCTTTTTTCCCCCACCAAAATCACAAAATGCAACCCAAACGTTGTTCCATTACTCATTTAAAAGAAAAAGGAGGACTCACTTTACCTGTCATTCCAAGATCCAAAATGAACCTTAATGAAGCTTAACTTAGGCCTGACCAGTTAACAACGATTCTTACAAGGTCAATCTCTTAATGCAAATAAAATATGGAGACATGGAAAGCAGGCAGCAAGGTACTAAGGCATACAAATTAATGTTTTAATTTTACCATTCAATGACTTGTGTAGAACGGTGACAAAGCAACAGCTACCACCAACCAACAAGTATGATTTCAAGAGTATTATTTCTGGAGTCTTATCAATAGCTATCAAGCCATTGCTTCATCACTAGCTCTTTTTGGGCTTGGATAGCACAACACCCTAAATAAGATTATGCTACAGAAGAAAAGTGGATTTGTGTATAAAAGTAAAATTCAATTGGAAATAAACTGTACTGCAAAGAAAACATCTAATTAAGTCCAAATATTGATATCATCAATAACATTACAGAGTTGTTCATATTATTTGAATAATGAGGGCACATTCTTCTGCTATCTGTTACACCAAGATCTGCCACCGAACATTAGCCATAATATGGGTTACATGTCACATGTCCTCCAGCTCACATGAACTGCTCAAAGTGACTTCACTACTTTAGAATTACGATTATATAGAAATGAAAATTTATATGGAACATTTTTGAAGATATGACATCACAGGACTACCCTAGGAGGAAACTCATTCTAATGACTAGTATCACACGAAATAAGAAAGCCTCTAATTATGCCTAAGAATCAGCCAAAACAGTGTGATTCTCTCAATGATGCAGTTTCCAAGATGAGAATCTCTTGGATGATTTTGAACAAAAGGCACTTATGTGCAGTAAAGAAAAGTGTGGTTACGCTAAATCATGATTATAAATGCAGATAGAGCAACCAAAGTGGTTTTACAACAATTTAACAGGGTAATAACTTACAACTAATAACATGTACTATAATCAAAATCCAAAGAAAAGAAGGCAAGGAATCAGCTCATGTGATTAAAGTGACTCAATTCTTCACTAACCGCGGAAATGATTAACTAAAGTCATAGATATTATGAACAGAATCACAGAACAGAGCCCTACTTCACTAAGCTTATTCAGTCTGAACTCATTCATCAATTCACTATATTAAGAAATAGCAGGATGAATTAACTAGCAAAATCCAAAACAATAATAAGAGTGGCAGCAATTGAACCATTGACACATGCATCGAAGTAAATACATAAGGAAAGAGAAAGTGAAGTTACCGTAAGGAGAAATGAGGAGATGAAAAGAGAGGTTGAGGAAGGTGAAGAGAAGGGAGAGTAAGCGATTCAAAGATTCTTATTACAGAATGACGCTTTGTTCCACAAGCTTCGTTCCTATCCAACTTGCACTCCACAACTTTTCTGTTTTGCAAGTTGGGGGAGGAGGGGATCACGCAGGAAGGGACACGTGGCAGGGTAGATGGATATCGGATCTAGTTCGTGGACGGGAGCCTGGGTTCTCAAGATCCGATCACTTACTGCGTTTTAATTGGTCCAACTCTTTTAAACGCTGCGTTTCGATTAAAACATATTGCTTCCTTTTTTTCTTTACACAATTTTATTTTTCTTAATAATATATTGCCACTTGGCTAGTTGCTTAACACTTGCCTTTCCTTCTTCCAAGTGGGATATCATATTCATTCACTAGTCATCTCCGCTGGTATTCACAAAAATTTATTAAAAAATAAAAAAAAAATCATTTTTACCATTAATAATATCATTTCCGACCATAAAAAATTGATAGTTAATAATTCTCACAAAAGATGGCATGTAAAGTAAAAAGATTTAATAAAAAAATAGATTAACTCGATAAAATTATCTAAAACGTTTAATGAAATTATCCAACAAATTATCTATTTTGGCTAATTTTGTCAAAGTAATTCCATTTTCAATGAATATCAACTTAATTTACATCTTTTAAAGTTAAATTTGTCCTCAATCAAATTTTTATAATAAAAATTGATAATATATTTTAACTTTTATATAATCATAATAATTAGTATATCAATAAATGCTAATATGTCTATTAATTTATTCGTTTATTTATTAAATGTGTAATAAAAATAATAAAAAAATGAATTAGTTTAGATTATATATAATAAAAAAGTATTTTTTTAAAAAAGTTATATACCAGTCCTTCCTATATCTGCATTATATAAAGAATATAGTATAAAAGTATGAATATACACTTATACAGGCTTATAAGTTTAAACATATTATTATCAAAATAATAAAACAATACATTATTTCTATAAAAAATAAATAAAAAACAACATAAACCATCCCATAAACACCTCGTCTTCTAAGATTGATACCTGCTCCTATCAGTTTCAAAAACTATGTACAGATAAGAAAATTGTTGCAGAACATCACCTCCATAAGTAGTAAAAGAGTCTAAATTCTAAAACAAGGAAGAAAACAAGGAACTATGTACTACATGTAAATACAATAAGAATATCTCATAAGAAAACTACAGCGTCATATACTAAAGACTAGAAGTATATTCATATAATAACCGCCAAAAAATATATAAGTATATATATGATCAGAGCAAACGTCCTATACACTTTAGTACTTTACATTCTCAGTCAATGAGAATACCATAATTAACAGGATGATAATAATATCCAAATAGTAGTTCAGAATCTGGTCAACAAAATGGTACATGTCTAATATTCAAATGAGAACAAAACTACCTTATATTTTGAAGATATTAGATTAGATGAGTATATATATAGATAGATAGATAGATTGATAACTACATTGATCTTCTTTCTTTCTTTCTTTCAAAATGTAGGACAACAGATAACACTTGCTGCTAAGGAGAGAATATACATCATTTCTTCAAAAGCTTCTGTGAGAAAATCTTCTTGGAATATGGGCTATTTCTTGAAATTGCTTTGTAGGACTCAACTGCTTCAACTAGTAAATTATGCACATAGCCCTGGTTGAAAGTTGAAACGAGAAAAAGAAAACAAAAAAGGAAAATGTCACAAAACTATGTGAAAATCATTGGGTGCACTTCTTATAAGTAGAAGCAGCAGCAATGAATGAAAAGGAGGAATATAAAGTGGCTATGTTATGTACCTCGGAATAACGCAGAGCTGACTGAATGACATAATTGGCGTGCGGATCTTGAAGTAACTGTTCGAAGCAAGGCGCGCAGAGCAGTTCGCAAATGATTCTAGCCCGATTCTCATCATTGAATACAGCAAGACATTTTTCAACCACATGGCTACTGAACTTCTGCATTGACATGTACACATAATTACCTTCGAATTGCATGTTCATGGTTGATGTTGCAGATGGAATCCTTAAGTCCATGATAAATTGTATGACGTAGTTTCTGCAGAAGGCAAAAGGAATCAAGAGACTAGAGATCGGAACGATCAAAAAGGTACGAAAATTGTATGGACAAATACTGAAAAGATGCAGAAAAAATAGTATGAGAATTGTTTCAAAAAAAGCACATCTTCTAGTCACCGATAAAATTGTTTGAAAATCTCTCTACCAATTACCATAGAAATTTCACTAGAGCTAAGACTATTTGCTTGGGGAAAAGAAAAGAAGATAACATTCTTAAAACAAGGAGTATCTGGTTAAGGGTTTTTATGTGCTAGAGTGAGAAGTACAGTTCCACTAGTTACCCGTATTGATGTTGTGCTAGAAGAAGAGCGTTTGCAGATATTTCCGCAATTAGTTTCTCTCTATGCTCCCCATTTGAATGACCAATGCATCTTTGTAAAACACAACATCCGTGTTGATGAGTTGCAATGTCAACACAGTACTTTGCAGCGGCGACAAATATAAACTGCTCAATGCAATAAATGAAATAGAGAAAGAGCAATTACCATAATGCAATGGAATTTTGAGAGAAAGACAAAATGCAGAAAAGACCTAATCATTTTATCCACACTGATTTTGTAAAAAGTAGTACAAAGTGACAAAATTAACTGCTAGTCAAGAAAATGCCAATGAATTTGACCTGCCAAACCAATTTGACATGGTTTAGTCACTTATGTATTATTTTAGACTATTCCCTTCTCTGCACCAGAAAATATTGTAGTTTATGTGAAATAAAACATTCCACATGCTTACATACAAAGACATCTGATCACAATATCAAGTAATAACAGAGGCCGGCCATGGACGTGAACTTGGAACGGCTATTTTCCCAATAGTGAAGTTTGAATATATGGTGTCAAAAATTAAATTCCTATCTACAGAACCCTGGCTGAAAATAAGTCCAAATATTTTAGTTACATTGACATTATAGAATTATATAAATTGCATAGAAGATAAGTTTGAGATAAATATGGCTCAAACCGATTTAGCAAAGCTACATATCTGCCATTCAAACAGAAAAGCACATGGCCAAAATACATCCATGTCATGTATCTTTTCAAATTTAAAATTTTATTAACAATGCAGGCAAACTTGGTAGAGAGGTGCAATAAATTTGATTAGCGGTTAGAACATCATGATACAGATTTTAGCATTTAAGGAATATGAGAGACAAACATTGAGAAGTTGAGAAGAGAATGAGACAATGGGAACACAATGAACTGCTATTTCACATAAGCTGATCATTAATCATCTATCATGGATATATCGAATAGTTCATAGAAATATAGCAAGACTGAAAAGAGCAGAAAGATTAACATGCACCCATAACAACTTCATGTTTGAGACTATTTTACCATCTATATACATAGAAGATTTAAATATTGTAGGCATCATACCTTGTTATCTTCATTGCTAAGGAATTGCAAACAATGCTGAACAACATGGTTTCCATTAAGATCTTTGATGAGAGCCAAGAATCCTGGTTCAAGGGCAGATACAACCAAAGAAATTTGCCTTCTAGTTTTGAGAGTCTCAATCAGCTTCTGTACAACACGAGTGCTGACACAAGAAAGGGAAAATAAGTAAAGTCAAAGTCCACAACACAATGAAAATAATATCTCAATACTTGCATAAGTTGCAAGATTACCCATGAGTGTTCAATGAGATTCTGACAAGCTGCCCCGGCTCCATAGTAACCTTGAGTATGATCTGCATCCTTTGTTCCTCGTTACAGACATCCAATAACTTCTGCATGAGGTAATTTCCAAAAGAATTCATCATAAGTTCAGCTACATGATCAACAATCTCGTTAAATATCACTTGAACATCTTCTGCCAAACCCTCTTCAAACACTCTTTGCAAGAATCTACAACCATGTTGATCTTTGGCAATTAAATATATGTACCCTCGAACTTCTGCTAGGGAATTATACTTGGGTTCCAAAGAGAATGGACCATGAATCCCATGACTCCTAGGAGTCTCATAAGTTCCTAA
The DNA here is from genome assembly GCF_059453495.1 of Arachis ipaensis. Lineage (NCBI taxonomy): Eukaryota > Viridiplantae > Streptophyta > Magnoliopsida > Fabales > Fabaceae > Arachis > Arachis ipaensis. The sequence goes on along the minus strand of NC_142435.1, from coordinate 10,570,939 downwards.
ACCATGGCACTGAATCTCTAGCTCCGACCTCTGTAGATGTTTGGTGAAATTACTTTCGCGCACAGCACCCTGACATCTTGACCGATTCAAACCCCTACTAGCAACATAGTTAGAACCTTCACCTTGAATGATGAAGCTTCCCTCACTAATAATAGTATCTAAACTTCCATGTGCTAATCTAGCATTTGTAAGTGGCACAGCTCTTACATTAGACATAGGAGGGTTATAATGCAATGACCCATCAACACTTCTATAAGGACTTAAATTAGTACAAAGGGGAGAATCAGGTGCTCTTGGCATGCCCCTTTCCTCCATTATATTAGTTCCATAATTTCGTGCATAGAACAAATCATCAACCATTGGATTTCTGCTTAAAGAAGCAGCAAGCTCTGCTTCCATACTTCCTCTGCCACAGTTTCCATTTCTCATCTGCCTCACATGCCTTGGAGAGCCCATTGAACCATGAGAACCATTCGATTGAGGAATCATATTGCCATGCCACCTAGGACACTGTTGTGATCCAAATAAGTTAGCAATGTTACAATCCTGGTTTAATCCTAACAATGCTGTTTTTGTTTCAGCAGCACAATGAGATCCATCACTAACAGGCCATTGAAATCGAAATAACCCTCTCCTAAAATCATAACGATCCCCGTGCTCTCCGTGAACATTCACAGAATTGTTTCCTCCACTCAAAGAATAATAATCAGGAAATGCAAGGCCATTAGGATTCTCTTGTTGATTTCCAATATACATTTTACTCAAATTGGCACATAGGCCTAGTTCATCAATATCACTGCCCTTCTTCCTCATAGCCACAGCTGAATCAGGTGCCTTTGAATCCAACCAGATGGTGTTAGGGTTAGGGCAAGGCATGGTGGATGTAAGGTCCTCCAATGGAGGTGGTGTTGGTGATCCAACAACGGAGAAAAAGCTTGAGGAAGAACCATCAGATTGAAGAGATAAACCACTAACAGGGGATGATGAAGCACATCGATACTTAATCTGAGCAATAGTGTCATCATAATCAACATCATAACCCATGACACCATGACCATGATCGTGATCATGCTCATCATCACCACCATGATGGTAATGATGAATGAGATTGTTTGATGTTGCAAGAGGGATCTCATTCAGCAACATTTCTAGCTCTCCAGCATCATCCTTCACTGTCTTTTTCCCCATTACAACAACGACGACGTTTTCAGACACCAACAAATACAAACAACTGAAGGAGGAGGAAAAAGAGAAGACACTAGAACCCCAGAATCAGAAGAAGAAAAATAATCGGAAACGCAATAACTCGTTTAAGAGAGGCTAAAATAAGAGAATCTCACTAGAGATAAACCATTTGAGTGATTGATGAACGATCAAAGGTGGTGTCTTAAGTCGAAGGGAATTCAGATTGCATTTGCATTAACATTTGGGTTTTGATCTTTTCCTGAGAGAAGTTTGATGAAGCATGCAAGTGCTAAAGGTTCAGATATGGTTGTTACGTTGCACGGTGTAGAGTATAAATTAAACTCTTTGTAGTTTGGAGTTTCTCACGCCATTGAAGCTGGAACGAGAAGAAGAGGATGAAGAAGAAGGTGAAGAAGAAGAAGAGTCACTCTGCTTTCTAGTTTCTACTCTATTTTTTTATTTTTTTTTGAAATTAAATATTTATATTTATATATTATTATAAAAATAAAAACAAAAGAGAAGAGAGAGAGAGTGTGTGTACTGGTAGCAGCAGAAGAAGAAAACAAATCACGCTATAGCGCCTGTATCTTCTTTCGTACTCTTCTACGCTTAGCTTTTTCGGTGATTTGCTATTGGAAAATGATATTTGAATTCTTGTTTGGCAAGGAAGGGAATGAGGGGAGAAAATCTTAACCGAGAGTCTTCGTATCCTTCTGTGTAATTAGTAATTACTACTTGCTAGTTGCTAGACCTCCGCTAATTAGCGTGTGTTTGGATTAGCACTTGTAAAACTGGAATTTGAATAAACTTAATTTTATATAATTAATTTTGAGTAAAAGCGAGTTTGTATTAAAAAAAATAAATTAAAAAAAAATTTTGTAATCATGATTTTTCTTTCCATTGCTTTGGTATGTTTGTTGATTTCCCCTTATAACTTACCATGGCACCATGCACATGTATTTGGGCCACAATTCATTTTGCCTTTTTGGTACTTACTACTTAAATACCTCTATAAAGATGTTTTGGTGTGATAACAATAAGATGAACCTACTACAAAAACAAAGTAGGGTGCTAATGTGCTATACATACCCATTTTTCTTAAAAAGTTCACTGTCAAAAAGAAAATATAAATAACAATTTTGTGACGTGGGAATGATACCTACAAATAAATGCCACATTTTAATCATTCTAATGGTTGATTTAAGAGGAGGCTTCCCAATGTGGGGTTTTCACCATACTCAACCTCTCCATTGCTTTTGCTAGAAACTAAAGTGATTAGCGACCCAAAAAGGAAAAAAGGTGAGTGATTAAAGACCATATTCATATTTATTTGTTATTTGGATGAAAAAGGTGAGGAGGGCCAAATAGTAATCTTAATTAATCTCTTTAAGGACATTGTTGGTATTTGGTAATTTGGAAAGGACAAATTATGTGCAATACTTTTGGCCCAAAATGGAATTAACATGGCAACGTCCGAATATGGTTAGATGATGGGTTGCTTAGTGGGAAAGCGAGAAACCAATTGGGCCCACATGTGGGCCTTGCTGTGCCCACAGTTTCAGAATTGGCCCACCCACTCCTTGTGCAACATTAGTATTCCTCCTATCAGATATTAACACGTGGAACCTAATGTACCAGCTTATAGGCTTCTAGCTCTTGGAACTAGGATTTTCATTTCCAACTTCCAAGTCTAATCAAAGTAATGATACGTTGAAAAGTATTTTTTTAATAAAAGATGAATTTTGTTGTTTTTATAATAAAAAAATAAAAATAAAAATATTATGCATAATATATATCTTTTAAAAAAATTAGTTATAATTTATAATTTTAATTTTCACCTCACTTTATTTTTTATTAAAAAATTATCATATATTTATATCTCTTTTAGTAAAATTTTTATGTCTTGATAAATATTTTTTAAAGTGAATGTTAATTCATTCTAAAAAAATTAAAGAGTACAACGTTTTTTGAACTCTAAAATATAAATTTTAAATTTTAAATAATTTAATATAATATAAAGTTTATATTGATGACAATGTAGTTTATTTGAATTCAACATTTTCTCATCATAACTTAGGAGTAAACTAATTGTAGCATAGTGGTTCAAGATTGTAGCTCATCACAGCTATAGAATAACATGTCCCAACTCATTAAAAATCTATATAGTTTTCAAGCCAGGCTTTTTATTTTTGGTATTACAGTACAAGTAGTGTTTTTTAATAATATGAAAATTTAATGTATTTTTATTTTGTATAAATACTATAAATTTGAGGATTACATTTATGGTTTGTTTTTTTTTTTTTAATTTATAAATTTAAGGGTCAGATCAATATTTTAATACTAAAAAATTTTCACGGATTTAGATTTCTAAATTTTTTATTATTTTTTTATTCAAAATCGACTCTTAATTTTTTATTCTCACCTAAAACTGAATCTTAGTTTTTTATCTCCATCCAAAATCTGACTCTCAATTTTTTACTTCCACTCAAATCTGAGCTTCTAATTTATAGTTTTTAATTTAAAAAAGAAATTATCTCCATATCCATAAAAAAGAGTTAAACCTTAGAGTAGTCCCTGAAATTACACCTGTACTTTATAGTAATCTCTGGATTTAATAGTTATTCATATTTGTCTCTAAAGTTTCACGACGGGACTCAGTCTCGTCCTTCCGGCACATTTCCTCCAGCTGGTGTTACCGGAAAGCTAATCTGACAACTGGGTGACACGCTGGCAACGCTAAAACGACGTAGTATTATTGGTGGCGCGTAAATGCCCTAAAACGATGTTGTTTCACTCCAAAATTACTTTTGAAGAATCCTCCCTCAAACGTTAACGTAACGTATTGTCTCCCCCCTCTTAAAATACAACACAAACAGAGTATTTCCTTCTCCCCTATACTCATCAATGGCGGTGGTGTGAAGACTGTAATTGCAGCGATTACGTTGGAAGACGACTACTCTGGAAGATCGGTTTCGTCATTTGCATCAAACAAAGACTGTACTGAAGGCTGGTTTCTCTGAAAGAGGTAAGGAAAAAAGAAAAATAAATTATGTGAGAATAGGAGTGCTCTATTTTTTGGTATTGTTGTTAGTTTAATATCTTCAGTAGTTAGGAACAATTTTTTGGAGTGTAATGTGTGGGTATGCATGTTTCTGTTTCACAATGTTTGCTAGAGTTTGATCACAACTAGCTTTTTGAGTGGTTAGGCTAATGAAATTGTTGACTGGATAAGGGTTGTTTGTCATGGTGGAAACATGTTTCTTATCTATCAGGGTTTATTGTATTTACTGTTGAAAATATGATTTTATGTTTTAGTTGTGAAGTTTTCAATTTGTTAATGTGGTTGAAGATGATGAGTTTGATCATGAAATTTTATTTCTAAATTTCAGATAGATGATCCTTTGATTACCATCATATTTCACCATGGAGGGTCATTTATCACAGAGTGTGATAGAAGTGTGAATTACAATGGTGGACAGATTTCTGAGTTGCTGAAAATTGACATAGACACACTGGATGTATTTTTTGCCCGAGACTACTACAAGAAGATTGGGTATGACAATGTGACCCACTATTGGTGGCTGGTACCTAATAGGCCATTGCAAACTAGTCTTAGAGCTGTGTCACATGACAAAGAGCTCATGGAGATGTGTTACCTTGCTCAGAAGAACAAGGAAGTTATCCATGTGTACTATGAACATGGAGTCTCTGAACTTGTGTTTAATGAGGAAGCAGAACCAACATCATCCAAAGGCAAGGAGCTAATAGTGCTACAAAATCTTATTCCACATCCATACCCCACCATCAATGTCACAACCAATACAATCTCCACCACATCACCATCAACTCCAATTTCAGAGCCAACTCACACCACTAGCCCCAAAATAGTTCCTACGACATCACCACCAATTCCAATTTCAGACCCAATACACACCACCAGTCCTACTCCAACAACAATTCCCACAACTAAGCCTGCTAGTAAAGGTATTTCAGGACCAAAACATAAGACTCAACCTACTGCAACTTCTGTTAGTAATTCCAAATCACCACAAAAAAGAATGGTAGCATCCACTGCTGCTCCTACTACTAAGCCCACCCCACCACCAAAAATAATGGCACACCCCACAGTTGCTCCTAGTACTAAGCCCAACCCGCCACAAAAAATAATGGCCTAATCCACTGCTGTTCCTAGTATCAATCCTAACCCACCACCAAAATCAACAGCCTAGACCACTTCAAAATCTTTAACTAGGTCCAAATTTAAACTTAAAGAACTCATAAGGTTTGAACTACCAAATAAAGGTCCTCAAAAATTTAAAAATGCAGCATCACATGCAAGGAGACTTTTAACAAGATCGGCTGCAACTGAAACTTTTGGAAAAGCATCTGTTAAGGGAAAGGAACCCCAAGCTATGTTTGTAAGCTTGTTTAGTGAGGAGGAATCCTCAGATAGTCATGATAGTTATGATAGTATAGAGGACGAATCATATAGGCCTGTTGGTGATGAGGTCTCTAGTGAGGAAGAAGAAGTGATTGTGAAGAGAGTAGTTGGAAAGAAGAGCGATGTTAGAAAGAGGACTACAACAGATAAGAAATAAGTTAAAGAAAAGAGAGATGCTATGCTTGAGGATGATGCTCTTGTGTGTGCAGACTTAAGGTCTGAAGATGATGAATTATTTTTTGGACCGATTCCTAAGGATGGTGAAATAGCACCATATTATGATGCTCAAGATGGAGGTTATGATGATTCTGATGGTGGAGAGTCTTGGCACTCTGAAGAAATGAAGACTCCTCCGAACTCTGAGGATGAGTTGGAGGAGGTTGATTCAAATGAGGTGTTTCCTGAGTTTAGGGAAAGATGAAGGTTTGGTGAGCTTAAACTAGAGGTTGAAATGAAATTTAATTCAAAGATGGAATTAAAGGAGATTGTTTATGAGTATTATATCTAGGAGAGAAGGCGGATCTGGTTTGAGAAGAATGACAATGTAAGAATGAGGGCTGTGTGTAAGGGAAAGGACTGTGGCTGGCTTGTATATGCTTCCCGGGACAATGAGGGTAATTGCTAGCAAATCAAGACCTTTTTGGACGATCGCACTTGTCCTAGAGAGACTAAGAATAGGCTAGATAACAGGAAGTGACTAGGTTGCAAACTGGTTAGGAAATTAAGAAAATATCCCAATCTTAAACATTCTGAAGCTGCACAGTACTTTAAGAGCAAGTGTGACTTGGACCTGAACAAGTCTTCACTAACAAGGGTTCTAGGGGATGCTAGGGCCGTAGTGTACGAAGATGCTGCTGCCCAGTATGGTATGGTTAGGAATTATGGGTTGACATTGCTAAAATGTAATCCTGGCTCCACTGTTAATATTGGTGTTAGACCTCATTCCAATCCTGATGAAGATCCAACTTTTGATAGGATGTACATTTGCCTTTATGGGTGTAAAAAAAGGGGTTCAAGACTGGCTAGAGCATTTCTAAAAACACAACATAGTGGTCAAATCTTCTCTGCCATTGGTCAAGACGCAAACAATCACATTTATGTGATTGCTTATGCAATTCTGTCCATCGAAAACACGGAGAATTGGCAATGGTTTCTGGAATTGCTGCATCAAGACTTGGGTGATTACAAACACCATGGTTGGTGTTTTATTTCAGACATGCAAAAGGTATTGTTGTTGTTTATTGATAGATATTTTAATTAACTACTGATTAGTAAATCACTTTACTGTTGTATATTGTTAGATATCTTAATTATTATTGTTTATTATTATATATGTGTGCTGAGTAGTAAATCTGTTTACTGCTATTTAGAACGATTGAGTAGTTGTTGTATAAACTGGATGCTGCTTAGTTGATGGCCACTGTATATGGGTAGTGTCTGTTTACTCTGTCGAGGGGTCAATGTGATGTCACTTACACAACTTTAGGGACCAGTCTGAATTCATTAATACAACTTTAGGGACCTTATTGAGACTCGATTATAAACTTTTCTATTGGATTTTTGGTTATGCAGGGACTTATCCATGCAGTTCAATATGTCTTCCCAAATGTCCATCCCAGATTTTGTATTTGGCATTTATGGAGGAACTTCAACAAACAGTGGAAGGATAATCAGCTTATAGGTTTGTTTTGGGAGTGTGCAAAGGCTACGACTAAAGAAGGGTTCATTGAAGGGATGAAAAATTGGAGAAGCTAAATAAGGATGCATGGACTTATCTCTGCAAATGGCCAAATGACTCATGGAGTAAGGCATTCTTTAGTAGTGCACCTAGAATGGACAGTATTTGCAATAATGCCTGTGAGATTTTCAACTCATGGATCAAAGAACCTAGAGCCAAGCCTATTATCACACTATTGGAGGAGGTCAGGATGTATGCCATGAGATCTATAGCCAAAAACAAGGTGAAGTTGAGGAACAACGTTGGGATCCTACCTCCAATACATCGAAGCAGGTTGAAAAGATAAGAAAAGAATAAAAAAATTGGGTTTCCATGTGGTCTGGTGATGCAGATTATGAAAAATTTGAAGTTCATGGGTGGCCGACCAATATGGCTGTGGATTTGGGCAAGAGATCATGCACATGTGGTTCTTGGCAACTAAGTGGTATGGTCTTTTATGTATATTTTTTTTATTGTTTTATTCATGATTTGCAGTTGGGATTTTGTTTATCTATGGCAGTGAATTTCTGTATAGGGATGCCATATGTGCATGCATGTGCCGCATTGGCCAGGACTGGTAAAAAGTCATATGAAGTCTGTCATCACTGGTTGACCATGGAAGCATACAACAACACCTATGCCTTTCATATAAATCCACTTCCTGGTCAGGCACTGTAGGAGAAATCACCACATAACAGATCTCAGGCACCAAAGTTCAAAAAGAAGCCAGGGCCAATTAAGAAGAAAAGAAGAAAAGATGCTGATGAGAAGCTAAGTAGAGGCAAGAAGCAGAAGACCTCCATAAAAAGAGTTTATAAAAAAGGACATTGTCGCTAATGTGATGAAACAGGTCACACCAAGAGGAATTGTCGTAAGAGGGCTGTTGACGAAAAAGCAACTGTTGTAGCTGCTGCAGCGGCTGCTAATACTGATGCTAATGGAGGTGAGGTCAACAATTCTGCTCCAACTACTACTGTAAATGGTGGTGATGCCCCACTTGTACCCCAGGCTCAGGTCAAGATTCAGCTTGATCTTAGTCAGCCTGTTTTGTCAGAAACTGATGACTCTCAACAGGTTCACATTGTTACTTACCCATATATATATATATATATATATATATATATATATATATATATATATATGTGTGTGTGTGTGTGTGTGTGTGTGTGTGTCTTACTATTTTAAATTTTCTTAGTCACTTCAAATATTTCATGTTTCATACATAGGTGCAACCCCCTTTTGTTTGACCAACCAAACTACTTCCTAAGAGAAAGTTGTCACACCTAAAAAGAACACTCCATCAACAAGCACACCAGCTGCTCCTACCCAACCAACCAGCACCCCACCTGCAAGCACTCCATCTGTAAGCACTCTACCAGCAAGCACTCCATCTGCAAGCACTCTACCATCAAGAACTCAACCAGCAAATATAATGAGATTTGTGCTTAATCCTGGATTTAAGCCACTCAGAACCAAGAATTAATGACTTAGATTATTATCTTTAGGGACATATGGTGTTTTTGTTTGTCTGTTTTGGTGAAGTAATTTATTTTGTATACTTTCTTAATTAGGATCCCAGTGTGGAGGATTTTAGTGTTGGAAACTAATGAGACTTATGTTTTGGCAACTCTGATATACTTGGGAATCTATTGTTCTGGATTTATAATGCCTTATTTTGGATATATTTTTTACATTATGAAATATTAATTACGACTTTTTTGAATTGATTTGTCGGATTTTTAGTTTTATTTTGTCCTCTTATATGCAATTAAGATGCATTCCAAACACTGCATGTCCATTTCCATTTTATTTACAAGAATTATATTTTGGATGAATATATTAGTAGTTCATATTGTTTCTCCAATTTTCAAAATATGCAAGCACAATAGTGTCAAACACTTTAATTTACATTTCTTTCAAACAAAATGACAAGTACAACTACAAAAAAAACATATGCTTGTCATTTGTTTTTTGCCAGATACAATTGGCCAAATTGCCTATCTAACTTTAAGGAAAAAACAGCTACTGTAATCAACAACATAAATACAAACACCAAAACTCCACCTACTTTTAGAATCCTAACTTCAGACTCTAATCTTCCAAGTTTTCAAGCAATCTTCATCTTCCATTCTTCATTGTCAATTGAAAGGCTTGTTCTACCATCACATGTTATCACATCCTCTTCAAGAATTTTATCTACCCGCAGAAACAACCCACACTACCTCTTACCTATAGTTTGCACCCAAGAAAGTGAATCAACCAAGTTTATATCCAGAATTACAGCAAACAACAACAACCACTTACATTGTAGTTTGGGCAACCTGCGAATGGTCTCCCTGGATTAGAATCCGTCGCTGACTATCGCAACACTGGTCTCGACCCGCACCCACACCACTCTGGTAAACGCGAATCATGTTATTGTTCATTCTCCTCATAATGCTTCCAAACGATCGTGGGTTGTTGGAGCTCCCAGCTGCGTTGCTCACGCTAGCCATTATCGTTTGCCTATGAAGATTCTAAAGAAAATCCAAGGGGAGAGACCAGAAGAGAAGAGAAAGGGCACTGGAGATTGATTCTCAACATTTGGGAATTAGGGCTTTTAACTTCAAATTAGGGACCAAATTGACTCACAAAGTTTATTTATCCATGTCAGCTAGCCGTTAGCGTTGCCAGCATGTCACCCAGTTGTCCAAATCAGCTTTCCGGTAACGCCAGCTGGAGAAAATGTGCCGGAAGGATGAGACTGAGTCCCGGCGTGCAACTTCAGGGACAAATATGGGTAACTATTAAATTCAGGGACTACTATGAAGCACGGATGTAACTTCAGGGACCACTCTGAGGCTTAACTCATAAAAAACACACAAACTTTCCATAACTATGTATAACACAATCTTCCAATGTATTACCAAAAAATTTAGCCTCCAAGCCACTGGTTGTTACATGGATGGCACACCATATAATAAGAGTCACAAAGTATTTAAAAAAAAGTAAAGTATTGTTTTTGTCATTAACGTTTGAGTAAGTTCTATTTGTATCTCTAACGTTTAAATCGTCCTATTTGTATCCCTAACGTTTGTAAAAGCGATCAATATTATCCTACCGCCAATTACACATCATGAGCTTTAGTTTGAGTTATGAAAATCTCTTCTTGAAGTTAGAATACAAATGTCTGGAAAATAACTAAGGTTGCGAGAACCGGACCAGTCAATAAACCGGTGAGGTCACTGGTTTAATGGTTCACTGGTTCGACCGGAATTTGACTGGGATTCGACCGGTTTAATTAAATATTAAATAAAATTATTAAAAAATATATATATAATTTTAAATATATAAATTCAATCATTTTTAACTTGATAAAATTTAAAATTTCACATAATAAATTATCCATAATTTAATATTAGAAGTTCACAAACAACTTCAAACATCAAAGTTCATAACTAAAAATAACAAAAACGCACATAATAACAAACACATAATATTCTATAATTTGTCCAGAAATTTTGCAAGATGATATTTCATTCTATATATCCCCTCCATTGTAAGTATTTAAGCAAAACATACATGTATATTGAACCTTATTATTTTTGTCATACTTCATTATAAAATATTGCCAAACTGAATCAAATTCACCTCTAGAAGAACCAGTTTGAGAATCTTGAAAAGCATTGGCTGTGGATTATTTTGTGATTGTTCTTGTAACATACAACACAAACAAAATTATGAACAGAATTACAAATAAATCAATAATCTCACCAAACAATTACTAAATCAGCAAACAATAACCTCAGCAACCAAAATCATGAATAAATAACAAAAAACAATAACATCAGCAAACAATAGCCTCAGCAACCAAAAGCCTCAGCAACCAAAATCATGAATAAATAACAAAAAAGTGAAAAACAATAACCTCAGCAAACAATAGCCTCAGCAACAAAATCATGAATAAATAACAAATAAATTAGAAATAACAAATAACAAATAAATCAAAATAACCTCAAAAAATCAAAATAAATCAAAATCATGAATCCAGCAAACAAATAAATCAGAAAATCATGAATAGAAAATCAGAAATAACAAAAAAATCTATTCCAGCAAACAATAACCTCATAAATAAGTCAATAACAGAGTATTACTTACCGGCGGCGAGGAGGAAGGCGAGCAACGACGATGACAGAGAAGGCAACACCGGTGAACACAGAGAAGGGGAGCTCGGCGATGATAAGGACACGGTGGGGGTTGCGGTGGTCAAACCCGTCGCTGCGGGACACGGTGGCTGCGAGATGAAGTGGCGGCGGGCTGCAGTGGCTGCTCGATTGGTGGCTTGATTGGCTTTTATGGTTCTCAGAACTCAGAAGAGATGAGAGACGAGTTTGTGAAGAATGAAGAAGATTTAGGATTCAGTAATCAGTACTGCGTTTAGCCGTTTAGCCTTTCCTCTTTTCTTTTTTTTTATTAAAAATGGCAAAATGACGCTGTTTAGAGGCTTTTTTTCTTAACCGGAAACCCTCCAAAAAATCGGACGGTTCTGCCGGTTCACTGGTTTTTCCACCGATTTTTTGTCAGACAATTTATAGGCTTTTTCGGACCGACTAGGTGACCGGTTTTTGGTTAATCCGGTTGAATTTACCGGTCCGGTTCGATTTTCAGAACTATGGAAATAACCGATGATCTACTCCGAAAAATAGCTCATCAAAAGTTGAAACTAATCCTTGCAACATTTACATAATTGACTTTTCTAGGGACACAATTGAACCTAAACACAAATAGTCGGTACAATATTAAAATCGAACACATTCAAGTGAGACCTAATTGAGAATGAATACATTTTAAGTAAGAATAATTGAAAAATACAATATGTTTTGTTAGTATAATTGACGGCAGATAACATTGAATCATTTTTATAAATGTTAGGGATACAAATAGGACAATTTAAACGTTAGGGACACAAATAGGACTTATCCCAAACGTTGATGACAAAAATAATATTTTATGTGGCTAATTTTTTTGGTAATGGATTAAAGAGGTGTGTTTTGCATAATTATAGAGAATTGGTGTATTTCTTTTAAATATAGATATTTTTTTAAATTAGAAATTATAAATTGGAGGCTTAAATTTGAATAGGATAGAAAACTGAGCGTCAGATTTTAGATAGAGTAGAAAAATGAGAGTCGATTTTGGGTAGGAGTAGAAAACTGAAGATGAATTTTGGGTAAAAAATAAAAATAAAAAAATAAAAAAAATCTAAATTGGAGAGTCCGATTTGTATATTCTAAAATATTTTTAATATTAAAGTACAAATCTAAAAGTCAGATTTGTAATTTTTTTTAAAAAATAAAAATTTCTCATATTTGTGGTATCCAATAAAAAAAATATATTAACTATCTATAATTCTATATTATTAGAAAATATCAGCTACACTCCAACACAAAAATAAATAAATAAATAAAAAGTGCACTTTATGTGAGAAGTTTCATGTTGCCATAAGTTGTTTATCGTAAGGCCAAATGTTATAGGAATAATAACTTGGTCATGACAATGCAAGAAGCACCACTTTGATAGGCAAACAAAATCTCTTTAACCAGTTCTCTAAATAACAACAATCTCCTCAATACGTCATCTTAGCTCTACACACCCCCTAAACTACAATACCTAACTCCCCACTTTTCCACCATCAACATCCTAACTTTGGACATCTCTAACTTCAAAGTTCAAACCACATTTATAATAATTGGAGTTAATAGTTAAATTAGTCTTTATCAGATTATTCATTCTTTAAATTTGTATTTAAAAAAGTTTATCAATTAAATTAATCATTTTCGTCTTTCGGTCACTCAATCAATAATTTTTGTCAATGATTAATAACATAAAATATTAACTCAGATTATACATGACATCTAAAATATTTAATTAAACACTGAATAAATATATTTATAAAAATTTATTAATTTAGTATCATTAAGTTATATTAGGATTATGGTTTATAGAATTGAAAAAATTGATTAAATTAATAGATTTTTATAAACATATTTATTTAGCGTCCAATTAGACATATTATATGTCATGTATATTATCAGTTAACGTTTTATATTATCAATCATGAACAAAAATTATTAATTAAGTGATAAAAGGACAAAAATAATTAATTTATAATATCTAAAAGGCTAATTTAATTGATAAAAATTTTTAAAACCGAATTTGGAGAACTAACTAATCTTTTAGAAACTAATTCAACGATTAACTCATAATAATTGATACTCAAGCTTTATTCATTTCATGAAATCAGTGTCACCTCTCTAATAACTAAGATTAATGGAATTATCAATGTTCTGAAAACCGGTTCGGACCGGCCGGTCGAACCGGTTGAACCGTGAACCGCCCATAAAAACGAATCGGTTAAACAGCAAAACCGCAAAATTCAAAAACCGGAATTAAACCGGTAAACCGGCCGGTAACCGGTCGGTCGAACCGAACCGTGATCCGGCCGGTTTTTTGGCTGGCCCCCAAAAAGTTGTCGTTTTAGGCCTTCTGGAGCCCTAAATCCCTAATTCGATCCTCCCCCTTCTCTTCGAGCTTCAGAAACTGAGAACTGCAACTGAGAGTGAAAACTGGGATCTGGGAACGCGACTCTCACACGATCGTCCTCGTCCCTCACCTCCGTCTAGCCACCGCGTCGTGTCGCCGCCATTGTTCATTTGAACATCCACGCAATCGTGCAGCAACGGTCGTCATTCGCCAAGCCACCTCCGTCGCGCAACAATCGTTCCTTCGAACAACCACCTCCACCGCGAAGCAGCCATCGTCCATTCGAAGGTACTCCACCACTGCTTGGTCACTTGGCGTCGCTGTCTCCTACTCTCCCTATTGCATGTTCTGTTGAAGCCTTGAAGGCGCCTTCGAGCTTCCATAGTTCCAGGTAATTTTTTTAAAATCTATTTTCAGTTTAGCATGTCTCTGTCTCCCTGAAGAGTTTGGTTGAGTAGTTGTTTAATTTTGTGAAGCTCTGTGAAGTGTGAACTGAAGTCACTGCAGTGTGACATCATGAACTCTGAAACTGTGAACTCTGTCTTCCTATTTAATTTTTCTGTGAACTGTGAAGTGTGAAACTGTGTAGTGTGAAACCGTTCCTGCTAAACTGAACTGTGAACTTTGGTTAATAATTGTTGTTTACTGATTACTGAACTGGACTGATTCCATAGTTCCTGCTTACTGATTACTGAACTGATTCCATAGTTCCTGCTTTGTGTACTGAACTCGATTTTGTTGTTTGTTACTTTGTGCATGCAATTATCCACATGAGAACATAACATTCAAGATAGATGAGAGTAGCAGCAACCCTAATTACTTGGCATTTGTGCTTTGGTATCAACAGGGAATTAGAGACATAACTGCTGTCCAGCTTTGTGAGGTATACTATATATATACACATTCTCCTACTTCTAAATTATTCTGCTGAATCAAGCAATTATCGTCAAGAGTAGTTGAAATTTGAGTCTTCAACATCTTACACTAATGCTACTATCCTATGTAATGAAATAGTGGTTATTGTTGTGACTCGAAAAATTATTTTTCATCATATATATTGCATTGGAATCACTAAATAGACACCCTCACAAAAACCATTACTGGAAACTCTTTATTGTGTTATATATATGTATGTAAGAATTAAGTTCCTAGTATATAACTAATATGTATAAAACATTATTGAACAATTAGTCAGTAATATTTAAAAATGTTGGTTAAAAATATTGTATTAGACTATTAAACTAAAGGTGTTAAACTGTTGACCAAAAGTGTTAGCTAATATGAATTAAAATTGTTGATTCCTAGACTTTTTTCATTGTGGATGGTACTAGCAGCTAGTATTATTGTCTGCATATGTTGTAAACTTGTAATATGAAATGAAATTTTGGCAAGAGACAACTTCTTTGGATGTTTGGTGCCATTGATTTATATGGCTCTGTTTGGTGATGTCCGTTTTAGATGCATGAACAGGAACCTTGGATGGTATTTTTCCACAGAATGTATTTATATTTTTTTATTTTATTATAAAACGGTTTTTCGGTTCAACCACGGTCGAACCGGTTGAACCTATAAACCAATAAACCAGTAGCTAGAGCGGTTCGATGACCGGTTCGGTTTTCAGAACCTTGGGAATTATACATACCTTTCTTAAATACTTCGGATTATTAGATTAAGAAGATGACTATAATGTTAGTTTTAACTTAACCAATGTCATTTTCAGATTCAGTGCCTTAGCTTGCATGCAGTGCTTTATGTTAGATGCAATTATATAAAAGGTTAGGCTAGGTAACCAATGGCTTTTTTGAATAATATAAATAATGGGTCTTAAAATTGGTCTAATTTAAATAAAATATACTACATTTTAAATTACTCACTTAAATTTTAATATTAGAATAATCATTTGCACACTTAGTAAATTGAACATCCGAACACCTAGTGAATTGAACATCCGATATATCTATTATTCACATTATTTAATATTTTTATTGTCTACCTATACTTTTCTTTATATAAATTATACACTTTTATAAATATAATTATAATTTTTACTCAAATGATAAACGCTTGATTTAACAACAAATATGACAAAAATTAGAGAGAAACCACCCACAAATAGAGGATTCTAGGAAAGGATTTGAACTCCCAAAAGAAGTCATCAACATGTCCACATCTGGAAAGTATACGAATTATAGAGTTAAGATGTAACAATTTAAATGTGCAAAATTATTGCCACACCAAATGCTTCCAAATCAGTGAATCACGAACGCGTAACCACCCGTGATTTTATGATAATAATAATAATAGTAGAATAACCTAAAATAAACCATTTTTTAACTCATGAATATAGAAAAACTTTTAAGTGTATTCAGTCATTTTTAATCGTTGATTTTAATTATAAAAATTATATATAATATATAATTAAGATCAACAATTTAAATTTTTTAAAATACCGAAATAGTATACTTAAAAACTTTCCATAAATATAAACCTTAGTTTGGGTTTAATAATTGTCAAGAAGGACAATTTTAATATGTTAATTGATAATTACTTGTATTACACTCAAAGGAGTAAACCTTAAAATGGTCAACCCAACTAAAAAACAAAATGGATGTTTATTTTTCTGTTGGCATTTGGTTGTGAAGACTGAAGATAGAACGAATGTTTGAATAAACTGAATTATGTCCCTATCGACTATCCAGCACTATATATATATACCCAGTAAAAGGAGTAGCACATATAATTTGTGAGAGTAAAAAGTAGAGATGTGGAGTAGGTAGGGATAAATTTTGGTACTTATTTCATCCCAATTTATTATCCGTCACACTTTGTTTTCACTTCTATAATTCTATTTGTGGTATTGAAAAGTTCTACTATAAAGTCTAACCTACTCTGGCTCGGTATTTGACAAATACTATTTGTTTCCTAACTCGCCTTTTTATAGGATAGAGAAATATTTATTGTTTTTTACTATTATCTAATCATTAATTTAAATTTTTTTTAGTTTAATTTTTTTATCTAATAATTTAGTAATATATTTTATTCTATATTTTTAATTATCAATGATCAAAAACAATAAAATTTAAATTTTTAATATATTTTTTATTATTTTAGTTTAATTTAATAAAATTTAATAAAAAATACTAAAAAATCACCAATTTTTATTATTTTTTGCAATAATTAGCTATAATGTTAAGAAGTGTAAGCTAAAAATGCATTATTGGATACTAGACAAAAGGTATTGGACTAATAACTAAAAATATTAACAAAAAATAATAAATTCTAATTTTTAAATTTTTTTCAATCTAATATGTAACATTAAAATATTTATATTTATAAATAACAAATTGTGTGTCTAATTAAAATATAAGAAATGTTAGAGGATAATCAAATTTTATTATTTTTTTATTTTAAACTATTAATTTAATTCCTTTAGTTTAGTAGCTCAACACTTAGGTAGCGTTTGTTTTGAGGTACTAAGACAGAGACTGAGAGAGTGAGACTCAATATTGTGTTTGTTAGTTTAGAGACTGGTACTAAAATTTCTGTCTCTATCTCTAAAATTTCAGTATTTCAGTATCTCCAAAAAGTAGGGACACAGGGGGCTGAAATTTTTAGAGATGGAGACTGAAACTTTAATAACATTTTATATCTAAAATACTTTCATTTCAATTAATTAATTCCAATTTTACCTTTTGTGCAAATTAAATTAGAGTTTCATTCTTGTTTCAATTCCTGTCTCCCATTTTGCACCAAATAGAATACTGAAATTTATTTCAATCCCTGTCTCTCAGTCTCAGTCTTTCCGTCTTTGTCTCTCCACCAAACGCTACCTTAGGGATGGCAAACAGGCACGCCGGCCCTGCCAACCGCCTATTAAGGCTGTCATAAATTTCTACCCTGTCCTCGCTTAAGAACAGATTATATATTTTTAAAAAATACTAAAATCTTTATAATTCTAAATATCTAATAAACATAGGGGATTAAGTATGATTTTGGTCCTTAAAGCATAAGTCAAAATTTTTTTTTGTCCCAACTTTTTTTTTGCATATAAAAACCCGAATAATTTATACATTTTTTGAGAGAATCGCAGAAGAACCCAAACTTGTTTTTGGACACTAAGAACCCAAACATGTTTTTTGGTGAAAGAACACAAACATTTTTATTTTTTGGACTTTAGCCAAAGGCTACGCCAGAGTCCAGAGATACTCATTTACCAAAAACAAAAACGGCCAGAGACACTCCTTATTTAATTTCCATTTTCCTATCCACTACATACTTGAAAAGGCAGTGAAAATAAATGATCATTGTATTTTTCTTCGTATAATTACCAATGATTGTGTTAAAATATCTGATAGGAAATGAGACAATTTGACCTTAAATCTAGGATCTTGTACTGTACGAAGGATTATAATATTCATTAAAAGTAATAAAGTGCATACTCTTTGCCTGGTAAATGTAAATATCAGAAAATGACGTTTCTGTTCTTTTGTTTTTGTTTTTTAATGTACTGAGATTGGAAATTAATTGTTTATAGTATACTTCAATTTTAGGTTTGATTGGATAATATAAGAAAATATTATATGCTAAGAGAAAACATAAAAATTTATTTAATAACAATATATATAATTGTTTTAATTTGTTTATGAATATCTACCATCAACAGTAATAGTCAAACCTAAAGACTTGTGTGAGTTCCATTTCCTTCTTAAGAATTGAGGCACATAAGACAATATAAACTGTGAAATTATCTACTCATAGTGAAGATATATTATTTATTATTTGAAGATCCCATACTGTATATACAGATTGATCTCTGCTGGTTATTATTGCATTATTGCATGCAATAATATATAACTATATAATAATAGACATTCATGCATTGACTGGAAAAAGGTTAAAAAAGGTCTCAAGATATTTATCTTGAATTGCCATCGGATATGGCATCGCCTTCAACGAGTATGACAATTTCAGAACCATTTCATCTTTTGGTAGGTAAAATGTAGTAATAATTTTTTTTTTAATTTATTTATATAACTATTAACAATACATTAATCTTCAAAATGCTTATTTGATAAAAGCATTTTAAAAAAGTAGGTCATTTTTTATAGGGCACCTATGAAATCAGCTGGCCCAATTCACAAGTGTCACACAAAATTTAGTCTATAAAGCTGCGTTTGTTTACAAAAACAAGACACTGAAATAGAGACAAAGAGACACAAAATTGTATTTTACAGAAGATATATGGACAGAGATAATATGTCCAAAGATACTGAATTAGTGTATTTTGTGTTTATCATGATAGGAAAGACACGGAAACGGGACACAACTTATTTTTCATTTTTTTTTTTATTATTCATGTTAATTTTTTATAATTATATTTTTTATTATTATATCTTTCATCTCAAATTTTTTGAATGAAAAAAATAAGAATAAATTGAATTTTCATAATTTATTCTAGTTTATCACTAAACAGAATATAAGAAAACAAAATTTTGTGTCTCTATTCTTTATATCTTGTCCTGTCCTGTTCTCAGAAACAAACGCAGTCTAAATAACGTTCTTTCAAATGATATCGGTATAAAATCAACTATATTAAATATATATTAAAATTAAACTTTAATCCTATTTTTATACAAAAAAAAATATTAAAATTTAATTATTAAATTAATTATTTGTATTAAATATATATTTAAAATAAATAATTAATCTTAATAATTTTATATATAAATTCATAATAACTAATTTAATGATTATTTTTTGTACAAATAATATTTTTGGCCTGAAATATATTTTGCGAGTTTTCTATGTGAAGTGGTAGAAGTTTACTATCGAAAAGTTTTGACTAGATTAACATTTTAGAAATTAATATATTTTTAATATCTATTTATATAAGATTTATTTCTATGTAATAGGACATATTAATTATAAGAGAAATGTTAGAGTGTGATCAAAATTTATTATTTTTTATTATTAGTTAGTTATTAATATTTAAAGTATAAATTAAAAATATGTTATTGAATTTTTAAATTTAAGAAATTAAATTGAGAACTAAAAGTAATGATAAAAAATAATATATTTCGATGGTGATTGAGAATTTCTTCCAATTCCAATAGAACAGTAACAATATGAAAAAATAACAGTATAGTGATAAGTCCTAGCATAACAAAGGTCTTACAAAAAATATAAAAAAAAAATAGATATTAGAACATCTAATTCACTCGAAATATTTTAACCTAAAAACATGCTAATAATAAAAGTTATTTAATAATATGATATTTAATTTAATTTTCACAATCATATATATAATTCAATACTTTCTTTTTACGTCTAAGTAATATTTTACAGGTTTAATTTTAATATACTTATAATATAAATAATTTAAACAGTTATCTAATTAGATTTATACGTTTAGATATTTTTAAGTGGTGAATTTAAAAATTAGATGATTGTGTGAAAAAAAATTATATTATCAAAAATAAAAATTACATTTTATAAATATATATAATACAAAATAATTAATTGTTAGTATGTATTAAACATTTTTTTCTCGAACTGGTATAAAGCACTAAGAACAACTCTAACGGGTAAGTCTTTAACTCATTTTTTTTTTTTTTTGACATGATGAACCTCTAATTGTTGGAGAAGAGACAAGTTGAGTTCTTCACATAATTTGAGGAGAAGGAGTTCCTCCTCAAAAAAAATTGTGGTATTTAATGGTAATTTGTCATGTGATAAATTATCTTTAAAATAAATAGTTATATTAAATTATAATTACTTAAATAATTATATTAAATTGTTATTAAATATGATGTATATTATTATATTAAATTATAATTAAATTTGTTTTAAAAAAAATAAATTTAATTTTTACAAATTTTAAAAATAATTTTTAGTTGAACTGTTTATTTTTATTTATAAAATTTAAAAATACTAACTACGTTACAAAATTACCTATTGCAAAATTAGTCGTTAAAAATTAACTATTACGATGTTATCGCTATTATTGATAAATTAATATTTTATTCTTCTATATATGCTATTTATATACACTTCTATTCTCACACTTTCTTTTATTCTTCTTCTTCTTCTTTCAAGTTTATGAAATTAAAGTTCTACTAATATTATTTTTTGTTCGAGAAAATGGATTCAAACCAACTCAACTCTTTTTTCAATTACTTCCAAAATTTTTCTCAAACTCCAAATATCCAATAGTCTCAAACTTCAAACTCTCAGATTCAAAATCAAAATTTCACACTACCAAATACATTTTAAAATCCAAATCTGCAAAATGTTCCTGATTTCAATTTTCAAGATCCTTATAATAATCAATATCCTATATTTCAACTACATAATCAAAATTTGGAAACACCAAAATGTTACTCCAACATCCTTACCGTTTCCAACTCAATTCAGTGCATTGAGACCTGACTCATCTGGTATTGGTAGCTCTTCTAATCCATTCCTTCAAACTCCGATACAATCTAATTCAAATTCGCAACATTCAGATTTTACCAACCCTCGTGGATAGATGCTATCGACCTCAATGATGATGACATTGAAAATCGTAGGCAAGATAATATTCAACACTGGCATTGAGAAGATGATGAGATATTGATCAGTGCATGGTTGAATGTTTCAACTGATCCTATAGTTAGTACCGACTAAAAGGACGAAACATTTTGGAGTCGAATTCATAGCTATTGTATACAATTCAACGCCGACATGAAAAGGGGGGCAATTGCATGTAAGAAACGATGGTATAAGATCAACAAGGCAGTTGCACAATTTGCTGGTTGTAACGATCAAGCTAGTCAAAACATAAGGAGTGGTTCGAACGTTGATGATATAGGAGTTCGCCTATAAACTTTATTCCACAAATTATGGTAAAAATTTACTTTTGAAAGGCATTGGAATATGTTTCGTTTGGAGAAAAATGGAGAAACAACTACCTACACAGAGTGGAGGCTCAAAGAGAACTAAGATTAGTGCAACTGGAGCATACTTATCATCATTAAATCCAGAAATACAGTTGGCTGACGAAACTGGTGTGGACTCTCCCGTTCGCCCACAAGGATCAAAGAAGAGCAAGAGAAAAAGTAAGGAAAAAGCACAAATGTCTGAAGATCTTAGTAAAAAGAAATCTGTTAAGAAACTATCTCTCATTGAAGATATTAAGAATATTAGAGAAAAGGAACTAATGGATAGGGAAAAATAAAGAGAAGAGGAGAGGGAACATAAAGCAAAGATTATGGCAATCAAAGAAAAGGAGTTATAAATTCAAGCGGCGATGAAAGAACAAGAATTACAAACTTAGAGATATATTAAAGAAATGAAAATAAATACAAAGGAAAGGGATGGCTAAGAAAAGGAAAAGAGAAATGGATATACAAATACTTAATGCTAACACATCTACAATGAGTGAAAAACGACGAGCTATTCATGAGATTGCATGTGAGAAAATAATCAATAAGTGGTTTATTTAATGGTTCATTATATTCGTAGAGTTAAGTAGTATGTTTTATTTTTATTGTGTATTGTCTTATGTGATGTAGTCTATTTTATTTATTTGTGATGTAACTTTTCAAATTAGTCAATATTATTGTGTCATTATTGTTTATGAAAGTGACTATTGCAAAGCTAGCTGTTTTAAACTTAGACAAGAAAAAACTAGCCGTAAAGTAGTCGTTGCAAAACTAGCAGTTGAGAAGTAGCCACTTATTGCGGACACACTTATTAATATCAACAATCAATGATTCAACAACTCCATTGAGCTCTAGTTTCTCATCTCAAAAGAATACTAAAAAATATATTTCAAGATATGATTATAAATTTTGATGATATGTTTAATGAGGTTTTGTATGGTAAAAGAAGACGGCGAGAATCGAGATAAGACACTCATGGATAATTGGATCGATGAGTGTTTATTCGATGATTTAGAAAAAGAAGATATCAATAGAAACTCTATCCCAACTCCCTGTAGATGGATCAACAGAGATCGAGAAACAAGACACGATCGCCTTTTCCAAGATTACTTTACAGATGAGTCGGTGTATAATGCTAACATTTTTCGACGGAGATTTCGAATGAGAAGACATGTGTTCCTTCGGATAGTAGACAGTCTCTCAAATGTCTATTCGTATTTCCAACAGAGGGTCGATGCAACTGGAAGAAGAGGCTTGTCACCACTCCAAAAATGCACTACTGTGATATGGATGTTAGCATATGGCGTTGCAGCTGATGCTGTTGATGATTATGTGCGCATAGGCGAGAGCACTATAATTGAATGCTTGAAAAAATTTATTGAATGTGTCATTTCAGTGTTCGATGATGAATACTTGCGAAAACTAAATTCAAATGATGTACGACGCCTGCTACAAATGGCGGAGGGTCGTTGCTTTCCTGGCATGTTAGATAGCATTGACTGCATGCATTGGCAATGAAAAAATTGTCCAAAGGCGTGAAAAGGTATGTACATGAGTGGTTATCATGGGGTTGCAACCATAGTACTAAGGTTGTAGCATCTTCAGACCTTTGGATATGGCATGCATTCTTTGGAGTTTTTGGTTCAAATAACGATATCAATGTGTTAGATCGTTTACTAGCAGATGGTATTTATCCTGAATATACTACATTTGTCAAATCAATCTCAAAGTCACAAGGAGAGAAACACAAGTTATTTGCACAATATCAAGAATGGCAAAGAAAAGATGTGGAGCGAGCATTCAGAGTGTTGCAAGCACGCTTTGCAATTATACGTGGTCCAGCGCGCTTTTAGCAAAAGAAGAAGCTTGCAAATATAATGAGAACTTGTATCATAATAGGATTGTTGAGGATGAAAGAGACACTTATGTAGGAAACTTTGCTCAAGGCTTAGAGTATGACAGTGTCGAAAACGGCTTATCACAACCTCAGCTGGGAGAGGAAGATTTTGCACCATATCATCAATTTCTCCAAAGAAATACCCAACTTCGAAATAGACAGCAGCATAGACAGTTGAAAGAGGACTTGATTGAACACATATGACAATTTCACAATGCTTGTCGTTAACTATAGAGCTTACTTATATTTTTCTTTATATTAAACAATTTTACAAATTAGTGTAATCTTAAATTATATATTGTGTATTATTGTTATATTATTTTTTTAATATTAATATTTTTTAATAGTAAATTATTTTTTAATTTATAAATTTAAATAATATTATTAAAAAAATAATAACTACATTAACTTTAATTACTTTAATTAATTAATTAAGTGATACTACAATAGGGATTAAAGTTATTTTTTCCTAATAGAAAAGAGAAATGCTTTGAGTTCCTATTTACTATTTATAATACAAAAGTTGATATGAAATTATTTTTTATGACAGATGGACCATAAATAAAAATTGAGATAAATTCTCTATTAGAGATGGTCTAAGTCAACAAACAGAAAAAATTTAATTGGATTTAATTGGAGTCTAACATTAAATCGTGTACAGTAGTATTCCATTCCTTTCTCACAATTAAATAAGAGAGAAAAGATAAACGTCAGCTTATTATTTAAAACTAATGAAACCCTAAATGTTGTGCTTGGAAGAGCATATTAAAAGACAGAAATAAAGAGATATTATATTTAGTGTAAAATACATAAATTATATTTTAATATTATGTGTAGTGTAAGATAAATATGAATATTAAAGGATAAATTTAAAATTTAAAAAATTAAATAAAAATATTTCTAAAAAAATGTTATAAAAATTTTAGTATTCATTTTTAAAAATTTCAGTTTTTTTATGTTTTTACTTTCTAGAAGTACTAAAGAGATTAAAATTTTAGTTTTAGTGTTAATTACTAAATACAATACTGAATTTTAATCCCTCAATCGAAACAAATGCAACCATATTGCGAATAAAAACTATATTAAAAACCATTAAATATGAAATTCATTTTTATTTAAGAATTTGTCGTTAGTTAATGTGTTGTTGTATACGCAAGACAAAATTTAAACTCTCATCATTTGTTTGAATGATCAATTGAACTAACCACTTAATCAACCTAAATTAGTTTGTATTTATATTAGTTTTTAATAATAAAAATTTTATAAAAAAGATCATGTGATTATACAAAATTAACCACCATATATTAATCCATATATATGTATTATTTTATATTTTTTCGGTACAGTTTTAAAGTTGGTCAATTGTATTAATAATTAATTAGTTAAATTGAACAAATTTTTGTAAATATAATTTGCTAAACACAAAAAATTATTTTTGTATATAAAGAAGTAGTCATTTTTATAAAGTACATACTAAAATATAAAATATATATTAAAAAATACAACACATGCATATATATACACATAAATATATGATCAATATATGATCAATGATTTTTAGTGTTTGTATAATATTTTTATAAAAGTTTTACCAACTAATATAAATACAATACAATATAAAAAAAATAACATAAATTTGATGCATTCATAATATAAAAAGTGTCACACATTATCCAATCATATTTTATGGGTTTAGATTACTTTTTTAAGTAGATACTTAAAAAATGATTATTTTGACTTAGGTGATATAATCGAATGAAGTCCACCGGAATTATCCCTAAAAAAAGTTGATTTTGATATTTAATCATGTTTTAATTTATTTTTAAAAATAATAATTTTTATTTTATTTAAAAAAATTCGAATATTATCCCATCAACAATACTAGGAAACTAAAAGGGTACTGGATGAATCCAAAATCTCTACGTGGATGGTGCTTATGCTAGGCATTATGATATTTCTTCTACTAAGTATCAGAATGTTTCTTTTTTATACTAAATAGATATTTTTTTATATATTTTATAAATTTTTTTATATACTAAGAATCGAAATTGTTAAAAGTTCTGTGATCCCCGCCTCTATTTCTCTAACGTACCATTCAGAATTTTAATTTGAGATGAAAAGTAATTAATATCAAATATTATAAATTAAAAATAAATAAAATTAATTAAATATAATTATAAATTAGTTAAGTTGTTTATTTTTTGACTGATGATCTCTTGGTTCCATATATTTTTTCTTATGCCATTAATTATTAGAGTAATGTATGTTAGTTGAATCTATTATAAAGAAAGAGATGAGTACAATATAAAAAAGATCACACATATATATATGACTACTTAGCTTGGGAATTGATGATTAGTTTATATATAGTGAGAGATGATGCATATAGATTTTTGGTGTGAAGGCAAGGGTGCACTAGTCTACTACTCTGTCCAGCAAACAAGCATGGTGACGCAGCGGCGGAGGATATAGAACCGTGTCCTATGCTCCTTCACCATCTTTCTGCATCTCCTTCTGAACGATCTAAAGGGTTCACACATGTGTTGATTCAACTTCCCTTCTTGCTTCTTCATCTCTCTTTTCTTGCTCCTTGTGAACTTCATTATATTCTTTGAAGCACAACACAGAGACATAGCAATTTAATGGAGTGTTTCTTGTAATTCAATCTGTGAAGTGTGAAGGGTTTAATTTCCTTTACTATATATAGAATTTTGTAATCGTTGCTTTTATGGGACATAACTTTATCTGAACATGCTGGTCCACTTTTATTTTGGACACTATGCCAAGTCCATAGTAGCTATACAAATACAAGCCATGCCTATGGTGTTGACTACCCACTTTGAAGGTGACACTTTTCCCGCAGATCAATGTCATTTATTTATATTGACACATCGATAATGTTAATGGCTAATCTAATCGAGTAATTAAACTTCAAATTGGAAGTGCCTAAAATGTCACCCAAGATGTTGAAAACATCCCAGTAGGACAACTGAATGTTACTTCTTCAAATAACTAAGAAAAAATAGACAGTATAAAGATGATCAAAAACATTTTTTAAGTTGATTCGTCATAGAAAATTCTTGACTACAAGGAGAAATCAAGTGAAATAATATAAGATGAGAAGATGTCATATTACAATATCGAATTAACGAGTTCTCATCTTATAAATTCATCTTTTCTCTTTGCTTTTTCGAACGTGGATTTAATCCATTATAATCTTCACACTTACAATCTAACAACATATCTTTTAAATACCCAAAGTTTCATATCTAAAGAGTTTTCAAGAAACTATTAGAGTTTTAGCAAAAGCTGCTTTTCGAGATCGTATCGATTGGTTGAAAGGTCTGGAAAAAAAAGTTGTTTTTGGGGGGAATGATACCCGTTGGTATTGAATTCAAAAGGGTAACACAACTTTCAAAACAAAGACAATTTATTAAGATTGCTCCGAAAAAAAAAAGAATTTACTTGAAAAAAAAATAAAAAAATTTTTATTTTTTAATTTCAAAAATTTATGTGATACATTGCAGCAATTATTTTCAAAGATTTGATAATTGCTAAAAGCCTAATTTTTTGAATTTATAATTCTTAAATTTAAATAAAGGCGTATGATTATATTTTTTAAAGAGAATAAAAAAAATTGAATGCCCTAGCTAACCATGTATCAAGAGCCAATCTTTGATAAAAAAAAAAAAAGGTTCCATCGAAACAAAATTTTTCTTATTTTAAGATACTCTATTTTTTTGTGTGGGGATCAATCACAAAAAGATACTAAAACATAACGTTGGAAAAGATGATGGAAGTGAGAGTTTATTTTGGCCATAATATCAGAAAATGAAATTCCATAATGACACCTTATATATTCACAAAATATAAGGATATTTATATTCTAAATCTTACAATAACTATTCGTTTTGAGCCAACAATCATAGACATAAATTGGTTATTTTTTTATTTTTCTATATTTTTATGGTCTCCTTGTCTAATAAGTCAATAACAAATTTGTTACGGATATAAATTTCATTTACATGTCTTGTTATCAATAGATTATTGCATATACAAAATAAAATTCAAATTATTAATACTTTATTTAAATGAACGAGTGAGCTGATCACTTAATCAACTTAAGTTAATTTTATTTCTCTATTTAATTATATATAAAAAATGTTGAAATTAGGTTTATTTTCATTAAGAGAAAGGTTAAGTCTTTAAATTAAACCTAAAAATGAGTAAAATCACGCATATAAAAAAGTCTTTTAATAGATTATAGACCAATTAGAAATCTCTTACATGTCACCTTCGAATAGATGCTTAATACATAATTATTATAGTCATTATTTTTGTATCTTCTGTATCAAACTCTTTTAAAATGATGAAATTAGTAAAAAAATAATGAAAGTATTTGGTAATAAAAAATTTTTAACCAAAATTAATCAAAATTTATTTTATTTAGTATTTATTAATTATTATAACAATTAATAATTATTAAATAAAATAAATTTTAGTCACTTATTTTTGTCTTTCTAACATTACCAAAAAATAAAGTAATAATTTAATTATTCATAAATTTTAATTATTTAAGTGATAAATTCAAATATTAAATTAAAAAATAATTAAAATATTATTTTATTACTTTATCACGAAGGTTTTTCATATAAATATATATTCATAAGAAGTTTAGAACATATAATTAAATACTTTAGAATTTATTAATTTTTGTTATTAATATTTAAAAATATAAAATAATATATATTATGAAATTATTAAACTGAAAGAATTAGATTGATAACTAAAAATAATTATAAAAATAATAAATTATAATAATTTTTTAATATTTTTTTATAATTAAAAATATTATTAGAAGATGGATAGTTTTTGTGTCAACATTTAGTCAACCTTTAAACATATGATAAAAAGTAAAAACAGAGAAAAGTATATATATTACATATATTAGCTAATAAATTGGTTGGCTTTGTAAAAAAAAAAAAAAAAAAAAGAAAAAATGTTTAGCCACATATATATATAACATACATATGTAAAAGTTTTTTCGTTCGTATAGTTAAGGACTTAAGGTTTAGCAACAACTAACATTCACTCTATTGGAGTAATCGCGTCAATGGTGTTAAGGAACAATATCTTCTTTTTTTAATTAAATATACACTAAAATTATTTATTAAAATTAATTATTATGTATTTTTATAAATACATAAATAATTAATTTTTAATATATTTTTTATTTTAATATATAATTTATATTAATGATTAATTTTAGTATATATTTAATATAATTATTTTTTTAAATTAAGCATTTAACAAGTTCTCATTTTTCACCATTTTTCTTGTCTCCTATTACTTTTTTTCCTTTCTTTCTTTTTGATTTTATTCCTCATTTTCCTCTTCCCCTTTTATTGGTGCAACTCTTTCTTTTTCCTACATTTTTCTTGTTTGCCCCCTCTTTTTCTTGATCTTTTTGTCTTTTTCCCCTCCTTTCGTTTTTTTCTTCTCTGTCCTCTCTCCTTCATATATATATTAGGCGCTATTTATATAGAATTTCTCTTTTGTTTCGTCATGATATATGTGTCTTTAAAAAAATTGTGCATTAATTTTAAGAAATTTTTGTATTGGGTGAAAAAATTAGAGGACTTAAAAGTCATATATATTTCAATAATAATTATGTATGTGTGAGAGTTTAGGACTAATATCTTTTTTTAAAAAATTACCATATAATTATAGTTCAACCCAAACTTAGCATTTTGATTACAACCTTACAAGAGAAATAATATTCTATTATTATTATTATTCACAATCTCTCTTTTCACTTTTTCTTCTTTTGTTTTTTTTCAACACTATCACAATTTCAGTTTTTGTCGATACTAACCACCCTAAATTAAACTATAAATAAACACTAACATGCAAAATTGTACACTCTACTACATTTTAAACCATAAATCATATAAAGAATTAAACAAATAATATTAACAATAAAAAATTTATCTAATATTAATTATTACAGAAATTAATTGCTATACAATATACATTTTCTTTCTCTTTTTGTAAGGAAAACAGTGACATTAACTTATGAAAAATATCTTGCACACTAGATATATATGCTCCATTGTATTGGTATATGGACAAAATCCCTTTTTGATTGAATTGACATGCGACTCAGATATATATTCAGTAGCTGTCTCGATACATTCGATATTGATATTATCGTTAGACAAAAATTATTGTTACGTAACTTGGGTCGAACGACCTATATTCTCGTTTTGTTCTCGTATTTTTTTTTTTTTTTTACCAAAGATAGGAGACTCGAATTCGCAACTTCTTAATTGAGTATGAAGAGACTATGTCATTTGAGCTATTACTCATTAACGTTTTGTTCTCGTATTACTCTTTATTATTATTTTAATTATATAAAATATAATTCTTACAAATTATAATTAATAGAATAATTGTCATAATACTACTTTTTGTTGAATATTGATGATACTTTATCATAACAAAAAATAATAAAAATATTATATATATTCCATGTTATTAAACACCTTACCAACTAGTACTTAGATTATTTCCCTGCTTGTACGACACATAGAGATATATATAAATAAGTTTCAAAAGTGTCGATCACTTTCAGCTGAACTAGTCCGCCACATTGGCAACGTAACCAAATGAAATGATGCAAAATTGAAAAGGAAATGGAGTTTGCATGCATTCGCTTTCGTTTAGTTTGCAGACTTGGTGATTCATGTGGAGCCACTACTGCATATATCCATTATTTCCTTCTTAAAAAAGTTACAAAAGCAAAGCCATTACATATATATATAAAATAGAAAAATATTTCAACTGTTTCAGTAATTTTGCCTTTTAATTTCTCTTAATTTTTTTTTCAAAATTTTAAATTTAAAATGAATTTTTTATATAACTTTTCTTTATACTGGATTTTTGTAGATTTTTTATTTAACAAAAATCGAATTATAAACTTTTCAATTCTAAAAATTTAAACATATAAAAAGAAAAACATAAATTATAATATATTTAACAAGTATATATATAATTGAAATAAATAACTAAAATCATTGTATTTATTTTTATAGACATTATTGGGATATAAAGTCCAAAAAAAAAAAAATAGACAAAAATTATCTTAGAGAAAGCAATTCCAATAAAATTTGTATGAAAATTTTTAAAAAATATACGAAAATAGAGAAAAAAACATTTCAATTAAATCATATTAATTTATTTGCACAAACATTTGTTTTTCGAAATTCATAAACGATGTATGGATTAAATATGACCTAAATTTAAAAAAAAAAAAAAAATTGGTATGGTAGATCATTGAAAAGATCATTTAAAAAAATTAGTAATACTACTCAATTTTAAAAAGATCATTGAATCCAGACGTGAATAAATCATTGTAACTTTAAACAACACTTGAAATATTTTCATATAACAGTGGTACAAATCAATGAAATAAATCATGGAACTCATTTCTCTATGATAAAAAGCTGAACAATAAACCAAGAATACTCGCTGGTATTGCCGACGTTATGTTTTTTTCCAAAAAGACTTGCATATGCTTATCATTTTTTCCTTTTTTTTTTTTTATTTCCCGCCATGATGTATGACTGTATGTTTGGCTTAACTGGCCATGGAACTTTTCTTTATAGAACATTACACGTTACTATTCTGAATGTTTTTCCTTTCCTTTTTTCCTTGTTCTGCTAAGTGTGTTTCATCGGTGACGCAAAATGATTTGAATCACAAGCTAATTAACAGTATCTTTTTAGTAGATTAACATAATGTATTCATAGTGGTGAAAACTCAATTACAGTCGACTTCACGTGAAGTTGATAGTTGAGAACCGTTAGATAAAAATTTAGTCAAATCAGTTAAATCATCTAACGGCTCAGTTATCAACTTCACGTGAAGTCGACTCCGCCTGAGTTTTCACCATTCATAGTTAGTAAGTACTAATGTATCCATTAATTTACTTTTTTGTTCATTAAATATGTAAAATTATTACAATAAATATAAAATTAGTTTAGATAACTAGTAAGAATGAAATATATTTTTAAAACGAAAACATAGGTATTAAATCTTTGATTCCTATTCTTTTTTATGTATTTTTTTTTTACATTTTTGATAATTAAAAATATATCTTTTAAAAAATATGAGTCTTGTGTATATTATCCGACAAGACAAGTGATCTAACGCACGTGTAATTTCCTTACGTGAATTGAATATACGTACGTTGTGTTGTCTACAGTACACACTGTTGTAGACCGAGATTTTTCATTAACAACCATACTGTGTCCATACATATTTGCATAGATCAAGCATTTTGTTTTTTCGTTCACTTTTCAATTGCCAAGAAAACTGCATAGGAGCACACTGGTGCAGAACGTAACCATTCCAATAATCATTTATTGTTTCTAGCTAGATTATTAATATTCTGTCACAGTTTATTCATCACTTCATCTTTGGCCATTTCACTAAAAAATATATGATGAATGTACGTATAAGAATAAGATCCTGATGACATCAGCAGTGAGAAGAGCTGGATGGTCTCAATAATAATAACTTCACATTTTTCTAGTTATACACTTCAAATTTCAACAATTATTCACAATACAGCTTGCAATAATAGAGAACTCTGCAGCCAAATTTTGAAGCCTCACTTTGGCAATCTTTTACAAACTTCGATTCTTTACTCAGTTAATTGCTGCTTGGTCTGTTCAAGACACTTTTTTTATTTAACGATATCATTGTCATGCACATGAACAGTGCTGAAAACAAAAGCCAGATTTCTCCTTAATCAACCCCCCTAATTTGAGAATGTTGCTTTCGAGCCACGTAATATGTAGCAGTAACCCCTTTTTTTTTTAGTTCTGGAGCAGTAACCCTTTGTTTTCAAGCTTTCTTCTTTTTTTTTTGGTCATGCAAGCTTTCAAGATATTAAAACGGGCCAAGTCAATTTTTATACTAAGAAAGCAAGTCCAAATCCAATATTGGGCTTTGGTTCCTCGCCCCCTTGGGCCCAATGGTACCAGACTACCACCCAATTGTAAAATAAAAATGAACAAAATTACAATAACTCTTACCCAATAAACAAAAAAAAAATCGAAATAATAAGAATTTAATTTTTATACATAAATTATATAATATTTTTTTACACAAACATTTAATTATATATTATCATATTAATAAATAATAATTAATTTTTAAATTCACTATTAATTTAATTGAATATCTATATAACCTTTTTTGATGTTAATGTACGAAAATTAAATCCTACTAATATATATTTAATTAATCAATTTTTTTTTTTTTTTGGAAAAAAAGAGGGGAGAGTAGTGACTAGTGAGAGAACGTTCGGGCGAGTGCACCCTGCAAAAAATCCAACGAGGACGAGTCGGCGACTCGGCGCGAGTTATAACTCTCTCTCTTTCTCTCTGAGCAGCTCAAAATCTGTTGAATTTGTCATTGTTGTCGTTGGGCAGCATCAATGGCGGGTGAATCATCTCGCAGTAGCGGTAAACGTCCCTTCGTGGAAGATGCTGACGATCTCGACAAAAAGCCACCGTAATCTCTCTTCATCACACCCTTAAACCCTAATCTCATTCAATAACAATTTTTCCGGAATATTACGAATTGAGCTCCCTCGAAGTTGCATGATGTTCATGCGTGCTATGACTTTTCGTTACGCTTGCATTGAATTTGTGAATGTATGTATGCAGAGCAAAAAGGGTTAGGTTTCCAAAGGGTAAGAAAGTGAAGCCAGGAGAGGAAGTAGTGGTGGAGAAAGCAAATGCTGAGAAGGAGGAACCAACTGATTTGTTGAATCCCCAAGTTGCTGCCAAAGAGCGCGCCAAACGCAGGAGCCAGATCACTTCTGAACTCTTTACTGATGACACTGGAGGCGCCTCAAATGATGTAACTGCTGCTGAAGTCACATATGAGGTTTGTTCTTGAAAAAGTTTTCCTTCACTTGTTTTGTTGATAGTATACCTTTGAGTGCAACACTGAACACAACACAAAGGATAGAGACATACAAATTAGTGTTATTGTATATTGCTTGGTAATCCACTAAAACAAATTATGAAAGTTTAATTTATTTTTTTTTTTTCATTCAAAAAATTTGAGAAGGAAAATATAATTATGAAAAATTAATAAGAATAATGAAAGAAAAAATAAAACATAAGTGGTGTCTCTTGTTAGTGTTTTTGTATCATTTCTATCAGGATGGACAGAAAATACACTAATTCAGTAGTGTCTCTGGTCACAATATCTTTGTTATGTCTCATCTCCCAAACACAATTTTGTGTCCTGTGCCTACAAACAAACGCAGCCTAAAGGAGTTGAGATTACCTTGAGTGATTTGTAGATTTATCCAAATGGAAACTAGGGTGACTATACATTACTTCGTGGCCGATTTTTGTCTGTGGAATGGAATTGATAATAATCTAGAGTGATAGAATTTTGTTAGCAGGTTACATTTTATATGATTGATGGATGGTGTTGACAGTTTCATTTTGCATTTATGCACCCTGCTATTAGTTGGAGTTTAACCTAAACTTGCTGTATCCAGTCTTTTGATATATTCCAATTAACATTAGAACTTGGAAGATTTATTAACGTAAATTATATTGTTTTGAAGTTTGTTGCGTGTAGGATGTTGTTTTTATGTACTTTTAGTATCGGACTATCCGAACTCTGCAGTTATTGCTATATTCAAGGTGTTCCAATGTTCGCTTTTTATTTGATTCATCTAAGTGATAGGCAGGTCATGATAGTTGATTACTTCAACAGGATAATGAGAATTTTGTTGATGATGGAATCCAAATTGAACCCTTCAACCTAGATAAAGAAAGGGAAGAAGGCTATTTCGATGCAGCTGGAAATTTTGTTGAATATGTTAGAGAGAAAGAAATCAAGGTATGGTATTTATACTGTTTTTCACTTTCGCTATTTCTATTTCCTTTTGATCCCGTCGATAAATTATTGTGGACTATTGTAGGATGCATGGCTTGATAATGTTGAAGTTGATCCAAAGTATGCTGCATTAAGCTATGAAGCAACTAATGAGGAAGAGGAGGTGGAAGACCTTTCTTCTAAAGATATTGGAACCATGAAGAGGCGGATTGCAAATGCTCTTGAACCTGGGGAAACGGTCAGCCTATGTTCCCCCACCCTTAATTTTCTGGTCTTTGGTTTTGAAGTCTTTCCTCTACTGAGGCATGATTGTAGAGTACAACACATTTATTCAACAACTCATTCTTGTGTTATTTATTTAGGTGGAAATTGGTTTAGTTATGACCGTGAGTTGTAAAAATTGATTTATACTTTAACCTGTCCAGAATATGCAGATCTGACAGTGTAACTTTAAACAATGAACAATAAAATACAGAAAGTTTGAAATATTGCAATTTTATTTTCCCATCTCATTCATTGTTGGCAGATTCCTTTTCACCCAGAGAAAAGGGTTATGATAAATTTATATGCAATGGATAACTTACTTTCATTACTAATTTTATATCATGATCAGTTGCTCCCTCTCTGTTGCTAATTGTAGATCATTGTGCTTAAGCAGGATTGAATTTATATTTATGTCTATTTTTATTAAGTGGCTTGGTGGTCTTCTGCGTTGTATTAACTTAAACTTCTTCCAATAGGTTTTACAAGCCTTGAGAAGGTTAAAAGGTAACAGTGACAGAAAGGCAAAAATGTCTGCCGAGACTAAGATTGTGTTTGACCAACTAACCGAGGATGCCATGAAGCTGATGGAGAATGGTGAATACAGTTAAGTTATTCTGACCAACTAGATTAGGCATAATTGAAAATGTACTTGTTATAATAGCCTATTGAGATCCTCGATGTTGTGCAAATTGTCTTGTTTCATTTATTTATTTTTCGATTTTTAATAGTTGTGTATTTCTACATGATGCTTAATTTCAATTCCTATCCCCCCCCCCTTTTTGCAGATGTTTATCACGAAAAGAAAGAGGTTTTTGAGCGCGAGGCAGGTAAGCTTAGTCTATAATGGCATTATACTCTTTATATTATTTACTTTATGTTGCAGGGATTAAATTTTTCATGTTGGTTATAATGTGAGATGGAACTTGATTTTATATGATCTCTTTCTTTTCTTTTTTTTTTTTTTTAATTCTTTTTGTAATGTGGTAGTGAAAATCATATTTGGACATCC
This sequence comes from Arachis ipaensis, assembly GCF_059453495.1. Classification (NCBI taxonomy): domain Eukaryota; kingdom Viridiplantae; phylum Streptophyta; class Magnoliopsida; order Fabales; family Fabaceae; genus Arachis; species Arachis ipaensis. Next base: position 10,535,050 of record NC_142435.1, on the reverse strand, counting down.
ACATAATAGCTTTAGCTTTCTCCTTTTCAGAGTGGTCATTGACAGTTTTTATTCAACATTCTCTTTGACCTATCACCCTTAATTGATGATATCTATTGTTTTATGAGGAGCAAGCAAGCAAACCTTTGCACTGCAGAAATAAAATGCTTGGTGCTTACATATTCCATAATCTCCCTTTTCCAGAAGGATATGAAAAACTGGCTAGGGCAAAAGGAGTAGGCACATCTATGCCTTCCACTGAAGCGAATACTTCTCTAAATGGGGAGAAAAGCTTGCTTTCTGACGACATGGATTCTGGTTTGCCCTCTGCAACATTCTCCACTGCGGCCATGGGCACATCAAATCCAAATTTAGTTTCTGCCGAAGTCTCTGGCAGTGGTGCAGATGATTATGATATGTTTGCTGATGATGAGAATACTACCACTAAGCATAGCGATGAAAATAATGTAGTTAGTCAACCATCTACGGATGCCAAAAATTCAGGTAAAGTGTATGTAAGATATTTACGTTTCATAAACAGATTTTGCATTTGCAGTAGAAATTATTGCCTGCTGATAGTTATTAAATTGGTTTTCATCAATTCTATCAAAAAAATGAAACTAGTTTTTAACTTGATATGGCTGTACTTTTCTTACCAGGTGGAGCATTACAAAATGATTATGTGTATGACGAATCTTCTGGGTATGACTCTTCTCTTGTGTTTTACTTTTTAGTAGATAGTTTCAAAAGTGTGACGTTAGTCACAAGAGAATAAGGATACATATCTACATTTCTTCTTTCCATGAATGAATTCTTTTATTAAAATGACTTTCTTTTTTATTTTTTGGACTTGAAATGTTGTTCAAATCTTGATCTGATATCAATTTCTTTATTGGTCCAGGTACTACTACAGCAGTAGTTTGGGCTATTATTACGACCCAAACACAGGACTATATTGTTCTGCGGTGTCGGGCCAATGGTACTGCACATTTATCTCAGCTTGTGTTGTACGCCTGCATTCATCTTGATATTTGACGTCTTTATTTAATGACTTTGCTAAATCATGCATTGATTAAAACTTTACCCCCTTTATTCATTTTTTTTGTTTATTTGATAGATAGATATATGGTAATAGAAGATAATATCAAGCAGTACGAGAGTTATATGTTTATAATTGTGACTAGCTTACTTGGAATGTTAAACGCAGGTATTCATTTAATGAGGAGACTAACACATATGACGAAGTTAAGGAGGTTGCATCCAATACCAGTTGATGAACTGTTTCTGCCCAAGTATTGACTATTGGAAATTCGGAAGAATATATCCACCTTCGTTTCCCTGGCCATATGTACAGACAGAAGCTTTCTTGAGTTTTTCTTTACCCTTGCACATACTTTAGCGTGGGACTTTCTTCTTACTTGGTACTATGCTTCCCAACAGTGTTTGTCTATTTAAAGTTGCTTTTGTGCAGAAAAGTCACGTAGAATTACGACATAGCTGTTAGACTGGTAGGAGCAATTACGATTGCGAGACTTGTGCAGTTTTGCTTTTACATAATGAAAAGCACAATCATTCATTATTCATAATGTATTGGAACAATATTTAGCTCATGCCGTTAATCGTAACTTGTAACTACGCAGAATGGCATTCAAGTGACATTAAATTTACTGGAGCTTCTGATATGTGGTGGTGCTTAACCCGTAAGGTATAACTGCCGACGGTCTGTTGATCTCGTCCATCCCTAGTTCTCTGCAAACACGCTCGTGCTTATTCGTTTCATTGACACGGGCCGTCGTTTGCATGCAAGTTAAAGATGTCAAATTTTAAAGTAATTTTTCTTTACAAAATATAAATAAGTGTTGTAACAGCACATGGAATATTGTATAATATATTACAATAATATATAAAAACTGGCCATCAACATATACATATACACATGCATAGAAAACAATCATCTTTTATGACAAATAGTTAGATACACCGTTAAATAATCAAATATCTATGAGGATTTTTTAAAAAAGTTACGGACTCCAAATCCCTAATAAAGCACAGAAATTCAAATATTTACAACCCGACAGATTCATGTATTTCAATATCCGAACACACCAGCCAAAATTATTCAACAAAATCTATACTTAATATTCCGACCTTTTTAACTGCTAACTTAGTTTTCAATCTTTCGTATTTTTACAGCCTTTGAAACACTATGCTTGTACTTCACGAAGAAACAGATTCTTTCCACGCAGAGAGAAAGAGAGCTACAGGCATTAAAAATGGGTGAGACTTTAGATTGTTACAAAATGAGTCCAAAATATCAACGCATTAAATCACTTAACTCCAATATCAAAGTCTAAGAATGAATATGTTGGAGAATCCAGTCATTGCCATCTATTTTATTCATACCAATAAAATCTTTAGGCTTACGTCAATGCCAGCATAAGTTTTACTAAATTAATTACTAAAATATCATAAGGATTTCAAACAAGGGGGATGGACGGTTCATGCACTATCCAAAGAAACTTCAATTTCAGAGAAACCGCGTCTCTATGACACATTAATCATTAAAGAACAGTAATTGTGATCACATATGGCGCCACGATTTCCTGATTGACAAATTTATGTATCTTCAGATGACACAAGAGAATAGATGAGAATGCTGCTTCATAAACTATTAACAGTAAAAACATTTGTGTTAAGTATATCTTTGAAGTAGCAAAGCTAGATAGCCATGTTCAGTGCCAAGTGATAATACCACTGCCAAACCGACCAGCCCAAAAAAGGCAGCAACAGCCAGCCACAAGCAGCAGCTATTGGTTAATTCTTCATATTATTCACGAACAAAAGCATATCATACAAAAGATGTATCAGCTACCACGTCACTTCGGCCACGTGCGTGCTTATATATAACATACCTAACTACATTAAATAGGAAAAAGTTATAACCAATGACAAGTGCAAAATATCCCCCCAAAATACCATACTGATGTCCCGTTTGTTTTCTGCCACTACACTTTCCAAGCAGTTCTTGCTGAAAGGAAGCATGTCATTGCTTTTGGCATGGAAAACAAACAGGCCATAAAGTGTCACCATAATGTTCCCAACTCCCTCTGACTGGAAATGCTACACTAAATTAGGACTCACTACGATAGACTAGGATTCCTACTTCATAAAATAATATGTTCAACTTGTGTACATCAAGTCGCAGAAATATTTGCAGGACAATGTGGTTACGAAATAAATATATAAAAAATCTGAATGGTTATGAGCGTGTTTTGAAGAAATAAGGAACCAAACCAAATATCTTACCAATAATCATATTATTCAGGAGTAAACCAAATCAGCTAAATCTCTCAAACCAACAATCATAGTTCTAAAACCAGCATTTTCTTGCAACCAGCACCAACTTCACGGTCAATCATCAACAACACAGAATTAGCATCAACGGCAGCAATCTCAACATGACACTATCAGTCCATTTCACTTTTCCCGATCATAGCTATATAACCAAAAAATTTGTTCAGCATAAATTGCGACTTCTATTAACTGAGCTTCAATTAAGTCATAATCACAGCTTCCTATAAAGTGACATGCAACCCGGATAAAAAAAATGCAAACAGGATGAAACAAAAGAAACAATTGTCATGGAATGAAAGATCAATCTACCAACTACAAGGTGCAACAATTACCAAATACCCAAGTATAAGAAACATCAAAATATGAATAGCATTCAAACATTGAGGAAGTATGATGCTACCAAACCAGCACATAGTTCTTAAAATTCTTGACTCCAACAAGACCGTTCACAATGATCAAAACATCCAACATAAGCAAAATAGCCATATCTGCATTACTCAAGGTGTCTCCCGAATTTTCAAGAAACATAGCTCATGCCTGAAAAAAGAATAGTAGAATCTAACAGTCAGAACAGGCCAAAAGGAAGCACTTGATAAAAACAAGCATGACATTCTCTGGAGACTTTTAAGGTGAATATTAGTGTTACTCACATCACCATCAGAATTTCTAGGTGATGGACTACGGGAAGCATCAGGACGACCACGTGGCGAGACAGGTGTAGGGGAGTGTCCATTGCGAGTCCTAGGGCTTTCACCCCTAGGGCTCTTCTTCCTTGGGGAAGCACTTGTCCTAGGGGATGGACTCCTTTGAGGACTTGGGCTGCGCCTAGCAGGAGAGCGGCTACAGGGAAGTAAACAACAGCAGCAACAATGGAAAAGTCAATGTACATTACATGAGCTTATTTGGAGTCAAAAACAGCTTATGAGAAAAGCTTCCTAAAAACTAATCAAACTCAAGCATGCTCCCATAACAATCTATAACACCATCACAACAAAAAGTTGAATAAGTTAATTATGAGCATGAGAAGACCTATCTACGCTCCGGCTCCGGCTCCGGCTCCGGCTCCGGCTTATACTACGGATAGGGCGGTCATCATCATCATAGCGTCCCCTTCCACGACCCTTGTCCGGACTGGCACTCCGACTCCGGCTCCGGCGACGATAATCCCTGTCCCTGCCACGGTGCCTGTCACGCTCATACCTATCGTAACTCCTGCTGCGACTCCTCCTCCTATAATCCTTCTCTCTGTAATCATCATCACGATACCTGCATCCGATTCAAGCATCAAAGCGAACCGTGAATGCAAAACCATAGCAAAACATATCACTCGAAAACAAACTACGGGAACTAGTGAAAAGAAATACAAAATTCGAAACGCTACCTTCTCCTGGGACTGCGGCTGCGCTTAGATCTGGGAGCAGATTCGACAATCCTACCTTTGTGGATGCGCTCGGCGTTGGGACCGTACTTGGCGAACTGGACGGTGATTTCGCGGCCGTCGACGACCCTGCCGTCGAGGCGCTCGACAGCCTTTTGAGCCTCGTCGGCATACTTGTAGCGAACAAATGCGAAGCCCCTGGAGTCGCCCGTGCGGCGGTCCTTGGGAATGAAAATGTCGACGACGTCGCCGTACTTGTGGAAGAGAGGGAAGAGGTCGTCGGCGGTTGTACGGAAGGTGATGTTGAGAACGAGAAGGGAGTAAGTGTCGCTAATGTCTGGTGGACCTGACCTTCCGAAGTGAGACATGGTTGATGCCTTTGCAGATTGCAGCAACAGCAATAGCCACACCCAATGCTATTGGTTTTGGGGATTAGGGATTTGAATTAGGGTTTGTGAGCCGCACGAGCTTCTTCAACACTTCGCACTTCAGAGGCTGAGCTCAATGACGAAGATAATACGTTGCCGCAGATCTTAAAAAATTATTATTATTTGAATTTCACTTATTATCGGTTATTTATCTCTAATTACTTTTAGTAAATTGAACCTAAAAAACGTTGGCAAAGACAATATTTTTCCCAAACTCTTAGGTAAGTAGTATTTTTATTTTTTAGGACTTTTGATCCCATTGTTCATAAAATAAATATTATATTTTTTATAATTCATATCAGTTAATTACAAATAAAGTGAGTGTAATTTTAGAGAAAAAATTATCATAAAATGATACATAATGATAAGAGTTTTCTTTAAGAAATATTAAGAGTTAAAGTAATTATTTAACTAATTTTTTTTTAAAGGAATTAAGTGTATTTGTTTAGTAGGAAACATCTTGTCTTTCTAATTTTTAAAATTTACTAGAAATTTGATATAGTAAATTAAGGATCTCGCTCTTCTAAAGTTATATTTTCACTTTAGAAAAAAAAATACCATTAATTATTCTTGAATTAAGATAGTGAGACTCATAAATAATAAATATTACAAATTTAAAGATGATTAAAGTATCACTTTATTATTTTACTAGCATTATCACTTTAGAGGATCTTTTTCCGTAAACTACACTCAATTATAAGAACCAAAATACAACTTTTATCCGGCGAATATAAATATAAATTGAAATATGTTTTCTTAAAATAAATACTTTAAAACTTTAATAAAAGATTTGTTTTAAAGTGGAACATCTTGGTATATTATTTTTTTTATTTTTAAAAATTTCTTAATTTAAATCTTAAAATAGTTTATGAAACATTCAAAATTTAAAGTAGTCATTAAAATTAGTAATTACTAATTTGATCTTTAAGTATCGACCCGGACACGCGTCCTGGACAACTCACTACTACAGCTGTATAGGGAAGCTTCAAGGAAGGTGGTTTCTGCCCTTGTGGGACCCGCCTCTGACACGGTATATATGGGGAGGGTCCTACCCCTCCCCCAAGGTACGTCACATACCATTCTCTCATCTCTCGCCTGCACACTTGACTGACTAGAGCGTCGGAGTGTCTTTACAGGTGACACCCCCCTCTCCCCACAAAGAGCTCGGGAAGTCGGTTATCCCTCTTTCGACCCAGCGACCCGGAACCAGGCGATCCCCTCTCTTATCGAACGAAGAACCAACCTGAACCGTCCGGTACCCGACCTACCGTACATTGGCGCCGTCTGTGGGGACGCCTGAATGGACGTTGTACTGGACCCAGGAGGAACAGGCCGCGAGACCGAGCACAGAGGAGAAGCCTCCGTGGCTTCTTCCCGGGAGCGCACGAGGTCCCCTCCACGATGAACCTCACGATCTCAAGAAAGGCGCCCATTCGGGGGAACTGGCGACAACAATGCCAGAATAATGCAGGAACTGCGTCACAGGATGCAGGACCTGGAGCGCCGGTTGGCAAATCGAGAACATCGCCAACGAACTCCCGAATCAAGCTACTCCCGTTCCCCTCCAAGAAGCCACTCCCGGCGAACAGCTAGCCCACGATCTGAGCCCGAGAGCGCCAGGGAGGAAGGACGCCTAAGAAGACGCCGCGACCCCATCATCTACACCCGGCACGAAAGGAGGCGCACCACAGATCGAGATCGGGAAGAAGATCGACGGGAAGACGGCGAGAAAAGAACAAGGAGAACGCGGGAACCAGTGATAATGGGCGCAACCCCATTTCACCATTCCATCCTCGAAGTCCGGCTGCCAAAGCACTTTGACAAGCCGACGAACATGAGGTACGACGGAACCCAAGACCCGCAGGAGCACCTTACAGCCTTCGAGGCTAGGATGAACCTGGAGGGAGTGGGAGACGAGGTAAGGTACCGCGCTTTCCCAGTCACTCTCGCGTGACCTGCAATACGGTGGTTAACAGCCTCCCGCAGGGCTCAGTGGCCAGGTTCTCGAATATTAGCCACGCCTTCCTAGCCCAATTTACTACCAGAATTGCAAAGGCAAAGCACCCGATCAATCTGCTCGGGGTGATGCAGAAATCCGGCAAACCGACCAGGAAATATCTAGACCGGTTCAACGACGAGTGTTTGAAAATCGACGGACTGACTGATTCAGTTACTAGCCTATGCCTGACGAATGGACTTCTAAACGAAGACTTTAGAAAGCACCTCACTACGAAGCCGGTGTGGACAATGCAGGAGATCCAAAGTGTAGCCATAGAATACATTAACGGTGAAGAAGTCAACCAGGTTGTGGCTGCTAACAAACGGCAGCCCTCCTACAATCAAACCCGGTAGCACAGAAGCGGAGAAAGACAGAAGGAACACGCTAGAGACGGCGGTCCGAGCAAGACACCCAGGTCGTTTCCTCGTGTCGGGAAGTTCACCAATTACACCCCTCTCACCGTCCCTGTCATAGAAGTTTATCAACAGATAGCAGAGAAGGGAATTTTGTCGAAGCCCCGACCTCTGAAGGAACGGACCGGGAGAAACAAGAGCCTCTATTGTGATTACCACAAAGGCTATGGGCACAAGACACAGGATTGCTTCAACCTGAAGGACGCGTTGGAATAAGCGATCCGGGACAAAAAGTTGGCCGAATTCTCCCACCTCATCAGGGAGCCGAGGAGGCGAGATCGCGACCGCGAGGGAGAGGACAAGATCCACGCGGCGAAGCGACGCCACGAGCCGGAGGACAACGAACACGGCCTTACCATAGTGAACGTAGTAACGGCAAGAGATGCACCCCCAAGGTCGAGGTCGGCACACAAGAAAGACGCCAAGGTCCTGGTGATTTCCTCATCCTCTGTGCGAAGCTCCAAAAGGCTCCCACCCATCTCATTCGGTCCAGAGGACCAATGGTTCGATGAGGCCACGGAAAGCCCGCCCATGGTCATCACGACCAGCGTGGGAACCGGCCTCATCAAGCAGATCCTCGTGGACACCGGGGCTGACTCGAATATCATGTTTCGCAACGTGTTTGACGCCTTGGGCCTACAGGATGCCGATTTAAAGACGCACCAACATGGTGTGGTAGGTTTGGGCGACCACTTCATCAAGCCAGACGGGATAATCTCCCTACCAATATCTGTAGGAACAGGACAGGGACGAAGGTCGGTAATGGCCGAGTTCATGGTTCTACGAGACTCCACGGCCTACAACGTCATCCTAGGGAGGAAGACTATCAACGACCTCGGAGCAGTGATCAGCACAAAGATGTTGATAATGAAGTTCATAGCTGACGACGGATTCGTGGGATCCATAAAAGGAGACCTAGAAACGGCAGTCGCTTGCGACAATGCCAGCCTCTCCTTAAGGAATAAATCTAAAGAGGCATCGGGGGTGTTCCTTGCCGACTTGGACGCCAGAGTCAGCGACAAGCCGAGACCCGAACCAGAAGGGAACTTAGAGAGGTTCAGAGTCGGGGACACTGAGGAGAAGTTCACCTACGTAAACAGAAACCTCCCACATGACCTAAAGGGACCTCTAATGGAAATGATCAGGGCTAACGGCAATCTATTTGCATGGACGCCAGCCGACATGCCGGGGATAGACCCCAACTCATGTCACATCACTTGGCCGTGATGGCCGAGGCCAGACCGGTAGCTCAAAGGAGAAGGAAAATGTCGCAAGAGCGAGCAGAGGAGGTGGCCAGGCAGACGGCCAGCCTCCTAGAAGCAGGATTCATTCGGGAACTCGACTACTCGACGTGACTGTCGAATGTAGTTCTAGTGAAAAAGCACAACGGGAAATGGAGGATGTGTGTGGACTACTCTGATCTCAACAAAGCATGCCCCAAGGACTGATACCCTTTACCCAACATTGACGCACTCATCGACGCAGCGGCGGGATATCGGTACCTAAGCTTCATGGACGCTTACTCTGGCTATAATCAGATACCGATGCACCGGCCTGACGAAGAGAAAACAGCGTTCATAACGCCGGGAGGGATATATTGCTACAAGGTAATGCTGTTCGGCCTAAAGAACGCTGGGGCAACATACCAGAGGCTAATGAACAAGATATTTAGCGACCTCATAGGCAAAACGGTGGATGTATATGTAGATGATATCCTCGCAAAGACCACCCGGCCTGAGGACCTCATAAGCGACCTGGGAAACGTGTTCGACTCCCTCCGACAACACGGCATGAGGCTCAACCCACTCAAATATGCCTTTGCCATGGAAGTTGGAAAGTTCATAGGGTTCATGATAACCCAAAGGGGGGTCGAGGCCAACCCGGAAAAGTGCCAAGCAATACTCCAAATGAAGAGTCCGGGATGTGTCAAGGATGTTCAGAGGCTCTCAGGTAGACTCATGGCCTTATCCCTTTTCCTTAGAGCGTCGGCTGCTAGGGCGCTACCATTTTTCAACCTTATGAAAAAAGGGATAGTGTTTGAATTGACCCCAGCGTGTGAGGAAGCATTTAAGTATTTCAAAGAGATCCTCGCAACACCACCCGTGCTCGGGATACCCAAAGCCGGGGAACCGCTCTACCTGTACCTGGCCATAACGGAGGAAGCGCTGGCGGTAGTTTTGGTATGGGAAGAAGGGAAGGTTCAACAACCAATTTACTTCGTGAGTAGAGCACTGCAAGGAGCAGAACTGAGATACAGCAAATTAGAGAAGCTGGCTCTGGCACTGCTAACCTCTTCCCGAAGACTACGACAGTACTTCCAGGGTCACCAAGTGGTCGTGAGAACGGACCAAGGAATCTGCCAAGTGCTCCAAAAACCCAACTTAGCGGGAAGAATGATGACTTGGGCCATCAAGCTATCTCAGTACGATTTGCGATATGAGCCTCGACATGCGATTAAGGCGCAAGCAATGACAGAATTTTTGGTAGAAGTAACGGGGGAACCGACCGAGGAGCTGGGCATACGGTGGAGGCTCCATATGGACGGAGCCTCCAACCAAACGTCCGGAGGTGCCGGAATCATCTTGAAAAGCCCTACCGGGGTCATATATGAACAATCAATCAAGTTCGAGTTTCCCGTATCGAACAACCAAGCGGAATACGAAGCTCTTTTGGGCGGCCTGATCTTAGCTCGGGAAGTCGGGGCTACGAGGCTGGAAGTGTGCAGTGATTCGCAGGTCGTTACCTCGCAAGTAAATGGAAGCTACCAAGCCAGAGACTCGCTGTTGCAGAAGTACTTGGAGAAGGTCAGAGAGCTGAGCAAACAATTCGAGGAGGTCGCGGTCCAACACGTTCCAAGGGAAAGGAACACACGGGCAGACCTCCTATCCAAGCTAGCGAGCACGAAACCGGGAGTCGGCAACCGGTCCCTCATTCAAGGCATGATAAAAGAACCAACAGTTGCACTCTACCTGACAAAGATAAGCCCCTCCTAGATGGACCCCATCACTGATTTCCTAGAAAACGGCAAACTCCCTAACGACGAGAAGGCAGCCAAAGCATTGAGAAGAGAAGCGACCAAATATGCGATCATACAAGGTCAACTATTTAAAAAGGGACTCAGTCAGCCCTTACTAAAGTGCCTGCACCTCGACCAAATGGACTACGTCCTTAGAGAAGTCCACGAGGGGTGCTGTGGTCACCACATCGGGGGCAAGGCCCTAGCAAGAAAGCTCGTCCGAGATGGATACTACTGGCCGTCGATGATGATGGACTCCAAAGAATTTGTAAGGAAATGCGTCAAGTGCCAAGAGAACGCCAACTTCCACAAGGCGCCGGCAATCGAGCTAAGCCTATTGACATCTTCCTGACCTTTCGCACAGTGGAGAGTCGACCTACTGGGACCGGGGCAAGTCAAATTCCTCATAGTTGCCATCGACTACTACACCAAGTGGATAGAGGCTGAATCACTGGCCAGTATATCCTCAGCCAATTGCCGAAAGTTTATGTGGAGTCAAGTGATAACTCGATTCGGCATCCCGAAAGTCGTCGTCTCTGATAACGGGACACAGTTCACTGACAAGAAGTTCGCGGAGTTCCTCATTGGCCTGGGCATAAAGCAGAAATTCTCCTATGTAGAGCATCCCCAGACAAACGGTCAGGTTGAGGCCGCAAACAAAGTTATCTTGCTGGACCTCAAGAAGCGGCTGGATAACAAAAAAGGTGCATGGACTGATGAACTCGCCTCAGTTCTCTGGTCTTACCGAACAACCGGGCAGTCGTCCACAGGAGAAACCCCTTTCTGCTTGACGTACGGGGTGGACGCAATGATACCTGTAGAGATTGGCGAGCCGAGCCCACGATTACTCCTGAAGGGAGTAGAGGAAGCAGTGGAAAAGGACCTAGCAGATGAGGCTAGGGAGATGGCCCACTTGTCAAAAATGCCACTAAAGCAAAGAATGGCCCTGCGCTACAACACCAAAGTGCTCAGGAGAGAATTTGAGCAAAATGACCTCGTCCTGCGGCGCAACGATATCGGGCTACCGACCCAAGGGGAAGGTAAACTGGCGGCAAACTGGGAAGGCCCCTACAGAGTCAAAGAGGTGATTGGCAAGGGCGCCTACAAATTAGAGAAGCTCGATGGCAAGGAAGTCTCGAGAACTTGGAATGCAGGTAACTTGAGAAGATTTTATTCCTAGCTCAAACACGCCGATTAGGCGATTTGATGGGCTCAGCGATTTACTTTTGTTAAATACTTATTATGGCAATAGACTTCTTTAATTATCGATTAACGTTTACTTGTCAAAATTACCTTCCCACTTGCTCTTCCCCATTTACACATCCCACGACAACAAGTTTCATATGAAACATGTTAAACGGGACCACGATACAGTACCCCGGGACTGATCACCCCGGGAGCCAATTAAGCTAAAGCCATAACAAACGGCTACAGCGATAGTAAAGCCACGACTTGGCTTCGTCGAACTACCAGCACAACGGTAAACGAACACGAGCCACAAGCCCATACCAACAAAACGGTAATGAAATAAAACAAAAACAATAAGCAGGAAAAGATGATAATCACAAGCCGACCAAGCGACTACCAGAGTATGTTAAAAAGCTAGTTCCACAAGTTCTACAAACAAAAATACAAAGGTACATGGGATCATTTCTTGGGCATGTCAACAATCTTGTCATCCCTGATTGTTTTAAAAATGCCAATCGCCGACGTGTCGAAGTCGGGGGCCACAATCTTCACCTGGGCCTTAAGGGCTTCCTCAGTCATCAGGATCGCACTCTTTCCCTGCTTCACGATTTCTTTATGCTTCTTCTTAAACTCTTCGGCTTTAGCTTGAGCGGCCTTAGCCGACGAGACGGCCGCATCACGTTCTTTCTCCAAAGCGACCACCCGACCTTGCACAGCGTTGAACTGGCTTTCCAAACTCATCTCCCGCTCGGTCAGACGGGATACGGTAGCATCAGAGATCTTCAATTTTTCCTCGGCAGACGCGGCCTTATCCTCGGCATCCCTAAGCTTCTCCTCCACCTTGGACAGCTGCTCCCAAAGCGTTTCAACTTGAGTTTTGAATTGATTATTGGCAGTGGCAGCAGATTCAAGCTTCCTGTGCAGTGACTGCATCCCTGACAACTCAAACTCGGCCTTCCGAGCTATAGCAGCACCGCCGAGGAGGGTACGGTACATCCACCTCACATGCCCCGAAAGGTCAGAGCCATGGAAGTGCTCCTCCGTGCCAGGAAGCAACTAGGCATCTATGAAGTTCCCGGCGTCAAAGTTCCTCTCCATCACGGTGAGGACTCCCTCAGGGCTGGAGGATGACCTCTGCCTCTTGGGGGTTGGGATAACCTTCAAGTCATCATCCTCGACTTGTTCAGTGGAGGTCGAATGCCCAGTGCCGGCCCCCTCCTCATGAATGGGAGAGACGCGCACCCCATTAGAATTCCTGTCCATCATCTCGGTATCACGGGGTGAAGGCACCGCCTGATCCTCCTTATTCTCAGGAGGGGTCTCCGACTTCCCGTTACCTTTCTCCCCATCACTTTCCTCCAAAAAAGTCTTAAACAAATTCTCAAGGCCCGTCACCTCGGCAGACATCTCCACTGCAGCAAATAAATAAACAAGTTAGTCGTGAAATCGGCATAACCAATCAAAGCAACCACAACGCAAGAAATACAAGTCAGCCACTCACAAATGTAATTTCTGACAACCTCCCAATTACCCATAAGAAGGTGGAGATTCACATGGTTTCTCCCAAAGACAGCCAACAACACGTCGGCAATCTTTCTGTCCACAACGGACATCCCCTTGTAAGTCACCTTAATGAAGGTGTTGGACCTCGCCCCGAAACTCCAATACATCGGGATGAGGCGTTCCCCTTCTAAGGACAACCAGAAGGGATGGCGACCTTTGACTGGACGCACCTTAAAATATTTATCCTTATACCCATGATAAGAGTCTTCAAACAAGCCAAAAATCCTTCAACCCTGGGCAGATTGGAAGGACATGAACCTTTTCCTCGCTTTCCCTTCTTTGGAAGGATTCGTGAGGTTGAAAAAATAAAGAAAAACGTCTACAAACACTGGCAGCTCTAGGTATTCACACACCATCTCGAAACAGCGGATGGAAGCCCAACTGTTCGGATGCAACTGCGACGGTGCCACAGAGATCCAGTTGAGGAGCGCCATTTGAAATGCAGAAAAAGGAATACGGACCCCTACTTGGGTGAACATGGACTTATAAAACCAAATCCAATCGGGAACCTGGGGGGAGTGGAAGTTGAGCTCATATAGCCGCTCGTTGGGGGCAGGAACGAAAACGTCATAGTTGGCCTCCTCGTTGGTTCTCCCGTACAAGTACTCGGCTTGGCGGAACTCGGTAAGCTCCTCCTCGCCCATCTGGTTCGGGGATTCTTTCACATCGGAAGTCACCCAAGCGTACGGGTCGTAACCCGCGGCGGAGGTGGAAGCTCGTGAGACGATGCGAGGCATACCTATAGTGGGGTACCACTCGGTTAGTCTACGAGGTCGGGAGCTCGGAAAAATCCCAGAAACTACATTAAGCCTATTCAGTAACTATAATTAAGCATGGCTAAAGCAGAATCCAAGCAAAAGCCTAAAAAGCTAACACCCTGGAATGGTAACCCCCCTAACGCACCTACTTGACACTATGATCATCTAGCATGCAAATCAAATAAGCAACATGCATATAGAAGAACTGATAATGAAGATAAAACGAACGTAAGCAAAGGAAGAGGAGAAGAGTGCTTACCTGATTGACTGTGATAGCTGAGAGGAAAGCAGGAAGGGATGGATGCTCAAAAACGCGAAGATCACAGTAGGGAATTCAGGAAGGAAGAAGGAGAATGCAAAGAAAATAGAATGAGGATGAACAAGGAAATGGAATGAAAATGGAGCGTGAAACTGGTTAGGGGATTAAAAAACTGACCTAAAGCGCGAAAAGCAGGGGTAAAAGAGTCTTTACTCACAGGGTTTGAAACAACCCATTATGAGCATTAAATGTCCGGCGCGAAGAACGAGGCAACGAACAGTTATCCCCATCAATGAAGAGACACGCGCGCAAGAGGCACGTCCCCTCCACGGGCAGCCGACCTGGCGACAACATACGGAAGAAGAGATAACACGCCACCAACAACTAGGGGTGGCAAACGGGCCTAAATCCGTTGAGCCGGCCCGCGTAACCCGCCAAAAAAAGCAGACTGGGCTGAAAAATTGGGACCACCAAATAGCAAAAGCCCGCCTAATCCGCACCGCTTAAATCGCGGGCTTTGGCGGAGCAGGGCGAGCTTCCCCGTCGGGCTTAATATTTTCTGACAAGGGGTATTTTTACAATTTTTTTGCTAAAACCCAACTTCCCCCAACCCAAGTTACAAGAGAATAAAGATGAAAATTGAGTGTTATGGATTATGTTTATTTTGTTTTATTGACAATATTTATAATTATGTTTTGGATTATGTTTATTTTGCTTTGGGAACAATATTTATTATTATGTTTTGGATGAAAATTTGGTTTATAATTATGTCTATTAGATATTTATAATTACAAAGACTTTAATGTTTGTGAATATAAAAATTATAATTTGTTTATACTTTTAGAAATTATAATAGTTAAAATTAAAAAACAGAAGAGATTTTTTATACCTTTATATATATTATTTAATAGTTAAAAGTAAAAAAAAAGATATTTGGCGGGCTTAGCCCACCGGCCCGCCAACCCGCCGTTAGGCGGGGCGGGCTGGGATTTTGAGACCATCTCAGTAGGCGGGGCAGGGCGGGCCAGCCCGCAAAGGGCGGGCTTCCCCGCTTGCCACCCCTACCAACAACCCTCACGATCATTGCTGGCGCGTTGGGAGTACTGTTACGGCCTGGTCCACATATAAAATGGGCCGACCCGACCCGCAAACCACCCGACCCGAACGGTCGGGTGCGAGACGTCCAAGTACCGACCCGGGCGCGTGTCCTGGACAACTCACTACTACAGATGTATAGGGAAGCTTCGAGGAAGGTGGGTTCTGCCCTTGTGGGACCCGCCTCTGACTATATGGGGAGGGTCCTACCCCTCCCCCAAGGTACGTCACATACCATTCTCTCATCTCTCGCCTGCACACTTGACTGACTAGAGCGTCGGAGTGTCTTTGCAGGTGACACCCCCCTTCCACACAAAGAGCTCAGGAAGTCGGTTATCCCTCCTTCGACCCAGCAACCCGGAACCAGGCGATCCCCTCTCTTATCGACCGAAGAACCAACCCGAACCGTCCAGTACCCGACCTACCGTACATCTTTGAAATTGTACTCTAAATTTTATAGTAGTCTCTCACACAGCTGTCCATTACTGGTCGTGGAAAAGTTGAAGTGGACTGAAGTCCTGCCACGCTAGCAATGTAACAACTGGCTAATGTAGTAAAAGAAACTCTTTTTTTTCCCTTCCAATCTGGTCCCTTTTTTCTTTTTAAAAGTCCAAACTCCGAGATTGATCAACCTCCACGAAGTTTTTTTCAAAAGATGACAAGTACGTGGAAGTGATTGTTCAAGTTAGTAATATTGTTCATGTTCTTGTTGATTTTGTGGGTCTTCTGAGTTGGAGATTCAACAAGAGTTTGCAAAAGTAATTTCTTTGATTGTGAGGTATAATTCTCATAAAAGAGTTCTTGTTAGTGCTGGTGTTGTTGTGTCTTTGGTTAAAATTTTGGAGTGTTCAAGTGAGACTGAACAAATTATTGCTGCCTTGTGTCTGTAGCGTTTGATTGAGAATTTCGATAATGTTTGATCAAATTCACGACAGAACTTGTTAAATTTCTAAATGCAAAATCATTCGAGGTTCCAAAAATGATGACAAAGACACTCTCCAAGATGGTTATGGTTGTAAAGTATAGGAAGAGATTTGTGCAAGATGATGAAAATATTACTCTTTTTCTGCAATTGTTGGATCTAGAGCAGCGGAATTTAAGTAATAAGTTCTTAATCTTTGTATTGATGTCATTGACGAGTTGCAACAGTAAAAGAAAGAAGATTGTGATTTTTGGATATACAAAAAATATGGAGAGACTTGCAATTGAATCTCAAATTTCTTCTGCTAATGTAAAGAGACTGTTAGATTTCTTTATAAAACCAGTAATTTACGTACCTCCAGCCATTGCCAATAAATTCTTTGATTTAATTTGGAACTTTCAATTCTTGAATCACAGAGAGCCAGATGGAATCAAGGTGTAATTTTTGTTCTTATGATCAGAATTGGGGACCCAAATTTTATAAAGTTTATGATGAACAGTCGTGTTCTTTCCATCAAAGAATAGACCAACTGTCAATATAATAATGAATAATTACAACACCACCCAAAATAATTTCTATATTAACAAATTGGACTACAATTAGAATAAAAATTCTAACATTCTCCCATTTGGTCCAACATTTGTTACGTATAGTTTGTAATTACATACTATGCTTAAACAATTAAGACAAATTATACAAATCATAACGGTAGTTTCTCATTAATCAAGTATTACCTTCTATGTATTACAATGTAATATCTCCTAACTAAATAAACTCTTCATGTGGTATTTCTGTAGGAATAAGCCCAATGATTATTCTAGGTTCTTCACTGAATTTTATTTGTCATTCTCAATCATGTATGCGCATATATACTGACCAAATGAGAAACAAACAATAATAGAAATTTCATATTCAAATATGTCATATAATATAACATAAGTCATATAAGTGACGTTACAGAACATAAACCCATACTAGTAACATGATCCTTAAACAATCCTGGTGGCATGCCTTTTGTCAAAGGATCAACTATCATTTGTTTAGTACTAATATGCTCTATTTGTACCTCATTAGACCTAACTCGGTCTTTAATGGCTAAGTACTTAATATCGATGTGCTTACTTCGACTACTACTTCTATTATTCTTAGCCATAAATACAGCAGCTGAATTGTCACAATATATTCTCAATAGCCTAGAGATACAATCCATAATCTTAAGCCCAGAGATGAAATTTTTTAGCCAAACACCTTGTGATGTAGCCTCAAAACAAGCAATAAACTCGGATTCCATGGTAGAAGTAGCTACAAGTGATTGTTTTGCACTCTTCCAAGATACTGCTCCATCAGCAAGCATAAAGATGTATCCTGACGTTGACTTCCTAGAATCAACACATCCCGCCAAGTCTGAATCTGAGTATCCAACAATTTTTAAATTGTTGGTTCGTCTATATGTAAGCATGAAGTTCTTGGTCCCTTGAAGGTACCTTAAGACCTTCTTTGTAGCTCTCCAATGGATAATTCCTGGATTACTTTGATATCTTCCTAACATGCTAACAGCAAAAGCAATATCAGGTCTTGTACAGACCTGAGCATACATTAGGCTTCCAATGGCTGAAGCATAAGAAATATTTTGTATCTATTTCTTTTCAAGTTCATTTTTGGGACATTGATCTAAGCAGAATTTGTTACCTTTCACAATAGGTGCAACACTTGGTGAACAATTTTGCATTTTAAACCTCTCAAGAACTTTATTAATATAGGCTTCTTGAGATAAACCTAAAATTCCTTTATGTTTATCTCTATGAATCTTTATGCCAATGACATAAGATGCATCACCCATATCTTTTATATCAAAATGTCTAGAGAGAAATTGTTTCACTTCATGTAACAACCCTAAATCATTTGTTGCAAGCAAAATATCATCTACATATAAGATGAGAAATATGATCTTGCTCCCACTAACCTTCTGATATATACATTGATCAGAAATATTCTCAATGAACCCAAATAAAGAAATCACATTGTAAAACTTCAAATACCACTGTCGGGAAGCCTGCTTAAGACCATACATTGCTATCTTAAGCTTGCAAACTAACTCCTTACCAGCACTTGAGATAAACCCTTCGGGTTGTCTCATATAGACATCTTCTTCCAAATCTCCATTAAGGAAGGCCGTTTTCACATCCATTTGATGCAATTCCATGTTAAAGTGTGCTACCAATGCCATAATGATGCGGAAAGAGTCTTTCTTTGAAACAGGAGAAAAGATTTTTCTGTAGTCAACTCCTTCCCTTTGAGTAAATCCTTTAGCAACAAGTCGAACCTTGTAGCGCTCAATATTGCCTGAGGAATCCTTCTTGGTCTTAAAGACCCATTTACAGCCAATGGCCTTTTTCCTATCAGGCAATTCTACAAGATCCCAAACTTGGTTATCCGCCATATAATTCATTTCATCCTTCATAGCATCTAGCCAGAAATTGGAATTACGACTTTCCATTGCTTGTGAAAACGTCGTTAGGTCATTTTCATCACAAACATCATAGTCAGACTCAGCAAGATACACTACATAGTCACTAGAAATTGCAAGCTTTCTTATTCTTGTTGATCTTCTTAATGTTGCATTATCAACCTCTTGTAAAGGTAGTGGCATAACAGGTTCTCCCTCTTCTTGAAGTTGCTCTTGAGCAATATGTTCTCGAACAACATTTTCATTATGAAGAGTTTGATCCTCCACCATATGATCTACTTGAACATTATCTTCATGATGTAGAACATTAGTAATAGGTTGTTCTACATTGACCCTATTTGTATGGGCATTGTATTGAACAATCATTCTTGTACATGGAGAGGTTTGATAAACATTATCATTCTCAACAACTTTAAGAGGATGATTTCTTCCACTTTTCATATCATGCTCTAAAAACCTTGCATTTCTAGATTCAACTATTTTACTTGAATATGAGGGACAATAAAATCTGTAACCCTTAGATTTTTTTGCATAGCAGAAAAAATAGGCACTTATCGTCCTTGGGTCCAACTTCCTTTCTTGTGGATTATAAACCCGAACTTCAGCAGGACAACCCCAAATGCGTATATGATTCAAACTAGGTTTCCAACCTTTCCATAGCTCAAATGGTGTTTTAGAAACTGCCTTTGTTGGAACTCTATTCAATATATACGTAGCTGTCTTAAGGGCTTCACTCCACAAGGATAAAGGAAGATTGGAGTTGCTAAGCATACTCCTCACCATATCCAGCAAAGTCCTATTTCTTCTTTCATCTACACCATTTTAATCTGGTGTGCCAGGCATGGTGTATTGTGCCACAATACCATGCTCTTGAAGATACTTTGCAAATGGACCAGGTGCTTGTCCACTTTCAGTACATCTCCCATAGAATTCTCCACCTCTATCAGATCTCACGATCTTAATTTTCTTTCTGCATTGTTTCTCTATTTCAGCTTTATAAACTTTAAAAGCGTCCAATGCCTCATATTTATTATGAAGCATATAGAGATACATATATCGTGAATAATCATCAATAAAGGAGATGAAATATTTCTGACCACTTAAGGACATATTAGGACAACATATGTCAGTATGAATTATTTCTAATATGTTAGAACTCCTCTTAGCACCTTTTTTAGACTTTTTGGTTTGCTTTCCCTTAATGCAATCCACACAAGTATCAAAATCAGTAAAGTCTAGAGGTTCAAGAACCCCATCACTTACTAATTTCTTCATTCTCTCAATGGAGATGTGTCCCAACCTTCAGTACCACAACATGGAGGATTTTTCATTCATACCATTACCATGCATAGCCATAAGACTAGATGGAACATTATTAGCTAAATGGACTTTAAATAAATCACCAATTAAAGTACCACGTCCAATAATATTATAATTTTTAATAATGTCAACAGAATCATCATAAAAATGTATACATAATCCTTGTTTTACAAGCTTAGATAAAGAAATCAAATTTTTAGAAAAATTTAGAATATAAAAGATTTTTTCTAAATCTAAAATACAACCAGTACTTAATACAAGCCTAAATGTTCCAACAGCTTCCACACGTGAACGCATCCGATTTTTCATATAGATGCTTAGTTCACTTCCTATCGGTTTCCTTTTCCTTATGAAACCCTGCATGGTATTTGAAATATGAATTTCAGCATCAGAATCAATCCACCAAGTGTCATGACATATTTCAACAAAATTAGATTCAAAATACACTGAAGGAATAAGATCACAAAGGTTAGTACCTTTCTTTTCAAGCCAAACTTTAAATTTTGGGCACTCCTTCTTCATGTGTCCTTTCTTTTTACAAAAGAAACATCGTGCACCTTCTTTCTTCATAGGATGTGATACAATACCCTTTCCTTTCTTCTTATGAGCTTGCTTTTTACCACCCTCATTTGTCACTAATAGTGCACTTTTACCAAATTTCTGAATTAGCCTTCCTTCCTCTTACACACACACATCACCAGTAATTCATTAATGGACATTTTTTCTTATGTGTATTATAAAAAATCTTAAATAGTCCGTACTGGGAAGGAAGAGAATTCAGAATAAGATGCACCAGAAATGAGTTAGAGATCTCAACCTCTAAAGCTTTCAGTTGTGCTGCAATGTCTCTCAACCTCATGATGTGTTCACGCACACCTCTTACGCCGGTAAGCCTCATAGATGACAATTGTGCCATTAGGGTGCTTGCAAGTGCCTTACTAGAAGACTTAAACTGTTCATCAATAGCCTTCATATAATCCTTGACATTCCTACAATCAGGAATTGAGCCTCGGATACTAGCTGAAATACGAAGCTTAATGAACATCATACTTAAACGGTTGGATTTCTCCCACCGTTCGTATAATGCTACCTCGACTTGAGAACTAGCATCAGTAGGTGTCGGAGGCTCTTTACGAGGAGCATAGTCAAGGTCTGCACACCCTAAGTGAAAGAGAATCTTATCTTTCCATTCTTTATAGTTATCACCACTTAACAAATGAACTTCAGATACAGTTTCAGATATCATTACTGCTGCAAATAATAAATCATGCTAACATTATTCAACTTTAAATAGGCACATCAAAATCCATAACATATGATAATGCATGCCAATACAAGTCATCTCAAAATAAATATGAATCATAGTGTCATTAAAATTTACTTGTGGACAAAGATTTTAACACACATAATATTCACTATACTAACTAAAGTATTGAAACTAGAAAATAAAATACTGCTTCTTAATACCTGTAGGCTAATTAAGAAGTAAGAAATATTTTCTATTTCAATCTAATTATATGTGAATAACATAATAAATTCTTGTGGGTAAGTTTATTATATAATTCATAACAATTACAAATATATCATATTAATATTTATGTGATCTCTTTAAATATAATTATTATTAAGGATGCTGTGGCTACTCCTCAATAAATCATATATTAATCACAATATGATATGCAGCGAAAGAATTTATATTACATGCAAATATAATCATCAAATAAATAAATTCAGTAGTATGAATAATATCAAAGTGGAGATGATCTAGTAGACAAATATTTTGGCAATATTTAGAAGATCCAAGTTCAAACCTCACTCCAACCAAAATTTGAATTTTTATAATAAGTTCATTCTGTCTTCTCTCTTCCACCGTCTTCCCTTTCTTCTTCTCTCTTTTTTTTTATTATTATTATTCAAGAATAAGAAAACTTATGGAAATCATGGAAAATTATACTATTATGAAGAACAACTATGACACAAATTTAGAAGATTCCTTCTAGGAATATTATTTATTATTCCCTCTTCTTATGGTACGTCAACTTTAATTTCAATGGTTTTTCTTACTTTTTTTTTCAAAATTCATACTATACATTCTTCTTTAAAAACAATTTATCAAAATAATGCACAGTAATTAAATTTTGAAATGGCAAGGCAGAGACAAACTTGCTCTGATACCACATGTTAAGTTTCTTTATAAAACCAGTAATTTACGTACCTCCAATCATTGCCAATAAATTCTTTGATTTAATTTGGAACTTCCAATTCTTGAATCACAGAGAGGCAGATGGAATCAATGTGTAATTTTTGTTCTTATGATCAGAATTGGAGACCCAAATTTTATAAAATTTATGATGAACAGTCGTGTTCTTTCCATCAAAGAACAGACCAACTGTTAATATAATAATAAATAATTACAACACCACCCAAACTAATTTCTGTATTAACAAATTGGATCACAATTAGAATAAAAATTCCAACAGAGACTTGTCAAAAAGTTTATAGATTTTGCATCTATTTAATCTCAACTAAATTAAGAGTAGTACATGCTCTCTATTGAGACTATAACAAGAATTAGTAAAAAAAAAATGTGTTTATGTGTGTAGGAATGTCTTGTGAAAGTATGAATGATTGTTAAAAAAAATTGTGATTTTCTATAGAGAATAAACAAAATTTGGGAATTAGGATTTTAAAAGGGAGAAAAACATCAGATTGTAAAAAAAAAAAAGAGTTTTCTTTGTCATATCAGTTAGCCATTACAATGTTAGCATCACAGGACACAATCTACTTCAATTTTTCAATGATCGGTAATGAAGGAAAATTTTCTAAGAGACTATTATGAATTTTAGAGTATAACTTTGAGGATAAAATTAAAAAATTATTAATTATAAAAACCACTTTAAATATTAAATATAATTTTAAAGATCACTTTAAAACTTAAGTCAAATATCTTATAAATAATTTATTAATTTAGTATATTTATGTGATAATTAATAATTTATTAATTTAGTATATTTATTTTAGCACACGTATTTTTATGTATCATGTCTTAATAAAAATAAAAATGTTCTTTAAATACATTTAAATACACCTAGATATATGTAAATCATTTATGTTTAAATGTCTAATTTTGATCTTGATCTTGATCAGTATTTTTTAAATAAATTTACAATCAATATGTAAAATTATTAATCTAAAAATGAACTCAAATACTTTATATAATAACAAAATAATAAAATAGTAACAAAATTATATTTTAAAATGAATAAGAAAATAATATATAAAGAATGTGTCACTTTTCATACATTAATATAAAACCACATTGTTCGGATTCTGTCCTAAAACAATACAAAGAACCCATCATCCGAAAACAATGAAAGGTGATCAATTGTTGAAGGCACCTCACAT
Organism: Arachis ipaensis; assembly: GCF_059453495.1. Classification (NCBI taxonomy): domain Eukaryota; kingdom Viridiplantae; phylum Streptophyta; class Magnoliopsida; order Fabales; family Fabaceae; genus Arachis; species Arachis ipaensis. Next base: position 10,511,506 of record NC_142435.1, on the reverse strand, counting down.
AATATACATGGGCACACCATAGGCCCATAAGATATTGATAATGGATAAGAATAATTATTAATTATTTTAGTAACCCAAAGTAAAATATAAAAAATATAAAATCACAGTTAATTATTTATTGAACTTCTCTAGACGCGAAGACACAGTGATCCACAGTTCCCCCACTGGGAAAATTCCATTTTTGTCCCTTAAGCCGTGATGCGCGCAATTTCGCACTTCACCACCTTCTTCACTTGCAGAAAACAGAGCTCAAAATTCACAGAAATTTTGTCCTCATTTTCATAGCTTCTGAAGAAAGCACTATATTCAATGGCCATGGCGACGGAGGAAGGGGATCCGGAGAGAGGTGATATCAATGGCGGACACTCCATGGAATCAACCGAATCCAGGTGGGTTTTTCAGGGGGACGAGGAGGATAACTCCGACATAGAAGAATTCAACGCCGATTTGAGACACCATCACACCCGTCGCTACGCTTCCGTGCTTGATTCTGACGATGAGGACATTGGTGAGCAGAGACTCATTCGAACTGGACCTCGAATTGATTCCTTCGACGTCGAGGCTCTTGATGTCCCCGGTGCTCATAGAACTGACTATGAGGTGCTGCTTCTCAAATTTTGGTTTGCTTTTTCTTTTATGGAATTATTGTGTCGTAGCTGATTCAATTTTCTATCTATGTGCAAGTTCCTTTACTCGGTTAAGAATTAGCATGTACGCAGTAATTATAAGCATGAAAAGGAAGTTAAGATTTGAATGGTGTGATATCCTTCTTATGAAGGCATGGGATCCTTGAATAGTGTGCTCATGGAAACTAAGAAGAGAGTACAAGTTGTTGAAGTGGGTGGAGGAGTTGAGAAATTTGAAAGCTGTGAGCGTTAATGTTATGATGGGAGGTCGAATTTACATGAGGAAAAGAAAAATTGAATACAACCTGAGAGCTTTCTTGCTTATATTCTGTGTGTGTGTGTCTCGTTTTTTTTTGTGCACAAACAAAAATTACCATGGTGACCTACAGCATATATACATTCATGAGCGAGATAGAGAGAAATTTCACTATGTTCAATCAAGATCATAAGGAGTAGCTACACGAGTAACGTAGAAAAAAGAAAGATACTTGGTGTTGATCCTGTTGTTGAGTTTCTGAAATACATGAATTTTAGTTTGTAATTACCTTGAGTACTTGAAATTCTATGTGCCCAACAGTCACTGTCCTTCTCTTAAAAATCTGTTATGGCTCATGATAAGATTACATAGCTCTACTGGAACAATCTATGTCAATGTTTTTTGCTTGTTTTCTTCTTTATATTCCTTTGCAGGATATCAGTATGGGAAAGAAAATCGTGCTGGCTTTTCAGACTCTTGGCGTTGTCTTTGGTGATGTGGGAACAAGTCCATTATATACCTTTAGTGTCATGTTTAGAAAGGCACCCATCAATGGAGATGAGGACATTCTTGGAGCATTATCACTTGTGTTGTACACTTTAATCCTGATTCCCTTATTGAAGTATGTGCTGGTCGTTCTGTGGGCCAATGATGATGGTGAAGGTATATTAAGTTAAATATTCTAAATAAGCCTCCAATGTTCTTTGTGTTTCTCTGTCTTCTGAACTTAGTTTGCTAACACTTACGTTGTCAAACACTACAGGTGGTACTTTTGCCTTGTACTCATTGATATGTCGTCATGCTAAAGTGAGCCTTCTCCCCAATCAATTACCATCAGATGCCCGTATATCAAGCTTTAGACTAAAGGTCCCATCTGCTGAGCTTGAAAGGTCCCTAAAAATCAAGGAAAGACTTGAGAGTTCTTTGACTCTGAAGAAGATTCTACTAATATTAGTGCTTGCTGGTACTTCTATGGTGATTGCTAATGGGGTTGTTACTCCGGCAATGTCAGGTTAGTTGCTGCTGCTACTTTATTCATTTTTGCAATTTTTCCAGGCTATTTGGTGCTAGTGTTTGGGATGATTCCCATGTTACTTGTAATATTAAATTTTTGCTTGTTTTCTTGGCCAGATGTTGTTTCATTAACAAGCTCTAATCTTCTGTTCTTTATAGTTAGTCTCACTTTATATCTATGTCTTCCTGCAGTACTTTCCTCTGTTGGTGGTTTAAAAGTTGGGGTAGATGCAATCGAGCAAGGTATTGCCTTAAGCTACTAATGAAATCTACTATCTGTATTTTCTATTGTTTGTTTTTTTTCTTGAGTGGCTTGCCCATGCATTATTTGTTGAGGGTGATAATTATCTAGCTGTGATTTGGCTATAGTAATTTAACTCTCTCTGTATGGAGATGACATACTTAGTTGCAATAGTCTTATTTTCTCGTTCATTAGGGAGGTTGGCATATTCATGAGTTTATTCATATCCTTATTTGGCAGGCATTCTTTATAGTTGCATTAATCTTGTGTTCATTTTCAACCATGCAGATGAAGTGGTGATGATTTCAGTTGCATCCCTTATAATTTTGTTCAGTGTACAGAAGTATGGAACAAGTAAAGTGGGACTTTTAGTAGGACCTGCTTTGTTCATATGGTTTTGTTCTCTTGCTGGAATTGGGATATACAATCTTCTCAAATATGATACTGGTGTCTTGAAGGCATTTAATCCTATTCACATCTACTATTTTTTCAAGAGGAACTCAACTAAAGCATGGTATTCTCTTGGGGGTTGTCTCCTTTGTGCTACTGGTAAATACATATATCCTGGATCTTGGTACAGGGATGCAATAATACTAAATACATTGCCTTGTCATGTAGATTTGTAGATTTGGTTCTCCTAGGGAGTCTTTTATATTTGTTCCGAAGGCAATACATTGGTAGCAAGTATGATGGTCAGTGTCAAAGTTTTCATTTAGTTTTTGTCACTATTTGAGTGGAACAGTCCAAATTTCAAGGTTCATCGATAATAATAATTCAACCAGAGCTTAATCTATCGCTGTAAACATCCACTATAATATGTAGTATGATGAATATACAGTATAATGTCGCTGTGGTTGCATATGCAAAACTCTTCATCCATTGATTAACATCACTTATTGGGCCATTTTGCAGGTTCAGAGGCCATGTTTGCAGATCTTTGCTACTTTTCTGTACAATCAGTTCAGGTAACAAACTATGTTAGACCATTAGGCTTCTTTCATTTAATCATTTCTTTTATTTCATTTGTAATGTCAACTATGTGCTGATAAAAACTAATTGTGGTAATTGGCAGCTTTCTTTTGTCTTTCTTGTTTTGCCGTGCCTAGTATTGGGTTATTTGGGTCAAGCTGCATACCTTATGGAAAACCATGCTGATGCTGGTCGAGCCTTTTTCTCTTCAGTTCCAAGTGAGTGTTTTTATCATTTCATTCTTTACATAGGCCTGTCTTTGCAATTTACAGGATCTATAAGCAATCGCATTCCATGTGTGCAGGTGGTGCATTCTGGCCAACCTTCCTCATTGCAAACATTGCTGCACTAATTGCAAGTCGGACTATGACAACAGCAACATTTTCATGCATAAAACAATCAACAGCACTTGGTTGTTTCCCTCGTCTTAAGATTGTTCATACCTCCCGGAAATTTATGGGCCAGATCTATATTCCTGTCCTAAACTGGTTTCTCTTGGCTGTTTCTCTGGTTTTGGTCTGCACTATATCCAGCATTGATGAGATTGGAAATGCTTATGGTAATGTGTTTCTGTTTATTTTTATAATCACCACATTTATTCATTAGATTTATCAAGCACATTGATTTACCCCTAGTGGGATAAAGCATCACAATATAATAGTCTGCATAAGAAACTTAGTTTACTCGGACTATTAAAAATTATCGAACTCTTCTACCAATATTTCATTTTTCATGTTCTCAACTACATCAGAGAGATAATAATACAACTTAAGTCTTCTATAAGAAGACCCATTTGCTTCAAGAAACCCTAAACCCCATTATTACCGTGCTTGCTTTGCACTGGTCATAAGGTCGGAACACAATTTCTGCGCACACACACGCACGTAGGTCAATCAGCTAGTGGTTATTATAATTTTATTTTAAACGGATGTCTGTCGCATACTTCTGAATTCACATAATGAATACATCAATAACAGTTTGACTGGGTAAACAGAGTACAAGGATATGGAGACTGCATAGTTTAGCTTTCCATAGTATTTTACACACTGCACTTCCTTTGCTGCTACTAAATTATATGTAATATTATAATGAATTTGTATTCAGGTTGATCCTTGGTCCTCTTTCAGGTATTGCGGAGCTTGGAGTGATGATGATGACCACTATTTTAGTAACCCTTGTTATGCTTCTTATATGGCAAATACACATCATCATAGTGCTGACATTTGTGGTATTCTTCTTGGGATTGGAGTTGATTTTCTTCTCATCTGTTTTGGGGAGTGTGGCAGATGGAAGTTGGATTATATTGGTCCTTGCTGTGATAATGTTTTTTATCATGTATGTTTGGAATTATGGAAGCAAGCTCAAGTATGAAACTGAAGTCAAACAAAAGCTGTCAATGGATTTGATGCGAGAATTAGGTAGCAATCTAGGCACAATACGGGCTCCTGGAATTGGTCTTCTCTATAATGAGTTAGTCAAAGGAATCCCAGGAGTTTTTGGCCATTTTTTGACTACGCTTCCAGCAATACACTCCATGATCATTTTTGTGAGTATTAAGTATGTTCCTGTTTCTGTGGTGCCTCAAAGTGAAAGGTTCCTTTTCCGGAGAGTCTGCCCAAAAAGCTATCATATATTCCGTTGTATTGCCAGGTAACTAGATCTGTCTAATTGAATTTTTTTTGGCATGAGATCAGTTTAGATATGAATCTCAAAATCCAAGCTAATTGACTTTTACCTTGGGAAAGTTGTTTGAATGATGAAAATGTGACCTTAAAAATTACTTTCAGATACAAAACATACAGTAGCTTCACGTGAACATCAATAACTTCGTTAAATTATGTCTATCCACATAATGAAGATGTCTTTTTATCTTACAAATGCAGACTTCTGTAATTTCTACAGGTATGGTTATAAGGATGTCCGTAAAGAAAATCACCAGACTTTTGAGCAGCTGCTGATTGAAAGCCTAGAAAAATTTATACGCCGTGAGGCTCAAGAGAGGTCACTGGAGAGTGATGGGGATGAAGATTCTGACTCAGAGGAAGGGCACTATGATTCCAGGGTTCTTGTAGCTCCCAATGGGAGTGTTTACTCACTTGGGGTTCCTCTTCTGGCTGGTCATAAGGACACAAAAAAGCTCACTTTAGAAGCAAGCACTTCAGAGGAGGTAACCCCGGCACTTGATGCTGAGCAGAGCCTTGAGTGGGAGTTATCTTTTATTCACAAGGCTAAAGAATCTGGAGTTGTTTATCTTCTTGGTCATGGGGATATAAGGGCAAGGAAGGACTCATGGTTTATCAAGAAGCTTGTAATAAACTACTTCTATGCATTTTTGAGAAGGAACAGCAGGAGGGGTATCACGACTTTAACTGTACCTCACTCAAATCTGATGCAAGTTGGCATGACTTACATGGTTTGAAAGAAAACAGATGACAATTTTCTTAGAAACTAGACTTCGATAGCAGAGAGCGAGGATCAGAAAGATCATACTTCGAATGCAGTCTTAAGTGTTTTCCTTGATCTGATCATTTCTAGTTTGGATCTCCAAATTGTTTAAATATCTTTCTGGTTCCCATCTCTCGTATAGAGGAAGTTTTGTGGTTGCGAGCTTTGCCATCTGCATATTTATGTATGTAGTTGGAATAGGCTGATAACATAAAGAAACAGACATGAGAAAAACTGTACTTGGTTAATTATATAGGCACTTCGTGAAAGGGTCAAATTTCACGCCAATGTAACTATGGACACCGTGTACTGTACAGTGGCATTTTGCCCATTTTATTCTTCTGTCAACTTTGCGGTAAATAATGCCATATCTCATGACATTACTGCATCTCAAAGAGCTATATTTCAATTTGACTTGCTCAATTCAGTAGATGGAATTTAAACTTTTATTTGCCTGTGAAAGAATTAAGATTGATAAGCTTTATTTGTTTCACTTGCTTTCAAGTTCCTAAAATGTGTATTGATATTTGGTGTGCGCAATTCCTACCTTGTACTTTCATGAAAATATATTTTGCTTGATCAACATATGGATGAAAGAAATTAACACATCACAATTTTTTAATTTCCCACGTATACAAGAACAATAGCCATCCCAATTCAGGTTGCTCTGTTAAAGAAGACTAATACATGAACACAGCTAACTTCACATGAATCGAGTCCATACAATTCTTGATAGCATCACTCGCCTGCCAATTAATCCACCAAGGTTCATGAAAAATTGCAAACCAAACCAAACCAAATCAACGCTACGAAATTCATGTGCGTGCTGTAACTAACATGTAACTAGCGTTCATCATCTAAAAGAGTACGGTATTGGCAAAAAGTAAAGCAATTGATTGGTAACTTCTAAATGGTCATCCAAAGCTTAGTTTTATTCAGATAAAAACTAGAAGAGAACGATAATTAGCAAAACCATACCTTGAAAGGTAGAATTGAAACCGCAGTTAGTTAAATGCTGAGCAAGTGCTTCTCCTAATTGCTTCTGCCAGTTGGGGGAACCTTTTTCTTCGGATACGGCAGACACTACTGCTTTAGCGGCGGTTAGATTCACAGTAGCAGATGACACTTGTGGCTGCCCGTTCATCATTTCATTTCATCATTAATATATAAAAGATAAAAAAAAAATGGAATAGAAAAAGGAAGAGCATACTCGACTTTCTAGAAGCTTCCTGACGTTATTGGCGCAGCCGTCGCACATCATACCCTCAACGTTGAGAACAATAGCATCGGAGGGAATGTCACCACCACCAGCTGAGCTGGAAACGCAGCGTAGAGGAGGCAGCAGAGACGAGTGGTTGAAGCGGAAGACGAGTGATGGCTTCTGTTTCGCTGCTGATTGAATCGTCCACGTGGCGAATTGACGGTTGAGAGGTTTGAAGAGTGGCTTTAAATTCATCTGTATCTGCATCGGCATGTTGAGGCACAAAGCAGATTCCATAGTTGCGATTACAGCACTTCTCACCAAAGTCACAGGTTAGAACTCTCAATAGATCCTCTAAAGAAAGCTGTTTACTTATTAGTGTAGCCAATTCGGGTCGAACCACAATAATATAAACATGTTGAACATTAATACAGTTGATTAATTAATTAAACATGTAGAACATTAATTAATAAACTAATGAACTTATTATTATTTTTTGCTTTTAAAAAATTTGAAGCAAAAAAATATTAAAAATAATAATTTTTTTATGAAATTTTAAAAACAAAATACTCTAAAAATAAAAATAAAAACAAAAACAAAAACATTAATTAAAAATAAAAATTAAATAATAAAGTTAAAAATGCGTTGAAAATATATACAAAAAATTCATTTATACTTATTACCAAGAATTCCAAAAATAATTGAGCTTAAACAGGGTTGGAATCATTGTGAGCTTACCCTAACACTCGGAACCTCTGTGGCTCTGTCTCCCTCGGTTCTCAGACTCAAAATTCTCTCCTCTCTCACTGCCTAGCCCACTAGAGTCTCTTTCAATCTCACTCGAGTCTCGTCTCAGTCACACTCGCCGGCGTCTCGTTGTTCATCTTGCCGACGTCTCGCGGCCTTCCTCGTCATCTCACTCGAGTCTCGTCCCTGGGCTCATCGTCGCCGGCGGCAGAGGCAACTCGTGGGATCGTGGCTTGCTTCGTCGCGTTCCGTGAGGTCGTCGTCTTCTGGTTTCTGTTCGTCGTCATCGCCGTGGACCGTGGACCGTTGGTGAGTCCCCGTTCTCTCTCTTCCAGATTTTCCTTCTCCCTGTATTTTGAGATGTTGCTGAATTGCTAAAATCAATTAATTTGCCTTGTTGTTGATCTAAATGTTGCTGTAAATCATGACTGAATTAGGAATTGTTGAATTTGTTGTTGTAAGTTGAATTTGTTACTGAATGTTGAATTTGTTGCTGAAAATATCACTGGGCTAATTTTTTGGTTGATGAAAATCATCTCTAAGTTGAATTTGTTGCTGATTATCACTGAACCTTGAATTTGTTGCAGTCTTGCTGAAATAATCACTTAGCTAAATTTTTTGCTACTGTAAATAATGTTTGGAGCTAAACTTTTTGTTGCTGAAAATGATCATAGTTGAATTTGTTGCTGAAAGTTATCAATGAGCTGAATGTTGCTGTAAGAATAGATTTGATTTTTAGTATTGATTGAGTTGATTCTTACACAGGCAGTATTAATTTGGTATAATTAGTTGAATTTAGTTTTTAATTAGTTGGTAAGAATGCTATGGAAGATATAGATGCAAATCAAAATGAAGGCAATGTTGGTCAAGCTCCAAATTTGTCCGATAAAGATATAGATGCCGATTTTGAGATCACTCCTTGGACTTGATTTAGTTATTGTGTTATGTTTTGCTCTCTTCATTGAAATTGAGAAAGTATTTTGTACTAGTGACTAATTTATTTTCTATTTTTACATCATTAGTTATGTTTAAGAATTAATACTTGTTTGTTATTAATGTGTGTGTGAAGACATGCTTTTTTAATTTTAAGCTTATTTTTTGTAATTTTATATTTATATTTAATTGTGACCGGATCAACCAGGTTGATTACTGATTTGGTTTTGATAACTATGAGTTGGAATATATTCATGTATCAATTATATTATTATATTATATGCACACTTATTCAGTTATTCTTCTTCCCACCTTTTGGATGCAGCTTTCAGGCTCAGGGAAGAAGCAGAGGAAGTAGTATGCACAGTTGAGGAATGGGGTTGAAGAAAATGCTCAGACCAATAGCAACACCACTACACCTACCGTCGCCGCACCCACTCTCTCCTCTTCCAAACCCTCCTCTCCCATCTCCGCCGCCAGATCCCTCCCTCCCTCCGCCACCACCAACACTCACAGTGACCCCAATCCCCAACTCCCAATACCACCGCCTCCTCAACTTTCTCAAGACCCATCTTTCCCCACCTTTCACCCCAGAATCCCTCCTCCATTTCCTCAAATCCAAGCTCCACCACCACCCTTCCTTTTCCCACTACGACTTCCACGTCTTCACCTGGGCCTCCTTTGTCGACTCTTTCCGCCACAACCACTCCACTTTCCATTGGATGGCCCAAACCCTAGCTCTCTCCCACCGCTTCCACCACCTCCACATCCTCCTTGATTTCATTGCCTCCAACCCTTGCCCCTGCTCCGACTCCATCTTCTCCTGCCCCCACACCGAATCCATCTTCCGCTTCGCCATCCACGCTTACTGCAAAGCTGGCAAATTGGACGAAGCTGTCTCCTCGTTCCGTTCCATGTGCAGGTTGATCGACGGTAGGCCTAATGTTGCAGTTTGTAATATCATAATTCATGGATTTGTGAAATGGGGCATGCTTGATAGGGCTCTGGAGTTTTATGATGAGATTGTTAGGGTTAGGATTAGGCCTGATTTGTTCACTTTTAACATCTTGATCAGTGGTTATTGTAGGAATTTGAAGTTTGGGTTGGCATTGGAGATGTTCAAGGAGATGAGAAAGATGGGGTGTGAGCCAAATGTGGTTACTTTCAACACTTTGATTAAGGGGATGTTTAGGGAGGGGAAGGTTGAAGAAGGGATTGGGATGGCTCATGAGATGATTTATTTGGGGTGCGAGTTCTCCAATGTCACTTGTGAGATTCTGGTTCGAGGACTTTGCGAGAAAGGAAAGGTTTTGCAGGCTTGTGAGATGTTAGTTGATTTCTCCAGAAAGGGCGTTTTGCCTAAAGGGTATGATTATTTTGATTTGGTGGATGCTCTGTGTGGGAATGGAGATGCTGATAGAGCATTGAGGCTAATTTATGAGTTGTGGGAGAAAGGATGTGTGCCTAGCTTGATTGCTTGCATTGTGATGATTGATGGGTTGAGAAGATCGAGGAAGACTAAAGAAGCTTGGAGATTAGTGGAAAAGATGCTTAAAGAGGGTATGATACTGGATGTTATGACTTTTAATTTTGTGCTTCAGGATATTTGCAAAGTGGGAAGAACAGAGGAAGCAAATAAATTAAGATTACTTGCTTCGAGCAAGGGTTTGGAACCAGACGACATGACATATAAAATTTTGGTTAATGGATACACAGGAGAGGGCCGGAAAATAGAGGGAGAGTCAGTGGTGAATGAGATGTTGGATAGGGGATTCATACCTGATCTTGCTTCATATAATGAATTGATGAATGCACTATCCACTTGTCAACGACACTCCACCCCCGGGTTAGCCTAACAAACTTGACCACACATAATACAAGTGTTCAAGGTTTAACTTGGTGTTCAATTATAATTGAAGCCTAGGATAAATGATATATGAATGATTGAGATCTTAATATGAAGAAAAAAACTTAAGGTGATTAATGAGAGTTGTCATCCATCATGTGAAGTCAGCTGGAGCACGAATGAAGTTAATCCGCAAGTCTTCTCTGAAGATGGTCCGTACTCAACTTGAATCCTCTTAGCCTATTTGATTCTATTACAAGATTATAGATTTAAATGGAATTGTCCCTGATACACAAAACCTAAATCCTTTGAGGACATTATTTTAACTGTAGGTATTTACTACTAATTTGAATTTGCTGTTGTGTATTTACGATACCTTGAATAGTGGTATTTTCAGATACGTTTTGGTTGTTGGCTTCTTTCATTGGGCCTTTGTAATTTTTGTTTTACACATTATATTGATTCTTTCAGGAGGATGTCCTATTGGATCTAATAGCAAAATAGAAGTGGTGATGTGGGTGCCAATGTGCCATCACATAACCCCGGCTAAGGACCTGGAGAGATATTTTTGGGGAATTCATGACGGCCTCAACCTTGCTTGGACTATGGGAATGAGGGAAATCATTATATATAGCGATGCCGCTGCTGTTATAGCCCTTATCAATAATCAGCGAGAATTCCGTAACCATCCCAATCCTTTGGTACGTTTAATTGCAAATTGGAAGAAGAAGAATTGGCAAATTTGCTTCAGCCACATACTCAGAAGGTAATAAAGTGGCGGACAGATTGGCGAGAATCGGCACTGAAATTGATCCTGGTCTTGTCTTGTCTAAGTGAAAGGCTTTGTGCGTGAAGATGGAAGAGGGGTAATACTTCCACGTATCTCCAGGCCCTAAGTGTGCTTTCTTTGTTTTCTTTTGTTTTTTTTTTCTTTCTTTGGGCCTATGGCCCCTCATATCATAAAAAAAGAAAAAGACAATCCAAGCTAGGCAGCAGACTCTAGTGGTTGCTGAGTACTTTGGATAATTGCAATACCATTACTTAAGTATTGCCGTGTTTCTCTATCTTTCCCAAATTGTGGAAATTAACATTGCTACAGATAGGATTAGGAGGAGTAAAAAACACAAGACAATACCAACACCTTGAGAGGAAACAAAAATACCAGATCAATAGAATCTTCATCGTCATGCTACAAGTTGAAAGTGTAGCAAGACGATATACAGTATGTGTTTCTAATGAGATTGAAGGGCAGTGGGCAATTAAGTACCTTCAAATTATACAAAATCTGAAGAAATCATTAAGCAAAAACAGGAAGTTGGGTTCCAATTATTATTTTATAAAATCCCAGAGAAACTTGTTAACGTTTTACATAGTGTATAAACTACTATAAAGGTAGCTTTAACTATAAGTAGTTTATATATTAGCAGTACCAAATATAATTAATAAAATAAGGTTTTGTGAATATGATTTGACAACTTATGATTTTTTGAGAATATAGTGTTTCCGAAGACAAGGGAAGCAATGGAGAACAAATAGGTCCAAAAATGGCTCTTAGGGTGTGTGTGGTTCAAGTATGTCTTTGTTACAAAGATTCCATTCCCCTAAGATATCCAAGGAGAAGGTGAAAATTGAAATGATGGTATTTTAATTGCCAGCTTTTCAAATTTTGAACCTCAAATTTTGAAACAAATATGAGAATATGATATTCCCATCTTAAAATTCCTAAGAATTATTTATAATTCCTCCAACTACACATACCCTTAAAGCTATACAATAACACTTGACACTATCTCAAAACTTAGACCATCAAATAGGATCGATGACCACACTAATATGGTGACTCAAAAATCTCAAAAGGAAAATAGAGACCTCATAAACTAATCGAAACTAATCTCTTAGTCAATTGGACCGATGGCCACACTAATAACCAGTGAGGTTCGTGAAAACCGGAAACAATTACAATCTGTAGACTTTGACTCCATTGTTCACCCTTCAACCTCCTGTTTAAATTGGCGTTTGTCAAATTAGAGTTTAAATGAAAGTATAAAGTGAAGTTTAAATGAAAGTATAAAATGAAATTCATTAACATCATCAGTCAGGAAAGGAGAGAGTTCTCCAGGAGCAGCATCCACAAAGTCCCAAGTGGGAGTTCAACAAAACAATGCAATCATTACATAAACACTTTTAATGAGATTCTTATGCAGTGTTTAGTTCCAATGATCAAGCCATGAGTCAAAATCCTGTTTTAAATTAATTAGTATTTTATGCGTGTGAAGAAGCCCTTGATCTCACTCATGGAAGGTAAAAAAAGTGAGTCAAAAAGTACCACAAAAAAATAACTCTATTTTGTAATTTTCATTCAATAAATAATCACAAAATCAGAACGAACTCACAAATACTCAGAACGACCTCAAGGTTGTAAAAATATAATTATGAAGCCATCGGCATCGCCCAGCAGTATCAATAGAATTTTTTTTTCATTTAAATTAAGAAGACAAGAAGTTAAAGTAACTATATTTTAGCATAGAATAACTAATGAAACATTTTAAGGTGTACATACTTCATGTTTCTGAGGTCAGGAATCTGTGGTGGAAAACTGCCAAGAAGATTGTACCATTTGAAATCACTAAGAAGGTTTAATAAAAAATCTAATCGATCAATAGTTATGTAGAGAATATGTAATCAATAATTTCTGTTGAAAAGAGGTAGAATATATTTGTTTAGTTAATTTATTTGTTTATATTTTTTAACGTTAGCTATAAAAAGTATTAATTATATATGCGGCTCTCACCCACCTGACTATCTGTTAAAGAATATGGGAAGATGAAGAAGAAGCAGATGAAACCCATTAACATTTTTGGACATGGTTCCTTGGTACACTGGGTATGAATTTAAAAAGCATTACATCACATTAACTTTTCTTTCCTTTCAATTTGTATATTTGATGTTTCAGGAAAAAAGTTTGGCAGGACAAAGGAACTTACAAAACCAGAAGAGGTAACTGAGAAACAACCCTTTCAGCTTCCTGACTTCATTGCTGGCACTTGAATTGAGAAAATCACGGGTTGTATGATCTTCTGCCTTCATATGTTATGACTTTCGTTCGAGTGAATTTTCTAGAGGAAAAATTCTCCTTATTGATTTTTAATATTGCTATGATGGAATAGCCTTGCATCCTACCTTTTCACTTATCTTTTGATTTTTCTATTTCTTTGAACTCAAGATTACGTAACATGGAACTACCTTCTATGGACCTAAGTTTTTTAATTAATTTCTACATTTTGTAGTTGCAGTTTGTATCAAGCTGTCTAAGTATTGTTTCACAAAGGCTTATATCGAGAAAGGCTTTCGGCAAAAAGTTGAAACGAATGAAACAAAAGCAAAGCGAGCGCATGCAACCGAAAATAGACATAGACTATCAGGTTCTATCTGAAAGTTATTTTTCTATAAAATAAAGAAGAGTGTTAGGGGCCAACAATTTTTGTGTTTTGTAACCATCAATAGTGTTTTTAATGGTTTGAGATTACATCAAATGGTGGGAAATCACTCACTTTTCTTTTGATGGTTAAGTGCTGGCCACAAAACACAAAAGTTGCTAGCCCCCTAGACTTCTTCTAAAATAAATAGAAAACTAAGCTATGAAAATTTAGTACTAATGTGGTGCATTAGCAAAGATACCTTTGTGAGATGCGTTTTCAGTATTGGAGAGTTAATTCGCATATCCGGTTAGTGCCTTCTACATGGAAAGTACGATCCCGTTCAACGTCTTTAGTGGTAAAGGCGCCACCCAGTTCAGTGCATCCTAGTCAACAATGCCAAGGAAAGGATACAGTTGCCACCATGACAAAAAGATAGTAACAGAATAACAATTTGATAAATAATTTATAAAACTTAAAAATATTATAGTTGATGACAGACATGAAAAATGTTTTGATTGACAAATTTTTGTTTAGGTATCATAAAGGGGTCTAACCCAAGGAAAGGAAACAAAAACAATAACAAACAAAGTACAGCCACTAACTAGTTCATTGTCACTTTAGGAGAAAGTGAAATGTAAAACTTATTAACATCATCAGTCAAGAAATGGGCGAGTTCTCCAGGAGCAACATCCAAAAAGTGGAATCCCTGAGGTTACTCCAAGCTTTGTTTCTATCTAAGTATGTACAAATTTGATCTCCCATGGTCTCTTTCGTATTTTGATCTATAGAATAAGGTTTTGATTCAATCTGCACTGGGAGTTCAACAAAACCATACGATCAAAACATAGCATTCACAATACTTCCTTTGGCGATGCTGCCCATCAGTATCAATAGAAAAAGAATAACATTTGGATTGAAACTCTGACTTGAAAAACACCCTACAAAGGTAGCTATATGATACACATAAGCACTTTTAATGGGATTCTTATGCAGTGTTTAGTTCCAATTATCAAGTCATGAGAAAATAAGGTTTAATTACTCTGTTGGTCCCTATAGTTTTGCAAAATTTTTAATTAGGTCCCTATATATATTTTTTTTTAATTGAGTCCTTACACCAATTTTTTTTCCTTTTATTTGAGTCTCTACACCAATTATTTTTTTTAGTTGGGTTCTTATACAATTAAGCCAATTACTACCAAGAGGGGCCTAATTGAAAAAAAAAAGTTTGGTGCAGGGACCCAATTAAAAGAAAAAAAAAATATAGGGACTTAATTGAAAATTTCGCGAAACGATAGGGACGAACAAAGTAATTAAACCTTAAAATAATTAGTATTTTATGCGTGTGAAACGACCCTTGATCTCATCAAAGGTAAAAAGAAGTGAGTAAAAGCACCGCTAAAAAATAACTATTTTATAATTTTCATCCAAACAATGATCACAAAATAAAAAATAATTCACAATTACTCATAATGAATTCAATAAATTACCAAACAATCATATTCAGGTTTCCCATCCAAGAATCTGTCCCACCCATGGGGAGTCATAATCTTGGAATCCTAAACAAGAACGAAAACAAAAAGTTTTGGTCGGGTGGATATATAATGTATTCTTTTTAATTAACTTTGAAACAAATCATCTCACCTTCTTGTTAAGAAGACCTAAATCCTGAATTTCACGCAGAAGCTTCCATGCTTCCTTGTTCATATTTCTATGAAAAAGAATCATAATTATTGGATTATAACTATCAAAATTTGGAAGGTAACTATTGCCTTTCATCTTAGAAACTAAGGCCATTACTTCATCAATAAACCCCTTTTTGATAAGCTCATGTATCATAATATTATAGATATCAATATTACAATTCTTGGCCAAAAGACCCTCAAAAAACTCTCTTGCATCCCTTTCTTCCATCTCATCAAGAAGAGTACTGCACATGGACAGATATGAAGTAATCTATTTGTTATTATAAACTTTGCGAAATAATACAATTGCTTCATCAGAAGCTGGTTTATGCAAAAAGCATCTATATTGTCCCCTTTCTTTCATCTCATCAAGAATAGTTTTGACTGATGAAAACATCCCTAATTTGCATAAACCACAAATTAAGGAATTATTTACAATATCAAGAGCTACACCTTTGGTAAGCATCTTTTTAAAGAGACTAATGGCTTAGTCTATCTTTTTGTTCCTGCAATAGCCATTAATCATAATGTTGCAACTCTGAACATCGGACGCTAAACCTTCTCTGATCATCCTGTCAAATAACTTTTCTGCCTCATTCACTTCCTTAATTAAAAAGTAGTCATCAATTAATACACTATAAATCACAACATTAGGCATATAGCCTTATTTCAACATCATACTAAATACTTTTTGAGCTTCTCCAACTCTTCCTCTTCTGCGTCCATTAATATACTTAATGTATATTCATTTGGCTTGATGCTGCCTTTCATCATTTTTCTCAACAATTTAACAACTGCTTCTGATTTATTAACACCACAGTATCCGTAAATCAAAGAAGAATAAATGAACATATTGGGAGAAATTCTACGTGCAATCATTCTTGAAATCAAAATCTTCGGTTGCGAGCCCAATTTTGCATAATGCATCAACAACGATACTGTAGATTATTAATGGGCTTTAGTTGGTTTCTACTCTAGTATTTGCAGCACTTCAAAAACTTCTTCTATTCGATCTTCCTCACAAATTTTCTTGATTAACGTCCAATAAGGGATTTTGTTAAGCTGAAATCACATGGCATCTAACTTAACATGAAGCTCCAATGCTTCCATAAGGTAGATGCCATGGGATTTCAACTTTAACCAAGTCACTTATGAGACATTAATCAAGAGGATTTGTGAGAAAGATCGGATAGGAAAGCTATTGAAGTGCTGCAAATACTAGAACAGAAACCAACTAAGCCCAACTTAATAATATACAGCACCGTTGTTGATAGGCTTGTTGAGAAGGCCAAAGATTTGATTTCAAGAATGACTGCATGGGAAATTTTTTCTAATGTGTTCATTTATTCCTCCTTTATTTAAGAATGATGTTAATCAATTAGAATAAATTGTTAAGAAAAATGATGAAAGACAGCATCAAACCAAATGAATATAGATTAAGTATATTAATTCAATGCTTTGTGTAGAAGAGGAAGAGATGGACAAGTTCAAAAAATACTTAGTATGATGTTGAAACAATACTATATTCCTAATGTTGTGATTTATAGTGTATTAATTGATGGTTACTTTCTAATTAAGAAAGCTAATGAGACAGAAAAGTTAGTTTGACAGAATGGCACCCGATCTTTAGAATTGTCACATTATGATTAATGACTATTGCAGTAACAAACAAAAAGATAGATAAAGCCATTAGTATCTTTTAATGAGATCTGAACTAAAGGTGTAGCTCCTGATATTGTAACGTACAATTCCTTAATTTGTGATGTTTGTGATGTATGCAAATCAGGGATTTCATCAGTCAAAGCTCTTCTTGATGAGATTTTTAATCACTTGTTGCATACTATGTTTTTTTGCATAAACCATCGTCCTGTTCACGAGTTTATAATAACAGATTACTCCATATCCGTCCATATGCAGTACTTCTTTGAATGGTTTGTGAAAAATGTGGAAGAGGAAGGGATGCAAGAGAATTTTTTTTAAGATCTTTTGGCCAGAAATTGTTGTAATATTGATATTTATAATATTATGATATATGGGCTTACCAAAGAGGGGTTTATTTGATGAAGCAATAGCCTTAATTTCTAAGATGAAGGCAATGGTGACCTTCCAAATTTTGACAGATATAATCCAATAATTATGGCTCTTTTTCATAGAAATATGAATGAGAAAGCATGAAAGCTTTTCAGTGAAATTCAAAGTGAAAGTCTTCTTGGCAAACAAGGTGAGATGATTTGTTTCAAAGTTAATTGAAAAGAATACATTATATATCCACCCATGCTTCTGAACAAAACTTTTTGTTCTCGTTCTTATGATTGTTTGGTAATTTATTGAATTATTTTTGAGTAGTTGTGAATTCTTTTTTATTTTGTGATCATTTATTGAATGAAAATTATAAATAGTTATTTTCAGTGGTGCTTTTACTCACTTCTTTTGCCTTTGATGAGTGAGATCAAGGACTTTTCACACGTATACAATAATAATTATTTTAAAACAAGATATTGACTTATGGCTGGATCATTGGAACTAAACACTGCATAAGAATCTCATTAAAAATGCTTATGTGTATCATAGAGCTAACTTTGTATGTTGTTTTTCAAGCCAAAATTTCAATCCAAATGTTGTTCCTCTTTCTATTACTACTAGGGTCAGCATCGCAAAAGAAATATTGTAAATGTTATGTATTGATTGTATGGTTTTGTTGAACTCCCATTTGGGGTGCAGATTGAATCAAAACCCTATTCTCAGAAGGATAGATCAAATGCAAAAAAGACTATGGGAGATCAAGCTTGGAGTTACCTCAGAATTCCACTTTCTGATGCTCTTGGGGAACTCGCCCCTTTCTTGACTGATGATGTTAATGAGTTTTACATTTCACTTCCTTCTAACGTGATAATGAACTAGTTAGTAGTTGTACTTGTGTTTGTGATTGTTTTTGTTTCCTTTCCTTAGGTTAGGCTCCTTTATGATACCTAAACAAAAATTTGTCAATCAAAATATTTTTCATGTCTGTCATCAGCTATAATATTTTTAAATTTTGCAAATTATTTATCAAATTGTCATCCTTTTGAAATATACTGCTCAGCAGCTCTTTTTGCCATGGTGGCAACTGTATCTTTTTTTTAGCATTGTTGACTAGGATGCACTGAACCGGGTGGCACCTTTACCGCTAAAGACGCTGAACGAGATCGTAATTTCCATGTAGAAGGCACTAATCGGATATGCGAATTAACTCTCCAATACTGAAAACGCCTCTTATAAAGGTGTCTTTGCTAACACAGCATATTAGTTCTAAATTTTCATAGCTTAGTTTTCTATTTATTTTATAGAAAAATAACTTTCAGAAAACCGAGTGAAGTATTCAGATAGAACCTGATAGTCTATGTCCATTTTCGGTTGCATGTGCTACCTTTGCTTTGTTTCAACTTTTTGCCGAAGGCCTTTCTCCATGTAAGCCTTTGTGAAACAATATTTGGACAGCTTGATACAAACTGCAACTACAAAAGGTAGAAATTAATTAAAAAACTTAGGTCCATAGAAGGTAGTTCCATGTTACGTAATATTGAGTTCAAAGAAATAGAAAAATCAAAAGATAAGTGTTCAGTGAAAAGGTAGGATGCAAGGCTATTCCATCATAGCAATATTCAAAATCAATGGGGAGAATTATTCCTCTAGAAAATTCACTTGAACAAAATCATAACATATTAACATATGAAGGCAGAAGATCATACAACCTGTGATTTCCTCAATTCTAGTGCCAGCGATGAAGTCAAGAAGACTGACGGAAGCAGAGAAGAGGTGACAGCCAGAAACGATGAGGAACAGGGTGAGGAGGGGAGACACACCGACGACCCACAGTGAGGAGTGGATAGCGGTGATGGTGGCGGCTGCTCTTCATTGGAGTAGGAGGAAGATTGGAAGAGGAAATTAGGGTTGAGGTGTGGTGAGGTGAGGGACTAAACAAAAGGGGCTGAGGCTATGTGGGTTCAGACCAAGGTTGAGAGAACCGGACCGGTCAATGAACCTATAAGACTACTGGTTCACTGGTTCAATGATTTGACCGGGGTTTAACCAGAGTTCAACTGATTTGATTAAATATTAAATAAAATTATTAAAAATTTTATATATAATTTCAAATATTTAAATTTAATAATTTTTAACCTATTAAAATTTAAAATTTTATAGTTTCACATAATAACTATTATTGAATGAAACAAATTTTGTTATTTCACTCACTATTAACTATTAAGATATGAAAACATAGCATTATCAGTGTATAATAAACTAGCATTAGTATATGAAAGCCCAAGTGCAGTTGCTTTTCACAAATGAGGCAGTCCTATTTGAATAGAATCCAAGCGTTTCAATCAAATAGGATTAACGCAAAGTGATACATTTCCAACAAGTAGTGAAAGAATTTGAGGAAACAAAAAGATACTGCTATTAATTCTAAACTCGGAGGTAAGAGATAAAACCATTTTCCCATTCTCAAGTGCATCTTTCACCAAAGGGTCTTCATTTGAAGTCACAGGCAACACAGATCCAAAAGTAAATACTCCTTATAATACAAAAAAACCAGAAAGGCAGGGATAATGCTTACATGAGAGTGAGATTGGCGTTTCCTCCTCAAAAATTGCTGAAAAGCCATCTTAGTCGTCTATCCTCACTGAAAATTATTGGTAACCATGTTAAGATATTAAGCAAATTAATAAATCCCAAAACATATAAGAGATAAATTTTATTAGTAAGCATATGGAAGAAAAAACACACACAAAGGAAACATCACTAAATAACTGAGAATGCAGTGAAGAAAGATGAAAACCATGAGTTAAAGCAGTTTTCACATTTATCTAGATTCTCATGAGCTACCAAATCTCATGTAAATTTTAAAAGAATACACATTTTGTTGTTTGCTCCAAATTTTGAACAACATTTCCTTCCCAATAAAAAAAATAAAAAAGAACAACGGATTATATGAACAATGTCCACTTCTAAACAACAATGTGCACATATGAAATAGCTTGAAAACAATGAGAGTAAAAGCAGCATAGAGAATCATGAACAAAATTAAGTCATCATGAACAAAATTAACTCAAGCAAACAAAAATCATGAGTTAACAAAATCCAGCAAACAGAAATCATTGAACAAAATTAACTCAGTAAACAAAATCTAGCTACTCAGCAACTCAGTTTCAAACAACAGTAAAACACTAAAACCAGAAAAAATGATTCCAAGTCACACTGCTTACCGGCGGCAAGGATGAAGGGGAGTGACGGCGACGACAGAGGAGCGGCGACACCGGCGATAAGAGAGAGAGAGAGAGAGCGCTCGAACAGAGGAGACGGCAACGGCCACAGAGCTTCCGCCCGACGGCGAGGGAGCTTCCTACGACGACGACACAGCTTCCTAAGATGGCGACGGAGCTTCCTACGACGGCGACACAGCTCTTGCGACGGTGACAGAGCTTCTACACGCGATGCCTATACACGCAACGGGGCTGCGGGGGCTTGGTGGCTGCGGTGGCTGCGGTGGCTGCGGTGGCTGCGGGCGGCGGGACTGGGTGGCTAGCGTTCTTTCTTGAGTTTGTTCTTTCAATTTCAAAAGTTCAGATAGGAGAGAGGTGGGAGTGTGACTGGGCTGCATTGGGGGTCATGGGTAGATGTAGGGTTTTTTGTTTTTTATAAAATGTAAAACGGCGCCGTTTTAAGAGTGATACCGAACCAAAAACCTCTAAAGAACGGGTCGGTTTTGACAGTTTATTTGTTAACCGTTGATTCGACCGATTTTTTAATCGATTTTTTGCCATGCGATTTATGAGATCAATTGGGTCGGTCTGGTGATCGATTTTCGGTTAATCTAGTTGAATTGGCTTATCCAATTCGGTTTTTAGAATTATAGTTCAGATGCTCGGTAATAGATTTTTATTTTTCTTTTTTTTTTCCTATGCATCAAAACAATGCTGTTTCAGACCAACAATAAAAAACCGGTACCATTAAAAACTCGACCAGTTCGTCCAATTTATCGGTTAACCATCGGTTTATTATCAATTTTTTGTAGGACGGTTCTAAGGGTCAATTGGACCGACCAGGTAATCGGTTCTCGATTAATCCAGTTGAATTGGACGGTCCAGTTCGATTTTCAAAACCTTGAATTTTATAGAATTGATTTTGGGTAGGAATGAATTTGTGTCAACATGATTTATGTTTGGTAATTCTATACCAAATTTGATTTTGATAAAATAAATATTATTTGAATAATATTAGTTAAAAACACTTTTAAATACATAATTATTAAAAAGAACATGTTATTTTTTTAACCATATTTTTTTAGTATGTTTTTTATATAGTATTTTTTTCCTAATACTCTTGGGACTTTTTTTCAGTAAACTATAATTTTTCAAACTAAACAAAAATTAACAAAAATAAAAATAATAAATAATAAAAAAAAGAACTCATATAAAGATAAACAATAAAAATTTCATAAATAAAATAATAACATGTATGAAAGGTAGTATTGGTAGAAAAGAATTAAAAATTTTAAAGGAAACTATCATTTCTACCCACGAAAGTTGAAAACGCTGACATATCTACCCATAAAAGAAGGAAATTACCATTTGTGCCCATGAAATATGAGTTCCGCACTACAAAATTATCCAAACACTAAAAAATTACCTAAAATCCCTAAATTATCATTATCTTCACCACTACTTTTCTAATCTCAAATCCCACCACCACCCAAACTTTTCTTCACCACCACTATCATCCCCAACTACTACCATCCAAAATCCGCAAGCTTCCTAGACGACCTCCCTCCACATAGTCTCCATTCTCTTGGCCCTCCCTTCCTCCTCCCTCCGCAATGCAATCACCCAAACGCGCACTGTCATCACCGCCGTAACCGCAGCCGTAACCATCTCCCCGCGCCTCCAGCTGCGCGCCCTATAACTCTCTGTCAGCGTGTCCCTCGACCGCCTCTCCTCCTCCAAACCCTCATCGACCTCCTCCACCGCCGACGACGACGGACCTCCGATATCGAACTCCCTCATGGCGGCCATAAAACGCTCCCAGGAGAACCAACGGACTGGGATCTGTATCCTATGACCGTCGCATCTGCTACCCCTTTAATGGAAGGACTCTACCCTAAATCTAGGTGCGTCTCTTTCTTTTCTTTGAGTTACAACAAGACATGGTTGAAGTTTGTACTTGTTCTGTGTTTGGTTGAAATAATCGTAGTTTCTGGAATGTTCGTCAGAGGCACGAGAAGTATGTTGAGTGATGGTAGTGGTTAGGGTTTAGGGTGGTGGTGACGAAGAGTTTCGGTGGTGGGTTTGGGATTGAAAAAGCGATGGTGTGGAGTAAGTGGTGGTGGTAGGAAATTTGAAAATTTCAAATAATTTTTTTGGATTTGGATAGTTTTGTTAGCAAAAGTTTATGTTTCATGGGTACAAATGGTAATTTTCTTCTTCTATGAGTAGATATGTCAGCATTTTCAACTTTCGTGGGTACAAATGATAGTTTACTCAAAATTTAAAGTCAATGGTTTAACGCTTAGTGAACGCAAAAACTAGAATCTTTGTTTCCTAGTCAAAAATTAAAACGTTCAAACAACTTATAACATCTTTTTCACCTCTCCAACCATAGTTGTCATAATTGAACCGGTTGATCCGGTCCTACGTAAATAAAAAATAAAAAAATAAAAAATGTAAAACTAAAATTTAGGGCAAATCACACATATAAACCAAATAGAGCCCAAAATTGCACAATTCTACCAAAAGAAAAAACGTTACAAGGATCTACCAGAAGGACAATTTTATGTAATCCGAATCAGCTTCATTCGAATTACCCATTACAACGCTAATTCGAATTAGACCAATTCGAATTACTAGAGATACACAAAAATTGAATTGGTCAGATTTATACAATTCGAAGCAACATGAGTCGATTTATGCATGCATGTAAAGTCCCTACTAATTTGAAACAAGCTGTTTCGATTTACCCCCTAGTTTTGTTCTTATATATTTCGAATGGGGCTGATTCGAATTACTATGCATTGAGCTATTACAAATTTTTATAGTACCTCTAACATCTTTTAAGTCATTTTTTTTAAATTATTTTGCATGAAATAAAATATTTTTTGTGGTATAATTTAAATAAATTTATTAAAAATTTTATTAAAAATATATTTACTCAAATTTCAAATATAATACTCTTCTACATAATTAATAATTTAAAAATTACAAAAATTATTTTATTTCATGCGAAGCAATTAAAAAAAGATTAAATTTAAAGATAAACATTCATGCATGTACTCAAATTTTAAACAAAATATTCTACATAATCAATAATAATTTAAAAATTATTTTATTCCATACAAAACCGTTTAAAAAGAAAAATGAGCAAACAAACTATTTAATAATAGTTCGAACGGAGGCAGCAGTGCTTCTCATTCGTAGACGACTCGTAACAGCACACGGCGACTCTCGAACGAAGAGTGGGCAAAGAGACAGAAGAAAGGATTGTGCTTCAGATGTGGAGAAAAGTGGGGACCTAATCATAAGTGCCCCATGAAGCATTATCAAATCATACTCCTAGGAGAAGATGCAGAAAAAGAGGCAGAAGGAGACGTAAGGATGAACCAAGAGGCACATGAAGGGGAACCTGAACAGAAAGAGCTGCAACTGTCATCATACAGTTATTGGGGACCTACTACTCGCAAGACCTTTAAGGTCCAAGGGAGATTCAGGGCAGAACAGTGGTGGTGCTCATCGACCCTAGGGCTTCGGCAAATTTCATTGCCACCAAGGTAGTTAGGCGGCTGGCGTTACCAGTGAGAAAGATAAGGGAGTTTCAAGTGGAGGTGGAGAACGGCGCTATAGAAAAGGGGCATGAAGGTTGTAAAAGGGTTCACTTGAATATTCAAGGGGTCCAAATAGTCCAAAACTTCTTTGTAATGAAGCTGGGCTGTTCGAAGATGGTGTTAGGAGTAGGATGGCTGGCGAGTCTAGGGCGGTTTGTGGGAGATTATGGAGACTTAACATTGAACTGAAAGCAAGATGGCAGGGAGATGCAACTAAAAGGTGATCCTTTCTTGAGCAGAAGCAAGGCTTCATGGAAGAAGACTTTGCACGCTCTGAAAAGTGATGGGGAGGGTTATGTTATCACCACTAGGGTTGCTGCCACCAAGGAGCAACAACAAGAGATGATTTCTACAGAAGCTAAACAATTTATACAACAATATGGGGACTTATTTCAGACTCCTGTAGGCCTCCCACCCAAACGCGAGAAGGACCATGCAATCATCTTGAAGGAAGGGTCAGAGATTCCTCGCATCAGACTCTATAGATACCCACAATATTAGAAAACCGAGATTGAGAAAATTGTAGACGAAATGCTAAATTCTGGCATCATATGTCCGAGCACTAGCCCGTTCTCAAGTCCGGTGATCCTAGTTAAAAAGAAAGATGGAAGCTGGCGATTCTGCGTAGATTACCGAGCATTGAATCGAGAGACCATAGCTAATAAATTTCCAATTTCGGTGATTGATGAGCTGCTGGACGAATTGGGAAATGCAAGAGTATTCTCTAAACTAGACCTCAAGTCTGACTATCACCAAATAAGAATGAGAAAAGATGACATCCACAAAACTGCTTTTCGAACTCATGAAGGACACTATGAGTTTTTTGTGATGCCCTTTGGGCTCACAAACACTCCTTCCACTTTCCAGGTACTCATGAATCAGGTGTTGCGGCCATTTTTGAGGAAGTTTGTTTTGGTTTTCTTCAATGATATACTCGTCTATAGCTTGAGTTTAGAAAAACATTGGGGTCATTTGCAGCAGATTTTTGAAGTCCTCCAGCGCAACTAGCTCTACCTCAATAAGCAGAAATGCAGATTCGCCCAATAACATATTGAATACCTGGGTCACATTATATCTAAAGAAGGAGTGGCAACAGACCCCACAAAGGTTCAAGACATGGTTGATTGGCTAATTCCGAAGGACCTCAAAGGGTTGAGGGGATTCCTTGGGTTAACCGGTTACTATCGTCGTTTCATTAAAAATTATGGAAGCATAGCTTGGCCCCTTACGCAACTACTGAAGAAGGATCAATTCAAGTGGGGTAATGAGGCACAAGCAGCTTTCGAAGCACTCAAGACTGCCATCGTGACAGTCTCGGTGCTGGCTGTCCCTTCATTTTCAAAGCCCTTCGTAGTGGAAACTAATGCTTCTGGGAAGGGAATAGGAACAATACTGCTGTAGGAAGGCAGGCCGGTGGCTTACATGAGTCAAAAACTTTCTGAACAGGCTCAAGCTAAATCTGTTTATGAGAGAGAGTTGATGGCTATGGTCCTGGCAATTCAAAAATGGAAGCATTACCTATTAGGTCAACAGTTCACTGTTTATACGAACTAGAAGAGTCTTAAATTCTTTCTTGATCAGAGAATTGGAGGCGAGGAACAACAGAAGTAGATGACCAAGTTGCTCGGATTTGATTTCGAAATAAAATACAAGGCAGGGAAAGACAACCAAGCAGCCGATGCCCTCTCCAGAAAATTCCAATTTGCTGTTGTTTCTATGGTTTCAACTGCTGAATGGGAAAACTTAGAAGAGGAGGTGCAACATGACCCAAAACTCAAGAGCATCATGCATGATTTGATTTTTGGAAAGGAGATTACTGCTAGATATGCATTGAAAAATGGGAGGTTATTACACTAAGGGCGTTTGGTTATTTTAAGGCATTCGAAGTTGATTCCTAAGATATTGGAGGAATTCCATGACACACAGTTGGGAGGACATTCTGGTTTTTTCCAAACTTATAAGAGGATAGCTGGAGTATTGTATTGGGAGGGAATGAAGAAGGCCATCATGGATTACGTGAGACAATGTAAAATATGCCAAAGGAACAAACATTCCACCTTGACTCCAGTTGGACTGCTACAACCACTCCCTATTCCGACAAATATTTGGTGGGATATAGCTATGGACTTCATTGGAGGACTACCAAAGGCACAAGGGAAGGACACCATCTTCGTTATGATAGGATGACGAAGTACGCTCATTTCTTTCCCTTATCTCACCCTTATTTAGCAAAGGAAGTTGCAGACCTATTTGTGAAGGAAATGGTGAGACTTCATGGGTTTCCTACATCAATTGTTTTCGACCGTGACTGGCTGTTCATGAGTGGTTTCTAGTCTGAAATCTTCAAAGCAGCAGGCACATCATTAAAGATGAGCTCAGCCCATCATTCCCAAACGGATGGGCAAAGCGAGGCGATCAACAAGTGCGTGGAAACTTACCTCAGGTGCTTTGCGGGGTCTACTCCAAAGTAATGGCCCGATAGTTGAATTGGGCAGAATATTGGTATAACACAATTATCATGGGTCGATCAAAATGACCCCCTTCAAGGCTCTTTATGGAAGGGAACCCCCAGTTCTGTTGCGGGGTGAGGGAGAAGCTGCGGTTGAAGAAGTAAGAAATCTTATGGATGAAAGGGATCAGATGTTGGATGAATTAAGGTTTCAACTAGAAAGGGTCCAAAACCGAATGAGGACATATGTTGATAGGAAGAGGAGGGACTTAACTTTTGAGCCAGGAGAGTTTGTGTACCTAAAACTGCAGCCTTATTGAATGAAGACCTTGGCAAAAAGGGTCAACCAAAAGCTGAATGCAAGATTCTATGGCCCTTATGAGATTCTTGAGAAGATTGGGCAGGTTGCCTACAAGCTTAAATTACCGGAAAGAGTTCGGGTGCATCCGGTCTTCCATGTTTTTTTTATTGAAGAAGTGTGTCAAGTCCACTGCCCAGATTTAGCCACTTCTTACGAATCTAACAGAAGAGTATGAACTACAAGTTGAACCCCAAGAAATCCTAGCTATTAGGAAAAATGCGGTTGGTAAATTGGAGGTGTTGATAAAGTGGAGGGACCTTCCAGAATTCGAGGATTCGTGGGAAGCAGCACCTGCAATTCAAGAAGCCTTTCCTTCCTTTCACCTTGAGGACAAGGTGATGCTTCAAGGGGAAGGTATTGTTACATACCCCGGAGAGGGAGAGAATGCTTAGTCAGCATCAAAGGCAGCCAAAAAAGGGAAGAAAAATAATCCATTTACCTTATCATTATTCTAGAAGAAGTAATAAAGAAAAGAGAGGAATAATAGGGCAAGAAAAATGTGTAAGCATAAGTGACAATAATTGATGATTAGATTAGTCAGATGAGAGAATCAGGGAGGCGTAATCGTAGGAGTTGAATGCTTGATTTTAGGAGATAATTATGATAACTAATTTGGTTACAGAGAGGGAAGGCAATAAAAAGAGGAGCTGATTAGGTGAGAGGTAGGAAAAGATTTGGAAAGACCTAGACTAAGAGAGAAGAGGACTCTCAAAGTTCCTCTATTATCTTTTACTGTTCTATTGTATTTCTGTATTTCCCTTAAAATAAATACCAGCGTAACAAAATTATATGGTATGCATTGAACCATCGTGTTATTAACTAACTAATTCAGAACTCAATGATATCTGAAATAGCTTTTAGTTCTGAAAATTTAAGCTATTGATTGTGTTTTGAGAACTTGAGTTTGGAATTGTTTGAGCAGCACTGTTGCACTTGGATCCTAAATCAGCTGAAGCTCAATCTTCTAATAAACTTGATCCGAACTCAAATGGCGGCTCTAAAACTCCCTTTCCTAGTCCTTCTGGTAATTATAATGTCAAAGTACATATTCTTTTTTTGGTTTTGCACTTGTTTGGGCTTAACTGGAAGCAAAAATGATAATTACAATGTGTATCCTCTTTGTATTCAGCTAAGGAAGTTCCCAAAATGGAAAAAATAAGGATACAACTGAAACATCAACTTCAAAGAACTGTACATCTAATAAGGGACAAAGACCATTGCAAAGTTTGCTTGCAGGGCTTCTACTTTGGTTTTCTATATAGCCTAGCTCAAATAGTACCAAAAATGTCAATTATGTTATCCTTTTCATATCATGTGAAAAATGTATAATGTAAAAGATTGCTGACACCGGATTACAAAACACTAAAGTCTTTGCAGTAGTCCTGTGGTTATTATTGGTTCTTGTTTTTGTTCTGAGATTTTTGCCTACCTGATGTCCAAATAAAAGGGTGTGTATTTATATAACTATATCATTTTATTGATATGGATAATATAGAACATAAAGATTGAATAATAAATAATTTATTTATAAGTCTGACCGAGCAAAAGATCAAGTACACACAAACCAGAAACAAAACAAAACTAGTCATAAAAGGAAAAACTAATCACACTAACAATCTCATTAAACATTAGGTGAACTATGGATGAGGATGGTGAAACCTAATCTTCAAACTTTTAAGTTTTACTGGTTGGTTCCTCTGCACCATTTCCTCTAGTTTGGCTACTTTCAAGACACCTGCAACATATATCTTATCTGCTACCTTGTCCACATATTCAAAGCAAACATACCTCCAATTCTTTTTGAAATACAAAACCCAAGAATTCCCCAAAAACCGGTGACAAAGCCAAGGGTTATGACTTATGACTGAGTAAAACAACACTTTGTCTAGCTTGTCATTTTTCTATCTTTTATCTTCATAGCCTTCATTGTTAGGATATAAGTAGCTCCAAGGTAACAAGGCTGTTGGTGGAACACAATTCCCAGTTGATCTGAACTTTGTTATCTGTAAATATTAGAATTTGTGTTCTACTTTGCATGTTCATTATGGCGTGCAAATCTGGGTGCATGTCTCTTCGCTTCTGATCAATTGTCCTAAACTTCTCTTATTCATTTGTTGCCAGCCATTGCCAATAGATGCAATGATTTCATATCCTTTATTCTATCATCCGTGGTTTTCGGTTTTCTACTATTTAAATGTTCGTTTCAGGATTGAAAAATCATGTTTCTGGTGCTGTATGGTCAAATAGATGACATCACTTTGAATTTGGTTTTATTGATGTAAATATTTACAAATAATGCTTTCCAGAATGAATACCATCTGTGTTTTCCAGTCTGAACTCTGAAACATGTACTCTATCAACAGATTGAAGTCCCAAAAGAGTTGTCTGCAGAATTGTTCCCAGAAGGAGAAATCATTCGCTTCAACCTCTGTGTTAGGAATGATATATGATGAGGTTCTCAGATGGCAACATAAAGAAGATTCTGCAATAGGTGAGTACTTGCATTTAAGTCAGGTATTTATATATTTATATAAATACAGAAAAGGATTTTTATGAGGAGTATAAGAGTGATATGACTGCTGCCTTAAGAGACAAAGAAAATGACAAAGATGCTTCCAAAGAGAAGGCAGATGAAGTCATCAAATTAAGCAGGTAAAATTCATATTTTTCTAGTTATATTATTTGTATATACCCTCATTCTATATGTAAGCACATTTTTTTATTTACTCCCGGGATTATTTTGTGCAAACTTTGTGCATTATTTTTGTGGCTGCTTTTAAGTGGGAATGTGGTATCTGTTAATATTGATGATAGGGATTTTTTACGTTTAATATATGTAGTTGACCCTACTAAATTTACCTGTCATTATTTTTGTAGCTCAAGAAATTAACTGAAAATTTAGAAACTTGGTTGTAGTTAGTCGACGATGATTCTTTTTTGAGTTAGAACTTTAAACAATTTAGTAGTTGTTACTTGTTAGTGATTACTTAAAAATGGTGATAGTTTAGAAGAATTGTTAATTTATTATCTTACTGGTCTTGAGATATTGAGATTCAATTATAAATTTATAATTGTCTTATCTTGAATAAAAGCATGATTGTGTAGAAAAAGTCTTGCAATCAATTTAAATTTCCTTTTAATCTTTAATTAAAAGTACAAATAATGTACAATTGTGACTAATATTTATACTTTTGGTTTTCTATCAATTATTTCGTCCCTTTTGCTTTGAGATATATTTTTGTGTTTTTCCTTTTATCTCATGTATCCATATAATATACTAAATAATGTAGACTATATTTATAAAAAATGTTACTGTTGAACAATGTTTTACATCTTATGCTAACTTAACAAAATATTTGATGGTAATTCATTCTATCATTGTTTTTATTTGAATATATTTTTTCACATATTAATTATCAAATAATTATATATATATATATCTTGAGATTAGACAAAAAAAAATGTTGAGATATGTCTATTTTTTTACATGTATTTAGACATACAATTCCACTCCCCAATTTAAATTGACGTGTAGAGATGGATCAATGGTGTATCAAAATTACTTGACACTCATACAATCAAGCCTTTATTGTAGAATGATAATCTCTCTCATTTGTTCACAAAGAAAGCATTTAGATACAGAAGGTATACAGCTGAAATTGTGTGTTTGATTTATTGTCATGGATTTGTCATTTAATTGCCCTACTTATATCCATGAGCAAATAGATACAAGAAGATAAACCCTAATAATTTAATTCACAACAAATATGAA
This sequence comes from Arachis ipaensis, assembly GCF_059453495.1. Classification (NCBI taxonomy): domain Eukaryota; kingdom Viridiplantae; phylum Streptophyta; class Magnoliopsida; order Fabales; family Fabaceae; genus Arachis; species Arachis ipaensis. The sequence goes on along the minus strand of NC_142435.1, from coordinate 10,480,691 downwards.
AACACATTCAAAGAAAATTGACCCAACAAGGCCTAAAATTATAGAATGAATTTAGGCACGAGGAGCAGCTCTAGCTCCAGCTCCAATAAGCCGAGGAGCTTGATCACCGGATTTTAGAGCTTTTCGTTAAAGGTTTGAAATTGGTTATCAACCCTAAGAGGTTGTTGTATGATAAATTCAAGTCACTTAGAGAATATAAATCAATCATACTTCTTGGAACAGCACTACAAAAATGATTATGAGATAATACATTTATATTAATTGATCCACTTATTTGATTATGCGAGAGATCCAAAATCACTGAAATCACAAATTTATTAATTCATTCATTGTGCCTTACAAGTAATTAAAAAAAAAAAATCAAATTGACAAAATCAAATTGAGAGAGGCTTGAAGAATGCCACCATATAACTTTCACCTCTCCAAAGCCAAAACAAACACTCCCTTAGTTCAATAATACATCTCTGATCTTCATCATTTGTCTCCTTCTTCCTTAATTATCTTGTACACACCCTCTTATCTTATTTTTTTCATTTCCCTACTTACTACATATACATAGCTTAATTATATTATTTATGTGTGTGTTCAACTTATAATTACTTTTAAATATATTTAATAAATAAAAAAGTTCCATTAATAACCACATCAATATTAACTACGATAAAAGTAATATCATCAATTACAAATTTACAATAAAAAATAAAACTACAATAATATAATATAATATTATTTAAAATATAAAGCTCTCCCAAGAAAAAAAAAAAAAAATCCCAACTCCTGTCAACGGACGTGCCCATCATCAACGTGAACATCATCATCTTCTCCTTCTTCTTTCGCAGGACCTCAAACCAGGTGCAAAAGTGAAAATTGGTTAGCTGAATGGTTTTATATTGTTTCTGATGGGGTTTTGCTTTATCATGAATTTGGGGTTTCTTTGTTTCAATTTTGTTGGGGTTCTGTTTGTTTGCGAGGAATTTGTGAGGAATTGATTTGAGGAGAAGTTTCAAGAGGGGATAATTTCTTATAATGATTACTTTGTTTGTTCAACTTATAATTACTCTTCGAGCCAGGGTTAGTTTGAAGGTTTGGATGTCAATAAGAAAAGATTTTTCAGTTAAAAAAATTAAAAGAAGAAAATAACTAAATACATAAGCAGAGTCAACGGAATAATTCACATGAATAAAACAGGAGAAAGAACACTGAAAGTTTTCTTAACATCATATTCATGACATTTACTAGTATTCCACATTAAAATGAAAATTAACAATGAAAATCAACAATGATGCAAAGTAACAATTTCAGCAAAATTAAAAGAGCTCCCCTGACTAAATATAATTGAAGGATTCTGTATTAACGGTGACATGACTTTATCTTAACTTTAAAATATAAATTTAAATTTCATGTGAGATTTATATTACCAATAAAAACTTTAAATCTCATATGAAATGCAAAGATATCTTTAAAAACGAGATAAACTCATGTCAACCGTTATACAGAATCCTTCTATTGTATCTAATCAAAGGAATCACAGTATTCAGAGCCACAAGCTTCGTCGACGAAGCAAAGCACAGCTCTGACGAGGCACGAACGCGACACATCACGAGCATTCACGAGCATTAAATAACTGATCCAGAATTCATCGATCCAACTGCAGGAAAATTAATTAATAAGTAGATCCAAAACAAGATCAAAGAGTTGTGAAGTAGATCTGAGCTTGATTGGGATATATAGAGAGAAAAAGAGAGAGGTGAAAACGGTTGAGAATGGATAAAAGAGGTGAGAGACGTGCTTAGCAAAGGAATCTGAAAGCATGTGAAGCGAAAGTTGGTGAAAGTTTTGCTGCAAAGAGAAGGTGACGGCGGAAAGAAAAAGAGGGTTAAAGTTACTACTTATAGTAGAACCCTACTGACTACTGCTGAGTAAGAAGTTGCACGTGATTTTGTGGGGGTCCTTCAGTTATAGGCTTTGCGATCTTTGCGGTTGTGAGATATAGGGAGTGATGGGCCATTGGGCCTGGATTGTTGATCCAATGTAGCAATATCCGTCTTATAAATTATAAAAAAGTTAAATAAATGTATTTATAATATGTAATTTTAGTTAATATATATATTATATTTTTTATAATTGAGATTAACAATTAAAATTATTAAAATATTGTCACATCTCTTATAGTTAAAATTCTTTTTAAATTATAATTTATACAATTTTTATTAGATTAACCGGTTAAATATTTAATTCACTTATTTATTTAAATAAATATTAAAATTTAAATTTATCTTATGCATATAATAATTTATTAGTTAGTCAACCCTACTTAGTCTAACGGGCTAAAAAATAGTGTGGTCAACCCAAAAATAATAAGTTCTTAACTACTTCCGTAAGGTAGTCGATTTCTTCCTCTAATAATAATTTCTCTTAAATCTTATTATTAGGAGAAACTGTTGAAGCACTATATGACTAAACAGAGGGTGCCCATTGGCCATTGCGTGTGGATTTCCACTAAAGCACTCCACTCTCCAAAACTTAGTTTGGTAAAGTTTTTACTCTTCAAAAGTAGTTTATAAAAACTAATTTTTAAAAGATGACTTTTTAAAAGTTGTAATATTTATATTTGGTAAATCAAATTAAAAATTACTTTTAATCACCAAAAAAAATAAAAATAAAAAATTACTTTTAATAATCACAAGTAACAACAATTGCATTTGGTAAAATAGCTTTTAAAATTTAAAAAAATTATAATAAATATAAATGCAAGTATTAAATTTGAAAATTAGTTAACATATGAGGTTATATTAAACTTTTAAATTTTAAAAAGCACAAGTCAACTTTGAAAAGCTCTATTTTAAGTACTTTTAAAAATACTTGATCTTTTAAAAGTTGCAAACATAAGCACATAATCTTTTTTATTTACCAAATACAACATGAGGAACTTGAGCTTTTAAAAAGTACAAGCACCTCTTCAAAAAACTTTACCAAACCAATAATAGGTATTGCATGAGAAATAATAGGAATAGTCTCTGTATAAATTTATTGTCTTTAATCACAAGATAAAGCTACCAGGGTGTAAGATTAAGGATTCCTATATATTAATTAGAGAAAATTCCACTCCCTTCTTTTACGAAATGTTAAAATGATACTCTTTTCTTATTTATTTTATTGAAGAGTATTTTAAAAAAAAATTATTGAAGAGTATTTTAAAAAAAATTATATAATTATTAAATTTTTAAAAAAATATAATTTAATCAATAAAAAAATAATTTATTAAAAGATATTTTGGTAAGCAAAATTTAATGATAAAAAATAAAATATTTACTAATGGGTATTTTTTAAAAAATAATTTATTTTTTCTTAAAAAATGGATAAAGTTAACATTAGTTAACACAAAAGGTTTAAAATGAATTAAAAATGAGGTTTTTTAAAAGTTAGAAGAGAGGAGAATGTACATTTATAAAATAGAAAAAAAGAGTGTCATTTTAGCATATCGCGAGAGAGGAGAGTGTAATTTTTTCTATTAATTATTATCATATTTAATCAAATAAATAAGAGTAACCTGGAAAATCATCATGACATCCATATATCACACTTAATTGTGAAGCAAAGCACGTCACAAATGGTGATCAAATGGAAGCCATCATCAAGGACCCAACAACAAAGACAAGCCCAGCCCTTAAACAATTAATTATTAACAGCCTTAAAATGTTACCCTCATTCATCGGTATAGGTATGTAGGAAAACTGGAAAACAATATATCGGGTAATTAGAACAAGTGATTAAAAAAGATAAATTGTTTTATGGAAAAATATATAATATACCAAATAAGTCAAATAAAACAAGTGAAAAATACCACACATACGCACACATGTACGCGCGCATATATACACCCATTTTAAAGTTATTAAATTTATTATAACTTTAACTTTTGGGGCATATATGTGAAGATGAACCCATTGACAGTAAACTATATAGTATATACACTTCAATTTATAATTTACGGATACGAATATAAAATACCACACCATACGAAATATACTAATATACGAATTTTAAAATTTTATAAGACACGAAGATACATATATATATAAAATATAAAGTATTTTTTAATAAATTATAATGATATTTTGATATTTTATTGATATTAAAATATAAATTAATTTTTTATTATTTTTAAAATTTTATTTTAATTATATAAAGTATTTAAAATATTTTTTGTTTTAATAAATAATAATATATAATTATATACTATTTCTAAATTTATTTCAAAAATATATGTTAAGAATAATACTGAGTATTTAGGTGTATTTAAGTATATTTAAGAGTAAGTTTTTTTATTTTTTATTAAGATACGGTTGGATACAACAGACATACGAATCAGACGAGTGTCAATAAGTATTATATTTAAAATGTGTCCAACACATAAATACAGTAACTCATCAAAATGTTTATACTTTATAGACTACAATTTAGTCAAACTAGCGTGATAACCCGTGCAATGCACGGGTTTCATGTAATCTAAAACCCTTTAAAAAAAATAATAAGAATATAACTAAAATATATTCTATAAAGATAGATATGTTGTACTAAATTTGAATAATAACAAAATTATCACTACATTAAAATAAAACAATAGAATAGAACAATTACTCAATATGTCAATGAACATTATAACATGCTTTGTAAGATAATAAAATATAATAAAAATTATTAGACACTAAAAACAGAAAAAAAAAGTCCAATAGAGATGTAGTTTTCTATTTTGCATAATCTTAAAAACATAGATTGTGAAGATACCTATTGATAGCAGAACAAAATATTTACAACATATATAAATTTGTTCATTAATCAAAAAACAAAATATATCCAAAACAATTTAACATATAGTTCAAAATATCTATCAATTAGAGTTATACATAGGAGGCCTAACATCGTTGAATCGACAACTCTATCTGGCGGTTAGGTATCGAGTTGAGTTTCAAGGTAATGCTGTCCCCCTCCTTTAAATTGTATACTCGACAACATTCACTCCACCCGACCCCAAACTTCCATTCTCCACCTCTTCCTCCACTTTTTAGTAAGTGAAAAAAGAACACATTATTCTCTACATTCAAATCTGGACCAGTGATCGTCCAAATCGAACCATCTCCAGATAGTTTAAGATATGCAGCAAATTTCGAAGCCAGATACTGTAATGAATAATTCATAGTTAACATAAACATAGTATTTTCATACACAATGAATAACAGATTTAGGAAGAATATTCAATAAGCTTGCAAGAAAAAAAAAAAAAAGAAATGACTCTTTTGAGATCAACTTACCAGTCTAGATTGACCCAGATCCGAAGCTGTGATGATCTTTTCATAATAAACCTCTAGAGTGTATCTAATTCAGGATAATTTAAATGTTAGTCACCACACTAAAAAATAGCAAGCTATCCCATGATATTAAAATCCAAAACACAAGGTAAAAAAGTTACATTTAGCATTACCTATGATCAGACAATTCGTTTGTCTCGTTGCTTTGTTCGTTGACCTCCATTGATAAAGTGCTTCCACTAGACAAATCTATCGGATTATGCGGATTATCCCCTACCAGTGTCCCATCTTGATCGTTGTTTTCATCACCGTCTGATGAAAACTGATCATCAGATGGTTCAGACCCAGATAGAACCATCACATCAGGTGATGAGTCCTCATCAATCCTGGTATACTTTATGTGGAATACTATTGATACGTTATCCAGTATCTCTGGGTCCATCACCTCAGACACATATGAGTCAGGATCAAGGTAAATTTGGATGGGCTGGTTGTCGTGATTCCACAATGAGATAAAAAAATCCGAAACCAACATACCTAAATTGAACAGATGCCCCTCTATTGATAAAATAGAAAGATCTAATCTGTTCAAATGAGGTGTCAGTTATCAACAATTGATCATTGTTTTTTCTCAGCTGCAGCAGTAAACAATTATCTAGCTCATCAATGATATAGAACATTGTCCCTAATTCTTCACCATGAGTTGAAACAAAAGTTGGGGGAAGAGCTCTCTCACCCTATATTCAAATTTCTTCCTAAAGTTAATTCATGTCTAACAAAACATGGTAAAAATGCATCACATAATATTACATAATCATTTAGCAAAGAGAGGTATATAAACATTTAAATCTACCATTATTACCAACTGAGCAATACAAGAGAACAATAATCATGTAAATGAACTAGCATTATAATGAGCATCAGAAAAATAGGTAACTAAGCAAGAAACACATATTAGTTCTTTTTGAATGTCCAGGAAAGAATACTGAAGTTTTGAAAGAAACAATGAAAAAAGAAATTGCTCTTATCTTGATGCATTCTGAAACCAAGACATCTACATAAACATCAAATCATGTTTCCACGTATTAACAAATGCTGAATTTTTAAAGTCACTATCATTATATGTATGATTAGTAAACATTATATTATTTATTTTGAATGGACATTGATAATTTATCAAAATTAATCTTTTTAGAGTTGTTGTAGTCTACACCCATTTCAGATTAGAAAGATTAGAAACTCACAGTTAGCTAATCAAACTTATCTAACACACAAAAGAAACTATCAAGAGGAGGAAAGTAGAAAAGACCACTAATTGAATATAAATTAAAAACAAATCTAAATTCGAAATTAAGGATTTAACCCACCTCTTTAATCAGTTAACATGCATGATATAATATTCCATAATATATTTGGTTACCTGGTCATCGAAAAGGCGAAATCTAAAAATCCATTCTTTTCCGTGGGGCCAATATTTATATGTTGCTAAAAATCTCTTATTAGCACATAATGGTATGATTAGAATCTAAGATTGAGACTTTTAACCAAGAAACCAACTAACTAAGTATACAAAAAAATAAAAAAGTAACAAATTAAAAGCATATTTATGAAAAATACCCAAGAAATCACTTTGGAAAACTACTATACAACATATTTTACAGATTATGACAACTTCTGAAATCTGGCCTACATATAAATGAAAAGCCAATAAAATTAAATTACAACATGAAAAATATCTGAGAAGGAATTTAAAAAAAACTATAGATGGCATAACATCGATATTTAATTGACATTAAAATTTTCACAAGTTAATCTAAAATATATTGAATGGAAAAGTAGATGAGACTTCAATGGAATTGAAAATGCAGCAAAGAAAATATCTTCTCTAATGCTCAGCACCATACCTGTTTGGATCTTCTCTATTGGCATCCATTGCCATTCAGCTTTATCAGAAACAGAGACTTGGTATAAAGATTCAAGAACAAACAAAAGATCTTGTCTCTTACTGCAAAAGAGAGCATTATAATAAAGCAAACCCTAATAGGAGATTTCAACAAATTCAAGAAAAACAGATGATAAAATTGAATCCAGAAATATAAAGAACAAACATAAAGAAGGAACAACAACCATTGATAAACAAAAGAAGAAATAGATGAACAAAAATATCGTTATTTATTCTAATAAATTGAATTTCTGCTAATGTTAATTATACTGTTCAGAAGTTTCAGAAAGCTAACCACTACTACTAATAATAATTTAAACAAACAATCATGAATTATGAATTTGTTAATTAGAATATACATTACAAACGATATGAAAAAAAAATACAAAAATTAGATCAATAATAAAATAGAAAAGACCAAATAAATATTAAAAAATTATAAATATAATTTTTTTAACTCTTAAAAATATTTTAAATTATCTACTTAATATTTTTTCTTATTGGATATAGTATAGTAATACCAAAATTACTGAATTTCACACGGCCAATACAACCTCAGTGAAACTGAATTAATTAACTTGCTAAAAAGAAATTAATAAAAAAATAACTTTCTGTTATTATCCTTTGAACTTCTCTCATGTTAATAACTTACATTTTAGTATGTTACCTTAAATGTAGGTTCCTAATCAAGATGATTAACAAAAGTAGCAGCTACCCACGTGTCACAACCTGGTAACAAAAAGCATAAAAAAAAGAAGTTAATAAGAATCAGATGTTGGACATATCCAAGTATCAGAGATCCCTTGTTTTGGAAATCAAATATTTCTTTCTTTCTTTTTAAATCAGAGAGGAACATTTTCTTGAATGATACATGCATGTCCAAATATATGACAATCTCTTATATTGGTTCAAATTAAGACTCAGCAACATGCGAGAGCAACAAAAATTTTAGTATTAGGCAAAAAATAATCAGAAAGGATACTTGAACTGAGCCCATTCACATAAAGATATTAACTGAATATTTTCAGAAGACAAAACTTTAGTTGATGAAATGACCGAAAGAAAAGCTACGAAAAATGAAAAGAAAAGCAAAAGAAAAAAGAGTGAAGAGAAGATTATGTTGGGACTGCAACAGTTAGGGCAAAACCTTAACTTGTTATTCGATTGTTAGAAAATTTACCTGTTGAACGAAATGGAGACGCCGGGACCACTGGAGATGACGACAAGTTTGTATCTTGTAGGATGATTTGGGGTTTAACCCTACAAAAAGTTGGACGGTGTGTTTCTCGGTTGAGTGAGTTGAGACCCCAGAAAGAGGATGCATGGTCACTGCGTTAGGTCTTCTTTCTGACCTCCTTTTTTTTTATTGCGTGTGTGTGTCTTGTTTGTGACCCTTTTTTTTATTGCGTGTGTGGGGGTGGGGGAGGGGGGTGGGAGAAGAGGGAGTGACCTTTGGTTTTTTAATGTTTCCTTGGTAATATTAAAGAGGGGAAAAAACTAAAAGAAGATATAAGATTATAATTAAAATAATGTGAATAATTTTTTTAAAATAAATGACACTAAAAGAACCGTTATTAGAAATTAATTATTAGACAATACAATTAATTTCACAATTATTAATCACAAATTTTTTTAATATTTATGATAACTAAAAATAACTAAATATTGAGAAAAATATATCATAATATAATTTTTTTATTCATTTCAAAGTTTTTGATATCAATAAATTTTATCTGCCCCAAAATTTAACTAATTTTCATAATTTTTTTCATTTTTATTTTCTATTGATAATTAGAGAAAAAATTATGGAAACTCACAGAAAAATAAAAAATTAAAGAAATAATTAATCAACGAAAATTTTAGACAATATAAAAGAGATTAACATACAAATTAACAAAAATAAGTAAAGAAATAATTAAGAATGTATTTATTTTTTTATAAAAAAATATGGTCCTTCCTCTTAAATATGATACTTCTTAAAAAAAAAGTTAATTATTGTTAATAATTTTATCATTAAAAATTCTTTTTAATAATAAAATCTTCCTAACAATTTTTTAAACTAATCTTTCCTTTTTTCTTATTTCGGCAGAATGAATAACTTTTATAACATAAAAAAAGAAAAGTAAACTTTATGTAGATAATAATTGTTTATATGTACTGTAGAATAAAGGTTCTAATTAACCCACAAACCAAAAAAAAAAAAAGAAAATTGAATATTAAATATATCAATTATCTTCAAGTACAAAATGAAATTTTAAACTTCTATCAAATTAAGATGATATTTGAAAACTTAAAATATCCATTTTTTCAAAAATAATTTTATAAATAAATTGAATGTTATGAGAACTAAAATTATAATTTAGTCTAAAGAAAATATATAGTTATAATAATGGTATAAAAATTAGTAATTAAAAAAAATAAACTCCATCAAAGAATATGATAGAAAATCATTAAGGAGAACCTGGTTTAAAAGAAGGCTAACCTTTAAAATTATCTGAACATAAAATAGCAATGCTTCCTTTACGATCAGAAACGACAATCAATACCCATTTCAGCATCCATAAGAATGCAATCATAAACTAACCTCAGTAATGGGTCAGAGTAAAGTTGCTCCAATCTTTTTGTATCCTAAATTAGAATTTATAAGTGAAACAGTTCACCAAAAAAGTCAAACAGTTCTAGTCACGAAAGGGGAAAAAGATCATCTAAAATGTGGAGGTTTGGAAAACTGGAAAAGTAAATTTCTAATCACCTTTAAACTTGTAAGTTTTATTATTTGTGAGCCCTACTATATTATTTTAAGGATGATTAAAGTTTTACTTGATCACTTTACCAACCTCCTCAAAATATATCAACATAAGTGGATTTTTATCCTACTATACCAAACATAAGATAACTTTTATTACTAAAGGAAACGTGAGAGAGAGACAGATACTCTATAAGGTAAAAGAATTCAAGACAGAATCTTGTACAATAGAATTCAAGATAAAATTCAATAGTGTGTACCTAAAGAGTCCTGCAAAAGAAGTGTGAGTTTGCTATTTCTATATGGAATCTGAGAATTCTTTTGAGTTAGTGCTGTGATCACATCTTTTCTGTGAACATGCATGGTGAGTACACTGAATTAAACAACCTTTATTATTAGTGTCTGCATTAAACATTTAAATTCAAGTTATAGGGTCTGAATAAATTTTAAAAATTACCTGTGGGAACGACTACTCCTATTGTTCAGTGCAGTGGAACTGACAGCACGGTGGACCTCACCGAGTTTCACGAGGGCCAAAACATCAGTTGTAGATGTCACCGGACGCAATGTAGCATCAGGAAGACTCAATCCATCATCATTGAAGCTCCTAATCTCTAATTTATTATCTGTTTTGTCCTCAGCAAGTAGGTTTCTAACTTGTTCATTGTAAATCTCAACCATTTAAACATAAATGTCATATGTCATAATGTCTTTCCTGTCATTAGACATTCGAAACAAATCGTTAAGAGCGAGATAATTGATCCCCATATCCTTAGAGGTTCCACCTGATGGACCACTCTGCCAAAAGAAGGAAGAAACAAAAAATATTAGATGGATATATAATTGGTTTAAGTTTGCATATATAGTAAGCAGACATTGCTTGTTATTTCATTGGTCTGTGTTCGCGTTATTTAATATATGGAAGAACCAATGCAATGTGTATCATACTTCTTTTATCTTACTATGGTGTATGTCTTCCCAGATCCAGTTTGACCATATGCGAAAATACAAACATTATATCCATCCATCACGGATCTAAAATATTGCTTGTTATTTCCTTCCACCTTTCAATGTTTTGGATGGATCTAAAATGAATAGAGAACCATCCTCCCCAATGAAATCAATAATATTCTTGTATTCAGCTTGGAATGAGGGTTTGATTCTGCAGTAAACTCGAATACTACCTATGATTTGGATTTGAAAAGTTTGACAAAATTAACTTTGGTCAATAATATATAAAGAGAAAGTGGCCATTAATTAAATAAGCAATTAAAAGTTCAACCTTTCAGATCTTGAACCATGTTAAATAATTTCCTATTCTCTTCTACTACTCTGTTATATCCACCAGCTTTAGTTGCCATATCCTCTACTTAACTCCCTGAATTCATAAACCAGTATTTCATCTCAATAATTAATAAGCATAAAATTGATTCTCAAAAACACAATTAACTCACAATCAGAAGAAAAACAAAAGCATCAATGCAAAAGGTAACAAACCAACAAATGAAGCCATCCAAATTCAAACACAATGCCCTTTGGAATTTTGGAATAGTTCCAACACAAATATCAATTGATCACATACCAGTGTAAATGAAAACACCCTTTTAACAACCAAATTTATCAAGATGGTTCCCATCCTCTATCAGTATTTGAAGTATTCTGCAAAACAAATTGGGAGTGACCTATTTATCGTGATAAGTTGATAACAAATAACAAATTGCAGAGTGAACAACGACAATTCATAATGATACCTAATTGCTCAAGCAAGATCTAAACATAATAGGAAATGTTAAAAACACTTTTCACTTCCTCTACTAAGTAAATAGATATTTTGTGGTTAAATTCAGAATTATACGAAGAGAGAGACTGACCGAGTTCACCAGCGCGATTGGTAGAGCTGCAATTCGAGGAGCGAGAGGCGATGTCCTCAAACTTGGATTTGACAGAAACGATGTTGTCACGGAAGGCCTTTAGCTGAGAGATGATGCTGTCTCTGGTGGTGTTTCTGATGACCTGGCCTTCTGGATCCTTCCACGACGCCTTGCGCCTTGAACCTTGGTGCTTCACCAGTATGTGTGATGCCCTAACCTCACCTCCATTACCACCGTGGCTGTTGCTGCAGTACGACATCTTCTTCGTCTTGCTCAAATGCTGCTTATGCTTCTCCTTCTGCTCTGCCGGCACCACTGGAGACTTCTTCCTCTTCCGATCGGGCTCTATCTTCGCCGGAATTCCAGAGAGTGAGAAGAGATGTGTAAGTGAGAGGGCTCGGAATCAGAATCGGCTTCACGAAAAGGAAAATGGTGAGGAACCTTGGTGCTTCACCAGTATGTGCGATGCCCTAACCTCACCTCCATCACCACCGTGGCTATTGCTACAGTACGACATCTTCTTCGTCTTGTTCAAATGCGGCTTATGCTTCTCCTTCTACTCTGCCGGCACCACCGGAGACTTCTTCCTCTTCCGATCGGACTCCATCTTCGCTGGAATTCCAGAGGGAGTGAGAGGGCTCCGAATCAGAATCGGCTTCACGAAAAGGAAAGTAGTGAGGAAGAGATAATGTGTTTCCAATGGAACATGCCTGTTCCCCAATCATAATCGTTCCAACTCCATCGTGCGGTCCACATCTATTGATCTAATGCATCCGGTATGCTAGAAATTTTTAACTTTTTTTACCAAAACATGTCTATCTCTAGACTCTTAAAGTATTAAGATAGAAAATGAAGTATGTTAAATACATCGATAAACTAATAAGAGCAACTAAGTATTTGTTTAAGCATGATTAAATCGATAAAAAAATTGATGAAAAAGATATTTTTATTTACTTTTTAGTGCATTTGGTAAATTTCTAATAATAAAAATAAAATTACTAAAAAAATTTATTATAATTTTTTTAAGAAGGTAAGATTTATATTTTTAATTTTTTTAAATATATATTTTCACATGATAAATAAATAAAAAAGTACCTTTAACTTATTTTACTTAGAAATATCCTTTTATATGAGATATTTAAATATAAAATTATAACATGCTTGAAAAAAATACATTTTTTAAATGATTTTGGGGATCATTATTTAAATTATTGAATACATTCTAATAACTTGTAAGAAAACAAATATAAATATATATATACCAAACAATGCACATGTCTATAGATAATAACCATGCTTTATTCAACAACACAGAGAAACATACTCACACATAGAAATTTAAATATATGAAAGAGAACAATAAGTTTCATAAACATCACAACTCCGAAAATAAGTTGATATTACATACCAAAATAGATCTGTTGACAACAAATTTTACCAATCTTTCAACTACTTAACACAACTAATGTAAGACCCAAAATATTTGAAAAGTCTTATTATGATCAAGTCTCAAATCCTACAGTTATTTATAACCTTAATTTCAGAAATTATTTTATTAAAGATAATTAAGGCAAGTTTTGATTTATTGGATTTGAGATAAGTTATGGTTATTATCTAATTTTATAATTATTGGACTATTTCCTATATTTAAATTATAAAGTTGGCAGTTATGAAATAATAAGGAATTTATATGATTCGGATTAGATAAGTAATATTTTAAATATTAATACTGCTATTTTGGAAAATGAAGAAATTAAGTATATTATTTCTAATTTTTGGATTTGAACGTTTTATTGAAAATAAAGTGTGAAATTGATGAGCAAATAGTATTTTTATACACTATTATTGTTGGATTAGAATTTATTTCTAATTACTACATTATACCAATTTTGGGTGAAATTACAAAAATGCCCTCAACCCTAGTTTTCAAAAAATGAACGAAACCCTGAGGCCTCCATTCTAGCAGCCGAAACCCCATCTATCTTCCCTTTCACCCACGGAGCAACACCCATGATTTCCCTTCTTCCATGGACGAAAGGAACAGAATCAAGGAAGGAAAGGGAGATTTAGCTGCGGCAAGGAGGGGAGGAGGGAGCTCATCGCCGTCATCCCGCCTCACCGCGTCGCCAAGCTCCCTCACCGTCACACCACCATGTCGCCACCAATTTGCCATCGTCGAAGCTCCATGCGTCGCCACTGTTCGCGCAGGAGAGGGTTTGAGAAGGGGCAGTTGTCGTGCGTGCGTTAGAGGAGCTCGTCCTCGCCGACCAGTCACCGTCAACAATGGAGGAGAGAGAAGAAGTCAGACGCGTGGAGGAGGGGGAAGCAGGATCTGAGGCCGAGCGGAGGTCCAACCACCGCGTCGGGACCCTTCCATGTCGCCAGCGTCGCCGTAACCTCCAGCCGTGCCGTCGCTAGTCCTGCTTGTCCAGTCGCCGATCTGCTTGCCGCCAGCGTCGTCGGTATTGAGGTCAGCCACTCCACTACCACCGTTGAGCTTTGTTTGGGGCTGGTACTTCTCTTGGAGGTTTGGAGAGAGGAGGCAGAACTGCGAGGTAGAGGGGCCAGTGGGGGTTTGCCGTCGAGCTGCTGCACCAACCACCGCCGCCAGTGTCGCTTCCGGAGGAGGGAGCTGCATCTTTGTAATTTCGGCCACCGAGAGTGGTTCTGTGACTTCCGGGATCACCGCCGGAGCTTTTGGCTACTCCTGCCATCGTCGGAAAAGTTGCCGGTACGGGTTTTAATTTGCGGTTTCTGTCCTTTTTGGATTTCGGAAAGAGTATTGACACTACGTGGTTGTACAGCTGCTATTATTAGAAATTCAGGCTGCCGCCGTCGCTCGGAAGTTATTGGCGGAGCCGCTGCCGGGCCGATTTGGAGTTGTGGCTGCTTCGTTTTGTTAATTTAGTGAGTATTTCTATTTCGAAAGCCTCGCGTTAGTATTTTGCTGTGTTCAATTAATGAATATGAATTTTGGTAACGTGGGGTAAAGTCCTGGTTGTTGTATGTTGCGATTAGGGTCGTTGAGATTGTGCGAAAAACAAGCGGAGCCGAGATTTTGGTTGTTGATTTCGGTTGAGGCGGAGAGGACTCTGTGAAGCGTTTGGATTATGGATTTGCGTTTTGAGGTAGGGGCGCTTTCCGAAAACTATATTTTGTATATTGGAATTATTACATATGGGTACTGATGTGAGGATGTGTATTTGGTGATTGTATCAGTCCTATGTATTGTTTGGTTGTTTTGTATAATTATGGGTGTTGGTTTAACTCGACTGTTGTGTGGCTTTGTGAAACGAAATGATTTTGAAATTGATTCTTTTAAAGCTTTGAGATCGAGTTGAATCCGTTGGAAATTGATTTGAGTTGAATGGATTTTCTTGAGAATGTGAAAAAAATAGAATACACTCTTGAATTCAGCTTGGCTTGCTTTAATGATCTGGTTTGAATAAATGACTATTGCTGAACCGTTTCTTTGAAACTTTAGAAATGAGTTTATTCGGCTGATAATGATTTGGTTTTTGAAACGGTTTTCTTGGAATATGGAATTGAGATGGTTGTTGGATTTGGCTTGCCTTGAACTGATTTTGGATTTTGGGCTGTTGAAAAGGATTGTGGAACGGTTTAGTTGGGACCCGAACCGGGTGGCAAAGTCCAAGTTTTAGGGGAGACGCTGCCGAAATTTCTATAAAATCCGAGTCTTTATTGAAATGTTGTTTGGAGAATGATGAGTTAAAGACTTCTACTATTTTATTTGAATTATCAAGAAAAGGATGATTCATGCTTTTGAAATGAGTTAGAAAAAGGAGAAATTGTAATTTAGTTTTGCTTCTTAAGAAAGGCATTGTATCTCTTTCAAGAGAAAGTTATTTAGGTGAAACTTGTGTTTTAAAGCTGTTTGAACGTGAAGAGGGTTTATGCCTTTGAATTTAACTTGGGGGTTTTAATTAAAGAAGTTTCAATGGCTTTGAAAGAACCTGAATGTCTATTGACAAGTTTCATTTTGAAATGTTTGAGAAAGGTTTTAAGTGCTCCTCGAATTCTGAACCTTTGCAAGACTAAAACAATTTTGAACAGTCGAAATGCTTTAGAATTTATCATGGGGGTTGAAGCTGGTTTTACCTAGGAAAAGGAAACGGCTTTGAAAGAAGTAAATGATTACGTGACTTGGTTTGGCTTAGATCCTATTTTATTACTCAAATCAGAAAGCCAATGTTTTAATGATTTTAAATGAATTTGGCAAAATGAGTTATGTTATTCTCCCCTAAAGACTTGGGACTCTGCCGAGAAACTTTTGTTATAAAGTCCCATTGTTGGATGGGTGATTTTTGAATATCTCAAAGAGGCTTTTAACTTGCCATGATGATGGAAGTTTTGGAAAGAGAATGCCGAGAGTGGCATTATTTTAAAAGGGGAATTTACCTTGAGTAAAAGTGGCTTATGAGCCTGAGATGATTTGAGAAATGAGATCATTAAAGCCAAGGCTGAAAAGAGTTGAAACTTGATTTCAAAGTGAAATGAATTGAGAAAATGATTTATGGCTTAAATGCCGATTTCATGAATTTGATGATTTTAAATGTGGAAGTGCTGTTTTGTTGAGAGCCGAAATGGCTGTGTATGTTTATACATGTTGATTGGTTCTGGATTGAACCGTGAGCCGGAATGGCTGTGTATGATATGAATATTGGCTGGTTCTGGATTGAACCGTGAGCCGGATGGCTGAGATGGATGTTGATCCATGGCTGAGAACGAATGCATATATGCTGAGATATTGATAATTGTGATTTTTGCACTTCCACTATCTGAGATACGAGTTTCCCTGGGTAGTAGCAGTGGCTAGCCACCACGTGCTCCAGGTTGAGACTTGATACTCTGTTGACCCTATGTCGTAAGTGTGGCCGGGCACTGTGAAAGCCCGGATGAGCTCGCCCCCGTAAATATTCACCAGTGAGGGTGATGGATATGGATCATGATTATGATCAAGTTTATGATGAGTATAACTCGAGTTGGGGATGCGCGACAGAGGGACAGTCCAATGGTTAGCTACCAGGACTTGTCGGGTTGGCTCTATAACCGACAGATGATATCATCAGCCACTAGGGACAGGCATGCATCATATGCATTTGTGTGACATTGGTTGGGTGTGCATATTATACTTGGTTTGCCTATGTGATTAATTGCTAACTGTTCTACTTGTAATAACTGTTTGTTTGTGCTTGAACTTTCTATCTGTGTTTGCATCTGGGACTCTGTTGGATTGTGGTGATTGGTTGTTGGTTGGATTGTTTGGGCCTAGGGCCGTGGTTGGAAAGAGATTAACTGATGGTTGATTTCGGTTTTGTGTTTCTGGTTTGGAATAAAATTATGAAAGGCTATTTTGGTTCCGCATAGATAAACCGTTTTGAAAGGCTTTTGAGTTTTTGAGAATTGAACGGTTCTTCTTTCCGAAAAGATTTCCGACTTTACTTTCATTGTAAACCGTTGTTTTTGAAAAGAGGCATGAGACGGTTATGAATCACTGGTGCGATTATCTTCACGTATCCTATTACAGTAATTCCCAAAAACCCTCTACTGAGAACCCTTTCGAGGATGATGTTCTCACCCCCCTACATTTTTCCCCTTTCAGGATATGGGCGCAGAAGTCACGAAGAGTTTATTTAGTTGTTGTTGTGATGCTCTGTATTGTTTTAGTTATGGTTTACTGCACCCTCGCCTTTATCTTGATATAATCTGTAAGAGGGATAGGAATTGTATTGGATTATGTTTGTAATATTATTTATATATATATATATGTGTATATATATATATGGATGTACTCTTTATAAGCTTTTGTAAGTTGTATGATATTCTGTGAATGTACGTCATCGAACGAAAGTATTTTTGGGAGCGGTTTCACGGTTTAAGTTTTAAACAGGCTCATATTTTAGTATTAAATAGTATAAAAGTCGTCGTAATATCCGAGTTATCAGAGTTGCGCAGTCGGAAGCGTAAGCTTTGGTAGTTAGGGTGTTACATTATGGTATTAGAGCAGTTCTTCCTGTAGAGCCTGAGGAATGGACTGACTATACTTCAGCTGCATGCTCTGAGTGTTTGTCATGTATTAGGTCTTTTCGAAAGATGAGAATTAGAGCTTTATGCACATGACAGTCATTGATTAACGCTGTTAGTCTTGCATTGCATAATTCTTGGTATTAAGTTTGGCCGGCTTAATACTAGTGAATTATGTATATGAAGGCACTGATGGGTTATCATAGATGTTATACGAGTTTTGAGTAAAGCGAATCGCGGGTTTTGGGGACGTTGGAAACTTTTTCTCGAGGCTATTCAGTTGTGTGTCTTGAATTTTGTTCGAGTCGACCTGTTCCTTTGTGTCCTAATTTGAAGTTCTTGTTTGCTAATCCTTTTGAAAAGTAGTTTGATTTTTTAATTCTACTCCTCTATTCATATGCATTCTTGATTGATCTTAAGTGCATATGCTTGTTTGAAAATCCTTGTTGCATCTATCTTCCTCTGTTCGAGTTCTTCCTGATTCCTGTATTCTTTGATATGGCTTTGAACTGGTCCTAATGTACCGTGCAATTTAACTCCTGATTTCGAGTACCTTCTTAGAGAAATTATTGATTCAGTTTTTCTCTTATTTGACAGTGATTACAGTCAATTTTGAGATTTTTATAAAAATTGCTGTTGAATAGATATATACTTATCTATATATGAAACTTTGAAGATTTCTTATACAGTTTAACAACTACTTATTTCTAGTACCTCGCCCGTGTTTTTACTGGTTTGCGAAACTGCATTTACTTTAAAAGTAAATTGCCTTCTAGTAATTTTACTATAGTTCCAATGGACATCTTTATTTGATTGTGTATTTGGATATTTTCCGAAATACTGGAAAGAAAGGATTTTTCGCTTTTATTCCGGTTGAGTCTCGTTTGATAAGCTTTACTTAACTTATTTTGAATTGAGTTTGGTTTAGCATACTACATGGTTTATGCCATTGTTGTTCTTTTGAAAATGTTGGGCTCATAGCTTTCTTCTTATGAACGGACTAAGTTCTCTCTTAAGCTTTTCACCTCTATGAATGTCATACGTGACTCTGTCTTTAACTAATCTTTTACATCTTGAAAACATTACCATTGATCTTGGTTTGTCCTCTCTTGTGGATCTCATCCTTATGTGAGTCAGTTTGATTTGTTTCAATTTAGTGCATTATTTATTCTCCCATTATTTCTACAAGAGTTTTTAGTCAAAGATTTATCATTGAGAAATTATAAATGATTGAGTTGTCTTTTCCTATGACTTTTGTATTCTTTTGGATCAATTGAAAGCTTGTTTGATGACTCATGCCTAGTGAATCTTGTTTGGGCTACCTTGGTTTAAGATCCTTTCTTGCAAGGCTTGACTCCTTTTTAGTGCATCTTAAACTTCTTGAATGTTCTTCTGAGATGGTGATTTCAAGAACACTTTTGGAGTCTTGTTTTGAACCTTTTAAAAGAATTTTGAATTCTCTTTGAAGAAATATTAAACGGAATTTATTTTCTGTTGCTTGATTGAGATTGAAACCATTGCCCAATTTTGACGAAATTAATTTAAAGTTGGCATGCGCCATTTTTAAATGAGGTTTTGGAAAAGCTCCCTTGTTTAGTGGAAATTGGTTTGTTTGTAACGCACCGCCTATTTCCTTACCAGATTGTAAGCAAATTTTACCTCGGAATTTCCTTTCTAAAGAGAGTTTAATTTTCTCCTTCGTCTTTGCCATGATTTTATACACGCTTGTTTGAATATGAATTTTGGGAATTTTTGAACAAGCATTTGATTTCTTTTCCGAGTTTTATGATTGCTTTTGGTTAAGTTGTGCACCTAATTATCTTTCTAAAATGTTTTGAGGAAATAATTTAGCTTTTAACCAAACTTGTGTGCACCTTGTTTTTAAAATTCTACATGATCTGTTTCAACATGAAGTTGTATTATAGCAAAGTCACGTTTATGCTTTTGTTACTCTCTTGAAGAATGTTTATTACTTGACTTTCTTCCAGACTGCGAAATGATTTTTCCGCAAGTTTTTGATTCTTTTATGAACAAAGTATTCGGAAGTATTTTAATCGTGCTCTTGAGTTCTGTGAGCTTTGTCTTGGGTTTGAAATATTCTCTTCTGTAAACCTCATGCTTCCTCGACTCAGCTTGAGTTTGTTTCAAACTGATGCACTGATTTTCTTCTTATTGATCCTATTGAACTTCTTTGATCTAAGGGTTATCTTTGAAATTGTCAATTGAATTGTGTCTAGCAAACTTCATTGCTTGAACATCCTTGTTTTTCTGGAATTGGATATATTCTTTCAAATCTATGAGTATTGTCTTTGACATTTGTCTCTCCTTTCTAAGATCTCGTATTCTTCTGAGTAGACTCGAGAATTATTTTGATATCACGTGCAACTAGTAGACGTAGTAACGCGATGCGTTAGTTCTTTAAGACGTTATATGTGTATGCGGAAGTTGAAGCGGTAGGTGTGCA
The DNA here is from genome assembly GCF_059453495.1 of Arachis ipaensis. Classification (NCBI taxonomy): domain Eukaryota; kingdom Viridiplantae; phylum Streptophyta; class Magnoliopsida; order Fabales; family Fabaceae; genus Arachis; species Arachis ipaensis. The sequence continues at coordinate 10,460,314 of NC_142435.1, read as the reverse complement.
ACGTTATGAGTTGTGAGCATTTTGTTCCTTGCGAACGGGTTTGTGGTTGTCAGGCTTGTGATCAAATTTGGGGTTTGTAAAGTGCTTGATGGAGTTGGAAAGTTAAAGCTTTGAGGTTGGTGTGAGATTAGTGTGCGGATGTTAAGCACGTCGTTTTAACTCCATCCTGTTTTCTAGCCTTTGATGCCTTGCCCTACTATCACATGATTGACTCATGTTATCTTTTGCATTGAGCCTATCTTGTAACGTTTGCTTTGCAATCACACTCCTACCTTTACATCCTTATGCTTATGACAATCAAAGTATTTGAAAATCGTATATATGATTATATTTTGAGATATTTTTGCTTCTTCCTTAAATGTGTTCAAAGGTGAACTGATATGGAATTTCTTTCATTTTGTATCAATTTTCGAGGGCGAAAATTTTTATAAGGTGGGTAGAATGTAAGACCCAAAATATTTGAAAAGTCTTATTATGATCAAGTCTCAAATCCTACAGTTATTTATAACCTTAATTTCAGAGATTATTTTATTAAAGATAATTAAGGCAAGTTTTGATTTATTGGATTTGAGATAAGTTATGGTTATTATCTAATTTTATAATTATTGGACTATTTCCTATATTTAAATTATAAAGTTGGCAGTTATGAAATAATAAGGAATTTATATGATTCGGATTAGATAAGTAATATTTTAAATATTAATACTGCTATTTTGGAAAATGAAGAAATTAAGTATATTATTTCTAATTTTTGGATTTGAACGTTTTATTGAAAATAAAGTGTGAAATTGATGAGCAAATAGTATTTTTATACACTATTATTGTTGGATTAGAATTTATTTCTAATTACTACATTATACCAATTTTGGGTGAAATTACAAAAATGCCCTCAACCCTAGTTTTCAAAAAATGAACGAAACCCTGAGGCCTCCATTCCAGCAGCCGAAACCCCATCTATCTTCCCTTTCACCCACGGAGCAACACCCATGATTTCCCTTCTTCCATGGACGAAAGGAACAGAATCAAGGAAGGGAAGGGAGATTTAGCTGCGGCAAGGAGGGGAGGAGGGAGCTCATCGCCGTCATCCCGCCTCACCGCGCCGCGCCGCCGCAGCAGTCCATGCTGCCAGGGTCACCGTCGCCAAGCTCCCTCATCGTCGCACCACCATGTCGCCACCAATTTGCCATCGTCGAAGCTCCATGCGTCGCCACTGTTCGCGCAGGAGAGGGTTTGAGAGGGGGCAGTTGTCGTGCGTGCGTTAGAGGAGCTCGTCCTCGCCGACCAGTCACCGTCAACAATGGAGGAGAGAGAAGAAGTCAGACGCGTGGAGGAGGGGGAAGCAGGATCTGAGGCCGAGCGGAGGTCCAACCACCGCGTCGGGACCCTTCCATGTCGCCAGCGTCGCCGTAACCTCCAGCCGTGCCGTCGCTAGTCCTGCTTGTCCAGTCGCCGATCTGCTCGCCGCCAGCGTCGTCGGTATTGAGGTCAGCCACTCCACTACCACCGTTGAGCTTTGTTTGGGGCTGGTACTTCTCTTGGAGGTTTGGAGAGAGGAGGCAGAACTGCGAGGTAGAGGGGCCAGTGGGGGTTTGCCGTCGAGCTGCTGCACCAACCACCGCCGCCAGTGTCGCTGCCAGAGGAGGGAGCTGCATCTTTGTAATTTCGGCCACCGAGAGTGGTTCTGTGACTTCCGGGATCACCGCCGGAGCTTTTGGCTACTCCTGCCATCGTCGGAAAAGTTGCCGGTACGGGTTTTAATTTGCGATTTCTGTCCTTTTTGGATTTCGGAAAGAGTATTGACACTACGTGGTTGTACAGCTGCTATTATTAGAAATTCAGGCTGCCGCCGTCGCTCGGAAGTTATTGGCGGAGCCGCTGCCGGGCCGATTTGGAGTTGTGGCTGCTTCGTTTTGTTAATTTAGTGAGTATTTCTATTTCGAAAGCCTCGCGTTAGTATTTTGCTGTGTTCAATTAATGAATATGAATTTTGGTAACGTGGGGTAAAGTCCTGGTTGTTGTATGTTGCGATTAGGGTCGTTGAGATTGTGCGAAAAACAAGCGGAGCCGAGATTTTGGTTGTTGATTTCGGTTGAGGCGGAGAGGACTCTGTGAAGCGTTTGGATTATGGATTTGCGTTTTGAGGTAGGGGCGCTTTCCGAAAACTATATTTTGTATATTGGAATTATTACATATGGGTACTGATGTGAGGATGTGTATTTGGTGATTGTATCAGTCCTATGTATTGTTTGGTTGTTTTGTATAATTATGGGTGTTGGTTTAACTCGACTGTTGTGTGGCTTTGTGAAACGAAATGCTTTTGAAATTGATTCTTTTAAAGCTTTGAGATCGAGTTGAATCCGTTGGAAATTGATTTGAGTTGAATGGATTTTCTTGAGAATGTGAAAAAAATAGAATACACTCTTGAATTCAGCCTGGCTTGCTTTAATGATCTGGTTTGAATAAATGACTATTGCTGAACCGTTTCTTTGAAACTTTAGAAATGAGTTTATTCGGCTGATAATGATTTGGTTTTTGAAACGGTTTTCTTGGAATATGGAATTGAGATGGTTGTTGGATTTGGCTTGCCTTGAACTGATTTTGGATTTTGGGCTGTTGAAAAGGATTGTGGAACGGTTTAGTTGGGACCCGAACCGGGTGGCAAAGTCCAAGTTTTAGGGGAGACGCTGCCGAAATTTCTATAAAATCCGAGTCTTTATTGAAATGTTGTTTGGAGAATGATGAGTTAAAGACTTCTACTATTTTATTTGAATTATCAAGAAAAGGATGATTCATGCTTTTGAAATGAGTTAGAAAAAGGAGAAATTGTAATTTAGTTTTGCTTCTTAAGAAAGGCATTGTATCTCTTTCAAGAGAAAGTTATTTAGGTGAAACTTGTGTTTTAAAGCTGTTTGAACGTGAAGAGGGTTTATGCCTTTGAATTTGACTTGGGGGTTTCAATTAAAGAAGTTTCAATGGCTTTGAAAGAACCTGAATGTCTATTGACAAGTTTCATTTTGAAATGTTTGAGAAAGGTTTTAAGTGCTCCTCGAATTCTGAACCTTTGCAAGACTAAAACAATTTTGAACAGTCGAAATGCTTTAGAATTTATCATGGGGGTTGAAGCTGGTTTTACCTAGGAAAAGGAAACGGCTTTGAAAGAAGTAAATGATTACGTGACTCGGTTTGGCTTAGATCCTATTTTATTACTCAAATCAGAAAGCCAATGTTTTAATGATTTTAAATGAATTTGGCGAAATGAGTTATGTTATTCTCCCCTAAAGACTTGGGACTCTGCCGAGAAACTTTTGTTATAAAGTCCCATTGTTGGATGGGTGATTTTTGAATATCTCAAAGAGGCTTTTAACTTGCCATGATGATGGAAGTTTTGGAAAGAGAATGCCGAGAGTGGCATTATTTTAAAAGGGGAATTTACCTTGAGTAAAAGTGGCTTATGAGACTGAGATGATTTGAGAAATGAGATCATTAAAGCCAAGGCTGAAAAGAGTTGAAACTTGATTTCAAAGTGAAATGAATTGAGAAAATGATTTATGGCTTAAATGCCGATTTCATGAAATTGATGATTTTGAATGTGGAAGTGCTGTTTTGTTGAGAGCCCGAAATGGCTGTGTATGTTTATACATGTTAATTGGTTCTGGATTGAACCGTGAGCCGGAATGGCTGTGTATGATATGAATATTGGCTGGTTCTGGATTGAACCGTGAGCCGGATGGCTGAGATGGATGTTGATCCATGGCTGAGAATGAATGCATATATGCTGAGATATTGATAATTGTGATTTTTGCACTTCCACTATCTGAGATACGAGTTTCCCTGGGTAGTAGCAGTGGCTAGCCACCACGTGCTCCAGGTTGAGACTTGATACTCTGTTGACCCTATGTCGTAAGTGTGGCCGGGTACTGTGAAAGCCCGGATGAGCTCGCCCCCGTAAATATTCACCAGTGAGGGTGATGGATATGGATCATGATTATGATCAAGTTTATGATGAGTATAACTCGAGTTGGGGATGCGCGACAGAGGGACAGTCCAATGGTTAGCTACCAGGACTTGTCGGGTTGGCTCTATAACCGACAGATGATATCATCAGCCACTAGGGACAGGCATGCATCATATGCATTTGTATGACATTGGTTGGGTGTGCATATTATACTTGGTTTGCCTATGTGATTAATTGCTAACTGTTCTACTTGTAATAACTGTTTGTTTGTGCTTGAACTTTCTATCTGTGTTTGCATCTGGGACTCTGTTGGATTGTGGTGATTGGTTGTTGGTTGGATTGTTTGGGCCTAGGGCCGTGGTTGGAAAGAGATTAACTGATGGTTGATTTCGGTTTTGTGTTTCTGGTTTGGAATAAAATTATGAAAGGCTATTTTGGTTCCGCATAGATAAACCGTTTTGAAAGGCTTTTGAGTTTTTGAGAATTGAACGGTTCTTCTTTCCGAAAAGATTTCCGACTTTACTTTCATTGTAAACCGTTGTTTTTGAAAAGAGGCATGAGACGGTTATGAATCACTGGTGCGATTATCTTCACGTATCCTATTACAGTAATTCCCAAAAACCCTCTACTGAGAACCCTTTCGAGGATGTTGTTCTCACCCCCCTACATTTTTCCCCTTTCAGGATATGGGCGCAGAAGTCACGAAGAGTTTATTTAGTTGTTGTTGTGATGCTCTGTATTGTTTTAGTTATGGTTTACTGCACCCTCGCCTTTATCTTGATATAATCTGTAAGAGGGATAGGAATTGTATTGGATTATGTTTGTAATATTATTTATATATATATATGTGTATATATATATATATGGATGTACTCTTTATAAGCTTTTGTAAGTTGTATGATATTCTGTTAATGTACGTCATCGAACGAAAGTATTTTTGGGAGCGGTTTCACGGTTTAAGTTTTAAACAGACTCATATTTTAGTATTAAATAGTATAAAAGTCGTCGTAATATCCGAGCTATCAGAGTTGCGCAGCCGGAAGCGTAAGCTTTGGTAGTTAGGGTGTTACAACTAAGCAAACTTCTGACAATTCTTTACAGACTTGGAATTATATTATAGATATCTATATATATATTGTAATGTAACAAATGATTAGCCACTACACTCATCCATCCTTTCAACAACCTCCACAGTATTTTCACATTGTCTAAAGGCACTCCGAAGCTCTTCCCTAATAGTGAGAGGTTGATGACTCCCAAATAAATTGGAACCTTGTGAAGACAAAATTCTTGCATGAAAATCATGGTTAACAGTCTACAGATTACACAGCAAAATATAAGAACAACGAATGCAGAAGCCACAAAAAAAAATGAGATGAGAAAGAAATCAGGTATGATGAAACTTTAAGAGTAATAAAACAAATATTAAACAAATAAAGTAAAAAAATTTAAGCGATACATATGTAGGAATATATGTGTGACTGTTCACATATTTAGCAAGAGATAAAGAATCAAAGTGCATTAGGTCAAGAAATACCCAACAATTTCAGTTGAGAACAGAAATGGGTGAAGCATGACCCACTAGAGGACTTGAGCTCGATGAACATTGAATGCTTGCATTGGAATGAAACTGAACTGGATTCTTAAATTCGAAAGGAAAATGAGGAACAAAGGGATCCAGATCAAATTTCTAAATTGAACAACAGAGGAATAACATCAGTAACCCTTAACACATGACACATGGAAAACACAGAACAATATAGCCAATTCAGGTTGACCTGATTAGAAACAAATTTGACTAACTCAACATCAGATTCACTTAACTATCTTATCACCTGCTGTTGATTATCATGGCTGGAGTCCTCCAAAAACTTCACAATATCAACATCATCACATACTGCATGAATAACGTAAAGATATGTATTCAATTCATATTCAACAGGTCTAGGATCCACTATGAAGACAATTTTCTTGTTCATCAACTGAGAAATCATCCTATTCGGAACAGTGTAATCATCGGTTGACTAAGAAAAAAAAAAGAAAAGGTACATTAGCAAAATTCATATACCTAAACCATAAATACTAAACCGAAAAGAAGGACAATTAAATTAAATTAAAACCAAAATGATTACTTGGGAGGAATTTCTTTCGTCTATCAAAAAGTCTAAACAACTCTTTTTGAGTATTTTCATCACCTCATCATCCTCAAGTATGAAAATATTGCTGCCATTTGAATGGGAAACAATAATTTTGATCCGATACATAAATAATGTAAACAAAAGAAAAATATACACTGAGAAACATGTGCAGAAGATGCAATAAAGCAAAAACAAAACTGGTACCAACAACTCCGAGAGATAAGATAGATACCTTCTTATGGCATCAACACACTCAACTCTACACAGATAACAATAAAATACATTCCCAATATGAGAAACAAGTGCATTACACAAACAGCAGTAGTACCACCACTTCTGATGTTTCAGCACATCAATAATCTCACCGATAAAAAAAAAAAAAATCTGATCCTGTAGACAAACAATAATTAGTATATTATGATACATATTTTTATCATACTACACATGTTGAAACACAGTTCAGATGGTTGAAAACAAAAACATAAATACTAACATTTCTTGATGCAGAAGAATATATTTTAGCACAAAGAATATCAGCAAGCATCTCGTTAATGCTATGCAGTTGTATTGGAACACCAGATATGACTTGGTTGTTATAACTTCTAAGCTGTCCATACCAAGAGAAGTCTTCAAATATTGGCTAAAGGCCGAATCAGAACAAACATCCTTAAAATTTGGAAGGAAAACATGAATTATTAAACGCAACCAACTTTGTAAAGCATGAGGCAAAATCATGTTGGCATGTAAAGGATACCATTGAAAACAACAGCCAAATAATTAGAAAATGGGGATCAACAAAATATATATAAAAATGATTCCTCCAATTCATTCATATCTAACATAAAGAAAGAGTACTAACCTTGATGCACTGATAAGCCTGAAGTTTGTTGAAAAAAGTGCATCACTAATGACATTGATGATTTTAAAGGTACCACAATAACCCTGAGTGCTAATCCTCTTTGCTTGAACTTTGAAAACAATTTCTTTTCCAAGGAGTTTATGAAAAAACTGTGGACAATATCGGTGCTCAATTCTCTGTCATAGATATTGAAAAGTGATCACTAATTAGCGGACAAAATTGAAGTATAAGAAATACTTATTCATAGAGTATACAGCAATAAAATCTAAGTGGATAAACTATACATCCATTTCATCTTCTAACAACAAAAAGACATCAGAACAGGTTCTCCCTAATAGCTTAGTGGCTGCGCTGTCTAACAAGATAAACATTTCATAAGAAGTCCCGTCTTCAACAAGTATCTTAATCCTGTAACTATAACAAAGAAAGTAAATATGAGATTCACCTATTTCTGAGTCCAAGAAGAGGCTGATACATGAAGGCTACTTATATTATTGAATCAGAACACACGAAAGAAAATTTGTAAATCATAACCTGGATTTACCTTATCATAAAATGCTAAACCTCTCTGCTGCACAGCTGACAATGGATCACATTATCATCACCTACAATAAGATGACCGCAAACACAAAAAAAACCCACCACTCTGGATCTTCAACAATCTCCTTAATTTTTCCAACCATAAAGAATTGTCCATCCTATTAAAAAAAATTAATGAATTGAATGGGTAAAGCATGTCTACAATATTCAAAAATCAATTAACATGAGTACTTCTTACATAGCACTAAAATATGTTAAAAAACTAATAGTGTGCACCTCATTGTTTCCCTTAAGATTATCAATAGTCCGTATTAGCTTCCAATAAAAAGATTCATCATCAATTACACATACTAAATCCCCAACCTCATTACTACGGAGTCTACTGAAATGGTGGCTTGCAATACCGTATCTATGTAAAAAAAATTAATATTAGGATAAAATAATTTCAGGAAGACAGTTATAGAGGGACACAAAGAGAGAGAGAGAGAGAGAGAGAGAGAGAGAGAGAGAGAGAGAGAGAGAGAGAGAGACATAGAGAGATAGAGAGAGAGTGAGTGATAGAGAGGGAGGCACAAATTTCGAGTTTAGAGAGGCAAAAGTTAAGGAGGATTGAATAAAACTAACTGATTCAGAAAATTCACAGTTTCCTGCATATCAGGGTTGATCAAAACTCGAGAAATATTGATCACATTTTGGAGACTGACTTTATCTACAAATCAGAGAAGACAATAAGAAGAAATTAATTCATAAAGAAACTATTCATTCGTATAAAAAAATATTTAAACAAATCAAACTGAGACATGTGCAACACGGACAACTCTTCACCTCCATTGACTTTGATCTTGAAAGATTGCAGAATTACAACAAGTGGTCTCTGGTACCTTTTCAAAGTATTCATGTCTATAAGAGCAGGACAATCACCAACAAAATTGCAGGATATTTTCTTCCTGGGTAATGATTATAAGAAAGGATGGACAACAATAGAATAATTCAAGAGCAGTAAAAAAATAAGAAAAACAGAAATTAGGTAATTTAAAAAAAGGATGAGAAACAGAAACATAATTGATACCCATCAGCAAAAACTTCAAGGGTCAGAACTTTCAATATCTTTCCATTACACTCAACATCCCTTCTCTTTTTCAATCCGCAAAGGACCCCGACAAAATCTGTTTAGTAAAATTATAGAAGACAAGATTAAACCCTCAGATAGAATACCATGAGACATTTCATTGAATTCTTATTAATTTCAATTTAAAACACCTTTATAATGGTTCATATTTGAAAAAGTGAAACTTACCTATTAAGTACTCATAATCAATGCACTTCTGAAGAATCTGGTCCCTAGAAGTTAGACTTAAACCAGGGTTAGGTATGACTGTACTTGCAGCTACAACAACAGAGGTACTACACTTGAAAAAGGATGCGAAATCGATGTCTTGTAACCCTGACCAATCCATGATTAGGTATCACTTTAAAGTCAGAAATAATGAATACATCTCCTTCTTTTAACTGATCAATAAAAGTTGTGATCAAATCATCCTCAACAGTTGCTTGGATCTTGTGGTGCTGAAAAAAAAAAGAAAAAAAAAAAACATCTCAGCCTTTATAAATATTAACCATGAGACATTACATGCTAAAAATTATCACATATACAATTTTAAAAAATATAATTTAGTTAACTAAAAAGTGAGTTTTTGATAGAACATACACACACACACACAGACACACACAGACACACACATACACACACACACATATTCACCTGCTTATCCATCAAGACCATGTGTAAGAGTTTCTGCATATTTTCATTAACAATCGTAGCATCTTCCCAAATGGTCAAGATCTTAGCCTCAATACTCCAAGCTTCCTTCCATGGAGAGATTTTCCCAAGAGCATCAATAGCAAGACTCATCTGATAAATAGTAGAGATGAAAGAATGTAGATGAAAAAAACAGAAAGCAAAATGTTGGCAAGAGAAAACTGTGTCGGATCTGAGTCTTATCTCAATGGAAGGGAATGCAAAAGAAGAAAAGCAAGTAAGGAACAAGTGATAGCTTTTGAGAGATCAGTACAATACTCCATCACCTCATCACTACTTATAGCAAAGAAATGAGCAACCCTGTAACGCAAAGCTTGTAGAATACGTTTCTGTTGAAGTCCTTGCATAGATTGATTGATTGATTGACATATGACATTCAATGTGTCCATACCTAATTAAATTACATATACTCATACCTCTATATATAGCTATGTCATATCAACCTATCTATGAATCTATATACATCTATCTATCTATCTATCTATAAACAAACCATACCTATTGATTCATGCTATCTTTGACTATATAATTATACTGTTCCCCAACAATATGAGTGGCGAGATAGAACACATGATCAAGATTCACCCAAATAAAAATAAAATAAAAGCTACAAACTTTTATCAATCATGCCCAAGAGCTCAGCTGAAACTCCAAGAGAGCTGAAAAATAAAGTAAAAACTACACCAAAAAAAAGATAAATTTGAAACCAACCCACACTAATTCAAAATCAACAAATCACTTTTTTTGTTGTCTGTAATTTTGTTTTTAACCTGAAATAGAAATGAACATAAAAAACGGTATCCCTTTTTCAAATTGTTCTCTTTTAAATATAGTAGAGCTCCCAATAACAACAGGCTTTGGAGATATTTCAATTCAAGAAATGTTGACATTCTAGTTTGATTCTTATCAGCATAGATTTTAAGGACACCATTTTCCTGAGACCAAACAGAAAAAAAATCTACAAAGGAAAACAAGTATACTGTCCCAAGAGCCCCTGTGTAAACGGTATAGTCCCTTGCATGTTTCCCACTTGAATCCTTTGTCTCCTTCACTACCTGAACACACTCACAAAGAAACCAAATGACCCAAAACAGCTGGTGAGAAAAATGAAAAAATCGATCACAATTGAACATAGTTTCTACACAAATAGCTCAGAAGAAAAATTATTTAACTTAACTTTCTTGCAAATTTTTCGACCCCATCTCGATTTTCAGTAGAACTCGGTTGCAATTTCAGATCCAAAACCAGCTGCATTCTCAATTGATCTCTTATACATCTTCATCTACCAACAGATTACAGTATAAAAATTAGTAAATTAGAATTCTATTTGAAACAAAAGCAAACAAATCATAGAAAACACGATGATGATAGAAATATTGTTCTGAGGGGATGTTTGAGACCGAAAATGTCGATCGAAGTGGGTAACCTTGATGCACAATTTTCCGACAGAGAGAAAACTCGGATAATCCAAGAAACGATCCAGAAACACGAACTGCATGGGGATAAAGAAAACTGGGTTGACGATGATGATGGACGAATCGGGGTCACAACAACCACAGAGAAGATCGAGGCAGGAACGCGAGAGTGGCAACAGCTAGCAAAAGGAGAAAAGAGAAAGATAGGGCTGAGGTCTCGGTAAAGAAGGAGAAAGTTATGAGGAAGATGACTTCTGATGTTTCAACCTATTGAGCACCGAACAAAGTAATGAAACCAAAATAAACCAATACTAAACATTCCAAGATTATTATAATGGATAAGATTAATCCAATACTATTGTAATTAAAACTTAAAAGAAAATAAAACCAACAACAATGAAAGCTCATCCTTAAACACTTCTTGTTAAATATGGAGTGCTGCACATTTTGTTAATTCGTTAAATCTGAACTCTTTATTTATTATATTTTATTTGAATGGTCTGGATTTAAAAACCTAACCTGTTAATCAGGTTAACCATTTTTTTATAAGTTTTAGATTCTTTTATAAGTTTCAGATATTAGCTTGAAGTCCAAAACAAAAATAAAATAGTATATAAATATTAAAAGCAACATATCTGTACAACAAAAGAAATTACTGGTCTTTAAAACTAAAATAAATAATACATGAAAAAAAAAGTTGAAAATCTATGTACTAAATTCTGAAAAAAAGATATATTAGAATCTTAAAAAAAATTAATATTAAATATATATTACGTATATAATATGAAAATTTAAATAAATTTTGTTTTGTCTAAAACAAAATTATAATATTAAATGTAAATACAATAATAGAAGATTTTGTGTTATATAAAAGAATATTTAAATATATATTATTTTGTATTATAGCTTTAGTGATTGATGAGACGGCTGACGGTACAACACCCTACCATCACCACCACGCCACCGCCACCGCCACCACCACCCTATGATAATGATACGACGTTCACCTCGCTAAGCAAGCTAACTAAAATTGTATATATATGTATATTAATTAGATTTATATATTATTATAAAAGAATATTTAAAATTTATTATTTTGTTTTAAAGATATATTATGAGTTTTTTCTTAAAATAAGATTTTCTTTTTTTTTATTCAAATACTATGAAAAAAATTTTACGCCACGATTCAATAAATATTATATAAGATCTTTTAGGTGAGTATGAAAAGAGTACACCAATAAGTTTAAAGTTTAATTTTTTTTAATAAATTAACAAAAAAATAATACAAATAATTCTTTAAATATAATTGTATTTTAATTTTTCATGTTATTACGTACACGTTGAGGATAATTTGAAATAAAAGATAATGGACTTGTTGTAACTACGATATATTTTGTGTTTTGACTGCGTTGTCATCTAAGAATTATGGCGCTTTCATAAAGACCGGAGTTCTTCTACAGAATCGATTTTGTATTTGGAGTTAGCCAACCAGCAACGGCTTTCATATTTATATTTCAATTTCAAATGTTATAAAATTTTAAATGAAGACAAGATATATATTTTTTAATAACAATTAAATTTAACCTTAGCTTCAATACATTTAAAAATGTAAATGTAAACCATTTTATTAACCAGCATCTATATCTTTTTGGCCGATTATCATTTTTTGTTGTTTTTATCAACAGAGTAATAATTAATTAATTATTGAACCAGTTCATTTGAAATTGATCAAATAAATGAATATTTTCTTTTGTTGTAATTAAAAAGAAATTTCATTAAATACATAAATATCACAATTATATCCATATTAGAATTCAAAAGACACTAAGTATCACAAATCAAACAACAATTTAAAGTAGTATGTGAACACATTAAACTAAAAAGCATGCAGATCCTCCACAGCCTCATGATCGCTTTCACATTGGCTGAAAGCATCTTCAACTTCATGCATAGAATCAACCAGAACATGAATATGGAGAAAATTGAAATCCTCTCAATTATTGATATTTTTTAAACACTAATAATTGAACAAATTATAAAAAATATACAACAGACCTTATGCTCATTCATCTCAGCAGCAGCCTCAAAAACATTAATAACAGAGGTATCATCCAGATTTGTTGAACAATATACACAGATCGATTCATCTCATAACCCATAGGCATAGCATCAACCATGAATACAACTTTTTTGTGCAAAAGACTGAAATGAGTTTCAATGGAACAACTTTGCAATAAGATCCCTAAAAACAAAAAAAAAATACTTAACAAATAGCATAATAATAATTTATGTTTTCTCTAGGAATTTCAAAAGAAACAAACAAACTATATCTATATCTATCTATATACTAATTAAAACCACAATTGGATGACAACCTGATTCAACTCTGGGTGATTATCCAAAAAGCTCGAGCATCTTGTCTTTATTATTTGGACGACTTCACGATCTTTAAGAACAAATATATTGTTCCCATTTGAATGAGACACTACAACCTTCAAGTAGAACCTTGCAAACCATGAGAAAACAAGAAAAATTTGAGTTAACATTGAAATAATAATTAGTTACCAAAACAGAATAAAATTAAAGAATAAAACACCTTGGGACAGCATCAATGCATTGAAGCTGACATAGATCACATGATAAAATATTTTTATTAGTTGACACAAAAGAAACACATAAACAAGTTGAGAACCACCACTTATGATTCTTCAAAACAGATGATATAGTTCCCAGAATAAAAACGAAACCACCCTGCCAGCAAAGAAAAAATGATTACAGCATTTCAAATTTCAAATAATTTACAAAACTATCATTTACTAACTTTTCAGGGTATGATATAATAAGAATAACAAAAACGAATGATCTAAGAGATTTTATTGCAAATGAGGAAAAAAAATATACGTTCTCAGCATCAGAATAGCAGCGATTGGGTGAAATAAGATCAGTAATAATATCTTCAATAGTTTTTGATTGAATAGAATTATCACACACTACTTGAGTCTTGTAATCTTCGCCAGTTGCATACTGCAAGTAGGTGTCATAGATTGGTGGAAAAATGGGACCGTGAAGCATTGCCTGGGATAATTTGATTAGAATAAGTATCGAATGCATTGATTGAGAAAAAAAAATTGCATGAACATGTTGTAACATAGGGTGAGGAATCATACATTGATATAATCATCGGTTGTAGCTGGTTCCGGATTATGACGAAAGACATTTACAATTTTAAAAAGCACCCGGAGTAATTTGGATCAACTGTAGAATGAATTTCAACCTTGAAAACTTTCTCCTCTCCAACAACATCATCAAACATTTGTGAAGAATATGACCGACAGACCTTGGGAGTTTAATATAAAAGAATCAATAAACTTGAACACAAGAAATAAATAATAAAGATTAAATGAGGTTCGCTATGAAAGAGTTCATACTGCAAGCACACTAGGATCAACAGGAAATTCTTCTTCTATCCTGAGAAATGCTTCAGAACAGGTTTTTTCAAATAGTTTTGTTACCGCATTATCAAGCAGAACAAACAAAACAACACACCCACCATGCTGAATCTTTACCTGAATCCCATATCTAACACAATTAACAACCAAGAATGATAACTAAAACCAAAAAATCTGCTTAACAACACATACAGTGGCGCATAACAAAGAACTAACAAAAAATCCAAAAGATTATTAATTAATCTATTCCATAATAAAGTTACATATGAAGCTCACTTGACCATAACATGTTCAACACATGAAGCACAACTATCACAAAGGTAGAGATCAACATGCTCAACAACGGCATGACCACACACACATGAGTAGTACCACCAATCTGGTTCATCCATAACTTCCTTAATTATCCTAATAACAAAGTAATGAGAATCCTGTAAAATTTTTAAAACAATGATATACTATACAATAATGATTAACAAATCAGATTACAAAATCCAAGACACATGTTTAAGAAATTCAAGTTTAAGTATTAAATGGAGAGTTTGCCAATCTAAAATAGTACCCCATTATCTGAATGAAGATCTTGAATATTACTGCTCTCTTTGGGATTGAAATAATCACCATCAACTTTAGAAACTAAGTATCCAAGGTCATTGGTCACAAGTTTTGAGAATCCATAACTGGCTACACTAAATCTACACACAAGATACAATAACTAATCTTCATAACACAAAACATATACATGAATACCAACAAAATAAGCATAGCAGGTTGTAGGTTTTCAATATTTTTATCACAACTGACCTGCTTAGGAACTCAACAGACTCAGGAATGTCGAGATTAATGAATAACCTAGAGACATTTATCACATTCTGTAGGATTACCCCACCTGCATGCAAGAATCCTATTCTATTAGCCTCAAACCATATTTAAATTAAAAGGTCAAAAAACAGAAAAGTAAATATTAGAGTAAAAATTCGCTGAATATGCCTGAAACTAACCTTCAATTGCTTTGATTTTAAAAGACTCGAGGACAATCAGCGGAGATCGTGGATATTTTTGTAAGTTATCATATTCTAACAGATCACAAGCATTTCCAAACACATTGCATTGTACCCTTTTACTGAACAGATAAGTTTCAAAAGATCAAAAGGATCTAACTATATATTTATTGTTATAAACATAAAGATTGGAAGAAAAAAAATAGAATTAATAGAAGATAACTACTGATATGGGAGAAAGTCAGAGAGATATTACCCATCAGTAAAGACTTCTAGCACCATTGCTTTGATCAGCTTTCCATATGATGCTACATCTCTTTCTTTTCGAACACCAGTAATGATCCCAACAAAGTCTAATAATTAGATTGAAACATATACAAATTTGAATCAGAAACCATACTTTTTAAAACATAATACTATGATTCTAAAAGGGAAGAGCAAGAAACTTGTACGAACCAATGAGAAAATTATCGTCCTTTGTCATTTGATCAATTTCATCTATTGATGCAAAACACAAACCCGAATGAGGTATCCTTGGAGATACCATAGAAACAACAGAGGTCTTGTATTAGAACAAAAGTCTGAACCGATGTTTCATTACTCTGTTCAAACCAGTGTTCAATACAACTGTAAAATGGGTCATAAAGTACACATCCCCTTTATTTAGAGACACCACAAAATTTGATATAAGCTGATCTCTAATGGTTGCCTGGATCTTGTGTAACTGCAGTTGAAAAAAATGCTTCATATTTTGAATTTATTAACTTATTTAGGTATCCAAACAGCATAAAAACACTTGATTAAAAAAATAAAACAACAAAAACATATCAGTTTCCAACCTTCCCTTCTGCATATTAAAAAAAATGAAAACTTGCAACAACCTAAGGAAATGCTAATATAAAATAAAACTGACCTTCTCATCCATTAAGACCATATGCAACAGATTTTGAGAAGGATCCAAAGCAGGATTCTTGTGGTACCACAACTTCATAACTTTAACATGCACTTTCCATGATTCTCTCCACGGAGTGATTTTCTCCACTAGATCAACACGGTTATTCATTCCCAACATATGTAGGATAAGAACATCAAAAGGAGAAAATATACAGAGAAAAATTCTGAACTAAGATGAGAAGATAAACACATGAGTTATAAACTCCCAAAGTTAAGAAACACTAAAGCTTACAATGTAAGCTTGACATATGGGACAAAGATACACTAATAGGCATATATAGATTGATATGGCTACACACATCATTTAGGAAGATATCACAAGTAACCAAATACTCATGGAAAAAGAGAAAAAATAATATGGGAAGAGGCCTGTTGCAAATTACCAAATACCTACCACATATAGTTGATTTGACAATTCACAATAAAGCAAAAACAGAATTTCATCAGTCAACTATACCTAACACTACAGTTAACTTGAGTCCAATAGCAGAAAGAAAATTATATAATTTATAATGAGCAAACCCCCCAAGAAGAAAATTATTTCACAGAAACACCAAGAGCACAAACATAGGAGAGAATCATTGATTTACAAAAACAAGTAACAATCACCATGATTAAATCAGAAACCAAACAACTCAAAATTAAACGATAGATCCAGAAAACAGTAACAATTAACACAAAAAGAAATTAAAACTGGAGAAGGAATCGAGAAAGAGATTGAAAAGGAGGAGAATGGAACCATAGCCCATATATACCTCTTGAACAGCGGTGGCAATGTCTGCTATCCAAAACCGAGAAATCGAGATGGAGAATGAGGTATGCTCGACAGAGAGAGACAGAGGAACCCTGGAGAGAAGGAACAGACGCAACAAAGAGAACAACACCCTCATGGTGGGATCGAATGGAATCACAGAGATACCCATAACTTCTCTGCATGTGGCCAGAACCGAGGAGAGAAGCCGAAACCTCAGTCGAGGATGGGGGTACGGACATGGTGCGATGGATGGAGATTGGGTTAGGGATAGAGGAGATGGGGTGAGGTAGTAACGTCTTTTAGGATCCCTAATCAACTGAAAGTGATGAATTTGGTGAAAAAAATTAGAATAACCTCACTTTAATTAAGTTTATGGTTTAATTGAGATGATTATATTAATAAAAACAAAATCCTGCAACCAAGTGTTTTTAGACTCGTAGTAAAAAAATGTCAATAATTTTATATATTTAATTTTTTAATTTTATGCAAATTTAATGTATTAAAAAAATAATTTAAATTGATTTTTTTTAAAAATAAAAATCTGGTTCATCTGTTAAAAGAGATACATTTTAACTAACAAAAAAAAAAACAAAATCAATTGAAATCTGGATTAATTCACAAAAATAAAATATAAAATAGTAACAATATATTTTATTTGGAAAAAACAATATCAGATTTAAAAAAGTAAATAATCAAGTTTTTTAATAAAATTTAATATTTTCAAAAAGATATAGTCAATTAACTTTTTGATACTCAATAAAATAACTGTATTTAAAAATTGACTTTTTTAAACAAAAAAAAAAGAAATCAAAGTAAAATATGAACCATCAATTCTATTCATTAAAGAAGAGGGTATATCTTAAATGAGAACAACAATTATGTACTTATAGAGTATACCATATTTGTATATACCATTAGATTATATTACATAGAAATCAAAGGTTAATATAAAAGAAGAATATTGATAGACTCTAATAAATACATAATATTTTAATGCATAATTAAGTACTTTAAATAACAATACTATAATACAAAAACTTTAAATAGTAATAGAATCTTTTATTTTGAAACAATTAAATATGAAATACATAAAAACAAAATATATGAAAAAGGGAGCTTGCGTGAACGAATCGCAAGAAAACACAGCTGACGGCGAAAGCAGAGAGGAGCAGCTACACCCTTCCTGAGGAGAAGCCACGCTCGAGGAGAACGTACACCCTTCCTGAAACGCAGAGAGCTCTCTACACCGAATATAAAACCACATCATATTCCAAGAACTATCAGGTTGCCCAAAGTACTCAAAATTTAGTTGATTTTGGAGTACTAATGATTAATGGTTAGTTGTTTGAGATATCTTGTATAGAGAAAAAAAACATTACAAAAAATTTTTGGTTATTATACTTTTCTAATACAAAGAATTTATATCAAATTTAAGAATGAAATAATATTAAACTCGTCCAAAATTATTTTGGACTAAAATAAAATATTTAAAATATTAGACATCAAATTCGCCTAAATATTAAAACCAAAATAATAAAAATAATAGAATACGGAAGGTACCAAGAAAAATTGATACATACAACCTGGATGATCATTTTAAAATAATTATGATTGATGATATTTTTTCTTAATGGGTAATTATTAAATTATTTTTGAATAAATTTTTACGTGTTCAACTATTAAAAATTAAATGAAAAAGGAATATTCTAACTTGTATTTTCTTATTTCTTACAAATTATGTAAACAGGTGCCAAGGAGAATTAATATATGACATTATAAAAAAGTTAGTACTAATAATATATATTACTTAAATATATATTTTAAAAATAATAAAAATAAAATAAAATTGTATCGATAGAGTTTAATCCAGAATAAAATCAAATTTTTTTTGATAGATTAAAATCAAATTTGCATTGGTATCATCTGACTTTTCTTTCTATAAAAGGATAAATAATTATTTTTTATTAATAAAATGGTCATATTTTATTTTCATTAATATATTAATGATATATTTTTGTTTTTTTTTTTTGAAAAAAATAATATCAGATTTAAAAAATAAATAAGTTTTTTAATAAAATTTAATATTTTGAAAAAGACATAGTCAAGTAACTTTTTGATATTAGATAAAATAACTGTATTTAAAAAATGGCTTTTTAAACGAAAAAAAGAAATTAAAGCAAAATATGAAAATATGAAAATATAAACCATCAATTTTGACCTCCCTACATTCCAGGCAGGCTCCAATTCCAAGTGGAGGCTTTCCTCCAACGTGGCAAGCCCACTTCAATGGCGCATGTGCTTCCTTCTGATTCCGTCGCTCAGCTGTCTCTTCTCGCAATTTGGTCACGCAAGCTCCATTTTTTCACGGATTTGGTGTCAGAGATGATGATTTATCCGAACCCTAAACCCTACGCTTAGCCCTTCTTTCTCCTAGCATTGCAAAGAGGAGCACCTGCGCCCCTCCTGAGTAGAAGCCACCTTGGATGTATGCGGACCTGAAATGCGGAGAGCTCTCCACACCGAATATGAAACCACATCATATTCCATGAACAATCAAGTTGTCCAGAGTACTCACAATTTAGTTGATTTTGGAGTACTGATGATTGATTGTTAGTTGTTTGAGATATCTTGTACAGGAAAAAAAGCATTACAAAAAACTTTTGGTTATTATGCTTTTTTAATACAAAGAATTTGTATCAAATTTAATAGTGAAATAATATTAAACTCGTCCAAATTTATTTTGAACTAAAATAAAATATTTAAAATATTAGACATCAAATTAGAATTTGGCCTAAATATTAAAACTAAAATAATAATAAAAAATAGAAGACGGAAGACACCAAGAAAAATTAATACATAAAATCTGGATGATCATTTTAAAATAATTATGATTGATGATTTTTTTTAATGGGTAATCATTAAATTATTTTTGAATAAATTTTTACGTGTTCAACTATTAAAAATAAAAGTAAAAAGGTATATTCTAACTTCTATTTCCTTATTTCTTACAAATTATGCAAACAGGTGCCAAAAAAAATTGATCTATGACATTATAAAAAGGTTACTACTAATAATATATATTACTTAAACAAATTTTTTAGAAAGAACAGAAAATAAAATAAAATTGTATGGATAGAGTCTAATCCAGATTAAAATCAAATTTTTTTATGACAGATTAAAAGCAAATTTGCATTAGTATCATCTAACTTTCCTTTCTATAAAAAGATAAATATTTGTTTTTTATTTATTTATATTATGACAAAATTTGCCAATTATAATATTATATGAACACTGAGAGAGTGACAAGTGATATTCTTATTAAATTACCCTAAATAAGATTCTTTTTATGTATTTCATGATTAAAAAAAAATTCTCTTTCCATGAATATAAAACACGGCTAACCAAACAAAATTTGTTTGGTTTTAAATGTTACTCCTTCGAGCAATTACCTTTAATTACACAAGAAAATATTATACGTTTTTTCAAATATTGTATAATAATTAATTTTGTTAAATTAATATTATATATACTATTTTGAATAAAATGTATGTTTACAAATATTTAAATAAAAAATTACATTATACAATAACATATTTTTTACAAAGTTAACTATTGATAAATATTTTTTAATAAAATAAAATAATTTAATTATTTTTAAATAATATAAAATAATTTAATTTCTTACATTATGTTATTCAAAAAGATACATTATATATGGCAGAACATCATTATATGTGCAGAAGACATTTTCAAAGAAAGATAACACAGGACCGTGATGCCAATTTGGTGTCACAACACACATTCCTTTCTCAATGAAGCTATTAAATTCAGCACACATAACTTTATGTCTATGAAATGCAAGAGATGAAATATAAAATAATTTTTATTAAAAAATACAAAAATAAAATTAAACAATATAACAAACAATTCAAATGGATTATTGAATAAGAACAAAAATGGGAATGCAAAACTCGAATAAGAGAGGGTGGATTTATAAACTCACTTTGTTGGAAAAACTCTGCCAATCACATCACCGCTAAGGAAATAGATTAGGTAGAAACTCCATACCTAGACAATGATTCACAAAACCAAATCATGATCCATAAATATAAGAAAACATAAGTAGAAATTTCATCTTTCTAATCATTATAAAAACCAAAAAAATTGATAAAATAGACAAACCACATACAAAAAAAAATTCAACAGCTGACAAAAGGAGAAATGATAATCAAATTAACACCAAATTGCAAACAATGAAATGAAGAAGATGAATCCAATTGATAGACCATATTCAAATTAACAGCAACTTCCAAAGAATGTAAAAAAGAACATGAACCTAGAAACATACGAAGCCAGATAGACAATTCGCAAATTAGCAGATTCACAAACTCTAGACAGTAAAATCTGGATTAACAGTGTAAGAGATACGAAATTTGATCACAAGGATATACACAATGAAGACAAAGAAAAACGATGAACAGGAAAACATGTTTGGAAGTAAAGGGACCAGAAGAGTGTACCTGATTGATTGATTGCAGATCTTCAATTTGAGACTCTATGGAAAAATCCCTAACCTGCAATGAATGACAGGGAACCAAAGTCCCAAGAAACAGAGGCCGTAGACAATGTTTGGTAGGGCAGAGGAAAGCAGGTCAGGAGATGAAAACAAAGGGGCTAGGGTTCGATTTGATGATTACCTGATCAACTAAATCCACGAAAAAGGGAGCTTGCGTGAAGGAATCGTGACAAAAGACAGCTGACGGCGAAAGCAGAGAGGAGCACATGCACCCTTCCTGAGGAGAAGCCACGCTGGAGAAGAACATCCAGCTTGGATGTCTACAGGCCTGAAACGCGGATAGCTCTCCACATCGGAGATGAAACCACGCGTATGCTAATATATACTAATATATTATATATTTATAAATCGTATGAATACTCTTCTTTCATAACATCCTTTGATTTTCATTTAATAGAATCTAACGGTTCATAAAAAATGGTGCATCTAATGCACACAAAATGGTTGAGACAATTTTAGACATACCCCAAAGAAACTGTCCCTCTCTAAAGAAAACATAGACCAAAACAAAACTATAAATTATACAGATAAGATTGGAAGGTATAAGAAAAAACTACATTATATCTTATCAAAAACTTCCGTAAATACAACGTTTTCAGTCCTAATAGGATCAACTAATCCATCATCACAAAGTAAAATCTTAAGACCATTTCTATTCCTAACTCAGGAAAGAGCTACATAAAGTTGACCGTGACAAAACACAGGACGACGCAAGAATAAATCGACTGTTGATAATGTCTGACCCTGGCTTTTGTTTATTGTCATCGCAAACGACAGAGAAACCGGGAACTGACGACGTTGGAATTTAAACGGTATAACCGTATCACTGGGAATCATATTCATTCTGGTGATAAAAACCTTATCCCCAACATTGCTACTAGAAACAATATCCGCACCAATCACATTTCTCCCTAGATCTCGCACAACAAGTCGGGTCCCATTACACAAACCCCCAGCTGGATCAATATTCCTCAACAAAATAATAGGCACGCCTATTTTCAACTTCAACGAATGATTAGGTAGACCAGAACACCTAATATGATTCAAGAATTCAACATTTATCCAATCAACATCAACATCAGAATAGACATCACTACCACATATCGAATCAGCACTGAGATAATTTTTCTCCTCACCGGGCAACAAGTCAACTATATAATTGTTTATCTCTTCAACATTGTCGACAGTCGGAGCCAGAATTGCCCTATCCTGGAAAAAATGTGGATCACGAAAATTCTGAACAAAATTCGGATAGATTGTATTTACAATATCTTCCACTGGATTTTCCAAGACAGGAATGATTAGATTAGAAGGAATATCAACAAAAAGTTTATCATTGACCACTGTTCCACATCGACCTTCACCGATTTGAAGTATCCAATTTAAAAATGACCTTAACTCCTGAGGAGTTGATTGTTCCAATCCCATTGTTAACCTCATATTTTTCGTTAGACGCAAAACTTCGCAATATTTCCAGAGGACAGAAGAATTTATCGAAGCCATGACAATCTTAGCACGAGAACCTTTCGGAATAACTGGCAAGACCTGCCTGAAATCACCACCGAGAATGACCACCTTCCCACCAAAAGGTAAATCTTTATTCCTATCAGAGACCGAAACCATTATATCACGTAACGTCCTATCGAGCGCTTCAAATGCTAATTTGTTAGTCATCGGTGCCTCATCCCAAATAATCAAATCGGCCAATCGGACTACCTCAGCTTTTGCACTATCCTTCTTAATCCGAAAAACAGTATCTTCAGTCAGATCAACAGGAATATAGAACATAGAATGCGCCGTCTTACCACCAGGTAACAACAGAGAAGCAATACCACTAGAAGCAACGTTTATAACAATCTTTTTCTCAGATCGCAATCTATTCGACAAAACCCTGTATAAAAAAGTTTTTCCAGTGCCACCAAACCCGTACACAAAAAAGAATCCGTGCCTCTTATTCGAAACACAATCAATAATTTTATCGTAGACCACCCTCTGTTCTTCATTTAACTTTAAGACATTTGCATCATGCTCACGAGTCAAATAAACAGTATCATACTGCAACTCACGCAACAGCATCAAGTTGCTAAATTGAGAGACTAAAGAGTTATTAGGAACTGGCATGCCAGCATAATTTCTCAATGATTTTCCATTACTCTACAATAGTTTCTCAATCTCCAACAAACAAAATATTTGCAACTCATATTGACTCATCGTTAGATCTACGTTTAACGATAATTAATAAATATTAGCACGATAATATCATTTCTGCACTGTCTGTGTCCGTGTGCGCCTACTTGTCATATAATAAATTCATCATGAACAAAATTCTTACTGGGATATTGCAGCTCATGCCTTCTGCGATAAAGAATATCATCAGACAAATAAGCCCAAGTTTGTTCCCAAACTGACAGAGGCCTTCGCATGGAACCAGATAGCAACAACATCACAAAAAGCCCCTTTAGCTGTGCAGCGGACGCTACCTCGGCGACTTCCTTAATAGCAGAAACATACTCCTTATCATCTATCAAGAATTCTATGGCAGAGCATGCCTCCTAAAATGTATCATAAGTAACACCATTCACGGTTCTTATACTTCGAAAACTGGTACAACCTCTCTGCACGTTCAAAAGCATCCGCATATAGAAAAATTCACCAGATGAGGGATGAACAAAACTCAATCTTCCAATTGAGAATCCCCTCTGTCTCGGCTTCCACTCCCTACTGTTTGAACAATAGACAAATTTGCCTGGATATTCAACATATGTTAAAGACCGCCCATCCGGGAACCGCCTGTTGGCCATCATCCAACCCCTAAACATCGTCAGCAAATCTTTGTTGTGCAAATAAACATGAGTAGTGATATCAGCATCATCGAATACAACATGTTGCTGGTTCGGCAAGTGAAAAGTCAACCTCTGTACTGACGGCCATCTATGATGAATATCATAAGCAAAAATTCTCCACATGGATTCAGACGGTGACAAATAACGACAATTGTAATACTGCTTGATCTCATCAACCACGTGAGAAGATTCACCAACATAATATGTTTCTCCAACAGTTGCAATCACCCGATCCGGACCCTTATTGATATACTTAAAAAGATACTTGATGACGTTTGACTTGTTATAGAACTCAAGATTTATGTGAGCTTGATATTTCATTAACAGCAGTGGATTATAAGACACAACAAATCTGTTGTCAATATCAATGTCGTTGATCTTCACTGTCACACCCATATTATGACGTTTATATATCGGATAACCATCTTCATCAAAGCTCGTTTGGTCAAAGAATCTTTTCGGATAAAATTTTGAGCACTTACCATCTTTCATGCAAGGAGAACTCGGTCTAAGTCGACTGCAGGGACCATGGATCATGTACTTGGTGACGACATTATAAAGAGCTAAAAATTTGAGGGGATTGGGTAGCTCGCACAGATGAATTCATCAACAATTTTAAAACTTTGTAAGTTGCTTTCCCCGTTAAGCCATAGTAACATGTGTGTATGTAGTAGACCTCTTTTTTGGAACTCAATAGTATACATACCTAAAAAATACAAAAACATCATTAAAAAGCCAGACAACTACATGTCCGAGGACAACAGACAAAAATTGAAATGCCAAGCGAGAAATAACATACCTGCACTAAGTGGACCAAAAAATACACCTTCCTTGAGATCACTTAGAAGGCATTTTAACTTAGCATGAAAGACACGGCAAGAGATATCAAGACGATCAGCGATGGAAATTTGCTCTCGCTCTGTGAATCGCTGAAATTCAGGCTAATTTGGATTACACGTAATAGTAAGGAATAAATCTGGATAGCCAAAATGTTTACAGATTGCCATCGCATCCTGACAACAATTAAACATATAACGTCTACCACCAGTGAAAGAAGAAGGCAAGATGACTCGTGTCCAAATTGAAGAAGCTTCATCATCACCACGACGCATAGCCTCTTCCATTCCTTGAAGCACTTCTCCTTTAATTGTACTTTGCTTCATTCTAATCTCATACAACCTCTGGGACTCAATCATGGTGAAACAGTCAACAACAAATTGTTGAAATAATTGCCTACACTTGTGAATAATTCCATCTTCTTGCTCCCTAATTTGCAGACGAAAACATATGAATTCCCTGAGAGAAACCCTTGTTCTTCTTCCAGGGACATATCCCTCCTGTTGACCTCGATAAGGAATATTCAACTGGTAACCATCCTCGCCATATGGAAACAACAACGGATACTGTAAAGGCTAATACAGAGCATGAGTTACATAGATACGTTGCAACTGACCAACAGTAGATCGAACAATAATGTCACGACCATGATCCGACGAATCAAAATCTCCAACAACCAGAGCAGCAACTTCATCACAAGAGGGAGTATTGTAAATTCTTCGATCAACCTTCCTATGCGAATACAACTTCAAAGAGAAGATCTAGGATGGATGACACTGATAGAATTCTCTGACTCTTCAAAATGACTGTGCTATCACATTATGAGTATCGATCATTTGCAACAACTCAGTTATCAATTCTTTATCTATCTCAGATATTTGCCTAAAACAAATATACATTAACCACAAAAATATATTTAAAAACCACACAGAGTACAATTATCATATGTTTTGATACATCATTATTAGTTAGAAATGATTAATAACACATTATAACGGGAATAAAACAGAATATAACTATGCAATGACAGATATAAAGCTGTTTTTCAATGCAAATAACATTAAAACATCAGGGAAATAAAATAAAAAAACTTAACAACAAAACTTCAAACACACATACCGAAAGATTCCCTGCCTATGCATTATCTCATGCTGAGTGTCGTATATATATAATTGCGCAAATTTAGGCTTCTGACCAGAATCCGGGAGCAAACTTCTAATCTGATGATAATTTTGACCAGTTATTATAAACTGCGGTGGACCACTCCCATCATTCACTGAATCCAGAACCTTACCACCAAGAGACGTGAAGGCAAACATACTGTTATAAGATCAAATATTTTTTTTGGAAATACAAACACTTGCTATCATGTCCGTTAATCAAATTATATAGCAGATCTGGGGGCTTTCAGAGATAAGGTAACTGAATTTTCCCTTTTGAGCAACAAACAGTAAAAACAGGACGATTAACTGTAGAGTCTCTTTCAACACGTTCTGATAACCAGAAACACGCCCCACAGATTGAACATTTATAGTTAGGATCACCAACATCAAGACAACCTGGTAAAGATAAAGCGGAAAAAAAATGCATAACAATAAAATTTTTTTTATCTCAATTAGATGGCATGAAATAGATTCGACATAAAATGAATAAACCATTAGCTTACAGATATAATATATATTATATACTTGACTTGTTTAAATTTTGTCAAAAAAATATATCACAAAACACTACTTCTATTTTACACTGCCTGAATAATATCTCATCACAGAAGTACAATAGAATCTTTTAGAACTAAGTAAATAAGATTTCTATTTTACTATTCTTGAATAATAGATGATTTAAGAAAGAGAGTGTACCTTGTATCTCACTTTGCAAGAACAGAGGATGATCAATAACAGAACTAACTTGACTGAATGAATTTATCGAAGGATCATATTTTTCTGATTGGTCTATATCATCCATTTTAATTTAAAATAACACAAATTTATGCAAATATATATTTGACAACCAAACATAAAAAAAATAATGATGAAATAAGAAATCAATTAATTATTTAATAATCAGCGTGCAAATTGAACATTAAAAATGTAATAAACTACGAAAACCAATATGAATTAACATTGATTTATTAAATAACTAAATATAAATAAAGCTTAATGCACATTCAAGAACAGTTTGATTTTTTTTTTAACGTTAGAATAGACTTTATTTCATTATTTTAATCACTCATACTAATTGTCTAGGTTGCAATTAAATAAGCTAAATCACTATTAGAATCATTTTATATTTTTTTAGACTTTAATGACTCTATTGGTCCATAGAATCCTGTAAAATTTTTAACCAAGTGCGTATATTTTTTTTTTACTTTAACTGAGTCATTGCACAATTTTTTTTCTTAATTGGCTGCAAAGGCTTCCTTTTTCTTTTAATTGAATCCATGCACCATATTCTTTGTTGTAAACATCTCATTATACAATTGACCGAATCACTATCAAGAGAGGAATAATTGAAAAAACTTAAAAAAAAAAAATTCACAGACAGAACTAAAAGAAAAAATATTTATATGGAACTAATAGAAGATTTCAAAAAATTAGAGAAACCAACAGAATAATTAAACTTTTCTTTAATATACAACTATTGATTATGACATCAAATTAAGAAAGTTTCAAGAAATACCCCTCGTCTATTATTTATCCAGAAAAGTTAATTAATTAACTAATTACGTGAATCCAATCACATAACGAAAAAACTTTTCATATTGTCCAAGACAAGAATAAACACTAATTAAACAATTTATTAACCTCTAGTACTTGTGTATGTTTGAAACAACAATATAAATTACACCTATATACTGATCTAAATGATTCCATAAAGAATTTTATAACAGTGTAAAAAAACAATAATAAATCAACAAACCAATCTATTATTAGATATAAATCCAAAGAACTTAAAATATAATTTAACAAAAATAAAATTGGACAGGGATAAAATACTTAAAGATATTATTATACCTGACAAGATAAGATTTGAACTTTGATTAACATTCTGGGACACCTCAACTAAATTTTCTAAAAAATAAAAATAAACAGAAACATTAAAAACATATAAAATAAACAGACAAATTTTTAGAAACACAAAGATTAACTAAAAAAATATTGGTAGAGCAATAAAAATTACCCATATAATTATTCAAAGAGAGAGCAGGCATCGAGGAATCGAAGACCTCTAAAACATTAAAAAACGAAAATAAATTACAAAAGACTTCCATAGATATGAAATCACTGAAAAATAGAACATAAAACACTAAAAATATCACGAAGGTCAATTCAGTACTGACCTCTTGCATTTCGATGGTGACTTTGTGTTCGTTTTCTTTTCAAAGAATTTCGCCTATATTCTCTAGCACGAACAGAATTATGAGACATCTTTGTTACTCGTACTAAAGAAAACAAGAGGTTGAAACATACATCGCAAGAACTATCCCTAATTCATTGCCCAAAAGATATCCACATTGTTAAGTTCCTATAAGCAAGAGGTAAAAAAAAGGGAGGTGGCTGGGAAGAGAACTTGTGAAACACACCAACAAAGAACTTATATAACCATGCACACCTTTAATAACGTAGAACATAAAAAAAATAAAGTATTATAATCAACACCAATAACTAATTGACATGAAAAGATAAAGTTGTACAACAATAAAGAAATAAAAATAAGAACTACCGCATTTCATTAAAATACTGATAGTGATATACACAATTACATATGGCTATCTCTCCTATGATAAGGAGGATCCCAACATATGAATACATATCTTAGTATGTAACCTAAAGAGGGTACAACATTGAAAATGTGTCCAATCCCTAGCAAAGTCACTATTACAAAAGAAGGAGTTGAGAATAGACCTAGTTGGCAGATGACCCGAGCCAACACAAAAAGAAAACCCCTATATCTGACAATCCTATTTGATGGACACAATCCAAAAAGGTCAAATCAAAATACCATCCAGCCAGCATGATTACATTTCGATGTATTTGGAATCACAAGCCTTCTTAAACACTTGGAGATATACTATATAAACTACCTACACCTAGACACAGCAGCTCAATTCCACACCTTAAATCAAACTCCATTAACCTTGGCAATCTTGAACCCATGCCCATCTGCATCAGCAGCCGCCTCTTCAAATTGGGGATTCAGATTCCTCTTGCCCTTGGAGGTGACAACATGATTTTCATGAATAAGCTTCTCTCCATATTGGGAAGGTGCATCAATAATGTGGGACAACACCTCCTATCACAAAGAAATTAACAAAAGCTATGAAAGTCACTCAAGAAATGCAAAATCCATTTAGAAACAACACACATAGGAAGGAGGAAAAAAATATTATATAACAGCACCTGAGTTTCTTTTTCTGGTGAGCTAAGCAATATATCCAGTTCAGCAGAAAGATCATCACTAACAGTATCATTGCTGGGTGTTTTTTCATCTTTTCCATGTTCACCATTAATTAAGGAAGCAAACTCAGTCTCTCCGGAAACAGCAGGCTGTTTTCCAGCCAGAAAATTTATAAGAACTGGGGATTTAGATAAAATTCCAGAAGACTCACCAGCAACTTTCTCACTTTTGATAAAAGTCTTTGATGACTCCTTCTTAATACCAATATCCCCTTCTCCACAGGGAACAGATTTGTGTAAATCAGGCTCCTATTCATATGCCACAAGAGTTTAAAAATACATAAGACCATAAGAAAAATTCACCACAGCACAATAAAAAAAAGGAACAAAACACGAATTTACACAATGTAAAAATAATTATATGTATATCTAACCTTTTTTGGAGTAGACTCATCATCAGCATCATAATTGAAAAGTTTAAACATGGCAATAATGGTGGGATCATCACATATTCAGCAGTAACTTCTTTCCAATGAGCCCTTGGAATAGGGGAGGATAAGTATCTCCACATACAAGCTATTTTGAAAATAATACATAAGAAATACAGAGTTTAAATAACACATATCACATCCCATAAAGTGAACAATACACAAAAGAAAACTAAGAATATACACTTGCATCTCTTTGAACCTCGGTAAATAAGTCAGCACATGATTTCTTAAGCAAATAAGATGCCTCACGATCAAAGAAAAGGAAAATACCCTCCCCACTATGATCTTCAACTGTTATTTTAATTTTAAATCTGCGGAGAAAAAAAAAAGGAACACAATGATTCGGAATAAATAATACCAAGAAATATTATTTTTATAAACAATCCACAAGACAAAATGAAAAGACATTTTGAACAAAATTTCTGACCTTGGAGTCACATTAATTATGTACTTCAAACAAAAATCACAGTAATATGCACCATTTTGAGGATAGATACCCTTTCCACACACACAAGCAGAATACCACCAACCTCCATCCTCAACAATACCTTGGATTGTACCAAAAATGATAAAAGAACCCTCCTATACAATCGGCATTTCAAAATTTGTTAACAATATGAATGAAAAAACAGATCTGGAAATTGTTCTTTGATTTTTCTTTTCAGTTCATTTGTGTATAAAATAAACATAAACACAACTAACTCAAAAGAAGACAACCTCATTGTTATCTTGAAGCTCTTCAATAGTACATTTTCTAGTTAAATGCATGAAATCATCTTCCAAGGAGACAATTTTACCTTCATTTGCAATAAACAGTGGTTGGGTACCATTGACACCTTGCTCAATCATACTAAAAAAAAATTATGCAAATACTTGTACTTGTTATTCCAGATTGGTTGTAAATAAAGAATACAATAAAAATCAACAAAATAAAACATCCTAACCTCTGCCTGAATTCAACAACTTCAGGAAAATCAAGATTAAATAATATTTGAGTGGCATATATCACATTTTGAAGGCCTACTTGACCTACACAGCAACACAGAAATAGTCTAGCAAAGTTTATTGGAGACAACACCTAGAGTAGCAATGAGATGTACAGAAAACAAACAATTTACCCCTAAAGAACTTGACTTTAGCAAGTTGAATCACCACAACAGGCTGCTCCACATAGCCAGAAGCAAGGAAATGATTTACTTGATTAACATAGTCCCCAAACAATGCACATCGCACTGTAAGACTGAAACTCAAAACATGACAAAGGATCAAACAGAAAACAAGGAAAAAAGATGATTAAAACATAAAGAGAAACTAGGAGAAATGACTCAATCAACATACTCTTTTGAAGTTAATTCAAGCACAATCATTTTCACAATTTTTTCCTCTTTTGCATATTCTTTCTCTTTCCTCACTGAAGTTAAAAGGCCAATGACATCTATTCTAAATAAACACAACCTATTAAATATTGAAAGCATTTGTTAAAAAAACTTGAATAACAGCAAACCAAGAAGATAGACACACCAACTAAAAAATCATAATCTTGGGTCATGTTCAGCAGTTCAGAAAAAGAAAACATGTTGAAACAAGTCTTAGGGATAACATCTTCATCAACAGCTACAACAGTGGTTCGGTGAAGAAAAACCAATTTGAATTCATGAGAAGTTGCTCTATAACTACCATGATTTGACACAACAGTAAAGTATGCCATTCTATAAACTTTACCTTCAACTATATGA
This sequence comes from Arachis ipaensis, assembly GCF_059453495.1. Taxonomy (NCBI): domain Eukaryota; kingdom Viridiplantae; phylum Streptophyta; class Magnoliopsida; order Fabales; family Fabaceae; genus Arachis; species Arachis ipaensis. The sequence goes on along the minus strand of NC_142435.1, from coordinate 10,428,550 downwards.
TCCCTAAACCTATTAAGGAGTGGTTTCTTAACTGTAGCTTGAATTTTTTCACACTGAAAATCCAACAAAAGAACAAAATCAGATTAGTGAAACACATCATTTAAAATTAAAAACTTAAAAAATAACAAGTAACACCATATTTAAAAGAGAAGCTAATAGGGGCTAACATGCTCATAAAGGAGATCAAAATCATCTCCATTAAGTTAGGAACATCATGATTTCCAAAAGAGGGTACAACCCAAAGCCTTAGAACCCTAACTTTCAGCCTCCAAGCCTCTCTAGGAGGATGCATCTTAGAAATCATATCAAATGGAGGAGGCATTGCAGAAAAAAAAAAAGAAACAAAGGAGGTAAATAGAGTTAATGAAATAGATCAAATGTAAACAGAAAAATTCTGATGTAGACAGAGCTTAGGAGGAAATAGAACACAGTAGAATGTTTGTGCATTGAATGTGGATCACCAACCATCCTTTTATAGAAAAAATCAATGGCTTTAGACTCACCTTTTTGAATTCAAATTGAATATGGAAAAGGAGGAAAAACAAAACATGAGTCCATATGCATCTCCATTCAATGCCATAGAAATAACTAATGAGAGGGGCAAAATCTGAACCAACACAAAAACAGCAAAAACAAGTGAAACTTTCAAGAAATCAAGAAATAGGGACCAAGAAATGAGATATCACACCATACCTACTACAGTCACCTACATGTCATTACACCATAGGGAAGGCAGTCATCAACTACCCCAAACAATCATTGTACTCATGACAATGAGAGTTAGTAAATGTCTTAGGTAGGGATACATTGGAAACAGCAAATGAATGGGAAAAAAAAGTATACAGAAACATCAATAAAAATCTGTCAATCACATCAACATTCAGGAAATGGGTGAGATTGAAACTTCATACCTTGATAATGATTGCCAAATTTCCAATGAAGAATATATAGCACAACCTTATTATATGTGCAGAAGACATTTTCATGGGAAGAGCAGCTGCTGGATAGATTTTTCTTTCGATAAAGAGATGTGCTAGTTAGATAAACAATACCATGAAGCCATTTTACTCGCACAAGGCCATTCTTTTCTCAATGAACCTCTTAAGTTCAGGCCAAAGAGCTGTATGTCCATCCAATAGCTGATATATAAAATAATTTTTACACAAAAGATAAAAAAATGTAATGCAATTCAGTTGAACTTAAAAAAAAAAAATGACCAGCAGGCTATACATCAATTTCTGTCAATCACATAACCACCGATAGAATACATTAGCTACAAAACCAATTCTTTGATAATGATTCTCACAACCCACATGCAACCAGCAATTCATTTTAGGTAAACTTAATGGATTTGATGGACATAGCTTAAAAAAAAAAAGAAAGATTCATCAATAAGATTATTGAATCAGAATTGAAATGGGAATGCAAGACTTGAACAGGAGAGAATGGAATCGGGAGGGAAAAACTTGAATGGGAGTGGCAAAAGCATTTTCCTTTATCAAAGAAGCACAAAAATTCATGACAATCAGCTCTACTTCTATGCAACAGGCGAAATATAGAGCACTCTTTGCATAACCAATAAAGAATTCAAATGCAAGTGAGTTGACTAAGAAAAGGTTTCATCAAAATGTAAATAAATCGCCAAGAAGCTATCAATCAATTCCTATCAATCACATCACCACTCATCAAATAGACTACCTAGAAGAGAATTCCCTAGTAACACAAATAATGAAGTGATGCCATCTGATTGTGAGAAAGCAACTTCCTTCCTATCAATCACATCACCACTGACTAAATAGATAGAAACCCCATACCTTGATAGGGATACCCACATTTTCAATGAAGAATATATGGCAGAACATCATTATCGGTGCAGAAGAGATCTTCAACGGAAGATAACATAGTGAACGTATATGTTTTTAGAGGAGGGAATTCCTAGGTAGACAAAAAGTACTTTTATATAAAGAATAAAAAAATGGAATGAAATTGACCTAAAATCAAAACTTATAAATAAACAACCAGCAAGCTATACATCAATTTCTGTCAATCACATCACTACTAATAGAACAGATTAGGTACAAAACCTATTCCTTCATCATGATTCACACAACCCACATGCAACCACCAATTCATTTGATCTAAACTTGATGGATTTGTTGAGTATACAGAAAATAAAAAAAATAAAAATAGATTCATGAAATTTTAATATTGCATTCAATGGGTCTACTCTCAATATAATTATGAGAGTGTTTCATAAAATTTGAAATCAAACATAAATAACAGAACATGATTCTCAATACAGAAAACAGTATAAAAACTAAATGGATTTGTTGAATATATACAAAGTAAAAGATTAAAAATAGATTCATCAGTTGATATATAGAATTTAATGGGTCTACTTTGGATATAATTAAATGAAGCACACAAATGCATCACAATTAGCTCTACTTGTATGAAAGAGGCTCACCTTTTTTAATTCAAATTGAATATGGAAATAGAGGAAAAATAAAATATGAGTCCATATCCATCTCCATTCAATGCCATAGAGACAACTAATGAGAGGGGCAAAACCTAAACCAACACAAAAATAGCAAAAACAAGTGAAACTTTTAAGAAATCAAGAAATAGGGACCAAAAATGAGATATCAAACCATACCTGCTACAGTGCACCTACATGTCATTACACCATAGGGAAGGCAGTCATCAACTACCCCAAACAATCATTATACTCATGGTAATGAGAGTTGGTAAATGTCTTAGGTAGGCATACATTGGAAACAGCAAATGAATGGAAAAAAAAAGTATACAAAAACATCAATAAAAATCTGTCAATCACATAACCACCGATAGAATACATTAGCTACAAAACCAATTCCTTGATAATGATTCTCACAACCCATAGGCAACCAGCAATTCATTTTAGGTAAACTTAATGGATTTGATGAACATAGCTTAAAAAAAAAAAGGAAAGATCCATCAATGGGATTATTGAATCAGAATTGAAATGGGAATGCAAGACTTGAACAGGAGAGAATGGAATTGGGAGTGCAAAACTTGAATGGGATGGCAAAAGCATATTCCTTTATCAAAGAAGCACAAAAATTCATGACAATCACCTCTACTTCTATGCAACAGGCGAAATATAGAGCACTCTTTGCATAACCAATAAAGAATTCAAATGTAAGTGAGTTGACTAACAAAAGCTTTCATCAAAATGCAAATAAATCACCAAGAAGCTATCAATCAATTCCTATCAATCACATCACCACTCATCAAATAGACTACCTAGAAGAGAATTTCCTAGTAACATCAAATTGGGAATCCAAAAGTTGAATAGGAGAAGCTGGGTCTATAAATTTTGATTTTGAATGCAGAATAAAATTAGAAATTGCTAGATTTAGCCCAAACAATCCAAAGAGATTACTAAATCAAAATGGAAATCGGAATGCAAAAGTTGAATAGGAGAGAATGAAATTAGGAATCCAAAAGTTGAATAGGAGAAGCTGGGTCTATACTCTGTATTTCCTGAAAGAACCCTGTCAATCACATCATCATGGAGAAAGTAGATTAGGTAGAAATCCCATACCTAGACAATCATTCACAAAAATAAACCCATCATCCATAAATATAAGAAAAGGTAAGTAAGAAGACAATCTTTATAATGATTATAAAATTCAAAAAATTGATGAAATAGACAAATCACATGCAACAAACAATTCAAGAGATAGCAAAAGGAGAAATGACAATCACATCAAATTCTAAATAACGAAATCAAGAAGATGAAACAGATTCATAGACCATACTCAAAATTAACAGCAACTTGGAAAGAATCTAACGAATAACATGAACCCACAAACAAACCAAATCACATAGACAATTTTCAAATTACAAATGTCACAAACCATACACAATAAGATCTGGGATAACCGTGGAACAGATACCAAAAACGATCACAATCTGCAAAAATTAGAAATTTCACAAACCCTAGACAATAAAATCTCCCCTAACCATGAAACAGATACCAAACATGATCACAATTGAACAATCAAAAATTTCACAAACCCTAGATAATAGAATCTCGCTTAACCATGGAACAGATACAAAAAATGATCGCAATTTACACAATTAGAAATTTCACAAACCCTAGACAATTAAATCTGGGTTAACCTTGGAACAATAACCAAGATTGATCACAAGGATGTACACAATGAAGGAAAAGAAAAACGATGAAGAGCAAAATAGGTTTGGATGCACCTGATTGATTGATCGGAGATCCTGGATTTGAGCCTCCACTGGAAAAACGCTAATCTGGATGAACGGCGACGAAGCAAACTTCCAAGAAAGACTCGTACACAGAGTTTGGTAGGGCAGAGGACGAGAAAGTAAGGAGAAGAAAGCAAAACTCCTAGGATTCCAACTAATCATTACCTGTTCAAACAAAAACATGAAGAACACAGGTTGCGTGAACGATTCAATGAAAAGGAAGTTAAGTTGCATGAGCGAGGAGATGAAAGGGATGGGTGACGGCGGAGTGACAAAGAAGCACATGAAAAAAAATATATATTTTAGATTCTGGCTAACTATTACTTTAATTTGGATTTATAAAAAGAATATTTTAAGAATGGAAAAATAATAAAACCATCAGATTACGTTTGACCCTTTTTTTCCTCGTATTTAATAAGAATAATTTCATTGACCAATAATACTAATTAGTATTATTACACCAATTCTATACTACAATTGCTAATAGAATAAAGTGTTTTCTGTTTATCTAATATGAATATCACATTACCTTTCGAGAATATAGCAAAAGTATATTTTATGAGAAGATTATTAGAGAGATTAACTTAGATTAATTTATATACAATTGAAAATTGAAAGACTAAATAATCAAATCATAAATATAATTTGCAGAGCTTTCCAAAATATTTACACATGCCCACACATTTGATCATTATATTTGGATACATATTAGCTTGTATATACAAATGTACAATGTGGTCAATTTTATTGAATTTTCAAGACATCGATCTTATCTTATAGACGTAATGTTTACAATTCATAACTTTCGTTCTTGATAGATTACATAAAGTAAAAAAAATATATTAAAACTTACATAAAAATTCGAAGAAAGATAGAATGAAATCAAAACCTATGTTCATTCTCCATATAGATAAAAAGAGTTTCCCCTAGTAAATGGCTGTTTCTTTTTTCGCTAAGCAACTTATTATAGCGAAATTATAAGTGCTTACTTCCTTAATTTATCTTTAAATATAAGAGAAAGTTATGTAATCAAGGATTAAAAGTTCGGCAGCCATATTTAATCAAAGAAATCACAGTCGATTATATTCAAAAATCTTCTTGGCGTCTATCATTCTCAGCAGATCAAAACTGGTGTGAAACAAATCAAAGCGTATATCTTCGATTTGTTCTATTATCATTCATCGGTGTCCATGAACAGCTGCAACAAATAAATTTAACGACACGTAAACTTATTAGAACAAGATGGTAATTAAAATGCCACAATCCAAATCAGAAGTGTATGATATATATATATATATATAAAGACAAATCACAAGAACTAGAAACAATGAAGTATACCTATATAAAATATATTATCGAGAGCTTGTGCGAGGCATAATAGTGTTTATTGGGTGTATATTGGGAGTGAATGGAGAGAAGAATAATTTTAATGAGCAGTGATTATTAGCAGTGTTGGTGGTGAATGGTTTAGGTGCATGGACTTGAATTTATAGGAGTGGGGGATTATGGATGTGGTTAAGACATGACACGTCATGTTGAGTCAGCGTGAATTCATATTATTCTTTTTCATAATTTTATTTTTTGTATTTTATTTTTATCAGATATTTTATATAAGTTAATAAACTTTTATTTAGCCAATAAGTTATAGCTCAAATGACATAATCTCCTCATATTTAATTAAGAAGTTGTGGATTAGAGTCTCCTATATTTGATAAAAAAAAAAAAAAACTTTTATTTATGGTTAATGTAACGATATTGTGGAGTGTTTTTATAAAAAGAGTGATTTTTCTTTTTTAACGACAAAAAATATTAAAAAGTAAAGATATCATATATATAATAATATAATATACACTCGTCAAAGTTTAATTTCAATATTCATTTCTCACTCAATTTCACTTCTTATTAAAAGAATTTTTCTTATATTATTAAATATTAAATATAGTAACATTAAATATTCAATTTTCTTATACTTTTGTTATTTTATATTGTATAATTATTTATTATTTTTGACTCTAAAAAAATTTTAATTTTAATTTTTATACTATTTTAGAAGACTATATTTTATATTAACTTTTATATATCAAAAGTCTCGGTAACAATCTTTTAGATGTTAATGAGTCAAAAGATAATTTTTAATGATTTTTTAAAAATTATTTATTTTATAAGTTTATAAAAATATAAATTTCTTGAAATTTGAAATAAAACACAAAATTTGAATTTCTTTTTTTCAGAAATAATTTGTTATTCCAATTTATTATGTATATACTGTGTAGTAATAAATCGAATCAAGTTGATTCGATTTACATAAAGATGTTCAAAAGTAAAGACAGTAGTGTAACAATAATTAATTTAGGATATTTACGTAATTTTTAATCTCAAATTATTTATTTTTGTGAATTACTCAAAATTTTAAATATAATAATAAAAAATAATATTATATCACATTATACTATTTGAATTGGATTATTGGATCAATTTTAAAAAGTAAATTCGACATCTGATCCTACAATTTGTCCAACATATAATCCAATCAAATTTAAATTGATGCGGTTTTAATATGTTTTCGATTTAGATTTGATCAGATAAACAGTTTAATTTTAATCGATTTAGATTTGAATCTCTAATTAAGATTACAAATTAAAACTTTTTTATTAAAAATACAACAAATTAAAATTTTTAATGTATTTATTTTATATTTATTAAAAAAATTAAAACTTTTCGAATACATATTAGCTAAATCTTTATTTTAATGTTTAATATTAATATATACTAGTTAACAATTTACAATAAATGAATTTCTATATCAAGCATTCATTTTGTATAGCTGGTGCAATAATGGCTATCTCTATACGATTCCCACCAATTAAAGGTCAGCGTTAGCCACCATTTTTGAGAGTAAACTATTGAGTGCTTCTAGAGGACCAGATAATATGATGTTCATTATTAATTAGTTTTTAAAATTATAGTTAGTGAAAGTTTTACAAAATTAAACCCATAAAGTCACCAAAAAATAAGCAAGTCACAAAAAAAAAACCCATAAAATTTGGTGAATGCTACGATCTCCTCTAAAATAACATATAACTTATTTTTTATGATGTGTCAAATTTTAATTGGTCATTATTTTAATTATAGTTGAATTATTTTGTAATTTATTATTTAAAATGGATAATTGTATCATTTCTTAAAATATCAAAATCCTACTCCCGTTAATTGAAGCACCTTTTCACTCCTCAATTTTTCCTTCATCGTGCAGTTTCGATCCTTCCAAGCATCGACGTCGCCGTCGTGACAAGAAACGCTGATGTCGTCGTCATCTACTGGCCTCTCACGCAATCTCTCTTTTTTCAGTGCATCATTCCTTAACAACTTCGTTAAATTCCCGTCCTTCCTGTCTTCTCACTCGATCCCTCTTTCTGTTGTAGATCACTCCTTACTAACATAATTAATGGTTAGTTTGGTTATTAAATTTTTTATTAAAAAAATATATCTTTTATTTAATTACATAACAGAACATATATTCATATATAAAATAAATATAATAAAGTAAATCTATTTAGAATAATTAAAATATAATTAAAACCATGAACATATAAATATAATAGTAAAATTTGTACTCTAAACAAGTAAACATATGCTTTATCATACATAAATTATTTAAAAAAATTGAATAAATTGTTAAAATTAATAACAAAAATTTAAAATGATAAAATCCAACTTTCTTACCGTATTCTTTATAATATTTTATTCTTTTAATTTTTAATTTATTAGTACTTTATTATTTAATTAATGATTAAACAAATTATTTTTATGAGAAATTATTTTTTGTATTATCTTAAAAAAGAGACCAATATAGCAGTTTAAAAAATAACGTAAAAATAATATTTTAAATAAAAAATATTTAATATTAAAATTTTTAAATACAAAAATAAATTGTATAAATATTTAAGAGATAAATATGAAAAACATGCCTAAAATAAATAAAACATATAAATAGAAATGCTCTTGAAAATAGATAATTATTTTTGTCTATTTTATTTATTTTAAATATGTATTTCATATTTATCTCTTAAATATTTATATAATTTATTTTTGCATTTAAAAATTTTAATATTAACTATTTTTTATTTAAAATATCATTTTTACGTTATTTTTTTAACTGTTATATTGATCTCATTTTTAAGATAATCCAAAAAATAATTTTTTATGAAAATAATTTGTTTAATTATTAAGTAAATAATAAAGTACTAATAAATTAAAATTTAAAAGAATAAAATACTATAAAAAATACTTGTAAGAAAGTTGGATTTTATTATTTTAAACTTGTGTTATTAATTTTAACCATTTATTCATTTTGTTAAATAATTTATGTATGATAAAAGATATGTTTACTTGTTTAAAATATAAATTTTATTATTATATTTGTATGTTCTTAATTTTAATTATATTTTTAAGTATTCTAAATAGATTTATGTTTCCGAAAGTGGCAGAACAAGACAGAAGACAGGGACATGATAAATGGAGAAGAGATGCAGGATGCAGGAACTGGGGGGTCTATTGAATTATAGTGATGAACAGAGGGTGGTTGGTTGGGACATGGCGGCAGTGCTGGCAGACGAACGCAAGAATGACGAACAAGATAAGGGCAGGACGGTAATTCCACATGTTAATTTGAATGAATGGAGTTATACGGATTTCAAATTCCAATATGATAACAGTAACAATAATTATGAGGCATTAAAGGTGAGAGAGGATTTTCAGAGATCATTTGACATTAATAAGGATATTGACTCGAAGGATACAAGGCATTAAAGGTGAGAGAGAATTTTTAGAGATCATTTGACATTAATAAGGATATTGACTCGGAGGATACAGTATCAAATAATTATGAGGACGGTTATGGTAATAAAAAATATGAGAACACAAGAAAGGCTATTGGGCTGGCATCTAATAGGCCCAATAGGCAGATTCCGGGAAATGAGGCTTGGCTGAATGAGAGGACCCACTGGAAAGGTGCTGCAGCTCATCCCTCAAACCGGGTAAGGCCTGACCCGGTTCTCAACGCGACCCGGAAGGCGACGCTCCCTCTGTTCCAGGTTGCTCCGCAAACGGCGCTTCCAAGCAGTGGTTGGGCTGATGCTGGGATGCGGAGACGGGCGGACGAACGTGGATGGCGAGCAAATCGGAGGCCTTGCTGATCCGGCAAGGGACGCAGCCCCTGACCGTGGAAGTGACGCACACGGAGTCTGGGTATGAGAGCCGCGGTCATCAAACCAACATGGATGAGGGCCGGGGAGTGCAGCGCGATCTGGAGAAGGCTACAGGGAAGGCGGCGTCGGAGGGGCTTGTAGGAGCGAGAAGCATCGCAATGGAGGCCACCGAAGATTGTGGAGGTCGATGGAAGTGGAGAGAGGTAATTGACAAACCTACATAACCAGCACAAACACAAACACAAAATGAATCCTGTAACTTGGGAGAGGAGAGAACGATGAGCGTTGGAGCAGTTGTGGGGAATGGCACTAATGCTGGTATAGTAAGAAGATGCTATACAGCAATGGAAGAAAGTCAGCTCCAAAGCAAGACAGGATAGAGATTGGAGGAGGGGAAAACCTGATGGATGATTGGCTTCAAGGGAAAGGGAATGGGCAAGAGGAAGAAAAGGGGCAAGGTACAGATTTAGGATCAGAGATGGAGGCTGGCATGGATGGTGGTAGTAAATTCCATAGAGAGGAACAACGACCGAGTTGGGAAGAGGAAATGGCAGAGAACAAAGAGGCTTGGAAACTAGTGATAGAGTCAGAGAACAAAGAGGCTTGGAAACTAGCGGTAGAATCAGGTGCTCAGTGCAGTGATGAGGAGGACATTATGGCTATTTTGCAGGAGCAAAATGAAGCAATTGCTCTGAAGCGACGACAGGCGAAGCAGAAAGCGAAAGTTCGAAGAAGTAGGCCAAAAAATCGAAAACAGGTGTGCAATAATTTTGTTCAATGATTTTAAGTTCATGGAATATAAGGGGGTTGGGAGGTGTTGCAAAATTTAGTATGCTAAAGAATTTTAATAGTAAGTTTAGATTGAAAATGTTGGGTTTGATAGAAACAAAGAAGGAGATGGTGACTAAGTTTGATGTTGCTCGTATCTGGGGAAGTGATCGAGCCGGTTGGGAGTTTGTAAGTTCGGTTGGGGCATCTGGAGGGTTATTATTAATATGGGATGAAACGGTTTTTAATTTGTATAATTGCTATAAAGGAGATAGATGGATGTGTGTAGAAGGAGTTGTGGTGAAAGACAATTTTCATTGTGCCATTTGCTTAGTGTATGGACTGCATGTGAGAGGAGACAAGATTTCGATGTGGGAAGAACTGAGTTATATTGCAAGACTATGTCAGGTGCCTTTTTGTTTCTTGGGGATTTTAATGAAATTTTGCATTTGGAAGAAAGAAAAGGAGCGACTAGTCTATCAGCGTCTGCAAAAGATTTCAGAAAATAGATAAATGACATGGAGTTGATCGACTTGGCGCTAAACGATCGTAAGTATACATGGTTTAGAGGACAGTCACACAGTCGTATTGACAGGAGTCTAGTTAATTTAGGGTGGCTGGATGAATATCCAGAGACGCGTCTGAGGGGAGACCCAAGAGGTTTATCAGATCACTGCCCTTTGATCATGGAAGGTAGCAGGAAATTTGATGGCCCAAGATTGTTCCAAATCTTGGATTTGTGGTTCACACATAGAGGGTTCTTGAGAATGGTAAAGGAAGAATGTAGGGAATTAGGTAACATACAATTCTTAGAGAAGATGAAAGCACTGATAGCTCCACTCCACAGATGGCATAAACAGCATTTTGGAATTATAAGCGAGCGAATAAAGAGGTTTGAGGAAGAAATACAGAAGGTGGATGATATGGTTAGTAGTGGGCACTATAATGGTACAATGGAGGCAAGGAGAAGGGCACTAGTGAAGTGCTGTGAAAAGTGGTATGTGAGACAGGAGATTCACTAGAAGCAAATGTCTAGGTCTCGGCATGCTAATGAGATGGACAGGAACACAAGCTATTTCCACAATATTGCTTCGGCAAGAAGAAGGAATAACCGGATTGAGTCTTTGGTGATTAATGGAAGAATAGTCAGGAATCAAGCAAGAATCAAAGTTACAGTTCGAGACTTCTATAAAAGACTGTACCACCAGGAAGGTTCTCCAAGTGTGAGCTTTAAAGATGGATTAGTTAACAGATTAGAGAGGGAGGAAGCGGAGGCTTTAGAGGTGTTACCATCAGTAGAAGAGGTGAAAGAGGCAGTGTGGGATTGTGAATCTTCTAAGGCTCCAGGGAGTGATGGGTACAATATGAATTTTATAAAAAAGTGTTGGAGCGAGATAGGAACGGAATTCACTACAGCTGTGATGGCTTTTTTTGAGACGGCAAGATTATCAGCAGACTCTAATATCACGTGGGTAGCACTGGCGCCGAAATTTGTTGGGGCTAAGGAAATTAAAGACCTCAGACCTATCAGCATGGTTGGATGTGTATATAAAGTTATCTCTAAGTTGTTGACACGAAGAATGAGGAGTGTAATGCCAGGCTTAGTTGGGGAATCACAGAGTGCCTTTGTGAAGGAAATGAAGATACATGATGGAGTTTTAATTGCATGTGAAATGGTGCAATGGTTGAAACAGAAAAAGAAGGCATCAGTGATTATCAAACTGGATTTCCATAAAGCCTATGATAGAGTTAAATGGTACTTTGTTGATACTGTTTTAGAAAAGATGGGCTTTGGTAGAACATGGACATCATGGGTTAGAGAGTGTGTTAGGTCGGCATCCATCTCTATCCTGCTCAATAGGTCACCATCAAAACCATTCAAAATGGAGAGGGGCCTATGGCAAGGGGATCCGTTATCGCCGTTTCTATTTGTTCTGGTGGTGGATGTGCTTAACCGGAGGATCGCGGAGGCAGTAAGAAACGGTCGGATATCTCCACTCTTAGTCGGGAGGGATAATATAGAGTTGTCACACTTATAATTTGCTGATGACACTATATTATTCTGTCCGCCGGAAGAGGAGACAGTGAGAAACTATAAGAGACTTCTGAGGTGCTTTGAATTGATGTCTGGACTGAGCATTAATTTTGAGAAGTCCAACTTGATACCAGTGAACTGCAGTCAGGAGTGGGTTAGCCGAATGTGTCAACTACTAGGGTGTCAGAAGGCAGCACTGCCGGTGAGGTATCTTGGCATCAGCCTAGGAGCAAACCCACGGTTAGTAAAAACTTGGAAGCCGGTTCTAGATAAGGTGGAGGAAAAACTAAGCTTGTGGAAAGCGAAGGTTCTTAGTAAGGCTGGAAAGCTGGTGCTCATTAAGTCGATGATCAACAGCCTACCTATCTATTACCTGCGCTTGTATAAGATGCCAAATGCAGTTGCACGAAGAATCATTTCCTTGCAAAGGAAGTTCTTTTGGGGGAAGGATGATGGACGACTTGGTATGGCTCTCGTGAAGTGGGAGATGGTCCAGGCACCAAAGAAGCTTAGAGGCTTGGGGGTGGGTGATGCGGTGGTTCACAATACTGCCTTACTATTTAAATGGTGGTGGCGATTCTCAAAGGAGGACTGTCCTTTATGGAAGAAGATTGTGTGCTTCTGTAATAGATTGAACCCGAATCACTTATTGTCAACTCAGGAGTTACCAAGGAAAGGGGGCCCGTGGAGAGACATATGTCAAATACAAATAAAGGAGCAACATGTCAAGTAGAAGATGATTGATGGCCTTGCTATGGAAATAGGAGATGGTAGATCAACCAGGTTCTGGAAGGATACATGGCTCCAAGTGGAAAAGTTGAAAGACTCCTTTCTGAGACTCTTCTTGATTTCAAACCAAAAAGGATCAGTAATTGGGGATTGTGGGCTTTGGGATGGGATAGAGTGGATTTGGCACTTCCAATGGAGGAGGGAACTCCGCCAATGGGAGACTGATACATTGGACCAGCTGCTACACGTCTTGCAAAGGATCGTCTAAGTAGACTGGGAATCCTACAACAGAATGATAACGTCTGCGTGTTGTGTAAGAAAGGTGTTGAAACTATACAACACTTATTTGTTACGTGTGAGTTCTCTTGGCAGGTGTGGTGTGCATGGATATCGGCATTTGGACAGGAGTGGACTGCTCCCGGCACCTTGAAAGACCACTTTGAGAGTTGGAGATCTTTGCCGATGAGAAACGAGCAGCGCAAGTTTTGGCTAGTTGGGTTCTTCTTAGTAATATGGATTATTTGGCTACGACGGAATGAGGTCATATTTCAGAGCAAGACAACAGAAGTTGTAGAGTGTGTGGATCAATCGTTTTTATGTGCTACAGAGTGGTATAGTAAATAACTCATGTGGTCGATGGCTATGCTGGAGATGACATAGGAGTTATTTGTTTTTATGTTTATTGTTGTCTTTCTATACTCCACCTTGAGTGTTGAGCTCTTTCTTTCTTTCAAAAAAAAAAAGATTTATTTTATTATATTATATTTTACATACGAGTATATGTTCCATCATATAATTAAATAAAGATATATTTTTTAAATAAAATAATTTAATAACCAAACTAACCATAAATTATGTTGATAAGGAGTGATCCACTGCAGAAAGAGAGATCGAGTGAGAGGATAGGAAATAGCAACAAAGTCAGCACTGGCTATATTGAGAAGGACGGCAAAGTTACGGACGACGAGAATTTAAGATGATGACGACGACGTTGGCGCTTCTTGTCACGATGGCGACGGTGATGCTTGGAAGGACGGAAGCTACGCGATGAAGAAAAAATAGAGGAGTAGAAAGGTGTTTCAATTAATGGAAGTGGAGTTTTGATATTTTAAGAAATTATATCATTACCCATCTCAAATAATAAATTACAAAATAATCCAACTAATGTTAAGATGATGATCAATTAAAATTTGACACATCATAAAAGGCAACTTACATGTTATTTTAGAGAGAGTTGGATAGAATTCATCAGAATAAAAGTTTGATACAAATAATTAGAATTGTTAAAATGAATCATTACTTACAAATCAATTTGGATCACTCGTTAAAATGCGCGAATTGAGCCAATAAATTAAATTCTTTGTTTAAAAATAAATTAATAGATTCATTTTTTTTTTGACTGAAATAAATTAAACAAAAAAAAAACAAAACAAACAAAACAAGGAACTGTTTAAATAGAGGGACAGTCCCGTTTAAGATTACTCTTAAACTCCTCCCAAGGTAAAAGAAACTCCACGTGTGAAAGTTGTAACTTCATCGCCATCTTTGTCATAGTATCTGCCACCATGTTTGCATCTCTCATAATCAAACGAAGGTCAACACGCCAATTCCAATGCATGATATCCTTTATTTTGAGCACCAATGGATCAATAAACCCAAAACCATCTTGAGTAACAAGATTAAATGCTTCCACACAATCCGTCTCACAAATAACATCTCGTTGACCCACATCCCAAACTAAGAAATATCCTCTCCAAATAGCAAATAATTCTCCTTGAAGAATACTATTACTCTCAATCATTCCTAAACACCCCTTTTGCCAACACTATCTCTAATAGATTCAGGTTGAACGAACACGAATGGATTACTCATCTAGTTTATAATATATTTTTATGTTAATTAATTTTTAAAATTTTAGATAATTTATTATAAAAAACATAAATATGATATATTTTTTTATTTCTATATATAAAAAAATAATAAAATTATGAGTATATACCCATTTTGGTCCTCAAAGAATTTCAAATCAAACATTTTAGTCTCCAACTAAAATTAATTACTCGATTGGTCCCTAACAATTAATTCTGTCAGTCACTTAGGTCCTTGGCTCCGTCAACTGTAATGGAAGACAAAATAGTCCCTGAAAACTCTAACATGGGACAAAATGATCCCTGACAACTCTAACATGGGACAAAATGATCCCTGACCCCTTTATTCGAAAACGACACTGTTCTTTCCCAATTTTCATCATATCTCGCATAACCCTAACATTCATACTCTCCTTCTTCACCTTCACAATCTTCTTTTCCATCTTTTCCTTCCTCCTCTTTAGCTCCAAGATTAAGCCATGGTGTAATTGTCACACGTGTCGCACCTACCTCAACATGTCATGGACCACACACTTCCTAAATCTTTGTGACTGGTACATCCACCTCCTCTGCACTTCATCCACCAAAAGCATCCACTTCCACGTCTTTGATAACATCACCTCCAACACCGACAATGTCCACGACATCCTCAAGACCAAGTTCCACAACTATTCCAAAGGCACGCCTTTCTCCACTCTCCGGCAAGCAATATAGATTGTTGGACATTAGGACATCATGAGAAGATTCTACTTCGACATCATATGTAAATTCTCATTTGAAATAGACACCGAGTGCTTCATTCCTTCTCTTTCGGAGTCTTAACAAATGACTTGCTGTCTGGATTCATGGGATCCATCGAAGGCGACCACTAGTTGAGAGACAGGCATTAGTTTCCTGAGTATAAATTGGTTGAGAACAAGTTGAGAATTTTTTTTTTTTAGATAATTACATCTCCACCCAATTCCAAACAAAGTGGGCGTAATTCCAAAAATAGTAACAAAAACAGAGCAATAACTACAAAGAAAACATAAAAACTAGCATAAAACAGCAAACAGGGAGCAAAAGAATATAATGATTTTAGCTCCTCCAAAGACACTTCAAGATGAAACCGATCAGTTATACAACATCAAATCATGATCATTCTCCTTCCAGCTTTTACTCTGTAGAATTATTGTCCTTTTTCATAGATCAGTAAATCATGCATCAAATATCAACTTCATATGTCTTCTTATTCACCTTAGACTTGATATTTGCACTCATAAGTACATCAATTACTCCTATATTGTCGATCTTGATACCATCGATTTGTGCATTCTACAACTTTCTCGTTTAACTTCTCTAATACCAACACTCCATTATTAAAAACAATGTTATTTCTACATCTCTATGTGCACCATATTACAGAAAAAAATAATACCATCCACACTTCCTTCATATCTTTTCTTATCTTTCTATCCATCCACACCTCAAAGCATTCTTTGGTGGTTCCTGGCCAAACCCAAATTATACTCCAATCCACCAAGATTGATCCCCACAACTTCCACATATGATCACATGAAAAAACAAGTGATGTACCATCTCCAATCTATCTTTACATAAGACACAAAAGAATTCCGCTTCTGGTACAATCTTAAACTTACATAATCTATCTCTAGTATTTAATCTTTCTAAAATTACAAACTACATCAGCAACTCAACCCGTGGAGGATTTTTTTTCTTGTGAACATTAAATTTATAGAGTGTGCATTGTATAGTTTGAAGTTACAGTGTTAGACTGTTAGTGTTATGCGAGATATGATGGAAATTGGGAGAGAACAGTGTTGTTTCCGAACAGAGGAGATCAGAGACCATTTTGTCCCCTGTTAGAGTTGCCAGGGACTATTTTGTCCTCCGTTAAAATTAACGGAGTAAAGGACCTAAGTGACTGACGGAGTTAATTGTTAGAGACCAATCGAGTAATTAATTTTAGTTGAGGACTAAAGTGTCCAGTTTAAAATTCTTTGAGAACCAAAATAGGTATATACTCTAAAATTATATAGTAATTTTTTAGGAGTATTTATATAGCTTTGACTACGTTGATTCTTTAAGATGTCCTTGTCATCATATCATATTGCTCAAATATCAATTACTTATATTCCTACATGTTGACTAAACTAAATTGCTCAATAAAATTAAAAGTTTTTGCATTTAATAATCTTTTGTTCACAATTTAATTTTTACACTTGAAACATTTTAAACTGGAAAGAAAACAGGATTGAGAAAGAGAAAATGAGTTGAACTCGTCCTATAATTATTCTAAAAAAGATCGTAAAATAATTATTTGGATATATAAATAATATTTATGTAAATTATCGTGAAGGGATTGAAATAAGAAAAGAAAAACTATGGAGTCATGTAACGATAATAATATTAGGGCCTAGGGTATTCATTCGCTATTCTCATAAAGTGGAAAGGGAAGAAATCTCGTGGAGCCAGAGATCAAGAACCACATGGCTGAACCATAGAGACAAAAATATTAAATTCTTCCACTAAAAAGTATCCCAGAAAAAAAGGAGGAATCCGGTAGACTCAATCACAAATGATACGGGAATCAAATACGAGGACGAAGAGGAAATTGAAAGGGTAATGAAAAGTTTTTTTTGAGAAATTGTTTACATCGGAAGAAGTTATAGATGTGAAAGAATCAGTTGACGTGGTGAGAGATAGGATAAATGATGAAAGATTTGAGATTCTCAATGCTGATTTCACAAGCAAAGAAGTCTATCAAGCGCCGGGACCCGATGGTTTACCAGCCATCTTCTACCAAAGAATGTGGAAAAGGGTTGGCAAGGATGTCACTGATGCTGTTCTAAAGATTCTCAATGAAGGAGCTGACCTAAAGCAAATAAACCAAACCCATATCTGCATGATCCCCAAAGTGGCAAGGCCTAAACACACTAAAGAGTACTGCCCCATCTCTTTATGCAATGTCATCTTCAAATTGGTAACAAAAACCATGGCTAATAGATTAAAGATCATCCTCCCACAGATTATTGGTGAAAATCAAAGCGCTTTTGTCTCGGATAGACTAATCACGGATAATGGTCTGATTGCCTTTGAAATCTTTCACTACATGAAGAAAAAGACAGGGGGAGGAAATGTTATGTAGGTCTAAAGCTCGATATGGAAAAAGCGTACAATAGAGTTGAGTGGATTTTCCTAAGAGAAGTGTTAATCTCAATGGATTTTTCAAATAGATGGGTGCAAACAATCTGGAATGGTGTCAGTACAACCTCCTTCTCAGTGCTGCTGAATGGAGTCCCATCAAAACCTTTCAAACCCTCGAGAGGATTGAGACAAGGAGACCCCCTATCCCATATCTCTTCATTATTTGTGTCGAAGTGCTATCGGGCAATCTCATGAAGGCGTAAGAGAGCAAAATGATTCACGGGATCAAGATCTCTAGAACCGGGCCAGAGATAAACCATCTCTTCTTTGTAGATAATAGTATACTCTTCACTAGAGCAACGGACTAGGACATCCAAGCAACAAAGAAAGTGTTGATCAGATTCCAACAAGCTTCGAGATAACGTATTAATACGGAGAAATCAGAGCGGTCTTTTAGCCGAAATGTACCTACTATCAGACAAAGGCTAATCCAAGAACGGTTAGGAGTAAAGGCTGTAGAAAGGCACTCAAAGTATCTGGGGCTTCCGACTTTCGTCGGAAAATCCAAAAAACAAGTCTTCAAGTACGTCCAAGAGAGGGTGTGGAAAAAGCTCAAAGGGTGGAAGAAAAAGTTCCTATCAAAGGCTGGGAAGGAAGTGCTCATAAAAGCGGTGGTTCAATCAATTCCAACTTACATCATGGGGTACTTTAGGTTACCAACTAGCCTATGTCAACACATTGCATCTATGATTAGTAAGTTTTACTGGGGCTAGAAGAGTGGAGAGAGAAAGATACATTGGGTAAAGTGGGAAAAATTCTGTAATACAAAACAGAGTGGTGGATTAGGCTTTCGAGACATTGAGGCTTTTAATTCAGCTCTCCTAGCTAAACAGGGGTGGAGACTCATTCAGAACTCAGAATCTCTAGCCGCAAGAACCATCCAGAAAAAATACTACAATCGAAAAACTTTTTTGAATACAGATTTGGGGTTCACTCCCAGTTTCACGTGGAGAAGTATATGGCAAGCAAAAGGTGTGCTAGAAATGAGTGGTTTCTGGAAGGTAGGTAATGGTAAAGAGATTAAAGTTTAAAAATATCCCTGGCTACCCAAATAGAACGGTTCAAAATTATGGTCTCCCAACCCACCATCTCTAGAAATGAATACTAAAGTAAAGGAGCTTATGAAGGAAGAGGAAAAAGAATGGAATACAAAGCTGATAAACCAAGTCTTCCTACCTTTCAAAGCAAAACAAATACTAGAGATCTCAATTCCCAGATCAGATCAAACAGACAAGTTCATTTGAAAAAAGGCAAAAGATGGGCTGTTTAGAGTAAAGCTAGCATACCACGAAATTAAAGCACAAAACAGGAATCAATCAACAAATTGGCAAGAAGAACAGAGAGAGAAAGGTACCTAGAAACAGATTTGAAAGATTAAAGCCCCCAAAAACAATGAATTTTCTGTGGAGACTGATGCATAAATCCCTCCCAACTATGAAAAACCTAAGGCGCAGAGGAATTGAATGCCCACCAATTTGTGAGAGATGCTGGGTAGGAGAGGAGACGAAAGAACACCTCTTCAAATACTGCGATTTTGCAAGGCGTTTCTGGTTTGCACCACCATTCAATTTAAGGTCTGAAATGAATAGAAAAATTAATGTGAAAGGATGGATCACAGAGATTCTGGGTAAGCTTCAGATGAAAGAACATGGTCTTTTTTGTACCTTACTAAATCAACTTTGGCAAGTAAGGAATTCGATGATTTTTGAAAAGAAAGTGCTAACAATTGAGGAAGAAATAAAAAAAGCTTTGACCTCCTTCAAAGAATTCTGGAACACCCAAGCTACTAGGGAAGAGTTGAGGAAGAGTCATAACCCACCAATTTCCTTTATGCAGAAGTGGGAAGAGCCACCAAACTCAATGTTGAAAGTTAATGTAGATGCAGCCGTTAGTAATATTAATAAGGGAGGTGTAGAGGTTGTTATTAGAGATAACTTGGGCCAAGTCATTGCAACAGCTTGTTGGGCTATTCCCTTCCCTCTTGAGGCCCATGAGGTAGAAGCATATGCTGCTTACCGAAGAATGAAGATGGCTATAGAAAGTTGCTTTACAAACATCATTTTGGAGAGTGATATTATGCAGGTGGTGAAAGCTCTCAAACAAAAAAGGTAAATGACTCTTGTTTTGGTTCCTTCATTGCTAATAGTCTATTTTTAATAGGTAAGTTTAGATAAATTTCTTTTAATCATGTGAAGAGAGAAAAAAATAGAGTAGCTCATGAACTAGCACAATATGCTACCAATCCAAACAGAGTGTGGA